>NC_064819.1:7512500-8137500 GCF_024166365.1 Elephas maximus indicus | reverse complement strand
ATCATAACAAACTATGGATAACATTGTGAAGAATGGAAATTCCAGAACACTTAATTGTGCTCGTGAGGAACCTTAACCCAGATCAAGAGGTGGTTGTTCGGACAGAACAAGGGGATACCGATTGGGTTAAAGTCAGGAAAGTGTGTGTCAGGGTTGTATTCTTTCACCATATGTATTCAATCTGTATGCTGAGCAAATAATCCGAGAAGCTGGACTATGTGAAGAACAGGGCATCAGGACTGGAGGAAGACTCATTAACAACCTGTGTTATGCAGATGACACAACCTTGCTTGCTGAAAGTGAAGAGAACTTGAAGCACTTACTGACAAAGATCAAGGACCGCAGCCTTCAGTATGGATTGCACCTCAACATAAAGAAAACAAAAATCCTCACAACTGGACCAATGAGCAACATCATGATAAATGGAGAAAAGATTGAAGTTGTCAAGGGTTTCATTTTACTTGGATCCGCAATCAACAGCCATGGAAGCAGCAGCCAAGAAATTAAAAGACGGATTGCACTGGGTAAATCTGCTGCAAAGGACCTCTTCAAAGTGTTGAAGAGCAAAGGTGTCAACCTGAAGACTGAGGTGCACCTGACCCAAGCCATGGTATTTTCAATAGCATCATACACATGTGAAAGCTGGACAATGAATAAGGAAGACCAAAGAAGAGTTGACGCCTTTGAATTGTGGTGTTGGCGAAGAATATTGAATATACCATGGGCTGCCAAAAGGACATACAAATCTGTCTTGGAAGAAGTGCAGCGAGTGCTCCTTAGAGGCATGGATGGAGAGACTGAGTCTTACGTACTTTGGACATGTTGTCAGGAGGGATCAGTCCCTGGAGAAGGACATCATGCTTGCAGAGTACAGTCAGCAGAAAAGAGGAAGACCCTCAACGAGGTGGGTTGACATAGTGGCTGCAACAATGATCTCAAGTATAACAACTATTGTGAGGATGGCACAGGACCGGGCAGTGTTCCGTTCTGTTGTGCATAGGTTCACTATGAGTCGGAACCGACTCGATGGCACCTAACAACAGCATTGTGTTTCTATTTCTAGCTTTTTAAGGAGGTGCCATACCATTTTCCATAGTGGTTGTACCATTTTACATTTCCACCAGCAATGCATAAGAGTTCCAGTCTCCCAGCAACCTCTCCAACATTTGTTATTTTCTGCTTTTTGATTAACGTCAGTAGTGTGGGAGTGACATGGTATCTCATTGTAGTTTTCATCTGCATTTCTCTAAGGGCTAATGATCACAAGCATTTCCTCATGCATCTGTTAGCTGCTTGAACGTCTTCTTTGGCGTCTGTTCGTATCCTTTGACCATTTGTAATTGGAGTATTTGTCTTTTCTTTTTTTTTTTAATTGAGGTGTTGAAGTATTCTATAGATTTTAGAGATTAGACTCTTGTTGAATATGTCATAGCCAATTTTTTTTTCCCAGTCTGTAGGTTCTCTTTTTACTCTTTTGATGAAATCTTCTAGTGATCTTAAGAGTTTAATTTTTAGGAGTTCCCCATCATCTGGTTTACGTTCTGGTGTTTGTGCATTGTTAGTTATGGTTTGTATTCTATAATGCCAGGTATTAGGGCCCCTAGTGTTGTCCCTATTTTTTCTTCCATGATCTTTATTGTTTAAAGTTTTACATTTAGGTCTTTGATTCATTTTGAGTTAGTTTTTGTGTATGGTGTGAGGTATGTGTCCTGTTTTATTTTTTTACAGATGTACATCCTGTTTTGCCAGCACAATTTGTTAAAAAGACTGTCTTTTCCCATTTGATGGATTTGGGGCCCTTGTCAAAGATCAGGTGATTGTAGGTGGATGGATTTACATCTGGATTCTCAATTCTGTTCCATTGGTCAACGTATCTGTTATTGTACCAGCACCAGGCTTTTTTGACTACTGGAGCTGTATGATAGGCTAGGTTCTGAGGTGAGGTAGTGTGAGTCCTCCTACTTTATTCTTCTTCCTCAAGAGTGCTTTATTTATCAGAGGCATGTTCCCCTTCCATATAATGTTAAGGATTAGTTTTTCCATCTCTTTAAAGAATGTTGTTGGTATTTGGATCAGACTTGCATTGTATTTGTAGATTGCTTTGGGTAGAATTGATGTTTTCACATTGTTGAGTCTACCTATCCATGAGCATCGTATGTTTTTCCATTTATGTAGATCTCTTTTGGTTTCTTGCTGTAGTGTTTTGTAGTTTTCTTTGTATAGGTCTTTTACATCCTTGGTTAGATTTATTCCTAAGTATTTTCTCTTTGGGGGCCTTTATGAATTTTTTTTTCCTGATTTCCTTTTCAAGATTCTTGTTGTCGGTGTACAGAAATCCAACTGATTTTTTTATGTTAATTTTGTATCCTGCTATTATGCTGAATCTTTCTATTGGTTTCTGTAGTTTTCTTGTGGAGTCTTTGGGGTTCTCTTTGTATACGATCATTTCATCTGCAAATAGGGACAGCTTTATTCCTTCCTTTCTAATTTGGATGCCTGGTTGCTCTAGGTAGGACATCCACCACAATGTTAAAAAGGAGTCATGATAAAGAGTAGCCTTGTATTGTTCCCATTTTCAGGGGGGATGCTTTCAGTCCCTCTTCATTGAGAATGATGTTGGCTTTTCGTCTTGTATGTCATTGTTGTTAAGTGCCATTGAATTGTGTCATTGAATTGTACATAGTGAGGCTATGTACAACAGAATGAAACATTAGTATGGTTTTGTATAGATGCCCCGGGATGGGTGTTGGACTCTATCAAATGCCTTTTCTGCATTGAAGGAGATGATCATGTGATTCTTTTATTTTGTTATATTTATGTGGTAGATTAAAAAAAAAAAATCTTGGTCATCGAGTTGATTCCAACTCATAGCAACCCTATAGGACAGAGTAGAACTGCCCCGTAGACTTTCCAAGGAGCGCCTGGTGGATTTGAACTGCCAACTTTTTGGTTAGCAGCCATAGCACTTACACACTATGCCACCAGGGTTTCCTGTGGTGGATTACGTTTATTGATTTTCTAATGTTGAACCATCCTTGCATAAAAAAATTTTTTTTTTTTTGCATACCTGGTATGAATTCTACTTGCACTTGGTGTATTATTTTTTGGTGTAACATTAAGTTCCATTGGCTAGAATTTTGTTGAGAATTTTTGCATCTATATTCATGAGAGATGTTTGCCTGTAATTTTCTTTGTTTGTGGTGTCCTTGCCTGGCTTTGGTATCAGGGTTATGCTGACCTCATAGAATCAATTCAGGAGTATTCCTTCCTTTTCAAACTTCCTAGTTTGAGTAGTACTGGTGTGAGCTCTTTTCTTAATGTTTGGTAGAATTCTCCAGTGAAGCCATCTGAGCATAATTTTTGTTGTTGTTGTTGGAAGTTTTTTTTTTTTTTTAAATTACCTGTTCAATCTCTTCTCTTTTTATGGATCTGTTCAAATTTTCTATCTCAATTTGTGCTAGTGCAGATAGGTAGTGTGTTTCTAGAAATTTGTCCATTTCCTCTAGATTCTCATGAATATAATTTTTCATAGTATTCTGTTATGATCCTTTTTATTTCAACTGAGTCTGTTGTAATGTTTCCCGTTTCATTTCTTATTTGGATTATTTGCATCCTCTCCTGTTTTTCTTTTGTCAGTTTGGCCAGTGGTTTGTTGATTTCGTTGATCCTTTCAAAAACCAACTTTTGGTTTTGTTGATTCTTTCTATTGTTTTTCTATCTCTATTTCATTTATTTCTGCTCTGACCTTTATTATTTCCTTTCTTCTGGTGGCTGTGGGCTTTGTTTTCTGTTCTCTATGTGTTCGAGTTGTACAGCTAATGTTTTGATTTTGTCCCTTTCTTCTTTTTTGGTGTGTGCACCTACTGCTATAAATTGACCTCTTAGCGTTGCATTTGCAGTGGTTTTGGTTTGATGGTATGATGTATTTTCATTTTCATTTGATTATTGGAATTTTTTATTCCATCTGTGATTTCTTCTATTAAAAAAAAAAAAAAAAGATTTCTTCTATTACCCAGTGATTTTTAAGGAGGGTGTTATTCAGCTTCCATGTATTTGATTTTCTTTCCTTACTCTTTCTGTTATTAATTTCTACTTTAATGGTGTTGTGATCAGAGAAGATACTTTGTGTTATTTCAATGTTTTGGATTTTGTTGAGGGTTCTTTGTGGCCTAAGAAGTGGCCTATTCTGGAGAACATTCCACGTGTGTTGGAAAAGAATGTGTACTTCGCTGCTCTTGAATGTTGTATACATGTCTGTGAAGCCAAGTTGGTTGATTGTGGCCTTTAGAACTTCTGTATGTTTGTTGAGTTTCTTTCTAGATGTTCTGTCCTTTACTGAGAATGGTGTTTTGAAGTCTCCTACTGTTATTGTGGAACTGTCGGTTTCTCTTATCAGTCCTGTTGGAGCCCTGTCTTTGGGTGCGTGGATATTTATTATGGTTATGTCTTCATGATGAATTCTCCCTTTAATCATTATATTTCCTTCCTTGTCTTTTATGGTGGATTTTGTTTTAAAGCCTATTTTATCTGAGGTTAGTATTGCTTACAGGGTTTATTCCCCTTTTATTGTTTTGACGTTATTATCATTTGCAGACTGACATCTCTGTTACTCTGTTTAAAGTCTTTTGGCTTGGCTTTATTGTTGAGAGTTCTTTACCTAGAGTGGTAACTGGCTGATGTTGTCCTGTGTCCTAGACTCCAGTTGTTATCTAATGTTGTTGGTTCTCTAACCAAAGGATTTCCTTTATTATTTCTCATAAGTATGGTTTGATTTTTATGAATTCCATTAACTTCTGTTTATCTGGAAATATCCTAATTTCACCAAGGTATCTGAGAGTGTTTCAGGATGTATTATTCTTGGTTGGCAGTTTTTTTTTTTTCTCAAGCTTTTATGTGTATCATCTCATTGTGTACTTGGCTGCATAGTTTCTGCCAAGTAATCAGAGCTTAGTCTTATTGTTTCCCTTTTGTAAGTGACTTTTTGTTTTTCTCAAGCTGCTTTCAGAATTCTGTCTGTTTTCAGCAAGTGTGATTATGATATGTCTTGGTGACTTTTGCGTTGGTCTATCCTATATGGGATCTGTGGAGCTTCTTGAATGGTCATCTGTATCCTCTGAGATATTAGGGAAGTTTTCTGTCAGCAAATCTTCAACAATCTTCTGTGTGTTTTCTGTTTTTCTCCCTGTATATGAACTCCTGTCAAACCCAAACTTTTGCTCTTGATTGTGTTCCACATATTGTTAGGTTTTCTTCATTCTTTTCTCTGATTTTTCCTCAAACAAAATGGCGTCCGTGGATTTGTCTTCGGTCTCGCTGATTCTGTCTTCCGTTGTTTCAAATTTGCTCCTAAAACCTCCTATTGAGTTGTTGATGTGTAAAATTTTGTTGTTTACCTTTTAGATTTCTAGTTGCTCTTTTTAAATGACTTTTAATTGTTTGTTTATTTTGACATTTTGTTTTTGTTTTGTTTTCCTGAATTCTTCTATTTCTTTGTGTTTTCCTTGATTTTGGCTATGTTTTGGTTGGTTTTGTCTGTTTTTCATGGTTTTGTCTATTTTTCCCTTGGTTTTCCTTGATCTCTTTCCTAATCTCTTACAGAGCCCTAAATATCAGTCTTTTGAGTTTCCTATCAGGTAGTTCCACTGACTTTTCTTCTACAGGAGTTTATCTGATTATTTTGGCCACTTGCTGGAGCCAACTCGTCTTGCTTTTTTTATCTATTTTGATATCGTCTGCTGTCTTCAAGACATTAAGGTATTATTTTCTTTATTTGTTGGTTGTATGTTCATTTATTTTGTTCTATTTCTTTGTTTTGTTTTGATACGTCGGGGTGGGCAGGCCAAGCATGCTTTGCTCCTTGCATATCTGTGGGCATGATAGTTCTCATTACCTTTTCTGAGTGGGCAGGGCAGGAGCAGACAGAGCGAGCCTGCTTCATTGTACACTGGTTTGGCAAGGTGGCTGAGGATGGACTGGGCAGGCAGTTTCTGCCTCTTGATATTGGTCAAGTGGTGTGAGAGCATTCATAGCCCCCTGCCAGACAGTCTGGAGTGTCACACAGGGAGTGGTGTGGGCTTGCTTCCCACCTTTCAACAGCTGGTTGAGTGGCAGGAGGGAAGGGGCAGTGAGGGTCCAGTGCAGCAGCAGGCCTGAGCACTGGGGACACTGTAGCTGTGGTGGCCCAGCAACACTGGCGGGGAGTGTAGGGTGGCATATGGAGTGCAGTGGGAGCCAGTGGTGGAGGTGAGGAAGATCCAAGGTGGCTTGGGCCAGTGCTTTTCTATTTGAGCTGTGCAGCATGGCCTGAAGGCAAGGGGTGGAGGTGGCATATGGGGCTGAAGGGTGAGAGGTGGGAAAGTGCTTCTCTGGTTACTGAGTGTTCTGTCTCCTTTTGGGAGCTTCATGAAGTTGCCTTTCCATACTCCCTGTCCAGGGTTGTTACTGGCTGGCTTCTAAGATGGGGACACTGTGCCTTGTTAGGCAGAGGACCTCCACTGCATACCTCTCCTCGTTCTCTGTTTTCCTTCCGTTTCTTTTTTCATTTCGTGTTTGATCTAATTCTTTATCCCTTCATTTGATGCTGAGCGTTCCAGGATTGATATTTGTTTACACTTGACTTAGTTTTTTTGGTCTTTGCTGCAGAGGCACTGCATGATCCATCTGTCTAGGGCACCACGTCATCTCTGCCTCATAAAATCATATATTTTATTGGTATAAAATTGAAGATCGACTATTTCATGTTTTGGTTCAACTTATAACTATATGATGTACTGAAAAGAACATGATTTAAGAAGTCACATTTGTGTTCAAATTCTTAGCCTGTATTTTAGCAGCTATGTTTGGTGGAAAATTACTCATGTCTTTGGTTTTACCAACTGCAAAATGAGACTATAATTATATTTTAGGGTTGTTCAGTGTATGAAATGAGATGATGTAGCCAAAGTGCTGTTAATAATTGTTATCATCTGCTAAAACTGATCGATGAAGAAACTCGATGGCAGAAGTTCAAAGCAGTTATGGTAATAGGGATATTAGGGCAGAAGTACGGTGACCGACACTACAGGATGCTCTAGAATAGAGGTTCCCAAGCATACCTGGGTATCAGATTCTGACACCATCTGGGGTGGAACCAATTTACTGTGCTTTTGATAACTTCCAGAGGGGATTTATTGAAATGTGCCATCACATTTGCCTCCCTAGATAACAACAAAAATCTTTCTAACTTTAAGTTCTTTGATTTTTACCAAATTTTATCTGAACATTGTTCCTTTCTAATACACACTCATGATTCCTTTATTTTACTCTGTAGTTTATTTCCAGAGAAGGCTCCAGGTTAACTTGATGTTTGACTTCCTTGTGTGCAAAAGGGAAGGCTTTTGTCCTAGCATTACCTGTAAACCTGCCAGTTTTGCTGTGCATTTCGAGGGAAACAACTTTTTAATTAAAAAAAAGTCAAACAAGATTACTTAGCTTTCTTCTTTAAAAGGCATCATTGTCAGTTTCCATGAAATCCATTTTCTATTTACTTCCCTTTCTTTAAGATATTTGAGTTCAGCAACATCCTCTGAGACAACTTCTGGATAAAAAAGATGTTTTTTGGCTTGCATCTATTGTCCGTGGCTGCCGTGGTAAAACAATCCATGCCAATAGTCTAGCCTGCTGGACTGCTGCTGATAAGAGCCCCCCTTTCCTTGGTCTAGCATCTTGTTCAGATACTATTGCAAAAGCTCTATTAATCTCTGGGAAACAACTTGAGTGTCATCTTGGTGGCTTGCAGCTAGCATTCCGCCCTACGGAATGGGGCCCTTGGCCACGATCCAGATTGTACTTAGCACAGAGTTGTCCAGGGAAACTTCTCCCCTGTACAGTTAAAACCTGTGTTTTTGACCTTCATTTTGACAGCCTGAATCTTATTCCAGCACATATCTCCATATGAATTAAATCTAGTTCATTTTAGTTAGGGAAGCTTTCAAGGAAGTCGTTGGTACTTTAGGGCTAAACATTGAAAATGAATTAGTTGGCATTTCCAGGTAGGTTACAGAAGAACTATAACTCTCAAATAATTAAGGTTGATACTGTATTCTTATAATGTTGTCTAAACAATAGGCTTTCCATCACAGAGAAATGCTGGTATATTGGAGGTCAATTAATTCTAATATAAAATGGATCAGGAATCCTTTTCAAAACTATGTGATAGACTGTCATCCAAACCTCTGATTGAAAGTTCTGTTGATTGGAAGCTCGCTGTATCATAAGGCAACCCATATAGTATTGAATTTCCCTAATTTTTACAGAATATTTGTAAATATTAATTAGCCTCTCCAAAATCCAGCTATCTTATTTTTGCTCTGGAAAAGTGCATAGAATAAATTTAATTTCTCTTCTCTGTGGAAGGAAACCCTGGTGGCATAGTGGTTAAGTGCTATGGCTGCTAATCAAGAGGTTGGCAGTTTGAATCCGCCAGGCGCTCCTCGGAAACTCTATTGGGCAGTTCTACTCTGTCCTATAGGGTCGCTATGAGTCGGAATCGACTTGATGGCACTGGGTAGTGGGTCTCTATGGGAGCTCTTCAGATATTTGATGTTGGTTATAGCTGCTCATGTCTTCCTTTCTCCACTTAAAATAAATCTGGCTCTATATCCTTTATATGCCATAGCATTAAATATCCATAGAATTATTGTCACCTCCTTTATAACTTACCTGGGATCTTTTAGGCGCTCAAATACATAAGTATAGTCTGGTCAGGGCAGAATATTATGGGATTATAATCTTTTTTAGACAAGATACTGTGTTAATACAGACTCTTATCACATTACTATTTTCAACAGCCTTATTACCCTTCTGAATCCCAGTAAATTTGCAGCCAATGAAACCCCCTATGATTATTCAAATGAAATGATATTAAGAATTAAGAAGGTCTGATGAGAAAGGAAATGTAACTGGGCTTTGCTTTAGTCCCAGTTCTGCCACTACTTTGTTTCGTGATCTTAGGTAAGTATTCGGTCCTCTGCTTTCACAACTGTAAAGTGGAAGGATTGGATTAAATTATTTCTAGGGGAAAGACCTGGTAACTGCTTCTGTGAAGATTATAGCCTAGGAAACCCTTTGAGGGCAGTTCTACCCTGTCACACAGGGTCACTACGAGTAGAAAATCAACTCGACAGTATCTAACAACAGGGTTCTTATCAGCACTAATATTCTATTTTCTAGGCATCTCCGTGTGTTTCTCATGCAGTTGGTTTTTTAAACTAAAATTTAGGAATTTTTATTTATCTCAACAACTGTGCATTACTGTGGTGGTATTTTTGGATTATTATTATTTTTGTCGATAGTCATTTTTTAAAATTGAGGTCTATAGTTACATTTATATGGAATTCAACTATTCTCTGAGAAGCTTCTAAGTGTACAGGGGAGTTAAACATTTTTCATTCCATCATGGAGTAAAAATAAACCACTTATATCTGTTAGGGTTCTATCAGGGAAGAATATCACCACTATAACTGATATGAAATAAGGGGTGTGGTATAGAGATTAGAACCAATGCAAGTGTGGTTGTTGAAGAGGTTGATGGACGACTGTTGCCTCTGCACCCAGTGATGGGCCTGATGTTTCTGTATTTTATCAGCACCAGCAATTGGGAAGAAATGTTGAATGTGAAAAGGTGGAGAATGAGGACAAACTAGAACTTGGAGGATAAGCTGGAACCCATGCGGACAAACCGAAATCCACACCTCTGTCTCACCACCTCTAACATTGACAATGTAGGTGGCCTGTATTAGAAGCAGGAGCAATTTTCGAAGAACTGTATGTGCATCTGGCCCAGGACTTGGAAGAGCTGAAGAGAAACAATGGAAACAAAAGGAACTACAGGCTCAGTTGCTGTCCCACACCAATAAGGTGAACCAGAACATCAGTACAAATGGGCACAAGTTGTGGCAGTAAATGAATCCTACATGGACCTTCATTTCCACCTTACAAATCTCATGCAAATGTCCTTGCGGTCAACCCTAAGCCAGAATCACACAGGGAAGGGAATTCTGAGAAAAGAGTTCGAGGTTAGCCAGGTTAATGCAATAAAAAACCACCTAAATGATAGCATTTTCTGATTACCTTAGACAGCGTTTGGAGCCCTGGTGGTGCAGTAGTTAAGAGCTGGGCTGCTAACCAAAAGATCAGCAGTTCAAATCCACCAGCCACTCCTTGGAAACCTTATGGGGCAGTTCTACTCTGTCCTATAGGGTCACTATGAGTGGTAATTGACTTGATGGCAATGGGTTTTGGTTTAAACAGCATTTGGAAGTCTAGAGAAAAGAATATATAGGTAATCTATAAAACAAATGTAACAACAAAAAATGCTGGTGTCAACTGCTTTGATTATGTAATAAAAAAGTAGTAGTGTAATAACTGAATGACCTAATATGTTGAGGCACATGAGGAAGCTTTCACCAATAAACTGTTCAGTATAATGAAATGAATCAACAAGCAAGACGAAATATATTTTAGGGCAAGTGTCACCCATTAAATCCTATAGAGTCATCCTACTCATGTAATTGAAATGCTTGTATGTATATGTGTGTGTATGGATAAGTGTGGGAATAGGAATTAACAAGGGCCATAACAGACTTCCTACCCCTGGGCTTTCTCTCTTGATCCTTTATTCTTTTTCTGAGTGACTCCCTTTTCCCAAGTCAGCCTTAACTTGAACACTTCCCTAGTTGTGTTCATTCCACCAAATCTCTAGATTCATAGTTAATATTTTCTTTTGTAGGTGGAATTATTTTAGCTTGCATTTAATATTGTTTTCTTACCATGGAAGCAGCCTTTGGCCTGCTATAATCTGGCACTGTGGTTTTGAACAAAGAGGTGTACAACTGAAAATTGTCTTTATCCTGAATAGATGTAATTACATGTAGTGTTAAAAAAACCAAACAAAACAAAGCAACCCTAGTATTGTGAATACTCGAAGATCATTCTGTGGTCTACGAATGGTTCTAAGTACTTTTGAGTACTCCTCTAAAAAAATACAGGCTTACCTAGGAGATATTGTGGGTTCAGTTCTAGATCACTGCAGTAAAGTGAATATCACAATAAAGCGAGTCACACAAAATTTTTGGTTTCCCAGAGCATATAAAAGGTATGTTTATACCATACTGTAGTCTATTAATTATGCAATAGCATTATGTCTAAAAAAAAGTACATATCTTATATAATAAATACTTGAGCACTAAAAAATGCTAAACATCACCTGGACCTTCAGCGAGTCACAATTTTTTTGCTGATGGAGGTTCTTGCCTCAATGTTGATGACGGCTGGCTGATCAGGCTGGTGGTTGCTGAAGATTGGGGTGGCTGTAGCAATGTTTTAAAATAAGACAACGATGAAGTTTGCCACATCGATTGACTCTTCCTTCCACAAAAGATTTTTCAGTAGCATGTAACGCTGCTTGATCACATTTTACCCACAGTGGAATTTCTTTCAAAAGTGGAGTCAATCCTCTCACACCATAATACTACTTTGTCAACTAAGTTTATAATTTCAGTATTCTAAATCCTGTGTTGTCATTTGAACAATGTTCACAGCATCTTCACGGGGGAAAATTCCGTCTCAAGAAACCATTTTCTTTGCTCATCCCTAAGAAGCAACTTCTTATCTGTTAAAGTTTTATCATGAGATGGCAGCAATTCAGTCCCATCTTCAGGCTCCACTTCTAATACTAGCTCACTTGCTATTTCCACCACATCTGCAGTTATTTTCTCCACTGAAGTCCTGAACCCCTCAACGTTATTCATGAGGGTTGGGGTCAACTTCTTGCAAACTCCTGTTAATGTTGATATTTTGACCTCCTCCCATGAATCATGTATGTTCTCAATGGCATCTAGAATGGTGAATTCTTTCCAGAAGATTTTCAGTTTACTTTGCCCAGATCCATCAGAGGACTCACTATCAATGGCAGTTATGGCCTTACAAAATGTATTTCTTAAATAATAAGACTTAAAAATTTAAATTGCTCCTTGATAGATGGACTGCAGAATGGATGTTGTGTTAGCAGGCATGAAAACAATATTAATCTCCTTGTACATCTCCATCAGACTTCTTGGGTGACAAGATGCACTCTCACTGAGCAGTAATATTTTGACAGGAATTTTTTTTCTTTTTTTCTAAGCAGTAGGTCTCAACAGTGGACTTAAAATATTAAATAAACCATACTGTAAACAGATGTGCTGTCATCCAGGCTTTGTTTTTCCACCTGTAGAGCACAGACAGAGTAGATTTAGCATAATTCTTAAGGGCTCTAGGATTTTCAGAATGGTAAATGAGCATTGGCTTCAACTTAAAGACACCAGCTATATTACCCCCTAATGAGAGAGTCAGCTTGTTTCTTTGAAGCTTTGAAGCCAGCCATTGACTTCTCCTCTCTAGCTATGAAAGTCCTAGGTGGTAGCTTCTTCCAACATAAGGCTGCTCTGCCTACATTGAAAATCTGTTGTTTAGTTTAGCACCTTCAGTTATCTTAGCTAGATCTTCTGGATAACTTGCTGCAACTTCTACATCAGCTCCTGCTTCATCTTGCACTTTTATGTTCTAAAGATGGCTTCTTTCCTTAAACCTCACGAACCAACCTCTGCTAGCTTCAGGCTTTTCTTCTGTAGCTTCCTCGTCTCTTTCAGCCCTCATAAAATTGAAGAGCATTAGAATCTTGCTCTGGATTCGGCCTTGGCTTAAGGGAATGTTGTGGTTATTTGATCTTCTATCCAGACCATAAAACTTTCTCCATATCAGCAATAAGGCTGTTTCACTTTCTTATCGTTTGTGTGTTCACTGGAGTGGCACTTTTAATTTCCTCCAAGAACTTTTTCTTTGCATTCACAACTTGGCTAACTGTTTGGTGCAAGAGGCCTAGCTTTCAGCCAGTCTCAGCTTTCAATGTGCTTTCCTCACTAAGTTTAATCACTTCTAGCTTTTGCTTTAAAGTGAGAGATGTGTGACTCTCCCTATCACTTGAACACTTAGAGGCTAATGTAAGGTTATTAATTGGCTCAATTTCAATATTGTCATGTCTCAGGGAATAGGGAGGCCCAAGAGATGGGGGAATGGCTGATCAGTGGAGCTGTCAGAACACACATAACAATTATCAATGATGTTTGCCATCTTATATGAGTGCAGTTCGTGGTGCTCCAAACGATTACAATAGTAATATCAAAGACCGTTGATCAGAGATCACCATAACAGATATAATAATAATGAAAAAGTTTGAAATATCGTGAGAATTACCAAAATGTGACACAAGGACACAAAGTGAGGACATGCTGTTGGAAAAGTGGAACCAATAGACTTGCTGGATGCAGGGTTGTTATAACCTTCGATTTGTAAAAAATGCAATATCTGCAAAGCACAATAAAGCAAAGCTCAACAAAATGAGGTATACCTGTAGTAGCTCAAGGCATTCTGTTCTCATTGAAGGTCAAGGTGGGGTTAAAAGTAGTTTATATTATGATACAGATTGAACTGTGTCCCCTAAAAATATGTTTTTTAAATCCTAACCCCTACACCTGTGGCTTGCCCATTGAAGCAGCAGTCAAGAAATCAAATGATGTATTACACTGGGCAAATCTGCTGCAAAAGACCCCTTTAAAGTGTTAAAAAGCAAAGATGTCACCCTGACGACTAAGGTGCCCCTCACTCAAGCTATGGTGTTTTCAAGTGCCTCATATGCACGTGAAAGCTGGGCAATGAATAAGAAAGACTGAAGAGATGCCTTTGAATTTTGGTGTTGGCAAAGAATATTGAATATACAGTTGACTTCCAGAAGAATGAACAAAGCCGTCTTGGAAGAAGTACAGTCTGAATGCTCTTTACAAAGGAGGATGGCAAGACTTAATCTCATGTACCTTGGACATGTTATCCTGGAGAAGGACATCATGATTGGTAAAGTAGAGCGTCAGCAAAAGAGAGGAAGATTGCCAATAAGATGGACTGACATGGTGGCTGCAACAATGGACTCAAGCATAGCAATGATCATAAGGATGGTGCAGGACTGGGCAGTGTTTCCTTCTGTTGTACGAGTGGTCCCTATGAGTCAGAGCCCAATTGACAGCACCTAACAACATACCTGTGGTTATAATTCCATTCGGGAACAAGTTTTCCCTGGTATGTCAATGAAGCAGTATTAGCGTAGGATGTCTCTTAAGTCAATCTATTTTGAAATGTAAAAGAGGAGACTAAACCAGAAAGCAAGCAGATTGGAGTGGGGAGAAGATAGATGCCTTGCCACATGAACATCACCTAGGAGCCAAAGAACAGAAGCTGAAAAGAGACAAGGACCTTCCCCCAGAGCCGACACAGAGAGAAAGAGTTCCCCTAGAGGCAGTACCCTCAATTGGGACTTCTAGCCTCCTAAACTGTGAGAAAATAAATTTCTGTTTGCTAAAGCCACCCATTTGTCATATTTCTGTTATAGCAGCACTAGATAACTATGACACACTAAATCTCATGTGTTTTTCAGTCCTAGATATTCTTTACTTGTTGTAAAGCAGACTAATGAACAAAACAGAATTCTCTTAAATGCCCCACAATGATCTGGGCCTAATGGGGACAAAAGGAAGACTAACGTCCTTTGTTTGATCTATTAGAAGCAAAGCACATCTTTTCACTTTTAAGAAACTAACTTTTATTTCTGAATGTGTACCCTGAAATCTTCTCTTTATAACTCACCATCTTTATCTTATTGCTAACTCTTTTCCCGACAAGTTAAACTGCATGTCACTCCTAGAATAATAAGTGATTCCAGACACCCTAGAACCTTCTCTTCATAGTAGAGTGAGATACTGAACAAGAGAGGTGGTTGTTATGCAATTTTGCCAAACAAAGACAGTTGAAAGGGGGTTAAATGTTTCAGGAGGTTGTTAAGAGAAATTTAGGGTTGGAGGATGGTGATAAATGAGATTTAGATGCTGGGGACCTAATTAAGGTTTCAGGGAAGAAGTTTTGAGCATTCTTATCTAAATGTCAGGAAATGCTTGTATTTACCTATACATCAAGCACAAGTTTTCACTAAAACAACAACAACAAAACAACATCAAGTAGCTTCTGACAGCCAAGTGTATTACATGGCATTTCAGTTCCATTTAGACCTGTGCATTCTGGATAAACTTTTTGGAAACAGAGAATTCTTCTCTGCACATTTAAGACCACTTACATTTTTTCTATTAATTAAACATTAAAGTTTCCCTATAGTACAGCTAATTAATTCTTGAAAAATGAAAATCACCATGAAGAAGATGATTTATGGTAATAATTTACATAAACCCATATGCCACAGTGATCATGGTAGGAGATAACGTGAAAATTAAACACCAGCGGGAGAAGAGAGAGAATATGTATTTTCATATTCCCTTACAACACAATGACGGACCATCTATGGATTTTATTTCTTTCTTTTAACTATTAAAATTCTCACATTATGCGTATCGAGTTGAAAATTAGCAAATTTCAAATTTGGTAATTCTGGACAGGTATTAGATTTAATTATCATTAAAGGGAATTATATTCAATGTGAAATTATGCCTTACAGATTTTCACAATACTAGAACTCTACAAAGAATCATCACAATGAACTTATTTTAGCTTCATAATATTCCTTATTACTGTTTTTCAAATAACATCAAAAAAAAAGTTAAGGAAGAAACACATCCAAAGTTTTCAGTTAGTGGATTTCTTCATTGGTACTTGAGCTCAAGTCTTTAAATGAATGCTGAAGCCGGTTAGATAAATGGATAGATAGGTGCCATTGAGACATCTCTGACTCATGGTGACTATATGTACAACAGAACAAAATATTTCTTGGTTCTAAGTCACCTTCAAGGCCTTTAGCATATTGGAGTCCATCACTGTGGCTACTGTGACAACCCGCCTCACTGAGGGTCTCCCTCGCCCTCATAGGCTCTCTATCAAACACGATGTTTTCCAACAGCAATTGATCTGTCCTGATCATGTGCAAGAGAGTTGTACGATGTTCTGTTGTGATCCATAAGATTTTTATTGGCTAATTTTCAGAGATTTCCAGGTCTTTATTCCTAGCCTATCTTAGTCTGAAAGCTCTGCTGAAACCTGTCCACCATGGGTTACCCTGCTGGTCTTTGAAATACCAGTGGCATATCAAAGTAAAACAAACTGGCAGGTTGTGGTACAATTCCATCAGAACAATTTAGAGCAGAGAAATCATAACTGGTACTCCTATCTAGCTTAAAAACTGGTGTTGTACAGAGGGAATCAGCCTAACACAAACTTTGTTCATAGTTTTCAAGGGGCAAAGAATTTACAAAGAAGAATGAATGTTGATAGAAGTTCATCTCTCTCTCTCCCAGGTGCTAGCCCATCACCTTTCCTTATTCACCAGCCAGCACAGGTCATTCAAAGCTTGTTATGGGGATACAGGCCTGAGCTGAACTACCAGAGGGAAATTTCCCCCAGTAAATGTTGCAAAGCCTGGGAAGCGGCAGCCTTGCTTTTGTTAGCTCATGTGACTGAAGGTCACATCTGAGGCACAGAGGTGGCAGAAGGTTAATTTTAGAGTTAGAAGCCTAATTGTAGAGGACAACACTGATGAGGTTAGTAAAGGAAGCAATGTTATTTACCACCATCTAGCCTACCCAGTCAGCAAGAGTATTACTCATATATTCTACAAAGGATGGGGTAAATTAGAGCACAGTATTATAGGTACTATGTAAGATGTCAAGAAAAAGAAAATGTTTGCCTGAAAATTTTCTGTAAATTTTTAGCCATGGTTAGATGTTTGATCAGTTTTGAGAAATTACTTGCCTGCCAGCTTGTGTTACAAATCAGAATTAGAAAGACTTCTTATTGTTTGTATGTAATTGGCTCATGATAAATCTGAGAAGTGTGGACCTGTTTTGCCTTTAATATAGGGCCAGAGAAAACGCTGAATTCATCACTTCTTTGTTCCAAAGTGTGATTATGGTTAGTGATAATGCAGGGAACAAGAAGGCAGGTAAAGGGGAAAATTGGGAGGGAAGGGTAAAAGTGAGAGTCAGTGTCAGAAAACCTGGGCTAAGGAAGGTTAGGCGTGGTACGGTGAAAACAAACATGCAAAAAGGCAGAGATGTAGAAAGAGTGGCTTCTGGGAATCACGTAGGAAGAGTGTAAATACATTAGGAACTTTCTGGAACAATGAAGCAGAGAGGTGATGGCACAGAAGTAGATACAATAATTGAGAATGAATAGCTCTAAAAGGGATCCAGAGATGGCAAAGTCAACATGAGAAACATGCTATTTTCTACAGTTTATGTCAATCCAAGGAGTTTGTCCTGCCTTATATATGGAAAGTCTCTGCAAGAATATAGTGAGAATAATCAATAATAGAATATCAAGGTTTTTATAAAATTTTTTTTTTTTTATCACTGATAATGGAAACCCTGGTGGCGTAGTGGTTAAGTGCTACAGCTGCTAACCAAAGGGTCAGCAGTTTGAATCCACCAGGCGCTCCTTGGAAACTCTATGGGGCAGTTCTACTCTGTCCTACAGGGTCACTATGAGCCGGAATCGACTCGGTGGCACTGGGTTTTTTTTTTTTTTTTTAATCACTGATAATGCTACCTTACATTGCATAATGCTTAAGGCTTTCAAAGAACTTTCATATAAATTTACTCATATGATTTGCACAACAACTTCTTTGAGACATGTAAGGCAGGTATGATTTTATTGACCTTTTAGACAGGGAAGCTGAAATGAGATTTAGAAATACTTAATTGTCTTTCCTTTTTCATCACCATCTGCAAACATCTGAACTAGCACGCTGACCTGGCTTTCGGATTCAGAAACTGGAACTCTTATTGGAAATCATATTAATGTGTTTTATATGTATATAACTTTTTGGAGTTAAATATGCTTGATGATCTACTTAACTTTTCAAAATGACATAATACAGGTTAGCTATGTTCGGATATATTATTTTGTTTTCAGGGACAGAATCTTGGTCTGGAGAAAATTTTGGTTTAAGATATGTCATTTCTGGCTTTCCTGTGAAGAGACTGAAGAGGTCAGCCTGGGGAACCAGTGAAAAAAGATCACAGTCAAACAGGACATGTAAGGTTGGAGGAGTTACCTTTGACCTTGGTGCTATGAACCATTTAGAACTACATCCTGGTTAAGGATGATGTCCTGGTTCTTCAAAAACCCTGAACTTTTGGAAATGGAAATGTCAGGATAAAATAAGCTTTTTTTCAATTTTCTTCAAAAAATAAAGCCCCGGAGTTTCTGTGAGACTTCTGAACACTGTGTGACTTTTTGGAAACATGGCCGGGGCAATTCAAGCTACTGGATGAGCACAGCAGGCCAGCACTCAAGGCCTAGTTTTGTTATTTTCTGCTGTTTACTGTGGGCCCCTTATTCCTAATGCCCAAGTTTACTCATCCATATAAAGAGAATAATGACATCTGCTTCATGCTCTAGTTGGAAGATGGAATGATTTAATGTGAGTAGAAGTATTTTGCAGGCATCAATTGTTGTCACAGGAGATACCCCTTTTGAGAACATTATTCTTTAAAAAACTTCTGAAGTCTTTTCTAGAATTTCTAGAACTGCATCACATTGAGGCAAGGACAGAAACTTCAACAGCTTTTTGTGTATAGTACTATCAGCTTTTTACTTTTCCCTTTCTGTAGGCCTACGGGATAGATTTCCTGAGCTGGACAAGATGACAGCCACTAGTGAGGAGAGGGAGGGAGGCACAGCAGCTGCTCTTGCAGCTGCAGAAAGTTGCTGACACAGGACTCAGTTGGGAAAGCACTGAATGAAGTGCGGCAATTTGGTGGAGAAAGGCAGAGAAGGCAGAGCAGCACACGGTGAGAAATGACTCAGCTCCGAGAGTTTTCCCTACCCAGAACTTCATTCCAGCAGAGTTGTCTCCAGCCTTTTTGTCACTGTAAATTGGAGGCTTGGAATCAGCAAGGGAGAGAAGAGTCTCTGATGAACCCCCAGATGGAGGTGCTTTGTTTAATAAAAAGCAGAAATAGAAAGAGAGGTGTACGTGCATACAGAAGAGAGACACCAAGAGCGGGTGGGCGTCAGTAGAGAGAAGTGTTTGCTCAGTGACTGCAGAGGGAACTGCCCCACTCGGTAGCACTCTGCAGGGATCTGAAGAATTTTTTTTTTTTTCTATCTTGTTCATACCCTTTAAGGGAAAGGCTAGACATTTAGCCCTAAAAAAAAAAAGAAAAACTGGCTTCATTGAATAACAAAAGGGGAGGCTGGGTGGCACAAGCAGTTTGCAATCAGCTACGTTAACCCAAAAGGCCTGGCAATCTGCTTCTGTAAAGGTAACAGCCAAGAAAGCCCTACGGACAAGTTTTACTCTATAACGTATCGGGTCTCCATGAGTTGGGGTCTACTCAATGGCATCTAACAACAACAACATCTAAGCTTCCTTCTTAGCCCAATAAATTAGAGAAGCGAATCTGCAGCTGGCTTGCTTACCAACAGGGCCTACTGATCGGTGGAGGTTCAAAGGCATATAATGCTAAAATTATCCATAATTCTTAGATATATTTTACATACAATAGCAGATACCGAGATACAATTTACATACATGAAATTTGTTAATTTACAAAGTAAAACAGTGATGAGTTTATCAAGTGTGTACAGTCACGTCAGCACCACCACAGTTACAATGTAGAACATTTTCACCACGACCAGAAAGTTCCCTTGCAACCCTTGGCGGTCAATCCCCTCGTCCCACATCTGAGCCCTGGCTAATGGTGATCTCTTTCTTTCTAAAATTTCATATAAATGGTATCTTACATGTATAGTCTTTTATTTTGAAGGAACCCTGGCGGCACAGTGGTTAAGCAGCTGGCTGCTAACCAAAAGGTTGGCAATTTGAACTCAACAGTCGCTCCAAGGGAGAAGGATGCGGTACTCCGCTTCCATAAAGATTTACAGACTTGGAAACTCTATGAGGCATTTATACTCTGTCTTGTAGGGTTGCTGCAAGTGGGAATTAATAGGTTTTGGAATTTAATTTTGAGATTCACCCATGAGGTTTCCTATAACAGATAGTTCCCTTTTATTGCTGAGTTATTTTGCATGGGTATACCTCAACGTGTTTATCGGTTCATTAGGTGTGGGACATTTACATTGTTTCCAGTTTGGGGCTATTATGGATAAAGTTATGAACATCGAAATAAAGCCTTGGTATGGGGGGATACATGTTTTCATTTCTCTTGAGGCAATATTTAGAAATGAGATTTCTGGGCCATATGATAAAATTTATGTTTAACTTTATAAGAAATTGCCATATGGTTTCCAAAGTAATTACTATTTTGTATTCCCAACAGTTGTCCCACTTTGTTGCTGACGCTTGGAATTATCAGTCCTTTTAAATTTAGCCGTTCCAGCGGGCACGCACACTCCCATTGTGCTTTTTATTTGAATGTACCCAATGAGCAATGAAGCTGAATAATGTCACCTGTATGTCATCTTTGCTGATGTGTATGTTAAATTCTTTTGCCCCCTTTTATTTGTTTGTCTTATCATGATCAAGTTGTTTTATATATCGGATATCTTTAATCAGATATAAGTTTTGTAAATATTCTCTCCCAGAGTCTTGCATGCCTTTGGTTTTCTTAAGTGTCTTTTGAAAAATAAGGGCTTTTAAATTTGATGAAATTCAATTAATCAATTTTTATTTTGTGTTTCATCTTTTTATATTCTATCTAGGAATTCTTAGCCTAATACAAAGTCACAAAGTCTTTCTCCTGTATTTTTTCTACAAACTTTATACTTTTTAGCTCCCACAGTTAGTTTGATCCACTTCAAAGTTACTTTCTCTGCATGGTGTGAGGTTAGGGTCAAAGTTCGTATGTTTGTTCATTTAACATATGAATATTGATTATTCCAACATTATTTGTTCAAAGATGATCCTTTATACAGTAAACTTGATACCTTTTTGAAAATAAATTGACTATATATCTGTAGGTATACTTCTGAATTCTGTTCTTTTGTTACATTTACCTATAACTCTGTTGCCGTCCAGTCGATTCTGACTCACAGCTACGGTATAGGACAGAATAGAACTGCCCCATAGGGTTTCCAAGAAGTACCTGGTGGATTCGAACTGCCAACCTTTTGGTTAGCAGCTGAACTTTTAACCACTATGTTTCCTACATTCGCCTATATGTCTGTCTTTATGAAAATACCACACTGCCTTGATTACTGCACTTTATACTAATCTTAGAATCAGGTAGCGAATCCTGCAATTTCGTTCCTATTTTTGTGAATTGTTTTGGCTACTCTAGATCCTATGCATTTCCATGTAAATTTTCAAAACAGACTTGTCAGTTTCTTCAAATGACCTATTGGAATTTTGTTTGGTATTGTTTTGACTCTAGAGATAAATTTAAGGAGAATCAACATCAAAATTATATTTAAGTCCATGAATATAGTATAGCTCTTCATTTTTTTATGTTCTCTCTAACTTGTTTCAGCAGTGGTTTATAGTGTTGACCATAGAGATCTTGCCCATATTTTGTTAAATTTGTAGTAAATATTTGATATTTTTATGCTATTTTAAATGGTATGTTGTTGTTGTCGTTAGGTGCTATCAAGTCAATTTTAACAAAAGCGACCCTACGTACAACACAATGAAACACTGCCCGATTCTATGCCACCCTCACAATCGTTGTTATGCTTGATCCCATTGTTGCAGCCACTGTGTCAATCCATCTCATTGAGGGTCTTCCTCTTTTTCACTGGCACTCTACTTTACCAAGCATGATATCTTTATCCAGGGACTGGTCCCTCCTGAAAACATGTGCAAAGTACGTGAGGTGAAATCTCACCATCCTAGCTTCTAAGGATCATTCTGGCTGTACTTGTTCCAAGACAGATTTGTTCATTCTTCTGGCAGTACGTGGTATATTAATATTCTTCATCAACACCACAGTTCAAATGCATCAATTCTTTTTCAGTCTTCCTTATTCATTTTCCAGCTTTCACATGCATACAGGCAATTAAAAATACTAGGGTTTGCAGCAGGTGCTTTTTAGTCTTTAAAGTGATATCTTTGCTTTTTAACACTTTAGTGAAGTCTTTTGCAGCAGATTTGCCCAATGTAATATGTCATTTGATTTCTTGACTGCTGCTTCCATGGGTGTTGATTGTGAATCTAAGTAAAACGAAATCCTTGATAACTTCAATCTTTTCTTCATTTTTCGTGATGTTACTTATTGGTCCAGTTGTGAGAATTTTTTTCTTTATGTTGAGGTGTAATCCATATTGAAAGCTGTAGACTTCGATCTTCATCAGTAAGTGATCCAAGTCCTCTTGACTTTCAGCAAGTAAGGTTGTGTCATCTGCTTTTCACAGGTTGTCAATGAGTCTTTCTCCAATCCTGATGCTGCATTCTTCTTTATATAGTCCAGCTTCTCGGTGACTTCATATTTATAAGTTTGATAAAATTTATTTATTGGTTCTTGTAGGTGTTTGAAGATTTGGAGGGATTGTTTAGATTTTAATTTGGGAATAGTGACAGTTTTACCTTTTAATGTCTGGTCTCCAGGTTGTCTATTTATACTTCTTGCTCCTTTGCACTGGCTATAAGCCTTATGGAAACCCTTGGGGCATAGTGGTTAAGTGCTACGGCTGCTATAAAAGGTCTGCAGTTCGAATCCACCAGGCAGTCCTTGGAAACTCTACGGGGCAGTTCTACTCTGTCCTACAGGGTAGTTATGAGTCAGAATCAACTCCACAGCAATGAGTTTGAGTTTTGTTTTTTTTTAATAGCTTGTATAGTGTTGAGTAGGAGTTGCCTTGTTACCGATCATAAGGGAAATCATTCAGTTTTCTACTGTTAAGCATGATGCTAATTGGAAGTGTTTTGTAGATGCTGTTTCTCAGATTGTTATTTCTAATATGATGGTATTTTTTTTTTAATGAATACATGTTCATTTATTGAGATGGTTATATAATGTTTCTTTTTTAATATGGAGAATTAAATTGGCTGTTTTTTTTTTGTTGTTTTGTTTTTGGTTCGTCTGTTTTGTTTTTATATTAAATAACCTGGCATGTATGGGATGGAAACCAACTGCTTGGTCATGATATCCTTTTTATATATTGCTAGTTTCAGTTTTCTAAGGTTTTTTTGAGGGCTTTTCCAGTTTGCATCATAAGGATATTAGTTTGTAGTTTTATAAATTTGTAATTTTTTCTGATTTGGGTATTAGAATAATGTTGGCTTATTAATAGAGTTGGGAAGTGATTTTTTTCTATTTTATAGGTGCATTTGCATAAATTTGGAAGCCCTGGTGGTATAGTGGTTAAGTGCTATGGCTGCTAACCAAGAGGTCAGCAGTTTGAATCCGCCAGGCCCTCCTTGGAAACTCTATGGGGCAGTTCTACTCTGTCCTATTGGGTCGCTATGAGTCAGAATTGACTTGACAGCAGTGGGTTTGGTTTGGTTTGGTTTTGCATAAATTTGATATTACTTCTACATTCAACATTTTGAATCACAAGTGAAGCCATCTGGGTCTGGAGTTTTCTTTGTGACAAAATTTTTAACTATGAATTCAATTTCTTTCAGAGTTATCATACTACTCAGGTTATTTCTTTAAGAGTGAGTTTTGGTAGTTTATGTTCCTGTCTGTTTAAACTTTATTGTGAATTTATTGGATAATTTTTGTTCATAGTAGTTCCTTATTTTCTTTATCACATTTGTGGGATGTTTAATGATGCTACTTTTTTATCCTTGGTATTCATTATTTGTGTTCGTGACTTTTGTTTTTTCCCTTTTTTACCGATCAATCAAGCTAGAAGTATGTTAATTTTATTGCTCTTTTAGAAGAAACAGCTTTGAGTTCCATGGCTTTTCTATAATTTTTGTTTTGTTTGTTTTCATTTCATTTATTTTTTGCCATTATTTTTATTTCTTTCTTCCTGTTTATTTTGTTTTTACATTGCTCCTCTTTTTTTTTTTTTTTTGGTTTTTAAGGTGGAAACGTAGACAATTGATAATAAAGCTTTTTATTTTTGTCATTATAAACAAATTCAGGTTTATAGAGATCATTTACAGATAATAAAATTCACATTTCAATTTTACATTTTTATTACTTTGGACAGAGGTATATATTTGTGTAACTACCAGCATAATCAAGATATAATGCATTTCCATCATGTCAAAATTTTACCTCAGGCTCCTTTGAAGTAAAACCCCTCTTTCCAACCCCTGCCCCTGGAAACTTCTCCTCTGTCTGCCATCCCTATAGCTTTGCATTTTTCAGAGTACGATATAGATGGAATCAAACAGTATATAGCCTTTTGTGTCAGTAATATTAGTAGTTTGCTACTTTTTTATTGCTGAGTAGTACGCCATTATATTTTGATTTTCCATTCAAGCTAATGGATACCTAGGTTTTTCCAATTTGGGGCTATAGGAACAAAGCTATATAAACATTCACATATGAGACTGTATTTGCAAACTCTTCTAGGCCTTAAGAGATAAAGGACTGGAGCACGGCTAAAAAGCACACAAAGAAAAGAAATTGAGGTGGCCAGAAAATATGAAAACATGGTACAAGAAAGCTGACCCTAGAGCAGGTTTTTCCTTCTGTCAACAGAATCCAACAGTGGTGATTTGACTGAAAAATGGTTTAATAAAACCATGTTAGGCAACCAACAGGATCTGGGGAGAAAAAGAAAAAAAAAAAGGGGGCTGGGTAAAAATGGACTCGATGGCAACGGGTAAAGATAGACATAGTAACTAGTAAACAACCAACCTAAGGAGCCTTCTCTAGCCCTGCAAATCAAATATCATAAAACTTGTAGCAGTAAAAATGTAAACTGATTTACTTTATGATAATTATTGCCTGGGTTGTTATGGGAAATTATTACATTTCCAAGAGCTAGATTTATTTTAACAGCATAAGGAATGATCAGCATTGTCTAAATGAGAAGTGACAACCTGGAAACTGGAGGGACAAATTGGGCAAACAGATATTTTTGTTTTTGCCTAGCACTTGTTTAAATGATAATGATTATGAATATACTTAGAAAGAACCAGCCCAGTTAGAAAGACTGAACTCATACTATCCCTGGCACCTTTCATGGAGTTTCTTCACGTATTTGTATGAACTGTTTGACCTTGGAGATATTATAATGTTTCTTATAATGGGCCTTCAAGAAATGCAGCAAATTGGCCGAAGCATAAGATTTTGTAGAAATATGTTTCCCTCAAGCCTGGATAAACAAGCGGTCACAGAAAAATACAAGAAAGCTAGACCAAGGAGGAAAGACTTTATTTATGTATTTACTTTTCTGTTGGCAATGGGGGGAAAAAAAGCATTTTGAGCAGAAGAATTATATTTAAGTACCAACAACAAAAAACAATTAAAATTATTAGAATTAAATGCCAAGTAATACAGTAATATTAAAATGGCTTTCACGTGTTGTGTAAAAATTAGTAGAATTAAATCTATTTAATACAAAGAAATATGGTTTTTACAACATATTTGTCTCATAATAAGTTTAAAATTAATGGCTGACGAATGAATCAGAAGGCAATGTAATCATATACATACCCGTTAACCTGTTGGGAGAATCAGGCTTGTTAGTCTTACCCTGTCTACAGTGGCTAACATCTTTCCTTGAATGAAAACTAAACTTCCTGTTTAAAGAGAAAGATATAAGAGCTACCACTCACAAAGATTTCACTTTTCAGTTCCGTGATCAGTCTCCTGTCTACAAGTGTTGGAAACCATCATTAAACCTCTGCTCTGTTGACTATCAAGTAAGGGGAGGCTGTTCTGATCCTGTTGGGAGAGGCAGCTTGGAGATGACTCATAGATAAGATCAGCCCTCTGGGCTCCACCCACACAGATGGACACTGGCTTTCTCAGTAAGGATCCAAAGCAGGGCAATGTTCACTGTACCTCCAGGTGCTATGTCTTGCTCTGTTCCTTTAAAGGTGGCTAAAGATAAAAAAAAAAAAGGGATGCAAAATCTGCCAAATGAAAAGAAAGGGAAGGAAAACAATGCAAAATCTGTGGGAAAAGGGCAGACAGGGAGGTCTTCTCAAAGAAGAAATTGTTATAAAAATCAGATTTATGGATGAAGTCAGTAAAAGTCGACAAAGGGAGTATGTAGTAAGAATGTTGATAAACTCTTTAGGAACATCTTCAAAGAATTTCTGAGTAGCAATTCAAATTCTAGGGATGAACCCAAAACCCATTGGCTTTGTGTCAATTCCAACTCATAGTGACCCTATAGGACAGAGTAGAACTGCCCCATACAGTTTCCAAGGAGTGCCTCGTGGATTCAAACTGCTGACCTTTTGGTTAGCAGCCATAGCTCTTAACCACTATACCACCAGGGTTTCCTCTAAGGATGAAGAGGTATGATATTAGCTTCAGATGTGGGGCAATGTGTAGGACATTTGGGGAGTTACCAACGGAAATTAGCAAGCAACTATTGGGAGGAAATTGCTGTAGGTAAACCAAGGGTTGAGAATATGTACATGCAGTTTGGAGATTAAAAATTAGCAAGGCAATCTATTGTATCTAGTATGATTCAGACACCGTAAAACAGTTTTCTTCATCCCAATGCTTACGAGATTTCTCATCTAGGGAACTGATAACCCTGTGCTGGTTACAAGTGTGTGGAGATTAACTCCAGATTCCCCGCATCCACACTAATGTTTCTTTTGATTGCTAAAGGAGTTAATAGCACAGAGAACTACGAAGCTGAATGGAAAAAAGTATAGTAACTGATACCAGGATATGGTTATAATTTTCTAGTCTATACATGTTTAATGGGCAATACTAAAAAATAGAGAAAAATAATTCATCAGCTGTAGAGGAAAACCTGACCTTTTTCTCATGATTTATTTTTCTAGTTTTTGTTCCTATGTTCAAACTGGTTTTCTCTCATTCTTTCTTGAAGTTTTTGCCCCACCCTGACTCCAAGTGTTCTTATCTGTCTACCTTACCTCTTTTCTCAGTACATCCTTCCAAGTAGAGAATGCTTATTTTACCGGGAAATATCACTAAAATCCAGCAGAAAAAAAAATAAAAAAAGGGATAGTGAAAATGCAATTCTAGGGACATACATTCTTCCCACTATAATTGGCTTCACCCAACACACTTCTGTTTTCATTAGGATCTTAGTGGCACCTGCTGTAAAATATGGCAGCCATTCCTATAATGGAAGCCCTGGTGGCGTAGTGGTGAGGTGCTACGGCTGCTAACCAAAGGGTCAGCAGTTCAAATCCGCCAGGCGCTCCCTGGAAACTCTATGGGGCAGTTCTACTCTGGCCTATAGGGTTGCTATGAGTCGGAATTGACTCGACGGCACTGGGTTTTTTTTTTTTTTTTTTTTGATTTTTATAATATCTCCTTTAAGCCAAGCTATTCAGGGCACATTGCCAGCAGCTCACCTTAAAATGCTTGGATAAGGAATACGTGCTGAAATAACTCCCTTCTCACTCCCACTTTCACCCCCACCACAGCACAGAGAATTTATGTGTGTTGTTAATCACAACTACTGTTTATACTGTGTCTTCTCTCCTCTAGCCAAACTAGTAGTATTTGATATACATTCTCATCATTTTAAGACTATGGGAGACAGAATTCTAAAAAAGCTCCTCAAGACACATCTCCCCTGGTTATTCAATCAAACGTGAAACTTGGTACTGCTGTTAAGAGACTTTAAAGATCAAGTTAGATTACTCATCAGCTGACTTTCAGATCAGGAGATAATCCTGGATTATCTGCCTGGGCCAAAGCAGTCCCATAGGCCTTAAAAGCTGAAGAGAAAGGAAGAATTGTTCCTCAGAGACATGTGGTAGAATTAGGAAAGCAGAGGAGATGGGAGGCAGAAAGGGAGGTCAGAGATATTTAAAGCAATAGAAGGATGCTACTCCCCATTGTTGGCTTAGAAGATGGAGGAAGGGACCACCACCTCAGGAATGCAAGTGGCCTCTAGAAGCTGGCAAGGAAACACGGGGTTTGGTCCTATATCTACATGGAATTTAATTCTGCCAACAATCTGAATGAGCTTGGAAGAGAAGTCATCTCCAGGATCACCAGAAAGGAACACCTTGATTTCAGCCTTATGAAACCCGGACAGAGAACCATATCAATCAGAGTGTGCCTGGACTTCTGGTGTATAGAAACTTGGAGATAGTAAAATTATGTTGTTGCAGTCCACTAAGTTTGTGATAACTTGTTATAGCAGAAATGGAAAACTGTACATAGATCCATAAAACCTTATTTTACCCTTTTGGATGAGAAGACTAGGGTTCAGAGGTTAAATGTTTTGCCCAAATTTTGTGCAGCTAGTAAATTTGGAGCCAAAATTAGGCATCAGTGTAAAAAAAAACCATTGCTGTCAGGTCAATCCCGACTGATAGCCACCCTCTAAGACAGAGGAGAACTGCCCCATAGGATTTCTAAGAAGTGGCTGTTGGAGTCGAACTGACCTTTGGTTAGCAGCAGTAGCTCTTAACCACTGTGCCACCAGGGGTCCAAAAGTGTAGCTGACCAAAAATTCTTGTTTTTCACAATTACCATCATTGTCTCTATTCTTCCCCAAATGAAGTGTTGAAAAATAATAATAAAGAAGTAATCTAGATTCCTTTATCATCAGAAGAGAGCTATGTAAATTCTGCCCTTAATTTTGCCTTTTAGAAGGAAACTCACAGGATAACTAGTTTTTTTTTTTTTTTTTTTTTAAAGAGGGGCAAGAAATATAAGGGGAAAGAAAAGGTTTTATTGTGGAGGAAGGGAAGAGGTGATTGTGAATGATTGCCCTCATTCTAGCTGTTCCACCCTGAGCACTACCTGATCATGTGACCACTGAGCTAAGAAATACTGGATTGTCCAGAAATTCTTTTGAGTTAGACTTCATTAGGCTAGGTGTCCCCAGGTCCATCTTACTCATTGGCAGCCTCTTTGAGAAGATATGCAAGTCTCTTCCCTTTTTACTCCATTTGAAAATGAGGGGAAAAGGACACAAACATTGACATATTGCAAGCCCACAGCATTCCACATGTAAAATTTTCCACTGTACCCAGGAATCTCATGTTCTGTGTCCTTGTTCCTCACTTAACCATTGTACTTAAATTCTTGCCAAATAAACACTTTGAAAGATATCCTCTGATGATAAAAATACAATAAGTAAAACACGTCTTGTGGCTAGTAGTTTTTGGTTTGTCTATCACTGTACCTAACAGAGTATATTATATCAAGGTGCTTACTAATCCTTTCCAGTTCTTTGACTTAATTAAAAATACTTTGGGAACATGAGATCTCTTTTGATAGCAAATTTTAAAAGGATTCCCATGAAACGTTAGGTGGCCATAAATGAGTCTCAAATGCTCCCTGAATTGTGTCTATGTACCTTTTGGGGGAGATAAAGACAGTGTTTATTAGCTTGTGAAATGAACTTCTAATTTTGAAAATGAAAAGGCATTCTTATCTAAAGTCTCTTTGCCTAGCTCTCTCATTTTAAAGCAGTGTAAACTTCCTTCCTCTATGTTCTCTCCTAACATAGCTCTCACCAGTAGGTTCTTGCATCCTAGATCTCCTCACCACTAATGCTTTTCTAGTAACACAAACACTTTAGCAACCTCGGTTATTGCAACAACCTTCAGTCAGGGATGACGCTTTGTAAAGAAGAGTAAGGTCAATTGAAGCATGCAAAATGTTTATATTTAAAATATAAATACCTCAACCAACCATCAGAACTGAAAATTTTAAACATTAGCTTAACTCTATAAGGAAAGTTAGTGATAGTATTGATTAAAATGCAGACATATCATACAACTAGGATAAACAACTCACCGTAGGTAGACTCATTACTTTGATTAATGTCTTGGGTTTCTTATAGAATTTCTAACAAGTCTTTTTTAGAAAAATTAAACTGCACAAATCTTAAACGTATAGCTCAGTACATTGTTACATTTATATGTACCCATGTAACTACCATCCAGATCAAGATACAGGACATTTTTAGTACCTAGGAGTCTCCCTCATGTCCCTGGAGGTCAATACCCCTTTCTCAAGTTAACCACTCTTTTGATCTCAATGGTGGGGATGAATTTTGCTTCAGAAAATGTATGTTTAAATTTGAATGGTGAGGAGTGGTTAGAAAAATGAGGAAAGCAGGCTTGTTGTGGTTGTTGCCAGGTGCCATAGAGTCACTTCTGACTCATAGCGACCCTAAGCACAACGGAACAAAACACTGCCCCGTCCTATGCCATCCTTACAATCGTTGTTATGCTTGAGCCCATTGTTGCAGCCACTTTGTCAATGCATCTCACTGAGGGTCTTCCTCTTTTCCACTGACCCTGTATGTTACCAAGCATGATGTCCTTCTCTAGGGACTGATCCCTCCTGACAACATGTCCAAAGTATGTAAGATGCAGTCTTGCCATCCTGGCTTCTAAGGAGCATTCTGGTTGTATTTCTTCCAAGACAGATTTGTTCGTTCTTTTGACAGTCCATGGTATATTCAATAATCTTCACCAACACCTCTATTCAAAGGTGTCAATTCCAGGTGTGAACATCAGAAGGAGAGAGAAGTAATCAGACTATCATTGACTACTTCTTTACTCTAGAGTGTCATACCAAAAAAAAAAAAAAAAAAAAAGTCCATTGCCATCGAGTCAATTCAAACTCACAGCAACCCTAAAGGGCAGAGTAGAACTGCCCCATAGGGTTTCCAAGTAGTGACTGTTGGATTTGAACTGTGGACCTTTTGGTAAGCAGCTGTGGCTTGCCGAAGCTCTTAACCACTGTGCCACCAGGGCTCCATAGAGTGTTACGGGAAGGCTAAAATAACAGAGGTGAAAACATTTTGCAAAAATCACAAATTATACTATTAAAAGACATAAGGCATTTCCAACTTGCAAATAGGTCATGTCTCAAAATCTCATTTACAAATTCATCATTTGGAACTCAGAACCTACTTCCCCATAGAAGCAATGTCATAAATGATGGTTAGAATCCCAGGCTACTCATATAAGTCTATATTAAGCACGATGTGTCTAAAAAAATGCACATTTAAAATAAAAAATAGGTTCAAGTCCACAGCACACATATTCCTCTACCACCTGTGAACAGTAATGCATGGTTGGGGTACAGTCTTTGGTAAGAAGAGAATTGGTATCAATATTTTCTTCTTCCTTATTCAAAACCTTTCTCGTTTCCTGGAAAACAGCTGGAAGATGGAACTAGGAATTCTGTCTCAAAGGCCTTCAACTACAGCTCGTTTCATTGATCTAGAGTTTTGCTGCTGAGCTCTAAAATACACTACTGCATTTGTGTGGAGGCCATGCTTCCCTCACTGGTTCTCCCAGCTAATGACTGCATGCAGATAAGGCACACATATTCCTGGGAGACACAGGTCTCCTCTGACAGCTGATTTTGACTAGAGGATTCCCTGTCAGCATTGATTGAACCTTCTCTAATCTTCAAGACAGTCTAAGAACTTCTGTTCACCATCCCCTCCCTCTCTCTTTAACTCATGTCAGTCTCAGAGGCGATGGCTCTCCTGACCTTTCCCGGTGTCTCCACTTTTCATTCACAGTGTTTGCCTGAAAATATCTTTGTAGGTTTAATTCTGTCTTGGCCTCTGCATCTCAGGAACCCAGACTAACTCAGAAATGTCCCGTATTTAGGAGTTGCCCTAATCCTGGAAGGTTAAATAAGAACAAGCTGGGCCTAGAGTAAAGGAAAGGGGAAGTATGTGTTGTAAGAAGGCTCAAGGAAAAAAGCGTACAAGAAATCCTTAGGTCTTAGGTCTGCCCAGCCTAGGGAGTGTGAAAATAGTCAACGATGTGGGCAGAAGAACTATTCAGAAATAAAGAGCATGCCCATTGTTTTGTCTACCAAGAAATCAAATGAGGTAGCAGGTGCCTAAAGTGCAGGCTGGCCAGAAGAAGCCACACACTGAAGTATGTAAAAGGGAATGGAAAATTAAAAGAAATGTAATGGATTAGCATTTGGAAAGTAGGAGCTGTGGAGAACTTCAAAAAACAGCCTTACTTCTTTGGGATTGTGTCTCAAAGGAGAGAACAAGGCTTATATCCCGGAAGACAATCATGGTTATTGCGTTTTGTGACAATGACGGATGTATAATTATTTCCTACTGGGTATTTTATTTTACCATTCATTCACTTAGGACATAAAACAATTCACCAAAGACAATCTTCAACAGCAAGAGTTTAAAAGAACAAAATTTGTAAATACCAGGAATGAAGCTTTTGTTACTCTCTGAGTTCCTAGCATCACGGTTCTGAATTATACATGAAGCTCAAGCAAGGAGAGAACCTTCGTTCTCTTTAAGTTTCTACCAGTTTCACTTTCCCACTCTTTTCTATTTCTGCCAAGTAGAACTCTAAAGTTTCAGTGTCTACTTCCTTCATGCTGTGGTTCCCCAAGAGCTGGAGAACAGACTTGGGGATACAAATTAAAAATCTCAATGACACAGATTTGGAAAGTGTAGTGAGGACACATTTATTACTATTTCCAGAGCGTTATTTGGCCATGAACAATTTTCCTGGGAGCCACTTCTGTATCTCTGCTTTTAGGAAACTTACCAGAAACTAATAAGTACATCCCACCAGTTTGCTGTTGTTGTTGTTATTGCTTCTTTGTTTCCCTGTCAGGACCTGAATCTCTTATTCACATTAATTTCATTTGGCAGTTGGTTACTCCATTTTACAGATTTCTCATAGGTAGCTGCTGTTAAGCCAGTGAAAATCAAAATGTGTTCCTCCCTAAATGTTATACTTTTCTTCAGCTTTAAATTCCTTGACCTTGGGTGTAGTTTCCAACTCTAATTAGGAGAACATATGCTCCTAGGCACCATGATTGTTTTTTAAGTCACTGAGAGAATTTAGCATTGAAAGAAATTAGTGAAGAGATGTAGCCAATAAGTCAATATTAGAAATAGAATGTAAACCTAAAAAATACCTATTTAATTATTAAAAAGTGGGGGGGAGGGAGAGGAAACCAGACCAGATGGAGTGAAAAGAAAGTAAATGGCAACATAGTAGACTTAAACCCAACCATTTCAATAATTATATTAAATGCCAATTGTTTAAAGACACCAATAAAAAGCAGAGATCATTGGAATAAATAAAAATCAACACCTAAATATCTGCTATCTATAAGAAATACATTTTAACAGCAAAAACACAGATAAATTATAGTAATAATTTGGAAAAAGATTATATAATAGAAGGCAATAGTAATAAGAACCCTGGAGTGGTTATACCAATATTAGACAAAGTTGACTTCAGGGTCAGAAATATCAGTAGCAATAAACAGAAAAAAAAACTTTATAGGACAGTAAAAAATAAATTAATGAAGAAGATTAAAAAACCCATAGTGTTTAAGCACCTACTGAATTTTTTTACACAAATAACGTGCACCTTCTACATTTGTTTGCCAATGACTCCCTCCTCCACAGGGTATTTTTGTAAGTGCACTTTGCTAATTTTTTGCTACAGCAATATGCAGAAAAAAATGGCATAGTGGCAATTATGAAAGTACCTCATGGGAGGGGGAGGGAGTGACTGGCCAACCTATGTAGAAAGCGTGTTTTATTTGCATAAAAATATGGTAATTACAGAGCATCAAAATAAAACAGACCAAAATGAAGATATCTGAAAGGAAAACCAAGCAAGCCTACAAATATATTTGGGATTTCTACATTTCTCTCTCAGTAGTTGATAGAAGAAATATACTGAAAATCAGTAATGATGTAGAAAATTTGAATAACTCTAAGTTACTTTAAGTAGTTGATATTTTTATACTATTACATACAACACCTGTATAATAAGTTTCATTTTGATTAAAATTATAGTATATTCACAAAAATAGGTTATATACTGGGTCATAAAAAATCTCAAATTTCAAAAGATTAAAATCTTACACAATATTTTTTTCTGACCACAGTGAAATTAAACTTGATAAGAATAAGGTCACCTAGAAAAATGCATCAATATTTGAAAAATAAACAATGTATTTTTTTTTTAAATAACCGATGGATCAAATAATTACAAAGGAAAATTAAAAAAAAAAACCTTACTGATAATGAAAATGCAGAATATCAACTTTGTGGGACGCAGCTAATGCAAAAGAAATGTCATAGCTTTAAATGCATATATTAGAAAGAGGAAAGGTCCAATATCAATAATCTGCAATTCTACCTGAAGAAGTTACACAATGAAGACCAAAGCAAACAAAAAGTTAAGTGGAAGGAATGAACTCATAAATATAATAGCAGAAACCAATTAAATAGAAAATTAATGAGTTCTTGAGGGGAAAAAATGAAACCAAAAGCTTGTCCTTTGAAAATATCAATAAAATTGATAAACCTCTAGTAAGCAAGACCAAGAAAAAAAAGTGAGAACAAAAAAATTACCAATATTATAAATGAAAGAAGGTACAACATTAGAGATGTTACATCTATTAAAGATAAAAAGGACCGTTATGAACAACCTTATGTTAAAAAATTGATTATATAAAATTAAATATCTGGAAGGATTCAAATTACTGAATCTGACCCCAGAAAATACAGAAAAATATGAAGTCCTACTTTGATTAAAGAAATTCAATTCATGATCAAAAGACATCTACAATAACTTTAGCCAAGATCACTTTAGTGGTGAGTTCTATCGGACATTTGAAGAGCCAACAGTAACAATCCTGTACAACTCTTACAGGAAGCGGAGAGGAGGCAGTACTTCTTAACTCATGTGACGAGGATAGCATTATGCTGACAAATTTAAAGACACCGAAACAAATGTGTACTATAGACATATATTACCCAGGAACTCAGGTGTGAAAATTCCTCACAAATTTTAGTAAATTATATCCAACAATATATTTAAAAAAATGACATCAAGATTTTCCTGGGAATGGAAAATTGATTTAGCATACAAAAATCAATCAAATCAATGTAACTCAGATGTATTAATAGAGTAAAGCAGGAAAAGCTTATGATCATTTCAATAGATGAAGAAAAAGCCTTTCAAAACATCAATACTCATTCATTAAGATAAATAAATAAATAAAACTCTCAGCAAATGAGAAATAGAAGGAATCTCTGGAAGAGAAGGCAGTTCTCAAAAACTTAAAGCTATCAACGACAAAAGGCTCAATGATTTTCATTTAAGATGAGGGACCAGGCAAGGTGTTTGTCAGCATTATACTATTAGTTCTTTCAATGAAATTTGTCAAGATAAACAAACAAAAATCGTAAATATAAGAAAGTAAGAAATAAAACTCTGCAAAAGACACCATTGTGTACATAGAAAAAACTAAGTAAACTAAGAACACACCACTAAAACTTATAAATGAATATATTAAGGTTGCATAGACAAGGTTATTATAGAGATATCAATTGTATTTTTATATACCAGATATGAATAATTAATAAAATATATTTTTAAGGAGACGACTATTTATAATGGCATCAAGAAAAATAAAGTACTGAGGAATAAATTTAGAAACAATGTACATTGCCTGTTCACTGATAACTATAAAATAGCAGAAAGGGGAATAAAAAGCATAAACTTCTTAAACATTACACAAAAGCATAAAGTATAAAAGGTGTTTGTCAGTTTGTTGTACTGTGGGGACTTGCACCTTGCTGTGATGCTGGAAGGTATGCCACTGGTATTCAAATATTAGCAGGGTCACCCATGACCGACAGGTTTCAGCTGAGCTTCCAGACTAGGAAGAAGGACCTGGCAGCCTATTTCTGAAAAGATTTAGCCAGTGAAAACCTTGTGAATAGCAGCGGAACATTGTTTGATGTAGTGCCAGAAGATGAGCCCCTCAGGTTGGAAGGCACTCAAAAGATGACTGGGGAAGAGCTGCCTCCTCAAAGTAGAGTCACCCTTAACTGGGTGGATGGAGTCAAGTTTTCGGGACCTTCATGTATTGAAGTGGCACAACTCAAAATGAGAAGAAACTGTTGTAAACATCCATTAATAATTGGAATGTGGAATATATGATGTAAGAATCTAGGAAAATTGGAAGTTGTAAAAATGGAATGCATAAACATTGACATCCTAGGCATTCGTGAGCTCAAATGGACTCGTATCAGCCATTTTGAATCAGACAATCATATGGTCTACTATGCCAGGAATGACATCTTGAAAAGGAATGGCTTTGCATTCATCATCGAAAAGAACATTTCAAGATCTATCCTGAAGTACAATGCTGTCAGTGATAGGATAATATCCATACTCTTACAAGGAAGACAATATGACTATTCAACCACTAAGGGTAAAGATGAAGAAACTGAAGATTTTTACCAACTTCTGCAGTCTGAAACTGATCAAACATGCAATCGGGATGTGTTGATAACTACTAGAGATTAAAATGTAAAAGTTGGAAACAAAGGACAAGGATTGGCAGTTGGAAACAATGCCAGAGACCCCATGATAGAATTTTGTAAGCCAACAACTTCTTCATTGCAAATACCTTTTTTCACCAACATAAACAGTGACTATACACATGGATCTCACCAGATGGAATACACAGGAATCAAATCGACTACATCTGTGGGAAGAGACGATGGAAAAGCTAAACATCATCAGTCAGAAAAAGGCCAGAGGCCAACTGTGGAACAGACCATCAATTGCTCCTAAGCAAGTTCAAGTTGAAACTGAAGTAAATTTGAACAAGTTGATGAGAGCCAAAGTACAACCTTGAGTATATCCCACCTGAATTTTGAGACTATCTCAAGAATAGATTTGATGTGTTGAAAACTAATGACCGAAGATCAGATGAGCTGTGGAATGACATCAAGGACATCATACCTAAAGAAGCCAAGCAAGAAAAAAGACCAAAATGGTTGTCAGAAGAATCGCTGAAACTTACTCTTGAATGTCAAGTAGCTAAAGCGAAAGGAAGAAATGATGAAGTAAAAGTTGAACAGATTTCAAAGGGCGGCTCGAGAAGACAATGTAAAGTATTATAATGACAGGAGCAAAGGTCTGGAGATGGAAAACCAAAAGGGAAGAACACGTTCTGCATTTCTCAAGCTGAAAGAACTGAATTAAAAACTCAAGCCTCCAGTTGCAATATTGAAGGATTCTATGGAGAAAATATTAAACCACACAGGAAGCCACAAAAGAAGATGGAAAGAATGCATGGGTTCACTATACCGAAAAGAACTGGTCCATCTTCAACCATTTCAGGATGTACCATATGAGCAGGAACCAATGGTGCTGAAGGAAGAAGTCCAAGCTGCACTGAAGGCATTGGCAAAAAACAAGGCTCCAGGAATTGACAGGATACCAATTGAAATGTTTCAACAAACAGATGCAGCACTGGAAGTACTCACTCTTCTATACCAAGAAATTTAGAAGACAGCTACCTGGCCAAGTGACTAGAAGAGATCTATATTTATGCCTATTCCCAAGAAAGGTGATCCCACCGAATGCAGAAATTATAGAACAATATTGTTAATAGCACACACAAGAAAAATTTTGCTGAAAATCTTTCAAAAGTGGCTATAGAAGTACATCAACAGGGAACTGCCAGAAACTCAAGCAGGACTCAGAAGAGAATGCAAAACCAGGGATATCATTGCTGATGTCAGATGGATCCTGACTGAAAGTAGAGAATGCCAGAAGGATGTTTACCTGTGTTTTATTGACTATGCAAAGGCATTCGACTGTGTGGATCATATCTAATTATGTATAACATTGTGAAGAATGAGAATTCCAGAGCACTTAATTGTGCTCATGAGGAACCTATTGATAGATCAAGGAGGCAGTCATTTGAACAGAACAAGGGAATACTGCATGGTTTAAAGCCAGGAAAGGTGTGTGTCAGGGTTGTATCCTTTCACCATACCTATAGGTTCTCTATAAGTCGAAATCGACTCGACGGCAGTGGGTTTTAGTGGGTTATTCAATCTGTATGCTGAGCAAATAATCTGAGAAGCTGGACTATGTGAAGAAGAACAGGGCATCGGGATTGGAGGAAGATTCATTAACAACCTGCATTATGCAGATGACACAACCTTACTTGCTGAAAGTGAAAAGGACCTGAAGCACTTACTGACGAAGTTCAAAGACCACGGCCTTCAATATAGATTACAGCTCAACATAAAGAAAACAAAAATTCTCACAACTGGATCAATAAGCATCACCATAAATGGAGAAAAGGTTGAAATTGTGAAAAATTTCATTTTACTTGGATCCACAATCAACACCTATGAAAGCAGCAGTCAAGAAATCAAAAGACGCATTGCATTGGGTAAATCTGCTGCAAAAGACCTCTTTAAAGCATTGAAAAGCAAAGATGTCACCTTCAGGACTAAGGTGTGTCTGACCAAGCCATGGTGTTTTCAATTGCCTCCTATGCATGTGAAAGCTGGATGATGAATAAGGAAGACCAAAGAAGAATTGCTGCCTTTGAATTGTGGTGTTGGCAAAGAATATTAAATATACCATGGACTGCCAAAAGGACAAACAAATCAGTCTTGGAAGGATACAACCAGAAATCTCCTTAGGAGCAAGAATGGAGAGAGTTCCTCTCACATAGTTTGGACATGTTGTCAGGATCAGTCCCTGGAGAAGAACATTATGCTTGGTAACATACAGGGTCAGTGGAAAAGAGGAAGACGCTCAATGAGATGGATTGAGATAGAGGCTGCAACAATGGGCTTAAGCATAAAGATTGTGGGGATTCTACAGATCCAGGCAGTGTTTATTTCTGTTGTATTAGGGTCACTATGAGTTGGAATCAACTGGATGGTACCTAACAACAACAACAATAAAAGGAAAAATGTTAAAATAGATTTCATCAAAATTGAAAACTTTTGCTATTTTAAAGGCAATCAAGAAAATAAAAAGGCAATCTGTTGATCAATAAAGAAAATATTTATAAAGCCCTTACTTGACAAAGGGCTTGAAACTATAATGTATACAGGACTCTTCCAATTCAAATGAAAAGACAAGCAACACCACTTTGGACACATTATCAGGAGGGATCAGTCCCTGGAGAAGGACATCATGCTTAGTAAAATAGAGGGTAAGGGAAAAAGAAGAAGATCCTCTTTGATTAGTTTGGCACAGTGACTGCAGCCATAGGCTCAAGCATAGCGACAATCACGAGGATGGCACAGGAGTGGGTGGTGTTTCCTTCTGTTGTGCATGGGGTTGATATGAGTCAGAGCCAACACGACGGCACCTGAGAACAATAACAAAAGCAACACCGCTAAAATGAGCAAAAGATTTGAGTAGACAATTTACAAAAGGAGATATATGAATGGACAGTAAGCTCGTGAAAAGATGTTCAAGACCATCAGTCACCAGGGAAATGCAAATTTAAACCACATGAGATACCAATATACACCCATTAGGCTAAAGTCATAAGGACTGACAATATTAAGTGTTGACAAGGATGTGGAACAACTAGAATTCATATATTGCTGATAAGAATGCAAAACGGTACAGCTACTGTGGAAAATTTCATGGCGGTATCTTATGAAATTAAATCTACACTTAATATATGAAGCAGCAATCCCACTCCTAGATATCTACCCAAGATAAATGAAAGCATGTGTTCACACCAAGATTTGCATCCAAATCTTCATAGCGACACCTAGTTGTGCTGGACTCAGTGTGGTGCGGACTGTGGTAGTTGTGGTCCATTTGTCCTTTGGACTAATCTTTCTCTTGTGTTTTTGGTTGTCTTTATTCTCCCTTGCTCCAGATGAGGTGGGACCAGTGGAGTATCTTAGATGGCTGCTCACAAGCTTTTAAAACCCTAGACACTACTCGGCAAAGTAGAATGTGGAACATTTTCTTTATAAACTATATTATGCCAGTTGAGCTAGATGTCCACCAAGACCATGGTACCCAGCCCTCAGCCCAGTAATTCAGTCCCTCAGGGAGCTTGGATGTGTCTATGAAGCTTCCAAGACCTTGCCTTAGACAAGTTGTTCTGACTACCCAGTATTGTATACTGTCTTACCCTTCACCAAATTTACCACTTATCTATTGTCTATTTAGGGTTTCTTCATCCCCACCCTACCCCTCCCTTGTTAGCATCAAAGATTGTTTTTGTGTGTAAACTTTTTCATGTGCATTTATAGTAGTGGTCTCACACAATACCTGTCCTTTTGTGATTGACTTATTTCACTCAGCATAATGCCCTCTAGATTCATCCATGTTGTGAGATGTTTCCCAGATTAATCAGTGTTCTTTATCTTTGAGTAGTATTCCATTACGTGTATGTACCATAGTTTGTTTATCCGTTCATCTGTTGATGAGCCCTTAAGTTGTTTCTACCTTTTTTGCTATTGTGAATAATGCTACAATGAACATGGGTGTGTGTATGTCTATTCCTGTGATGACTCTTATTTTTCTAGTCTATATTTCTAGGAGTAGGATTGCTGGATCATATGGTATTTCTATTTCTAGTTTTTAAGGAAGCATCATATCGTTTTCCAAAACGATTCTTCATTTTTTTCCCATTAATATTTAAAATACTTTATTATATTGAGGAAATTTTGTTGTCTTAAGTGATGCAAATACTTCCTGTATTCCCTTGCATTTTTTTTTTTTTTCCCTACAGAGATTTTTAATTTTTATGAAGTCATTTTTAGGACTCTTTCTTCAGAGTTAAGAAAAAAAAGAAAACCTATGTTTTATTTTAGTAACTTTATTTTGTTTTTATATTAAAAATCTAAACCTTTGCTACATCTCAAATTTATTTTAGTGTAATTATTGAACTAAGGCTACCTTGCTAGTGCTAGCGCGAAGAAAAAAAATATATATATATGTTTTCTCCCACTGACTTGAAACACATTTTTAATATATACTGTATTTCTATATTTTGTGGTTTATTTATGAAGGCTGCCATGTAATCTATTGATTTGTGTAGAGCCATACCAGTAAGAAAGATTTATTTTTAATTTTCCTAATTTTAAGGGTAGTCTGCTCTCATTTTTCTATTTCTTTTTAAAATTTCCTGGAAAACTTCCATGTTTAATTTTCCAGACTAAATTTACTATCGATTTTTTTCAACTTCCTGAAAATATCTCATTAATGTATTGATTGGGACCACATTGAATTTTTAGATAAATTTGAGGAGTACAGACCCTTTTACAAAATAGGACTCTTCTAGTTTTCCTCTCCACAAATAAGGTGTATTTTTACATTTATTTAAGTCTTTGTTTTTGTCCTTTAGCTATTTAAACTTTGTTCAATATTATTATTACCAATGAGATGAAGTTTATTGCATATTTTTGTTGCTATAGCTTCATGATAGTTCTTAATATTTTTTTTAATAAGAAATACCATTGATGTTTACATATTTTTTATCAAGAGTTGAGAAAAGTGAGTTAAAATGTCCTATTTTTTTTTATTACTATTTTCCGGCTGTGGAATTCTCTTTGTATTTTCTGTAGTCTTGACTTTGTGTTTTGATGTTGTGTTAATTTAGGGCTTAAAGAACGATGACAGCGACATACTCAGTGTTAATTATATTCTTTATTGTTGGAAACGCTCCTCTTTGTCACATTTAATACATTAATGCCTTGAATCAAGCTCTTTGATATCACTATGAAGACATCACCTTTCTTTGCATTGGTATTTGCCATGTTTATCTTTGTCATCTTTTTCCTTTGAATATTTTGATTTATGTACCTCGATGTTGTTGTATATGAGCTACAGTCTGTCTTTGCTTTTGGTTAATATAAACTTAGTGACTATTTTTATAAGGACACTTATCTTAATTATATTTTCCAGTATTTACTTAGATTTTACTTTAATTGGCAATTATTTTGTGTTTTTAAATTTTAATACCCTTACTCTTAGTTTTCTCTACATTGTTCCATATGATCTATATTTTATTCCTTCAACTTTCCTCTTTGTGTTAACTTGAAAATCATAGTTTTTTAAAATTCTTCTGACAGTTGTTTTTAATTTAAATAATATACTAATATCTATATTTCATATTTTAACAATATTAAATGAAACACTATTTATTAAATTTCTTCTTTAAAAGGTGAGGAAATTAGTTCTCACTCTCGCCTCTTCTCTACCTCACCTCTTGATTTTTATTGCAAGTGCTAGAAATTTGTTCTAATCATCACAATTGTATTATTTTCACAGTTGACTATCATTTGCTTTATTTTCAAAAAGCATAACTCACACATTTCTTTTGCTGTAACTTAAAAATTCCATAACACCTTATGTTCAATTTTTACATCCAATCATTTCATATTATGATGTCTCCATTCTTGAGGGTTTTTTTGTTTGTTTTTGATTCAATCTTTCTTTGGCTAGATTCCTTTATCAGGTTGGTTTTTAAAGACTAATGTTTCCAGATTTCCTGATTTCTTGAATGTTAGGATTGTTGATCTTCTAATCCTGACTTCCCCTGTATTATGTGTTGTCCTTTCCTTAACCTAAGAGGAAACTTTTGATGAAAGTGACAAAAACTGAACTTGAACTGGTGTGAGAAAAAGGAGAGGGATTTAAAAGCACACACATGAACAGCAAAAGGAAAGGAGTATAGCTACTATTAAGGAAGACTGGAGCCAAGTACTCAAATGAGGTCAGGATTTTCTTAGATGTATGTATTCTGTACTTTGTGCCATATGTTGACTTTTATTATTTCCATGGGAAGTCTACAGCTACTAACCAAAAGGTGGGCTGTTCAAAACCACCAGCTGCTCCTTGGAAACCCTAGGTGGAAGTTCTACTCTGTCCTCTAGGGTCAATATGAGTCAGAATCAACTCGATGGCAACAGGTTTAAGATTTTTTGTTGTTGTTAATAGAAAGGGTGCTTTGACTGAGAATTCCTATTAGAATTGATATGGTGGAGTGTATTACAAAAGTGTGATCCATTTTAGTCATGTGAAGAAAGACGCACTTAATTCAATAAATTCACCAGGATATCACGTATTTTTGAAATTTTGATTCAAAACTTTTCCATAAAAAAAGTATATACTTTTAACCTGTAGATTAATATTCTTTAATTTTACATTTCAGGATAATCTTCTTCTATGTTATTCCTTCACTTTTGTTTGAGGCACATTCTCACTGGTCTTTTTTGCAAATATATGTCATTATGCCAAAAAATTCAACCTTCGCTTCATTCATACTCTGTTCCCATTTCATCACTTATCGATAATGCAGTAGGGATTCTCTTCATCCCCAAAATGTTCATCAATAACAGAGAGTAAAATTTAGATATCGTCACAATAATGCTTTTAAACAAAGTCTCAAACTTCATTGCGTATAAAAATAAGCATTTGTTTTATACTCATGCTTCTAAGGTTCAGCTGATCTTGGTAGGGCTTGGCTGGGGTTGGGTTCAAATTGCAGGTTGTTTTTAGATCTCACAGTACAAGGAGGATGGGTCTCTCATTCTTCTTGGCCTCAAAAGCTAACTAAGGCGTATTCTTCACATGTAAAAGACAGGACCACACAAATGAGAGCTCAAATGCAAAAGAATGTTTTAAGTAGTTCTTGGTGTCACATCCACTAACATTTCCTTGTTTAAAGCAAATCGCATGGCCAAAACCAAAGTAAGACTTAGGTAACTACAGTCCTTCCACCACCACAGGAGTGTAGGTATGTACTATTACTGCAGGAGAGTGAAGAATTGAGACCATGATTCAAGTTCTTACAATTTCTTTGTTGCTTGCAATTACTCACATGTAAAATATACTCATCCCTATTCAAAGGTACCAAAAGTCTTTCCAATCATGGTAGCAGACTTGAAGACTATGATGAGAAGATCTACATTAAATTCATATGCAGTTTCTTATGATCCAGACACCTATGGACCAGTTCAAATAAACTGCCCATCAAAATCCAAAGTACAATGATAGAATCAAAACCAAAACCAAACTTGTTGCCGTCTCGTCGATTCTAATAGTGATCCTATAGGACAGAGTAGAACTGCTCCACAGAGTTTCCAAGGAGTGCCTGTGGATTTGAACTGCTGACCTTTGGTTAGCAGCCTTAGCTCTTAACCACTATGCCACCAGGTTTTCCAGTGATAGAACAGGCATGGAAAAAATCACAATAAACATTCCTATTCAAAAAGAGTAATATTGAAATGCACATAGCATTCAATGGCCCATAGCGATTTTGAAATCCTGCTGGACAAATGTTGCCAAGTCCATCTACCCTGGGTAAAGGGAACGTTCTTTGATTAAGCCTTAGTTGTGCTCTCTGGAAATAGCTCTCCACAGTTATTTTTCTGTTTTTTAGGAGGGTTTTTCTTTTCTAAAAATCTCTTTGGCCACTTCTAAAGAACACATTGAAGAGGATGTCTTGCTTCAGAGCTGAGGAGGAGGTTTTTAAACCTTCTTTCTGCTTGGAGAAAATAGCAGGCTCAAAGGTCTTTTTACATATTTGACACTTTCAATCTTTTTTTAGTCCAAGCTTGAGATGTTTCGCCAATTTGGATCTTCCAAAAATTGGATTCTCTATGTATTTGAGTCTAGTCTATGTCATATTCCAAAAGCTGCAACCAAAATTTTTTATGAGACATAATCCTCACATTAATTGCTATTATAGGTTCTCTGGGTGTAGCAGGCTCTTAGGAACACACTCTTAAACTTTCTAGAAACCTTTTTTTTCCCCCAAGCTGGAGGGATTTATTAGATGTTTGCTTAATCCTTTCAGAGGTAACAAAAGTGGTGTTACAACTACATACTTAATTTTGTCCTATCCTAAGTCTATGTCTTATTGGAAGTTCCAGAGAATTATTATTTTCCTTGAAGCTATATCTTAATAACCATATATTTAATATAGGAAAAAACAGTTTAAGTTTCCAGTTCTGCAAGTCATAGCACTTCTGGGTTCACATTTCCTCTCAATTCTATTTTTACCCTGGCCAGTTATTTCCTGTCTTATAGAATTTTATCAAACGCAGCTTGCCCAAGACACTTTTAACTTTCAACAACCAGAACAAAAATTGCTGTCAAGTCGATTCCAACTCATAGTGACCCTATAGGACAGAGTAGAACTGCCCCATAGGGTTTCTAAGGAGTGGCTGGTGGATTTGGACTGCCAACCTTTTGGTTAACAGCCAATCTCTTAACCACTGTGTCACCAGAGCATCTTAATTTTCAACCTTAAAATATCCTCTTTCAACACAAGTTCCTTTTAGATACATTTTTGATTCTCCTCATTCTCATGGGTGACAGTTTCACTAAAGTTTTAACCACTACATAGCATAGGTTGGCAGTTTTCTAGCTTCATATAATTATCATCATCATTCTTCTAACCACCGATAAGAATTTTCTTGCCACTTGCTGCCCAGTTCCAAAACCACTGCTACCACTTTTAGGTTTTTCTTAAAACAGTTCTTTATTCCTTGGTCACTATTGTCACAATAATTCTATATAAACTACCACTCCAAAACTAAGTGATTTACAACAATAAGTGTTTTGTTTTTGTTTTTTCATTCATGCAGTGTAGGTTATCTATAATTCAGTTGAGCTAGACTACGTTTGGCTTCAAGCTTCAGGTTAAATTCAAATCTACTCATTATAGCTTTCATTCTCCTTGGATTAGCAGTTATCTGAGAGGTGATATTCTTACGGCTGAAAGGAAGAGTGCAAAAATATAAACCCAAATACTTGAATATATTTCAAGCTTTTGTTTATGTCATATATGCTAACATCTAATTGCCAAAGCAAATCTATGTAAGCATAAGTTAGGCACCTAAACCAAAATGACTCAGAGAGATTAAAAATAAAGAGATAGGCCAAAGCATAGCAGGCAAATGAAACCAATAAGGAAATAAGGGTTGCGATACTGGTAATAGACAAGGCAGGATCCAGGCAAAAACACAACACATATGAAAAACGTGAAAAAGAAGGACACTTCGCAATGCTAAAAGCCACAGTTCAAATAAAGATATAATAGTTATGAATATCTATCACCAAATAACATAGTCATCACCTTCATGAAGCACAAACTACAGAAGCTCAAAAAAAAAAAAAATCATACTAAGAACAAGGGTTTAAATATACCAATATTTTTGTAACACTGAGTGGATAACAATAAAAAAAAAAGTAATGAGGTATTTTTTATGACTTTTTGCATGTTGCATTGGGTGGTGTAGACTTGGCTAGAAACCTGAAATCTTACTGGCTTGACAAATCAGAGAACAGAGTTCTGGGAAACCCTACAGTTGGAAAGTAAAGGGTGCAGGGAATCCTGAAAAGGGAGAGAATCTGAGGTAGAAAGATCCAATGTCTGTTTATAAATTCTGCCCAAATTTCTGGCTGACCCCTGAATTATTCCTGCAAAAGGAAGGCTCCAAAAAGCCCAGATAAGGCTAAAAGAACTAAATAGAAATTTTCCTGGTTACTCATCACAACAGAGATAATCTGGAATTTGAATTCAGCCAAGTTAACTGCTAAACAAAAAAACAAAAGTCATTCTTCAGAAGACAAGGGCAAGTCCATTATTTCTCTAATGAACAAATCACAATATCCAGTAAATATAACACACAGAATTACTAGATAAATGAAAAAAAAAAATGTGGCTCCTACTCAAGAGAAATGGAAATCAATAGAAGCTAAATATAAGATGACCCAGATATTGGAATTAAGAGAGAAAGATTGAAAAAAAGCAATTATGTTTATGCCCAATGATGTAAAAGAAAGTATGCTCATAATAATTGAAAAGGTAGGGAATCTCAGCACAAGAATAAAACTTGTAAAAAATGAATTCAGTGTAAATTTTACAACTTAAAAAGACAATAACTGAAATAAAAATTCAATATATTACTTAACAGCTCAATATAGATGACAAAAGAAAGAATCAGGGAAGTGGAATTAAATCAAAAGTGTTTATCCAATCTGAAGAATAATGAAAAACAATTGCAAACAAAATGAACAGATCCTCAGTGACCTGTGTATGAAAATGGAAATGTTTAATATACATGTAATTGGAGTACCAGACAGAAAAGTAAGGAAGGCAAAGTGAGGCAGAAATATATTTGAAGAAACAATGACTGAAATTCCCCCGAATGTGTTGAAAGTTGTGAAGTTAGTGATAAAAAAGCTCAGAGAAACCCAGCAAGATAAATACAAAGACAAACAAAGAAATAAAAAAAAAAAAAGAAAAAACAGCAACAACACCTGCGTGCATGACGGCGAAACTATTGGAAAGAAACCAATGAAGAGAAATAGCTTTGAAAGCAGTTGGAGAAAAAGAACACATTTCATATATGTCAACAAGGATACAAAAATGACCACTTCTTATGGAAAACAAATGAGGCCAGAAGACAGTAGAACAATATTTTAAAGTACAAAAAGAAAAAAATATAGTCAATCCAGAATTGCATATTCACTGAAAATTTCCTTTAAGATTAAAGACAAGATAAAGGCAATTTCAGAAAAACAAAACAACATAACCAGAAAAGAGAGAAACTTCAGCAACAGCAGACCTGCACTGCAAAAAAAAAAAAAAAGAAAGAAAAGAAAAAACCCAAAAGAAGTACTTAATTTAGTAAGTCAGCTTTGAGGAAGAATTAAAGAGCTTCAGAAACGGCAAATTTGAGTAAATGTAGAACTGTTTTCTCTTGAAGTCTTTAAAACGCATATGACTTCTTGAGGTAAAAATTTTAACATTGTTGTAGAGTGTATAATATATACATACATAATATAAAAATTATAGCTTAAAGAATGGGAAAAGGTAAAAGGAGATATAAATTTCAATTTCATTATATATGAAGTGATACATTAACTCTAAGTACACTGTGATAATATAATGATGAATATTGTAACTTCTAGTGCAGCCACTCTAACAACATAATAAAAGAGGTAGAGCTAAAACCCTAATGAAGAATTAAAATGGAATTATAAAAGCATACAAATACAAAAGAAGGAAGAGAGGAATCAAATGCAGATGAACTAAATAGACAACAAATAGCAAAATGGTAGACCTAAATCCAACCATATTAATAATTACATTAAGGTTAATAAACTAAAATCTTCAGTTAAAAGGCAGATTATCAGTACTGATGGAAAAAAGAATCCCCTAATATAACCAATTTACAAGAAACACTCTTAAATAAAGCCACAGATAATTTGAAAATTAAATGATAAAACAGATTTAGCATGTAAACAGCAATAATAACAATAAAACAAAAAGCTGAAGTATACTTAAAAACAAGTAATATTACCAGAGATAGATGTAAAACACATTAACTAATATAAAAACCCACCAGTGCCATATAGATATAGAGATATAGATAACTGATACAGAGAAGGATATTTTATAATAAAAAAAGTTACAAAAAACACAGGAATATTTCATAATTTGTTATCATAAAGACCAAACCAAAAACCAAACCCACTGCCAGCGAGTCAATTCCGACTCCTAGCTACCCTATAGGACAGAGTAGAACTGCCCCATAGAGTTTCCAAGGAGCACCTGGTGGATTCGAACTGCTGACCCTTTGGTTAGCAGCCATAGCACTTAACCACTATGCCACCAGGGTTTACATCATAAAGACATACTCTCATAAATACATATATGCGTAATAATTAAGCTATAACAGAAACATGCAGCAAAAATTGTACTATGTATGAGATTCTACTTTCTCCACATCGTTTCCAACGTTGTTGTTTTCAGTCTTCTACTCATTATCCTGAGTGTGTATTGGTATCTCAGTAGGTTTTAATTTGCATTTCCCTGATAACTAATGATGTAGAACACTTCTTTGTGTACTTATTGGCTCTTCATATATATTCCTCTTTGTCTGTTTAAATGCTTCACTGCTTTTCACTGAGTTTTGTGTCTTTTTGTTCTTAAGTTCTAAGAGGATATCCTGAATACGAGTTCTTGGTTAGGCATAACCCACTAAACCCATTGCCGTTGAGTCAATTCCGACTCATAGCGACCCTATATGTTCTGAAAATATTTTCTTTTAGTCAGTGGCTTGCCTATTTATTTTCTTAGTGGTTACATTTAATGAAAAAAATGTTTTTTTAAATTTATATATTGTAATTTGTTTATTTTTTAATCTATTAGAATTGCTTTCTGTGAGCTGACAATTTGTCATAAAATTAAAAAAAAATGCACCTACCCTATTGACCCATCAATTGCATTCCAAGGTATTTACCCGAGAAAAATAAAAATGTATGTCCAGAAAAATATTCACAACCATTTTATTCATAATAGCCAAAAACTGGGAACAATCCAAACATATAGCAACAGGAGAATAGATAAACAAATTGTGGTATAGCCATAAAATGGACTACCATAAAAAAAACAGGCCACTAAAAAAAAGCAAAACAGACATACTGACATACCCAACAACGTGGATGTATCTGAAAGTGTGTTATTCTGAGTAAAGGAAAACTTAAACAAAAGAATATATACAGTATGATCCCAATTAAATAAAGATCTATAGTAGGCAAAACTTAATCTATAGTGAGAAAAAAATCAAAACTGTTTGACTCTGAGGTAATAGGGATGGAAATTGTGGAGTGGTTTGAGGTGATGGAAATGTTTAATATCTCCATAAGACTTTGAGTTACACAGATTTATGCATTTATTAAAACTCAGTGAATGATTTGTGCATCTGTAAATTCCTCCATAGGTTTGTTTACATTAAAGGAAGCAAAAAAGAGTGAAAAAATAATATTGAATTCCAGGTAATAATATGACTGCTGCAGTATTTGAGGATGATGGGTCTAGATGCCTGCAACTCACTTTGAAACGCTTGAAAAATTAAGTTGAATTCATGCATGAATATATAAATTGCTAGATGATAGGTATGTGGTAAAGAAAATATAATAAAATGTTGAGAGTACTAAACTCTTAATGGTAGGTATATGGGTGTCTACTTTATAATTCTTTCAACTTTTCTGTACATCCAAAAACTATATAAGAAAATATAAAGGAGAAAACAAAGGCTCTTCCCACCACAAATTATTAAAAACAAACAACAAAAACCTCATTATTCAACAGTTCTAGAGTAAAATGGGGAAAACCATAATTGCAAAATTTTTAAAAATCATAATTTAATCTTTATATATCCAAATCTATAGCATACATTCAAAGCAGTTTTCAGAGGAATATCAACGCCCCAAAGCCTGTATCAATGATAATTTAAAAAAAATAGAAATAATTAATTTCCCAACTCAAAAACCTAAAAATGTAAAAACTCTTTAAAATCAACCAAACAAAACACTAAGGAAGACTTACTAAAATAAAGATAAAATTTAATGAGACATACATAATAATTAAAAATAAATAAAATGCTTTTTTTTTTAAAGTTAGCACAAATAAACATACTAGAATCTAGCCATCAAGAAAGAAAGCAGAAACATACAAAATAGTTATTAACAAAAATAATTAACTGTGGAAACAGAAAAACAATACTCAGAAATACTTTGTAGAACTCTTTGTAAATATGTTGAAACTAACGTAAAATATGTCGAAACTAACGTAAGATGGAAAATTTCCCAGCAAAGTGTAATTAAGTAAAAATAATCTTGAGAGACACAGAGTGTAAACTGGCCAGTTTCAAAGGAGAATAGGAAAATTTAAAAATAATTTTTCTCCAACAAAAAAGTACCAGGTCCAGGTGTTTCCAAAGGGGAAGTCTATGCAACCATTAATGTCTGTATGATCCTAAAGTTGTATAAAGTGCCCCCAGAGCTTCGAAAGTAAAGGAAAACTTCAAATTACTTACTATGAGGCAAGTGTAACATTAATTGGTGAATCTGATAATAGCAGGAAAAAAAAAAGAAAAACAAATACCACTTTTGAATATTGATGCAAAAATCCTAAATAAAATATTAACAAATAGAATCAAACAACCTCATAGGAAAATAATACATCACAAGCAAATGGGGTTTTATTTGTGGAGGATAAGGATGGTTCACTGGATAATTTTGTTTTTTTCAGAGGTAGACGCCCAGGTCCTTTTTCCTAGTCTAAGTCTGGAAGCTTCAGTTGAAACCTGTCCACCACTGGTGACCCTGCTGGTATTCGAATACTAGTGGCATAGCTTCAAGCATCACAGCAACACGCAAGCCAGCACAGTAGGACAAACTGACAGACACGATTCTGCTTTTTTACTTCAGGATAATTTCAAAGTGTCTGGAACTCTTAAAGAAAATTAGAACAAAAAACTTTTATTTCCTATTGCATTTTAACAGAGCTTGTTTCAAATCTACTGTTGCTCTTCCTCACACAGCAGCTGCTTTTATAGTGTGAAGACTCCAAACTCGAAATTCCAATGTAGTCTGTGGGGCGACATTTATGGATAGCTGTTCATTCCATTTTGGATTAGAGGAACTACTGGATTTGGCTGTTTTCTTAATTTCTTCATTTACGGTTATGTCTGCATACATTGCTGTTCTAAAGCAGTTCTTTTTTTCTTTTTACTTTGGCACTAGAAACAGTTACCTGTAACTGTGACTTCCACTGTGGCTGTTCTGGTATCAGACCTTGGTGAAGCAGTGGCCACGTCCCAAAATTCAGCTTAAACTGTGTACCAAGAACTGTGCTGAACACGGGGAATACAAAGATGGGTAAGACAACATTCCTTTTTTCCAGGAGCTGATAATCTAGTGACACAAACCCAGTGCGAAGTTGTTGGCTCCTAGAGGCCATGGAAGCAGCACCTCCTCCTGTGCAGGGTGCCTTCACCCTTCTGCCCCCAAAATTGCCATTTTGCAGTAGGTGCAGCTGTGACAGCCACCCAGGAATCAGCCCAACAACCCAGGACGTCTGAAGCCACCGAGGCCAGTATGCTGCTCTTGCCCACGCCTGACCCTGCCCCTACCCCACCCTGGCCACCGGACACTCCTCCATGACCCCACATCTCCCTCCTTGGAAGCGCGTCGTGTGCTCGAGTCACTGGTGCCGTGGGAGTGGTTACCTCTGTCCTCCAGCACCTGGCACAGAATTAAGGGAACATGAATTGAAATATTTCAACAAAGAGATGCAGGGCTGGAAGTGTTCATTCTTCTATGCCAAGAACTTTGGAAGACAGTTAACTGGTCATGGACTAGAGGACACCCATATTTGTGTCCCTTCCAAAGAAAGGTGCTACAACCAAATATGGAAATTATTGAATGATATCATTACTATCACACGCAAGTAAAACTTTTACTGAAGATCATGTGAAAGCAATTGCAGCAGTAATGGACAGTGAACTGCTAGAAATTCAAGCCAGATTCAGAAGAGGCTATAAAACTAGGGCTATCATTGCTGATGTCAGATGGATCCTGGCTAAAAGCAGAGAATACCAGAAAGATGTTTACTTGTGTTTTATTGACCATGCAAAGGCATTTGACTGTGTGGATCATAACAAATAATGGATACCATTCAGAAGAACTGGAATTCCAGAACACTTAACTGTGTTCACAAGGAACCTGTACATAGACCAAGAGGCAGTCTTTGAGACAGAACGAGGGGATATTGCAGTTTAAAACCAGGAAAGATGAGCATCAGGGTTGTATCCTTTTATCATACCTATTCAATCTGTATGCTGAGCAAATAATCCAAGAATCAGGACTATATGAAGAAGAACAGGGCATCAGGATTGGAGGAAGATCATTAACAACCTGCGCTATGCAAATAACACAACTTTACTTGTTGAAAGTGAAGAGTACTTGAAGCACTTACTGATGAAGATCAAAGACCACAGCCTTCGGTATAGATTATACCTCAACATAAAGAAAACAAAAATTCTCACAACTGGACCAATAAGCAACATCATGATAAATGGGGAAAAGATTGAGGTTGTCCAGGATTTCGTTTTACTTGGATCCACAATAACACCCATGGAAACAGCAGTCAAGAAATCAAAAGACACATTGCATTGGGCAAATCTGCTGCAAAAGACCTCTTTAAAGTGTTGAAAAGCAAAGATGTCACCTTGATGACTAAGGTGCACCTGACCCAAGCCATGGTGTTTTCAATCCCTTCATATGCATACAAAAGCTGGACAACGAATAAGGAAGGCCAAAGAAGAACCGACACTTTTAAATTATGGTATTGGTGGAGAATATTGAATACACCATGGACGGCCAAAAGAATGAACAAACCTGTCTTGGAAGAAGTACAATCAGGATGCTCCTTAGAAGCAAGGACGGTGAGACTTTGTCTCACATACTTTGGATGTGTTATCAGGACCGACCAGTCCTGGAGTAGGACAATAAGCCGGGTAAAGTAGGGGGTCAAGGAAAAAGATGAAGACCCTCAAGGAGGTCAATTGACACAGCGGCTGCAGCAATGGGCTCAAACATAGCAATAATTATGAGGATGGCACAGGACCGGGCAGTGTTTTGTTCAGTGTTACATGGGGTCACTATGAGTCAAAAATGACTCCAGAGCACCTAACAACGACAAAGCTGGTTCAATGTGTGGAAATATATTAATGTACCTTATCATAATAATACTGCTATGGAGAAAAATCAAATCTTCTCAAAAGGCCTTTGAAATAATTTGATACTCATTCCTCCTCATAGAAATATTTTGTGGAATAGGAATACACACACACATAGACACACACACACATAAGGTTGAGACATACCTACTGATGAAGACAGGAACAAAACAAAGTTGTTTACATCCTGCTACTATTTAGCATTATATGGCACATTGATCAAATTGGAAAAGGAGAAGTAAAACTATCTCTATTTGCACACAATGACAGTATTTTCTGAAAATTCAAGAGAATAACTTATAAAACAAATTAATAAAGTAAATATTTTATAATTAACAAGATACAACAAATAACGCAGAAAAATAATAGCCTTTACATACACAAACAATAAGTTAAAAGATGTAATAGAAGAGAAAATTCCATTTAAATTAAAACAACATACACAACATTCTTAGGGAAAAAATTAACAAGGAATATGTAAAACCTTTGTATATAAAATTCTGAAATGATTCTGAAAGACACAAAATAGGTTTGATCAAATGAACGGCACTCCTTGTTCTTGGATTTAAGATAACAAACATGACACTTTTCTTTAAGCTAATACATAAATCTAATGAAATTATGTAAAGACCACATTCATTTTGTGGCTATTCAAGTAAATTCCAAAGTTTGTATGGAAAAATAAACATGCAAAAATGGCTATAAAATCTTGAAGAAAATCTATTAGTGGGGTAATAAAATCAGATATTAAAACACAGTATAAAACTTACAATTAAAACATTTGTGTATCGGCATATGAATGGAAAGAAAGAGCAGTGGAACAGAATAGAAAATTCAAGGCAGAAACAAAAACAAGTATATATGAGAGGTGGGGTCAAGATGGCTGAATAGACAGATGCTTCTGGAGATTATTGCTTACAACAAAGACCCGAAAAAACAAATGAAATGATTATATTTACGACAAGCTAGGAGCCATGAACATCAAAGGCAAAGTTAGAAAATGGACTGAGCAGCAGGGGGAGGAAGAGAGGGTTCAGAAGCAGAGAGGAGTTACCAGACCTGAATTGCTGGGATCCCTCAGGCACCATTCCCGGGAGCAGCTGCAGTGGGCTGGTAGTAGTGTTTGGCTGCAGTTCCCTCAGGGAGAAGCAGCCAGCTACACAGCCTACTCACACATCCGGAACCAGAGAAGAACGGCACTCTTGGCAAAACCTAAGCTTTTGCATATATTTTACTGCGCTCCCCACCCCCAAGCCAGCTTCAGTGGCTGTTGATTTCCCTGGGCCTGAGATAGACCCTGTTGTACACCTACAGCCATCCTCCTGGTCTTGGGGAAGGAATAAATTCACAACTGGGGGAAAAGATAATTTTCCAGTTCCACTAACATGTGGAGCTAAGGACAGAAGCGGCTTCTGTCCAGGCATAAATGGTTCCTGGGCTTTGAGTACCTTTCCCCCATGCACAGACCTGTGTGGGTCTATTTCAGGAGAATACGCCCTTGTTGGCAGACTGCCACTGTTTCAGCTGTGTGGTGGAGAGGAGGGTGTTTGATGTTTGACATGGCTTTGCCTATTAAACACGGTCCTCACCTACCCACATCAGGGGCGTAAGGACTGATGGCTCCACTCAGCTCACCCAGCTATCCATGACAGGAGTCCAAGGATAACCAGTACCTCTCGGTCCTTACAACCAAAAACTTTGGCTGCCAATGGTCTGTCTGCAGAACACACCCACCTGTACGTTCTAGGACAGAGGGACACACTTTCCTCAGAGACCCTTGGAGAATGATACTCAGACCCCTGCCTTGTTCAGAGTGTGACCCCTTGCTTCAATCAGATACCAGTACCTAAACCAATCACCCCTGCCCCTCTGAGACTGTAGGAGAGAGCCTGTACCACACACTTGATGGCCACCTACGTGGACACCTGAGCTAAATCCATACAAGAAAAGTGAATGGACTCCTAGACTGATATACTTGATAGCAGCTCTAGCCATCTGGTGACAGGACGTCAGAACTTCAAAGGTGAAAATAATCAAGCTAGCTCACTCAAGCAACTCACTTGGGCATATCAAAACAAATGAAGGAAGAAGCTAGGATACAGTAAGCAAACATAAACTAATACAATAACTTATAGATGGCTCAGAGACAACACTCGATATCAAATCACGTAAAGAGACAGACCATGATCACCTTAACAAGCTCTCAAAACAAAGAATCAAGGAATCTTCTAGATAAAAGTGCCTTTCTGGAATTACCAAAGGCATAGTACAAAAGATTAATATACAGAACCCTCTAAGACATCAGGAAGGAGATCAGGCAATATGCAGAGCAAGCCAAGGAACACAGAGATAATCAGTTGAAGAAGTTAAAAAGATTATTCAGGAACATAATGAAAAATTTATAAGCTGGAAAATCCATAGACAGCAATCAGAAATTCAGAAAATTAACAATAAAAATACAGAATTAGACAACTTAATAGAAAGTCAGAGGAGCAGAACTGAGCAAGTGGAAGGCAGAACTGGTGAACTTGAAGATAAAGCACTTGGCACCAATATATTTGAAGAAAAATCAGATATAAGAGTTATAAAAAAATGAGGAAACCTTAAGAATCATGTGGGACTCTATTAAGAGAATTAACCTAAGAGTGATTGGAGTACCAGAACAAGAAGAGATAACAGAAAATACAGAGACAATTGTTGAAGATTTGTTGGCAGAAAACTTTCCTGATATCATGGAAGATGAGAAGCTATCTATCCAAGATGCTCATCAAACTCCACATAAGGTAGATATTAAAAGAAAGTCACCAAGACATATTATAATCGAACTTGCCAAAGCCAAAGAAACTTTTAAGAGCAGCTAAAAAAAAAAAAAAAAAGGATAAACAAAAAGTCACCTACAAAGAAGAGTCAATAAGAATGAGCCTGGACTACTTGGCAGAAACCACACAGGCAAGAATGCAATGGGATGATTTATATAAAGCATTGAAGGGAAAATATTGCCAGCCAAAAATCATATATCCAACAAAACTGCCTCTCAAATATGAAGGTGAAATTAGGACATTTCCGGATGAACAGAAGTTTAGAGAATTTGAAAAAAAAAAAAAAAAAATCAAAACTACAAGAAATACTAAAGGGAGTTCTTTGGTTAGAAAATCAATAATATCAGGTATCATCCCCAGATTAGAACACTGGACAGAGCAATCAGGTGTCAACTCAGACAGGGAAATCCCCCCAAAAAATCAAGGTAAAAAAAATGCTCAAAACAGGGAAACTGATATTATTATGTAAAAGAAGACAACATTAATACAATAAAGAGGGACTATGAAATGAAATGTTGTTATAGATCTTTCAGATGGAGAGGAACACAAGGCAATATAAACAAATAAAAGTTAGGGCTAAATTTAGAAAAATAGAGGTAAATATTAAGGTAACCAAAAAGGAGACAAACTATCCTACAAATCAAAATAAAATACAAGAAAAAAATAGAGACTCAGCAGAAACAAAATGAAAACAATGAGTATGAGGAAAAGACAATATATAAAGATAAACTACTCAGCACAAAAAAAAAATAAATGGAAAAAAGAAACTGTCGACAAAAAACACACAAAAAGCATCAAAATGACGACACTAATTTCATACCTATCCATAATTACACTGAACATAAATGGACTAAATGCACTAATAAAGAGACAGAAAGTGGCAGAATGGATTAAAAAAAAAATACAAACCATCTATACGCTGCGTGCAAGAGACACAGCTTTAGAGACACAAACAAACTAAAACTCAAAGGTTGCAAAAAATGTATCAAGCAACCAACAATCAAAAAAGATCAGGAGTGGCAATATTAATTTCTGACAAAATAGACTTCAAAGTTAGATCCACCACAAAGGATAAGGAAGGACACTATATAATGACTAAAGGACAATATACCAGGAATATATAAACTTATTAAATATTTATGCACCCAATGACAGGGCTGCAAGATACATAAAACAAACTATCAGCATTAAAAACTGAGATAGACAGCTCCACAATTATAGCAGGAGACTTCAAAGCACTACTTTCAGTGAAGGACAGAACATCCAGAAAGAAGCTCAATAAAGACACAGAAGCTCTAAATGCCAAAATCGAACAAATTGACCTCATAGACATACAGAACACTCCACCAAACAGCAACCAAGTACTTTCTTTTCTAGTGCAAATGGAATATTCTCTAGAATAGACCACATATTAGGTCATAAATCAAGCCTTAGCAGAATCCAAAACATTGAAATATTACAAAGCAGCTTTTCTAACCATAAGGCAATAAAAGTAGTAATCAATAACAGAAGAAGCAAAGAAAAGAAATCAAACACTTGGAAGCTGAACAATACCCTGCTCAAAAAAGACTGGGTTATGGAAAACATTAAGGATGGAATAAAGAAATTCATAGAATCCAATGAGGATGAAAACACTTCCTATCAGAACTTTTGGGACACAGTGAAGGCAGTGCTCAGAGATCAGTTTATATCAATAAATGCACACATACAAAAAGAGGAAAGGGCCAAAATCAAAGAATTATCCCTATAACTTGAACAAATAGAAAGAAAACAACAAAAGAAACCCTCAGGCACCAGAAGAAAACAAATAATACAAATTAGACCAGAATTAAATGAAATAGAAAACAGAAAAACAATTGAAAGAATTAAAAAGACCAAAAGCTGGTTCTCTGAAAAAATTAACAAAATTGATAAACCATTGGCCAAACTGACAAAAGAAAAGCAGAAGAAGCAGATAACTCAAATAAGAAATGAGATTGGTGATATTACAACAGACCCAACTGAAATTAAAAGAATCATATCAGATTACTATGAAAAATTATACTGTAACAAATTTGAAAACCTAGAAGAAATGGATGAATCCCTAGAAACGCATTACCTAAACTAACACAAACAGAGGTAGGACAACTAAATAGACCCATAACAAAAGAAGAGACGGAAAAGATAATCTAAAAACTCACAACAACAACAACAACAAAAGCCCTGGCCCAGATGGCTTCACTAGAGAGTTCTACCAAACTTTCAGAGAAGAGTTAACACCACTACTTCTAAAGGTATTTCAGAGCATAGAAAAGGACAGAATACTCCCAAAATTATTCTATGAAGCCAACATATCCCTAATACCAAGACCAGGTAAAGACACCACAAAAAAAAGAAAATTACAGACCTATATCTCTCATTAACTTAAATGTAAAAATCCTCAACAAAATTCTAGCCAATAGAATTCAATGACGTGTAAAAAAAAATAATTCACCATAACCAAGTGGGATTCATACCAGGTGTGCAGGGAAGGTTCAACATTAGAAAAACAATTAATGTAATCCATCATATAAATAAAGCAAAAGATAAGAATCACATGATTTTATCAATTGATGGAGAAAAGGCATTTGACAAAGTTCAGCACTCATTCATGATAAAAACTCTCAGCAAAACAGGAATAGAAGGAAAATTACTGAACATAATAAAAGGCATTTATACAAAGCCAATAGCCGACATTATACTAAATGGAAAGAGTCTGAAAGCATTCCCCTTGAAAACGGGAACCAGACAAGGATGCCCTTTATCACCACTCTTATTCAACATTGTGCTGGAGGTCCTAGCCAGAGCAATTAGGCTAGATAAAGAAATAAAGGGCATCCAGATTGGCAAGAAAAAAGTAAAAGTATCTCTATTTGCAGATGACATGATTTTATACACAGAAAACCCCAAAGAATCATCAAGAAAACTACTGAAACTAATAGAAGAGTTCAGCGGTGGATTAGGATACAAGATAAACATACAAAAAATTGGCTGGATTCCTCTACACCAACAAAAAGAACATTGACCAGGAAGTCACCAAATCAATACCATTTACTTTAGCCCCCAAGAAGATAAAATACTTAGGAATAAATCTTACCAGAGGTGTAGAAGAACTATACATAAAAAACTACAATACACTACTGCAAGAAACCAAAAGAGACCTACATAAGTGACAAAAGGTTCCTTGCTCATGGATAGGAAGAGTTAACATTGTAAAAACGTCTGTTCTACCAAAAGTGATCTATAGAGACAATGCAATTCCAATCCAAATTCCAACGGCATTTTTAATGAGATGGAGAAATAAATTATCAACTTCATATGGAAGGGAGAGAGGCCCTGGATAAACAAAACATTACTGAAAAAGAAGAACACCATGGGAGGCCTCATATTACCTGGTTTTAGAACCTATTGTACCGCCATAGTAGTCAAAACAGCCTGGTACTGGTGCAACAACAGATACATAAACCAATGGAACAGAATTGACATTCCAGACATAAATCCATCCACATATGAGCAGTTGATATTTGACAAAGGCCCAAAATCAGTTAAATGGGGAAAAGACAATCTTTTTAACAAAATGGTGCTGGCATAACTGGATATCCATCTGAAAAAATGAAACAAGACCCATACTTCACACCATACCCCAAAAGTAACTCAAAATGGGTCAAAGACCTAAAAATAAAATCTAAAACAATAAAAATCATTGAAGAAAAAATAGGAGCAACATTAGGAGCCCTAATACACAGCATAAACAGTATATGAAACATTACTAACAATGCAGAAGAGGAACTAGATAACTGGGAGCTCCTAAAAATCAAGCACCTATGCTAATCCAAAGACGTCACAAAAAGGGTAAAAAGATTACCTACAGACTGGGAAAACGTTTTTAGCTGTGACATTTCTGATCAGCACCTGATCTCTAAAATCTACATGATACTGCAAAAACTCAACTACAAAATAAATAACCCAATTAAAAAATGGGCAAAATATATGAACAGGCACTTCACTAAAGAAGACATCCAGGTAGCTAATAGATACATGAGGAAATAATCATGATCATTAGCCATTAGAGAAATACAAATCAAAACTACAATGAGATTCTACCTCCCTCCAACAAGGCTGGCATTAATCCAAAAAACACAAAATAGTAAAAGTTGTAGAGGTTGTGGAGAAACTGTAACACTTATATACTGCTGGTGGGAATGTAAAATGGTACAACTCCTTTGGAAATTGATTTGGCACTTCTTTAAAAGCTGGAAATAGAACTACCATACGATCCAGCAATCCCACTCCTTGGACTATATCCTAGAGAAATAAGAGCAATTATAGTAGATAAAAACTATTTTGGGTGATGGGAAAGAGATCACATAGTACAGGAGAGGTCAGCACAACTGGACTAAAACAAAAGCAAAGAATTTTCGTGAATAAACTGAATGCGTTGAATGCCACCATGGTGGGAGTTTGGGGACCATGGTTTCAGGGGACATCTATGTCAAGTGGCATAATAAAATCTATTAAGAAAACATTCTGCATCCCACTTTGGAGGGTGGCATCTGGGGTCTTAAATGCTAGCTAGCAGCCATCTAAGATGCATCAATTGGTCTCAACTCACCTGGAGCAAAGGAGAATGAAGAACATCAAAGACACAAGGTAATTATGAGCAGAAGAGACAGAAAGGGCCTCAAAAACCAGAAACTACATCAGCCAGAGACCGGAAGAACTAGATGGTGCCTGGCTACAACCAATGACTGCCCTTACAGGGAACTCAACAGAAAACCCCTGAGTGAGCAGGAGAGCAGTGGGGATGCAGGCCCCAAATTCTCATAAAATGACCAGACTTAATGGTCTGACTGAGACTAGAAGGACCCTGGAGGTCATGGTCCCCAGACCTTCTGTTAGCCCAAGACAGGAACCATTCCCAAAGCCAACTCTTCAGACAGGGATTGGACTGGACAAGGGGAGAGAAAATGATACTAGTGAAGAATGAGCTTCTTGGATCAACTAGACACATTAGACTATGTTGGCATCTCCTGTCTGGAGGGGAGTCGAGGGGGCAGAGGGGTTCAGAAGCTGGCTGAATGGACATGAAAAGAGAAAATAGAGAGAAGAATTGTGCTGTCTCATTAGGGGGAGAGCGATTAGGAGTATATAGCAAGGTGTTTATAAATTTTTATATGAGAGACTGACTTTGTAAACTTTCACTTAAAGCAGAATAAAAAATGTATATATGGAATTCAGGGTAGAATAAAGATAGCACCTTTATCACTGGAGAAAATACGGGCTTTTTAATAAATGCAATTGCCAACTGAATAGGATCTGGAAAAAACAGTATTGAATGGCATACGTTGTGCAAATATGAACTCCAAAAGAATCAGAGATTTAAATATAAAGAAAAAGAAATTGTACACAGTATGGAATCAAACCTAGAAAAATTCCTCTATACTCTGGGTTTAAGCAAAGTCTTTGTACTTGTGTTTCAACATACTGATTTAATTAAAAAAAAATACTGTTAAATTCAACATCATAAAAATAACAAATTTTTGCCTGGAAAGAAAAAACACAAAGTTAAAATACAAATTACAAACTTGGAAGAAATATTTGTGTAAAATTTAACACAGAATAAGGGCCAATTTCTGAAAATACAAAGAATTCTAAGAAATGAAGAAAAAAAAAAGAAAACCAAAAGACATATGATGTAAGAAAATGGCCCACATGAAAACAAGCACAACTTTACGCTAAAATGTGATTAAAACTACATTTCCTGCCTCTTAGTAACATATTTGGTTGGCAAGTCTATGGAGAAATATATACTGTTTTATATTGGTAATATAAATGTGAAATAGTTTAACCCATATGGAGGATAATTTTGCAATACATGACAAAACTATGTGTTCATTTACCCTTTGACCCAGCAATCACAGGTCTAGGAATTCACCCTAAAGATACTCGTTTAGAAATACACATCTACAAAATGCCTAACATATTCATTGTGACATTATTTATAAGAACAAACTATTGGAAACTATATGATGTATTATAGGTGATTAGGATAATCGACATTAATAACGAAAAAAAACAAACCCATTACCATCTAGTAGATTTCAACTTGCAGTGACCCTATAGGACAGAGTAGAACTGCCTCACAGGGCTTCCAAGAATGCTACATCTTTCTCCTGAACAGAGGCTGGTGGATTCGAACTGCTGACCTTGCAGTTAGCAGCTGAGCACTTAACCTTTTTGCCACCAAGGCTTCTATCAACAATAATACACGCACAGGATTGAATACTATACAAGTATAAAAAGAGTGAGAAAAATCTCTATGACGTGAGGCGGATAAGGAGAAGAAGCAGGAATTTAGCTTATCATACAGCGTAAGAAAGAAGGGTAAATAAGTGTGCATGTTTTTATCCATCTGCTTAACTTTGCCAAAGGCAAACAGAAAGAATTAACCACAGAATGAATATTTTTCTTACCTGGAGGAGATATAAGGACAGAATAGAAAAGATAAAAGGGAATGAGACTTCATGGAGTATATTTTCATGATTTGACTTTTGAACAGTGTTAAAACTTTTTTATATTCAAGAAAAATTAAATCAACAAAGAAGTTGATTTAACAAAATCGACTTTTTATTTTTAACAAAATAAAAACCCTAAGATTGAATGCAAATACCTAACTGCATATAAAATTGATTATGTAGTTGTTGACGTTAGGTGCCGTCCAGTAGGTTCCAACTCATAGCGGATCCTATGCACAAAAGAATGAAACACTGCCCAGTCCTATGCCATCCTTACAATTCTTGGTATGCTTGAGCTCAATGTTGCAGCCACTGTGTCAATCCACCTCATTGAGGGTCTTCCTCTATTCCACTGACCCTGAACTTTGTCAAGCATGATGTTCTTCTCTAGGGACTGATCCCTCCTAACAATATGTCCAAAGTATGTAAGACTCAGTCTCCCCGTCCTTGCTTCTAAGGAGCATTCTGGCTACACTTCTTCCAAGACAGATTTGTTTGTTCTTTTGGTAGCCTACGGTCTATTCAATATTCTTTGCCAATACCACAATTCGACGATGTCAATTCTTCTTCAGTCTTCCTTAATCATTGTCCAGCTTTTGCATGCATATGATGCGATTGAAAATACCATGGCTTGGGTCAGGCGCACCTTAGTCTTCAAGGTGATATCTTTGCTTTTTAACACTTTAAAGAGGTCCTTTGGAGCAAATTTGCCTAATGCGATGTGTCTTTTGATTTCTTGACTGCTGCTTCCATGGCTGTTGATTGTGGATCCAAGTAAAATGAAATCCTTGGCAACTTCAATCTTTTCTCCATTTATCATAATGTTGCTTATTGGCCCAGTTGTGAAGGTTTTTGTTTTCTTTATGTTGAGGTGCAATCCATACTGAAGGCTGCGGTCCTTGATCTTTGTCAGTAAGTGCTTCAAGTTCTCTTCACTTTCAGCAAGCAAGGTTGTGTCATCTGCATAATGCAGGTTGTTAATGAATCTTCCTCCAATTCTGATGCCCCGTTCTTCTTCATATAGTCCAGCTTCTTGGATTATTTGCTCGGCATACAGATTGAATAGGTATGGTGAAAGAATACAACCCTGACACACACCTTTCCTGACTTTAAACCAATCAGTATCCCCTTGTTCTGTCTGAACAACTGCCTCTTGATCTATGTAAACGTTCCTCATGAGCACGATTAAGTGTTCTGGAATTCCCATTCTTCGCAACCTTACCCATAATTTGTTATGATCCATGCAGTTGAATACCTTTGCATAGTCAATAAAACAGGTAAACATCCTTCCGGCATTCTCTGCTTTCAGCTAGGATCCATCTGACATCAGCAATGATATCCCTGGTTCCACGTCCTCTTCTTAATTCGGCCTGAATTTCTGGCAGTTCCCTGTCAATATACTGCTGCTGCCATTTCTGAATGATCTTCAGCAAAATTTTGCTTGCGTGTGATATTAATGATATTGTTCTATAATTTCCATAATTGATTGGATCACCTTTCTTGGGAATAGGCAGAAAAATGGACCTTTTCCAGTCAGTTGGCCAGGAAGCTGTCTTCCATATTTCTTGGCATAGACAAGTGAGCATGTCCAGTGCTGTATGCGTTTGTTGAAACATCTCAACTGATATTCCATCAATTCCTGGAGCCTTGTTTTTGCCAAAGCCTTCAGAGCAGCTTGGACTTCTTCCTTCAGTACCGTTGATTCCTGACCAAATGCTACCTCTTGAAATGGTTGAACATCGACTAATCATTTTGGTATAATGACTCTGTGTATTGCTTCCATCTTCTTTTGATGCTTCCTGCGTTGTTTAAGATTTTCTCCATAGAATCCTTCACTATTGCAACATGAGGCTTGAATTTTTTCCTCAGTTCTTTCGGCTTGAGAAATGACAAGTGTGCTCTTCCCTTTGGTTTTCTACCTCCAGCTCTTTGCACATGTCATCATAATAGTTTACTTTGTCTTCTTGAGCCACCCTTTGAAATCTTCTATTCAGTTCTTTGACTTCTCCATTTCTTCCTTTTACTTTACCTGCTCAACATTCGTGAGCAAGTTTCAGAGTCTCCTCTGACATCTGTCCTGGTCTTTTCTTTCTTTCCTGTCTTTTCAGTGACCTCTTGCTTTCTTCATGGATGATGTCCTTGATGTCGTTCCATAACTCATCTGGTCTTCGGTCACTAGTGTTCAATGCGTCAAATCTATTCTTGAGATGGTCTCTAAATTCAGGTGGGATATACGCAAGGTCATATTTTGGCTCTCCTGAACTTGCTCTGATTTTCTTCAGTTTCAGTTTGAACTTGCATATGAGCAACTGATGGTTTGTTCCACAGTCAGCCCCTGGCCTTGTTCTGACTGATGACATTGAGCTTTTCCATCTTCTCTTTCCACAGATGTAGTCAATTTGATTCCTGTGCATTCTATCTGGCAAGGTCCATGTGTATAGTCACCATTTACATTGGTAAAAGAAGATATTTGCAATGAAGAATTCACTGGTCTTGCAAAATTCTATCATTCGATCTCTGGCATTGCTTCTGTCACCAAGGCCATATTTTCCAACTACTGATCCTTCTTCTTTGTTTCCAACTTTTGAATTCCAATCACCAGTAATTATCAATGCATCCTGACTGTATGTTAGATCAATTTCAGACAGCAGCAGCTAACAAATTCTTCTATTCCTTCATCTTTGGCAATAGTGATTGGTGCGTAAATTTGAATAATAGCTGTATTAACTGGTCTTCCTTGTAGGCATATGGATATTATCCTGTTATATTATCACTGACACCATTATACTTCAGGATAGATCTTGAAATGTTCTTTTTGATGATGAATGCAACACCATTCCTCTTCAAGTTGTCATTCCCATCATAGTAGACTATGTGATTGTCTGATTCGAAATGGCCAATACCAGTCAATTTCAGTGCACTAATGCCTAGGATATTGATGTTTATGCATTCCATTTCATTTTTGATGGTTTCCAAGTTTCCCAGATTCATACTTCGTACATTTCAGGTTCTGATTATTAATGGATGTTTGCAACTGTTTCTTCTCATTTTGAGTTGTATAAACACACAAAAGAAGAAAGGAATTAATCTAAGTAACTTCTGTACATAATACACTGTATATTTCTAGTGGGTATATTTTAAGGACAAAAGAAAACCTTCATCTTTAATTAATAGGTTTGTTGTTGATAGTGGTATGTGTATAGTTATTCTGAAACTGTTTCTCGTTCATTTTATGATTAAAAAATAAATACATACATTGTGATTGATCAAACCCTGTTTCCAACTATGGGGAAAAGAGAGTTACAAGTGTAGTGTTGGATTTGAATCGGAATTATCAATATGATTTAATCATTTAAAAAATACTTAGATGGACATTCTGGTGGTGTAGCTGTTAAGCACTATGGCTGCTAAACAAAAGGTCAGCAGTTTAAATCCACCAGGTGCTCCTTGGAAACTTTATGGGGCAGTTATACGCTGTCCTATAGGGCTCCTACGAGTCAGAATTGCCTTAATGGCAATGGGTTTGGTTTTACTTCTTAAATTGTTTAAGTGATAAACATGGTAGTACAATTACACCAGTAGCCATAAGTAAACTTAGCACCTAGATCTTGATTTATAAATAACATTCTCTACTTAAAGTTTCTAGAGATCCTTGAAAAAATGGTTGACTCTAGGCCTGGGGGCAGGGGAATCAAAGTGAGCCTGGAATGTATTGTTATGTCAGAGAGTAAGAAGTTCTTAAAATTTGATAGGGACTTGTCAAGAGGACATAAAACCAGCTTGAATGCTGCTCCCATTGTACAAATCTGAGATACTTTGGGTCTCTAAAAGAAATAAATGATGGAAATTGTTAAATAATAAAGAAATCCTAACAAATTTTAAAAGGGGGCAAGGGAAAGAAAGGATATCTCTATTTTTCTTTGCAAGCATAGGACACACTTCTGGCCAATGAGATGTAAGGGGAAGTATACTAGTGCTGCTGCTTCTTGCTTTCTTCTTTTTCATGGTTAGATGTAATATGATAGCAAGAGTCACTGTAGCCATACGGTAACCACAATGGGAAGGCTAAGGGAAGTCATGCTTGATAGTTGAGTTACTAAATTAACAGTGCAACTTGACAAATTGCAAATGACTAAATTAATAAAAACAGATTTATTTGTTTAAGTCACTATAGTTGTTTTCCTGCAGCTTGCAAAGGAGCACACCCCTAAATGATGCAGCCTGACTCACTAGGGTAAGATCAGAGACTTGGGAAAAAACTCAACATAGAATATAAAGAATTCACTTAGCTTGAATCTCCCATGTTACCTCCCTTAGGAACCTGTGTGCCTAGATACAGTACATTTCCAGCAAAGATAAATCATGCTCTTAGCAGGTGTAAAATAAAAATTGCCCAAAGCCAAATCAATTGAGCTATGTCAGGTGAAAGGAGGAAACCAAGTAGAAACCCTCAGGAGGGAGAAAGGAAGTTATGTGGAATATCGCTTGGACCAGTGTTCCCCATATCAATCACCTGGAATCTAAAGGCGCAGGATGCTTGGTGTGAGGCAGACTGATGACGAGAAAGTGGCTTATGAGTAAGGCTAATGAGAGGCTACATAGAGAGAAGACCTTTACAAGCCAAGTATTCAGAAAGGGGGGCTGTTGAGTAAATATCTTCAAATTATGCTGGGTGTTAGTGGAGAATTTGAAGAAAGTAGGATCTCCTTAGGCTAGTTAATAAAATATTTTAAAGTTATTATACAATAGCTTGAAAACAATAATAAATCCTGATGAGGAGAGTTGATCCTGAGACCTAGCCAATATTAAAGTTCTTGCCAAAGCAGCCCCGGCATTTGGCTTCATCACCAAGGCAATCTCATAGATGCAGAAGCGTCTGCTCTCCAACTTAATGCTTATATTAAAATGAAAGCTATTCAATAAAATATTTACAAGTATCGCTTCCACTGTTGGCTGGATAAAAATAAAAAGGAGAGAAACCAGATTTATAATAAATATATGAATAGTCACTCAGTTAACTACCCTTGAACGTGAACATCATTCATAATTTCTGTTTTTTTTTCCAGTTTGTGCCTTCATGTCATAAAATTAAAATAATAATAAATCATCTCAGTCTCTACTTCTAAGTATCCAAAGTAAATGAGTTTTGTCAACATGGACCACAGTGACCAATTGGTTTATTTTCTCTTTAAAGATTAGATTGTAACTCAATCATCCATTAATTAATCTATGAAGCACGTATTTTGTGCCACATAGTGTAATAGGCTCTGTGGATAGAGAAGCACAATTTGACTCTCTTAACTCTTACCTGAAACTAATTCATTCCAAAGGGGTAGAAAACGAAAAGCATGTTTATTTCTTCATAACATGTACAAAGTCAGGCTGGCTGGATCTTGTCTTGAAGCCAGTTTTACCAAAAACTTGCTTAAAAAAATCAAGTAATTAAAAGCAATTTGGCCATTTTATACAGTTTATTGCAAAAATGTCAGCAGACAGATCTCAATTCTAATATACCACAAAATTTTGAAAATTGACCGTATGTCAAAACCTGTCACATATCCCATAAAATTGTATCTGTTTTCACTCTGTGATTCCAAATAAGAAACAAATCAACCTTTCCTTGCCCTATAAGTAAAAGTTCTGAACACCTATTCTGTCCCACTGGCTTCCCTATTTTTAGGAGTGATGGAATTGTGAGACATCACATATACTTTTGTCAGCATTTTGTAGACCTCTTACAAATAGGAAAACCCTGGTGGTGTAGTGGTTAAGAGCTACAGCTGCTAATCAGAAAGTCAGCAGTTTGAATCCACCAAGTACTCCTTGGAAACCCTATGGGACAGTTCTACCCTGTCCTATAGGGTCACTATGAATTGGAATCAACTCGACGGCAGTGGGTTCGGTTTTTTGGTTTGCTTACAAATTGAAGCAAGATAGGCATTTATAACACTTTTTTGCACCTTACAGACCAATCTCTTTAATTTTCTTTCTGATTTGAGTGGAATTCATGTAGAAATCCTTCCAAATTCACCTTAGTATTACACATCCAAGTTCCATCTAGAAATTTTAGAATGTAGGAAGGGGGGTAGACAAAGTCAAGTTGACTTGCTCTTACTTTGAGGTTAATCTCAGAAAAGAATTATAGTTGGAAAAATAACAACAAAATTTGACAACATTTAATTAAGAGCCTTTTGAGTCCTGTTATAATCTTTCACAAAAATTTCACAAAGGGTATTCCAATTAAGCTGTTTCCCAAACGTCTAAAAAGCAAGTCTCCCAATCTCTTGCTATTTATTTGTGGCTGGCAACTGTCCACTCCCCACTACTCCCAAGTGTTATCTCCTTATCTCCCAACTCTGTAAATCTCTCCTTTTAACTAGCCTTCATTAACTCCTTTAGCCCTCCTTATTCCCTGAATCTTGAGGTTTATTATGTAGATAAATTAGTTATTTTATTAAGTTATTAGTTTTTCCCTACTGTACTAGTTACTTGGACTCTTCCAAGTAAAGAAGGATCCTAAAGAAGGAACACAAGAAGGGAGGCAGATAGCAAATACTTATAACTTCTCTACATTTCTTTCAGTCTTATCACAGTGGAGGATATCGTGTTAAGAGTACCAGAATGAGAAATAGTATTTACGAATACATACTATGAGTTAAGGACCACATTAAGTGATTTTTATAAATTACATCACTTAATGAAATGTTGAATTTTTGAAATGTTAAATGAAGTGTCTTCTATATTTATTGGCCAAGAATTTTGAGGGGGCTATGGATTTATTTTAACAAGTTCTTATATCTATATTCACACCAAGCATGAAGTAAGTGAATCTTCAGTTTGAAGATGGAATTCTAAACCTTTTATTTTCTTATCAAGACACATATGATGAACAATTACACGGCCCTTGTAAGGAACAGGCTTTGGCGTAGGTAAGTGGAGGAGTGAACGAAATTCCATTTTCAGTGTATTCCTTATAACCCTGCCCTTCTCACCTTCTCAAAGAAAGCATGTATGGATGTGAAGGAAATGCAACTATAGAAATGTCCTTAAATCTGTTCTTATGTATATAAAAATAACAAACATCAGCTCAGCCATATTATTAGTAATAAATTACTTTTGTCAAAGTTCACAATATATACACTAGTTCACAGTAAGTAAGTAGCAAATAACCAACGCAAGTTTTCCTAAAATGGTCTACACCATCTAAGAAGAAACAGTACAATTTATTCATCTATTTCACAAGCATCTTTTGAGCACCTACTAAGTATCAGTGACCCAACAGAAAATGTGCATGCCCCTGTGGTGCAGGAAGTTTCAGATAGTAAACAAACAAATATATAAAGTAATAGAATATAACATCAGGTAGTAAAAGGTTGGTTTACAAAACTAAAGCAAAAGAACAAGAACAAAGGGTGAGGGTTGGGTGTTGTTATTTTAGATAAGGTATTCAAAAGGAACTCATTGATGAGATAATACTTGAACACAGACTAGAAAAAATTGAAGGAGGGAGCCAAGTGGTTATCTGGAGAAGAGCATTTCAGACAGAAGGTCCCATCAGCAGAGTCCTTGAAGCAAGTCTGTGCTCAGAGAAACAGGGATGAGTGTGAGAAAACACAGTCAGAGAATAAGGAAGGAGCAGGTCTGGCAAAGGGCTTTGATCTGATGCTAAATTGATGGAATGTTATTGCAAAGCTTTCAGCAAGGGTGTAACATGATCAGATTAATGTTTTAAAAGGATCATTTTGGCTACTGTGCAAAAATAGCTGCTGGGGCAGGACTAGAAACAAGCATGCAGGAAGCTATTGCAATAATCCACGAAGGAGATGTTGTGACCAAGAGGCCTTGGAAAAGACTATCAAAAAATAAGAGCATTCTGCTGTGAGGGAGGGGTCTATTAAAGTAAGTACAGATCAGATCATAAATGGGCCTTTGATACATCTGAGAATAACTGACCACTGTGAAATAGTCTTCTGAGAATGAGAGCAGATGTATGGCCAAAGGTACCTTCACTCAACTGTAAAAGATCACATATTTAGTGAATTCATAACTTTCATAAGCATAAATTCAACTTGGGGGGATACTGGGTGTAGCAGAGAGTTGGGATAAATAGAGGGTATCCCTATAAGGGCACCCTAGTGGTGCTGCTAACCAAAATGTTGGCAGTTTGAATCCACCAGCTGATCCTTGGAAACCCTATGGGGCAGTTTCACTCTGTCCTGTAGGCTTGCTATGAGTCGGAATCGACTCAATGGCAACAATTTGTTTTGTTTTGTTTTGTTTTTAGCCCTATAAGAACAATTTTGCCTACTTCCGACACTTGTCTCTGGAATGCCTCTATTTTTTGGCCTGTTTTGACCATGTTATCTTGCTTGACCTTGGCCTACCCTGTCAGACATGATCCTTGCATCATAGCTCCCTAACAAGAAATGGGGGTGCAGCAAATGAAAGATCACTGTTTCAGCATGTTTTAGCTACCTAGTGCCGCTATAACAGAAAATACCACAAGTGGGAGACTTTAACAAACATAAATTTATTCTTTCAAAGTTTAGGAGGCTGGAAATTAGAATTCAGGATGCCAGCATTAGGGAAGTCTTTCTCTCTCTGTTGGCTCTGGAGGAAGGTCTTGTCATCAATCTTCCCCTGGTCTAGGAGCTTCTCAATGCTGGGATCCCAGGTCAAAAGGACCCGCTCCACTCCTGGCTCTTCTTGCTTGGGGATAATGAGGTCCCTCTCCTCTCTGCTTACTTCTCTTACTCTTTTTTATGTCTCAAAAGAGATTGACTTAAGATACCACCTAATCCGGTAGATTGTGTCCTGCCTCATTAGCATAACTGTCTCTAATCCTGCCTCATTAACATCATAGAGGTTAGGATTTACAACACATAGAAAAATAACATCAGATCACAAAATGGAAGACAAACACACAATACTGGGAATCATGGCCTAGCCAAGTAGACACACATTTTTGGGGAACATAATTCAATCCAATACAGCACTACAGGGTATGTCTTCCTAAAGCAGGCAGTCATATAGATGAATATCCTGGGTAATGAAGAGATGCAAGTCTTTGGCCAAATATTACAAAGAGAACTCATGTATTCTGTGAGGAGTGCTGTTGGCCTAGGCCTCACATGTATCATATTTTGTCTCCACTGGTTCTGAGCATCTCAGAAGTTTAAAAAATTCTCCACAGGAATGCCCTGTAATATAATTACTATTTCAAATTACATCATTTCATATGACAGAAATGTTGACACCTACATGGCGCTAAGGTGGTCAGAGCCTTCATATTAGATGTAGTGACATATAGCATGAAAGGCAATGACCACCTGGATACTTGTCTTGAATATCTTCCTGGGAGTTATGCACTAGCACCAACAATTTGATGTCTATAAGCCTTAATTTCCTCATCACTAAAAGTAATTAGGTCACTGCATGGCATAAATGATTATGTTCTTGGTCACTAATCGAAAGGTTGGTGGTTCAAATCCACTTAGAGATGCTTTGGAAGAAAGGCCTGGAAATCTACTTCTGAAAGATCCAGCCACTAAAAATTCTATGGGATACAGTTCTACTTTGACACAATGGAGTCACCATGAGTTGGAATCAACTCAATTGGTTAAAAGTGATTGGACTTCATGATTCAGAAAGTCCTTTCTAGGTCTAGCATTCTACAACGTTTGATTGGAAAGAATCCTGTGGCTAGGTGAAATCTCAAATATTAATTTGCAAAGGCAGGGCCAAGATGGCGGAGCAGTCAGATGCTTCCTGTGCTCTCTCTTATAACAAAGATCCAAAAAAAAAAAAAAAAAAAAAACCAGGTGAATTGATTATATATGACAATCTAGGAGCCCTAAACATTAAAGACAAAGTTGATGAATTGGAGCAACAGAAGGGAGAGGCTGTTCAGAAGCAGTAAGGATTTGCCAGGCCTGACCTGGCTGGCACCAGCACCTGGCAGGCTGAATCAGCTGGCACCTGTGGTGAGGCAAGCAGTGATGCTCAGGAGCTTTTTCCACATTGAGAAAAACCAAGTGGCAGAGAGTCTGCTCGAGCCTCCAGAACCAGCAAGAAATGGGGCTCAATCTGTGAAAGATAAGTATAAGCATCTAACCTACAATGAGGATCCCCCCCCAAAAAAAAAAATTGGGGGGAAGTAACTCTCTCCAAGTTACCTGCCCCCTCCCTGCTCCTTTCTAGGCCCCAGTCCAGCTCTAGCATTTGCTGCACTCACTGGGTCAGAAGTAGGATCTGTCACATGCTCTGAGCCATTCTCCTAGCTTTGGAGAGGGAACAAATTAATAAACAAGAAAAAAATAATCTGCCAGCTCCCCTAAGCTGGGAACTCAGGGCAGGCACAGCCCCTTTACCTAGACACAGGCATAGGAAGTCCACAGACTTTGAATGCCTTTCACCCCTGCGTAGACCTGTGTGCGTCCATTTCAACAGCGTAGGCCCTCATTAGGACAGTATAACAGGGTATATGCCTGAAGTCTGTTTTCATCTGTATCTGTTATAATGGGGAGTGGGAGACTCATGACCTTTGACACCACCCTGCCCATTAAGCAGGGTCTTTGCCTACCCACATCAGGGACCTGAAGACTGGTGGCTCCACCCACTCCACTGAACCACCCATGACAGGGGTCCAAGAATAAGTGGTGACTCCCAGTCCTTACAGCCAACAGCATTGGGTGCCCATAGTCCAGCTGCAAAACCCACCTACCTACATGTTCTGGGGAACAAGGATACACCATCCATTCAGACACTGAGGGGCAGCAGTCAGCCCCCTGCATTGACTAGCGCATAGCCCCTACTGTAGCCAGATACTTGTACCTACTCCAGTCCCCCTGCCTATCTAGGAGTGTAGGTGAGATACTGCACCACACACTCAGTGACTGATGGCCTGGACACCGGATATGAATCCACACAAGAAAAGTAAACAGACTCCTGGGCTCACATACCCAGTAACAGCTCTAGCCACCTGGAGACAGGATGTGGGAGGTTCGCAAATGCCATTAATCAAACTGGCTCACACGACCAGCCTATTTCTGCTTATCAAAACAAAACAAAAAAAAACCAGGAGCTAGGACACAGTAAGCAAATAGTATAAATTAAAAAAAAATAACTTACTGATGTCTCGGAGACAACAATCAACATAAAATCACATTAAGAGGCATTAATCCAAAATACGCAAAATAATAAATGTTGGAGAAGTTGTGGAGAGACTGGAACCATTATGCAATGCTGGTGGCAATGTAAAATGGTACAACCACTTTGGAAATCAATTTGGCACTTCCTTAAAAACCTAGAAATAAAACTACCATATGATCCAGCAGTCCCACTCCTTGGACTATATATCCTAGAGAAATAAAAGACATCACGTGAATAGATATATGCACACCCACGTTCATTGCAGTGCTGTCTACAACAGCAAAAAGATGGAAACAACCCAGGTGCCTTTCAACGGATGAATGGATAAACAAATTATGGTATATTCACACAATGGAATACTACCCAGCAAAAAAGAACAACGATGAATCCCAGAAACATCTCATAACATAGAGGAATCTGGAAGGCATTATGCTGATTGAAATTAGTCAGTCGAAAAAGGACAGATATTTTATGACACCGCTATTATAAGAACTCAACAGAAGGTTTAAACATAGAAGAAAACATTCTTTGATGGTTACCAGGGTGGGGAAGGAGGGAAAAGGGAATTCACTAACTAGATAGTAGACAAGAATTACCTTAGGTGAAGGAAACGACAATACACAATACAGGGGAAGTTAGCACAACTGGATTAAACCCAAAGCAAAGAAGTTTCCTGAATACAACCAAATACTTTGAGGGACAGTGCAGCAGGGGCAGGCGTCTGGGGACCATGGTTTAAGGGGACATCTAGGCCAATTGGTATGACAAACTTTATTAAGAAAATGTTCTACATCCCACTTTGGTGAGTGGCATCTGGGGTTTTAAAAAAGCTAATAAGTGGCCATCTAAGATGCAAGTGTCTCAACCTAACTGGAGCAAAGGAGAATGAACACCAAAGACACGAGGAAAATATTGGCCCAAGAAACAAAACAGGCTACATAAACCAGAGACTTCATCAGCTTGAGACCAGAAGAACTAGACGGTGCCTGGCTACCACCAAAGACTGCCCTGACAGGGAATACAACAAAGAGTCTTTGATGGAGCAGGAGAAAAGTGGAGTGCAGAACTCAAATTCTAGTAAAAAGACCAGACTTAATGGTTAGACTGAGACTGTGGGAACCCCAGAAGGCATGGCTCCCACACTCTGTTATCCCAGAACTAAAACCATTTCCAGAGCCAACTCTTCAGACAAGGAATAGACTGGACTACAAGACATAAAATGATACTCGTGAAGAGTGTGCTTCTTAGTTCAAGTAGATACATGAGACTAAATGGGCAGTTCCTGTCTGGAGGTGAGATAAGACAGCAGAAACGGATAGGAGCTGGTTGAATGGACACAGGAAATCTGAGATGGAGAGGAGGAATGTGTGGTCACATAGGCATTGCAACTAGGGTCACAGAACAAAGTGTGTATACATTTTTGTACGAGAAGCTAACTTGAGCTGTAAACTTTCACCTAAAGCACAATTAAAAAATATACATATATATAAATTTGCTTTTTTCTATGTATTTTCACCTCCCTTTGTTTTTTTCTCTACTAACCTGATGCAATTTTTTTTTTCCTCTCTCTCTCGGCCTATTCTAAAAAACAAAGACCACAAGAGGAAATCCTTAAGATTTTCAAGACTCGACTTTTCTCTCTCAGAAACCAGGTAGGACTGAGTTTAAGTGACGCACAAGAAGAGGAATGAGTTACAAACTGAGTGAGAGAATGAAACCTGATAGTAGGAATGAGAGGAACTCAACATGGGATGCATGGAGGGAAAAGCAGAGTCTTCCATGTTGAATCAGGGAGTGGTGGGAATTCTAAGTCTGAGGCGTCTTCCAGTGTGAGTTCCTGCTCCTCTCACTGAGTTTATATATCCTCTGTGGACAGCCTGCCACTCAACAGTCCTGGGCACAAGTAATTTTCCCCTCTGGCCTTTGCTTGGGCACCTCGTCTGGAGACAGGGCCATGAGAGAGGGTGCTGTCTCCTGCCCCGGGGAAACCATAGGCGACAGATGAGAATTTCTATCTGGTCAGGCCATCAGTGAACATAACGCCTTGTTGCAATCCGTTTTTTGTAGAGAGGGAGACACAGACTAGTAGAAAGACTAGGAAAAGAACAACCTAACATAAGATATTCATAATGATTACAGATAATTTGAAGGTTGTTTTAATACACAAAGTAATCAAAGTAAGTTGGCGGCACTGGCTGCTTTGAAAATGGTGGCGAGACTAAGTTAACCGCTCCATGTATGTATGACCTCAGCGAGTGCCTTCAATTCTTTGGACATCAGTTTCCACATTTATAAAGCGAGGGAGTTAGAATTGACAAGCTCTGGGATGCCTTCTAGTTGTGACAACCTCTGATGTTATGAGCTGAATCTGGTAAGGTGTGGTCCATAAAATTGAGGGTGATTTAAATGTATTGTATTTGGACTCATCCTGGGTGGCACAGTTTGTGCTCTGCTACCAATCAAACAATTGGTCGTTCAAATACACCTAGTGGTGCCACAGAAGAAAGCCCTGGGGATCTGCTTCCATAGAGAGTACAGTCAAGAAAACCTTTTTGAGCAGTTCTATTCTGTAACACACAAGGCTACCATGAGTCCGAATCGAGTCAATGGCATTTTTTTTTTTTTTTTAGCCTGGACTCAATGTTTCCTTCTGGCTACTTCTTCTAAATTGAATCAAAGACGAACGAAATTCTCACTAGCATAAAATCCTGATGCTTAAACATAGTCAGAGGGTTAAAAGAGAGGGAAAAAATACACCAAACTTGTGTAAATATTATATTGAGAGGTAGGAATATGGGAAAATCTTTGTATTTTTTCTATTTTTCAGTATTTTTTTTTTAGTTTTACTTTTATTACACCTATAATTCTTATTAAAAATATTTTTAACTGAAAATGGTCACCAAAAAGAGAGAAATCTCCTCATCCCCACCCCCTTTCTCTCTGGAATGAAAATAGCTGAAATATTTTCTATCGTAATCCAGCTTTTACATTGAGGTCAGGGAACCTATTTTGAAGGTTCAGTATCTCTCCCAGACTTAGCCTTGAGCTTAATGATGTTCATCTTGAATTTTCTTGCCTCCAATGTGAAAAACAAACTTTATAATTTTTTATATAGTTGGTCCTAGATGAATTAAAGGAAAAAACTGATAATAGATTAGCTTTCTTTTTGATCTGTTTATAGTGTGTTTCCAGGAAGAAGATAAGTGACTGGAATACATATTTCACAAGACTCTCTTCTGCAATAGCAGAGTACTAAATCCTTACTTGGAGGCATTTCCCTGTACAATGACTTCCTTTTCAAATCAGAGTATGCTGCAAAAAACAGTCCTAGCTATTAGTGACTTCCCTTTGCAGAGACTAAATATTACCGGACAGCTTTCTGTAATTCCCTGCCTTACTTTCTTGCTTTAGGTGCTCACTCTTGTTGCCAAGACGTCTACAGGGTATAATGTAAACTCAAGAATATTGTTTCCATAGCAGCACGGCTGTCTAGTGCCCTCATATCAACAATTGCAGCCACTTCTGCCAACTTAAGCTAGACCTTCAGATGAGAACAGATAGCTAAGTAGGCTACTTCAACTATTGGAATGATCCAGTCAAATCATCTTTCTGCTCACCTTCAACACTATCCTTGAATTCCAATTCTACTAACGCATTTTTGATTAAGTGGGAGTGAGATGTGCTTAAATAGCTGGTCCTCACCCAACCATACAGACAACTTTCTGACCCTTATCCTTGTCACAGCTGTAAATAAACACTAGAAAATCAATGAAATAGGAAAAGATGTGGCGTTAACAAACACTCTATAAGCAGTCTTCATCGTGTCTTCCTCTCTTTTAATGCTGCTGTGACCTCCTTGAAAACAAGACTCTGACCAGTTATGTCTAATATATGAAATTGTTTAAAAATGGTAACTTACATAAGCTACTTTACAGTCAAATTACTTGTCTGCTCTATTTATTTATTGGAATATTATAACTCCCTGTCAAGGCCCTACATTAACAGTGTTCCTCTATTGTCTTCTCATTCTGTTGGGGTAGATTAGATTCCAAAATCTGTGTAACTAACGTTAACAGCTTTTACAATTTGGGGTCTCTCTGTATATATTCTTTTCCTTTCCTTCTTTTTTTCAAAAATCACTTAATTCACACGCTTTCTCATAATTGTGAGCAATTACATTTTTTTTTTAGCCACGGTCCCCTCATAAGGCCCTAGTCTGGATTTCTGAATGTTACCACTGTAATAATAGATAGCCATAAAATCATAACTGTTTTTGACTGTTATGCCACGTATTTCCATGAAGTGTGCATGGATCACTGAAATGTAGCTTTAACCTACCAAACAGCTATTGTTTTCCTGACAAACGAAGCTTTTCTCATTTTGAAGTAACTTTTCCTTAACCAGTAATGTTTGTTGTTATTATCGTGGTGCACCATCGAGTAAATTCTGTGACCCTATATGACTAAGTAGAACTACCCCATAGGTTTTCCTAGGCTGTAATCTTTATAGGAGCAGGTCGCCAGGTTTTTTCTCCCATGGATTCACTGGTGGATTTGAACAGCTGACCTTTTGGTTAGCAGCTGAGTACTTAACTTTTGTACCATGAGGGCTCCTTCAATTAGTAATGTAGTACTCTTCAATTCCTCTTCAGTACTTTTTGGAATTTCATTGAAGTTGGCTGTGATTTAAACACATATCTCTACAACAGATTTCTATCAAAAAGACAAAATATCAGGCTCTGTGGATTTGAAGAAAGATTTATACAACGAGTGGTCACAGCTTTCTAAACATTAATTGACAAACACTAGTGATTTTTCCAAGAGTCTAGCTTAAGATTCAGAATAATTTGTAATGGTTAGGGAACAGTTTTAAAAATGTTATTGCTTTTTGTGTTGGTCTCGTAGCAGTTCAAGGGCGACCATTTCACAATCAGTTTGCAATTTTGCAATTGGAGAGCAAGAGAGAGGACCTCTCAACAACACATTACAGGCAAGCAAAATAGGATTGGATATTCATGGTCCTATTTTGCCTCTCTAGTCTTCCATTTAACATTTTTCTATCGACTGTTACAGAAAAAGGAAATTCAAACCCAATGAGAAATGGTGCAGTGACTAAAAAGTGGCCTCTCGAGCAAGTAATTTGGTTTATTATTATAAATGTTGTTAAAAATGATAAATAATAAAATAATAACATTTTAAAATTTTTATGGAACACATATTTCCAATTTGAGGTCCCAGACCCATTGTAAGCTCATGAAGTTAGTGATCGTAGATTGCTTACAATCTATTTAAATATCTAATAAAGGTCATGTTGTAGTTCCTGATTATTTTACTGTATGGTAGATACATACTTATTTGATTTATAAAAGTGAGAACAGAGCTAAATAACAAATACATAGTTTGATTGGTAGGGAAACTTTTCAAATTATGAAAGTAAGTGACAGTAAAAGGCATCTTTGAAGGTACAGAAGTCATTAAAATATTGTTAAACAATTCATTTGATTCTCACCACTCTGAGAAGTTGGCAAACGGATAGATAGAACTGGCCCCATTGTAGAGACTGGGAACTGAAATGTGTGACACCCTATCTGTACTATCTGTTCCTTCAAGTCTCCCTTTGATGGTTGTTTCACACCAGAAATGTTTTATTAAAAATAAGAACTTGTTCATAAACCATACTAATCCCAACTCACTATAGGATTATTATACACAATGATTAACTTTGCTTATCCCAGAGCTTATAGTAACAAATGGGGATAAAAGGCAAGCCACATGAAAAATTACAACAATGGAAGGAGGGGGATAAAATATGAATTGTCCATTTGTCTATCTCATTATAGTTGAAATGATATCATCTTGAAAGCTCAATAGATCCTACTCAAATACCAAAAATGGAAAAAAAAAAAACCCAGAAGAATTTATTATAACAAAAAAGGATATTGGAGGCAATATATGTTTATGAGACAGACGAATGATGCAGATAATAGGAATTAGCAGGAAGGAAAGGTCACCCTAAGTAAAGTTAGTGGTAAAGAAAAAAAAAATTATGAATATAAACTTGACCACTGATTTAGAGAGTGGAGAAAGAAAAAAAAAAAAAAGAGATTTGGCTCAGGATAATGACTCGGTCATGTAGTATGTCTTTTTCATGTTAGAAGGTGTTACATATCAATACATTCTAACATGCCTTTTTTTTTTTTTGGCCATTTTTTAACTTTTAAAAAAAGGATGCAGAGAAAAAAGTCAATTAAAAAGAAACAAGGCAATGAGTGAAGAATAAAAAAATTAAAATAAATCAAACCAGATCAAACCCATTGCCGTCGAGTGGATTCCAACTCACAGTGACCGTATGGGAGAAGGTAGAACTGTCCCATAGGGTTTCCAAGGAGTGGCTGATGGATTCAAACTGCTCATCTTTTGGTTAGCAACTGTAGTTCTTAACCACTGCACCATCAAGCCTCCAAAATAAATCAAGTAGAATTAAATCCTACTTTAATAATATCTACCCTCACCCTACCAATACAGGGTAGGGGAGAAACTGGACCATTCTCTATTACATACGTGGTTACAATAAAATTGGGGTCAGATCTTCAGAGATCACATTCCCATGCACACTGAACACAGCAAAGAGCAAGAGCCAGAGAGATGTGTTAAACAGGGGAATAGTGAAGAGCACCTAAAGCAAAATTTAGACAAAAACGGTCAGCTATTATGCAAAGCTCAGAGGCCAAAATCAGGACGGGCTATGCCTGTCATCGGGTAACAGGTGAAAAAGGAGTCTGAATCCAGTTTGCTCAGTCGATGTGAGCCTGGCCGGGTGTGAGAACATTCATCAAGCTCTTGATAGACTACGGCATCCAACCATCAGAAATCTCATTTCTGGACGTTCTGCAGTCCTTGACCTTGACAGCAGTTCTGGACGGAGAGTCAGTCTAACTTGATAAACGATGATTTCTCAAGAGAAACGCAATACTGCTACTCCACTATGACGACAAGTGCACACAGTAATGCACACACACGTGGCATAACAATGTGTAGCCACTTACGTGGAAAGTGAGCAACAGATAACAGCGATGCACTTGAGGCATTCAACGTGATTACAGGTGCCAACACCTGTGTCTGCCCTGCTCTAAAAGTTCCTGGGGAAATTTTGGCTGCCTGACAGCAAACTGTACAAGACAGTCCTTGCCAAAGAGTAAAATGACAAATATCTCCTACAAATACTGCATGGGATCAGGGCTGTGTCATAAGCCAGACTGTGGTGACCCAACTAGAGCACCTGGCCTAGGAATCCTAAAATGTGCTGCAATTTTATTTGAATGTATATTTTTTATGCCCAACAAGTATGGTCATGATATTTTCAGTCTTCTTATATTATTGCTATTGATTTATTTTATTCTTGTTTCTCCCATTAAATCATAAACCTCAATGAGGAAGAGACCATGTGTCAACTATTTCTATTTCTTATGCATCTATAACAATTCTATCTATGATCAATGACTACGTGTATCTTGAATTATCGATAGCGTTTCTGCATTTCTGAAAGAATAAAAGTAAAATAAATATGTATGAATTCCATATAAAAGATGTTATACTCCTACCTTTCATAGACACTTAATGTTACACAGGAATTATCCCTACGATCAACAGTAAGCTTAGGTATATTTTATGTATAGATAAATACAAGCACCTATGTGTTAACAAAATACCAAGTTTGGGAATACAGCTTAAGGCCCCTACGCGGATCCCTTTTTGCTGTTATAAATGCTCTTTGATCTGAGACATCCAGCCTCCTTATGTATTTTCAGATTATAGATGTTATTAGGTGCTAACTTGTCAGTTCCGACTCATAGCGACCCATGTAGAACAGAACAAAACACCGGCCAGTCCTGCACCATCCTCACAATCATTGCTATGTTTGAGCCCATTATTGTATCGACTGTGTCAATTCATCTAGTCGAGGGTCTTCCTCTTTTTCATTAACCCTCTACTTTACCAGTCCTGATGTTCTTCTCCAGGGACTGGTTCCTCCTGATAACATGAGATGAAGCCTGGCCATCCTGGCTTCTAATGAGCATTCTGACTGTACTTCTTCCAAGACAGATTTGTTTGTTCTTCTGGCAGTCCTCAGTATATTTGATATTTCTTCGCCCACATCATATTATTTCTTCGCCCACATCATAATTCAAAGGCATTGATTCTAATTCGGTCTTCCTTATTCATTGTCCAGCTTTCACATGCATATGAAGCGATTGAAAACACCACAGCTTGGGTCAGGTGCACCTTAGTCCGTAAAGTGACATCTCTCCCTTTTAACACCTTAAAGAGGTCTTTTGCCGCAGATTTGCCCAATGCAATACGGTGTGTGATTTCCTGACTGCTGCTTCATGGGCTCTGGTCGTGGATCTAAGTCCAATTAAATTATAGATATACAGGAAGAATTATCTCTTGACTTATTTGTGCTATAGTAGAAGATCTCTTACCCAACTCCACTTATTCAGCTCACCAATTAACTAGCACTCCCTGCTCCCTCTATTGTGACCGAGGGGCACTAATTAGTGGACCCCTTAATGCCCTGTGCTCTTCTCTTCCCATCGGCTAAATTACATGTTTATCAAATGTCAAGCATTTCTTCCAAACATGTTTATGCTAGTTTTGTATGCTATTGTAATTACGTAATTTAACTAATTGCTATTTAAATCAAATAGACAATGAGAGCAAAAAGAAAAAGTTGGTGTTTTAATGAAAACTATGTTGAATGTTTTGGGAATATTTGTTAAACGTGAATTAAAAAGAATGTGGCTGAATTAGCTGTGTGTGTGTGTGTAGAAGACTTAGGGAAAATTGTAAAATTCTGAAAGAAATTCCATACTCAGATTTTTCCCAAGTATCTTAAGATTTTTACAAGAAAAATAATGGGCCTATTCAAAAGAAAGGCCTTGAGCTCCTATAAAATAGTGGTGAATGAAGATATATTTGTAAGATTGAAGTGTTGAAGGTATGCACAACTTTTTAGAAAAATAATGACTCTTTTTAATAGACTTTTAAAAAGCGACTTACTCCAAGGTGGCTGAACAGAGGGCTTCTACTTCTTATTTGGAATCCCTGGGTGGTACCAACAGTTAACAGGCTTGACTGCTAACTGAAAAGGTGATTGTTCAGGTCCACCCAGAGGCACCTCAGAAGAAAGGCCTGGCAATTTAATTCTGAAAAATCAGTCATTGAAAAATCATTGAAAAATCAGTAATACTCTGACCCACACGGGGGGTCCACGAATTAGAACTAACTGTGGCAACCGGTTAAGTCCTTATTTACTCTCGTATCTGTTCAACTTCAAATTGTACTTATTTCAGGTTCAGACAGTTGAGTTTTCAAAACCTAAAGTTGAATGCATTCATTCAGTCATTCACTTTATTATGAATACGTGTTTAAAACAATACTTAACGATGCAGGGGTACATTGATTTGCACGGTCTTTGCCCTCAGTGAGCTAGCAGTTGAGTTGAGTTAGTATGCTTTGTAAAAAAAACCAAAAACCAAACCCAGTGCCGTCGAGGCAATTCCGACTCATAGAGACCCTATAGGACAGAGTAGAACTGCCCCACAGAGTTTCCAAGGAGCGCCTGGTGGACTTGAGCTGCTAACCCTTTGGTTAGCAGCCGTCACACTTAACCACTATGCCACTGCAGTTTCCAACATGCTTCATACACGTACGCTTATGAAAGAGGTTGCCCTTGAATCAATTCTAACTCATGGCAGCCCATGTGTGTCAAAGTAGAACTGTGCTCCGTAGGATTTTCAGAGACTGATTTTTTTTAAAGTATATCATCAGACCCTTCTTCTGAGGTGCTTCTGGGTGGACTTGAACCTTTAACCTCTCAATTAGCAGCAGAACTCATTAACTATTTGCACCACCCGGGGCTCCACATACAATTATAGCTAAGGATTTATCACAGGGTTCCTATGAAGTGTAACAAGTGTTTGCTCCAGAAGGGTAGATGAAAGGTTCATCTCTTTATTAATCAGATGTTTGTAGAAATACCTGTTAGGCACTCAGAACAATGCTTAGTCCTAAGGACACGGTGGTGAATAAGAACAGACCAGGTCCTCGCCTACATGGGTGTATCTGAGAAGGTGTTCTTTCAATGTGAAGTAGGATTCCCAAAGATAGACAGAGGGCTTGGAGAAAATAAAGAACAAATGGAGGTAACTGGCTTGGGGAAAAGCTCAAGATTTGTTGAAGGATTTGTGAATAATTTGGCTAGAAGATGAAGTATCTGTGGAAGCTTAGTAAGACATAAGGATGAAAAGGTCAGCGTGTGGAACAGTTCCATTCCTGTTCGAACCCCTGCTGAGAGTTTGCATTTACACTCTAGATACGGGATGGAAATGTAAACTCCATTTCCAAGCCTTGGAAAAGATATCCAATCTCCTCTTTTCAGATAACAACAATTCTTTGAAAGTTGTTACTTCACCTTTCTGTGCCTCAGTTTCCTCATCAATGAAACGAAGGCAATGTTAGGCTCCATGATCTCAAGGATCATTTTCATATTGTCTTTCTGTTTTGATTTCAAATCCCCTTTTGTGGCCTCTGGAACACAGTTAACAGTCAAAACCCGACTTGGAAATGGATAATGGTAATGGTTGATCAGCATGATGAACATAGGGTCGCTGGATTGTACCTATGAAGAATATTGAAATGCAAAAGTTATGTTACATTATTTACCGTCATGAAACAACAACACCAAAACTATCTTCCAAGTTTGGTCTACTCTTCAGCTCTCATCTTGACCTGGAATTAACACACGGGTTGAGGATGAAGAAATAGAACTTCTATGCCACTTTGTTCAAAGCATATCATCAGGACCTTGTGTGGCAACCCAATTAATTACTAAAAGTAACAGTATAACAGAAAGGAACAAACCAGAGGCATTTCTAATGCCATTTTGGGCCCTGTAAAAAAAAAAAAAATTTTTTTTTTTTTAATTCAGAGTTCTTAAGAACGTGTTTTGCCCCCCTGAGTCTTACATACTAAAACGTTATTTAGATTAGGAATTTTTAGCTTCTCCTCCTTTTATGTTCTTTGCTTTTATAGTTCAGGCTTTACAAATTCTAAGACTGTGTCTATATAATGCCCCAAAAGATTTATTGGGCAACAAATTTGCTTGGCCATTTGCATCCTGATGGCAAAAGCAATTTCTTGAGACAGAATAGTTTATTTTCTTTTCAGTTGCAAGTGGGGTTATTTTTAAGGGAAAAGAAGTTATTTTGGCTCAAAGGGGGCATTATAGCTTCTTGTTTTTGACACCTGTCAACCCCCCAACTCAGCAAAAGTTCTTCATTGGCCAGGAATTAATGTCTTAGCTCAAATGACGTAAGACCTATTAAAATTAACCAATCCTTGTCTATGTGAAACTTCCAAGGTTTTCTTTGAGTTTAGGTAGTTAGTTTAAAAATGATAACCTTGAAAGGAGTGAATGTGTCATTTTATGGAAGGGGGCTGGGTGAAGCTTGGGAGTTGTGTACTAAGATGGAACCCTGTCTTAGGAATCAGAGGTAGTGAGCTTTATGTTTTTTGATTACTGTATGATTGTTTGACTTTTGCAGGCATTAAGAGCTAAGATGACACAGGACCAGGCGGTGTTTGGTTCTATTGTTCAGAACCGACTCGAAGGTACCTAACAACAACAACAAGAACTAAGATTAAGGTTTGTGTGTGTGTAAAATGAGGAAGGGGGCGGTAATTGGGGAAAGGGAGAGGGTGGGCAGTGTTGTTGGAGGTGCGCACGGACCAGCACTCACTGAGTGCCTAATGTGTCAAGAACTTTATACATCTTCTGTCAACAATTCCTCAAAATGCCCCCAGGGAAAGAGCTAGAGCTCAGAGACATTAATTTATTTGCCCAGGGTCACACAGCCATTGAGTGGAAAACTTCACACCAGCACACCAGTCTCCTGTTAAGCTCCTGTTTTTTCATCTACATCACCCCACCTCAGCTAACCCTTCGGGAAGAGAGGGTCTTTCCCTTAAAGGTCTACTGTTTGGTTTCCTGACACCTCAAATTCTAGGTTTGCCTTCGTTAGCTGTACACTCCCAGGGTGCAACAACTTAAAGGCGAGAAGATAAATTCTCACTTTGTGAAATTGTCTCCATTGCCGTCTTAAGGAGGTGATGCACGTGAAGTAGCTCTACAGCTGTAAGGTGTTGTGATTATTGGATGAGCTCAATTACCCACTCTAGTCTTTTCAGCCTAGAGTCTGACGTGTTTTATTTCAGATGCCCACAAAAATCTGTATTCTGCTTCTTCATTTTCTCATTCCCCATAAATTATGTAGTCATTTCCAGGATCTGTGAAAGCTGCTCTGGCAGGCATTGGGAGAGTCAAAAGAAGCCTGCAGGCCAGATTGCAAAGTCTGTTATGGAAGATATTGTGCATATCACCTTCTCTTGCCCAAAGTCAAGTACTCCGAGTATAATATGGGCAGGGATGAATGGCAGCTGTATACTGCTACAGGGTGATAGTTGTCTTGTTTAAAGGGAAGGGGGGCAGGTCTATGCAGAAAGGGTAAAAATAGGCCATCCATTTGCTTAAAAAAAAAAAACAACTCAAAAACTTCGTTTGGCTCAGTGCCTAAGTATAGCATCTCAAAGGGTCTCTGGGCAAAATGCACGTCTCCGCACATAAACGTAATTGTACTTACACGAAAGAATGAAAAAATTGTTTTTTTAAAGGAATTGCTAACACCTCATAGAAACCTTTGAAAAGCATTCTATTTAGAGAGAGTTTTGCTGATTCAGCATGTCATGTATTTGATATTACTGTCTTTTATTTTGGGAACATTAGTTTCAAAGCTGATTTAAAAAATATATATATATTTCTTGTGGTTTTTCTTATACTTTTGGAGAGATAATCCAGAGTAAAAACAGTTCAGACACAGATATTGCAACCTAGCTATTCTTCCCACTCTTTGGGGGGGGGGCGGGTAGCTGGGGCTATTGAATAAACTATGAAAAGACAATTCAGGCATCTCCGGTGCTCTTGTGAGTGGGAGATGATTCTTTGCGAATAAAGGAATTCTAGAGCTGACTGAAAGAAAGAATAGATGGAGTACCGTTCTACCTACTACTTTTTTTTTTTCCCTTCCTTTTGGCTTCTTTCACTCAGAGGGAGAGAATCCAACTGAAGGAAGAAAAAAAAAAAAAAAAGAAAGAAAGAAACTTCTAGGAATTCCTGGACCCAGCAGAACACAAACCATTTAAAAGATGCAAATGATTTAACAGTAATACACGGAAGCTTCCCAGAGCAAATTACAATCCCATCACTGAGAATTAGCAATGGAAGTTGACAGGTTTTATAAACTTTCAGATTTTGTTGGAGTGGAAGGCAGCTGTACAGAAGGGAATAAAATGCCCTTAGGTAAAAAAGCTAGAAAGGCTTCTGTATCTATGATTTAGTATGGTTTTCACGCTATGTGTGGCTTTGTAACCAAAATTAGCTTTTTCAAACCATCCTGATGATGCGATACAAATATGTCCATAGAGATAGTCATGTCTTCACCATGATATCGGGAAAGACTTGGACATGATCTACACTGTTACCTAAGCAGAATTTCACATAAACCTCACACAAAGAGACATGCAAATCTTCAAGCTCAGGGTTCATGCACACTGTCAATGCATCAGACTTACCTGTGGCCCCATCTACTGGGGTTAAAGAATCTAGAGATATAGCCTGTGTGTCTACTATTTACGGAATTTCTACAAATGGCTTTGCCCAGCCAATTTGAGAACCACTCTTCTGTGTTGTAAACAGTATCCCTGAACTAAAATGAAGGCTATGGGCAGAAATATATTGGGTTACCTTATTTCCCCTAGGGAACAATATTTGTGAAAAAGAGTCTCTAAGCATACTTCACATTTAAGAAAACACTGATAAAGATATTTGGGCAATTAATATCTGAATACATTAAGCTCTCTCCAGCCCCACATAATCTTAGTTCATAAAAATCACACTAAAAAGCAGTGTTTCAACTGTAAGCTACATTCAAGAAATGTCTGCATCTAGCACTCTTCTAGGCTCTATAAGGGATACAGGATAATTGTAAGGTGTGAATGTTTGCAATTAATTTGGAAAAAGGTGATACAACATAGCAATTTTCGATTCCTTAAAATAATAAAAACAGCAGACAAATATTATAGTCAATAAAGTACACGTTGCAGGCAAAATGATCTAATTTAGGCATCAAGAGCAATTTTGAGAAACAATTTTAAGGAATTGTTGGAAGCCATTCTAAGCATTACAGAGAGAGCTCACAAAGCCTGATGTAACACTTCTTAGCTTGGGCTCGTGGTTTTTGAATAATGTTCCTGGATTATTAGAAGACCTATGAATCACCTAGAGAAATTAAAAATGTAGGTTTCTAGACCTAAACATACAAATATTTTAATAATTAGGTCTAGTGTATGACTCACCCCAGGCGATTCTGTCACATCTGAGTTCTTCGATCACATTTTGAGAAACTTTACGAAGATACACATTAACGCTGAAGAAGTCTAGGTTGATCTTTGAAAAATAATACTAATAGACATTATTTACTAAATAGCTTATGAGTTATACTTAAAACAACCCTTTGAGACAATGCAACATCTCACAGCATGTCAGCAGCAAGGTAGGACTTGAATCCCCCTAATTTTAGCCCCAAAGTCCATGCTCTGAACACTATGTAAACTGCTTCCTGAGGGCAGTACAGCCTTGACAAAACAAAACAAGCAGCCACAGAAAAATGGGCATGGGACAAAGAGAAGGTTGAACAATCTGGAAGAGAGAATCTCTATTGGGCATAGACAAAGAGAATGTGAATTTTTAAAAGAAATAGCAGAGATTTCAGAGGACTGTGAATTAGAGAAAAAAAAAAACAATCTGAATTCAAACTGCTATGCCAGTGTTTCTCAGCCCTAGTTGAGATTAAAATCACCTGGATCTTTTCTGAACTATGGAAGCCAGGGCAGACCCCAGAGATTCTGATTTAATAGGTTTGAGGTGGGGTCCTGCATCAATAGGTTTTAAAAGCCCCAGGGAGTTCTAATGTGTAGCCAAAAGACCATTAGGAGCCACTTCTAACTCATACCAGGTGCTCCCTGGAAACTCTACGGGGCGGTTCTACTCTGTCCTATAGGGTCACTATGAGTTGGAATCAACTCGATGGCAGTGAGTTTGTTCTTTTTTTTTTTTTTTTTTGGTTTGTAACTCATAAACAGGTGATGACCTTAAAGACAGTGTTAAGAAGGGTTAACCTGGTGGATCCCAGCACAGAGAATGGAGAAGGGGATCAACTAGGAGGCTATTATAGCAACCTAGGAGTGTGGAGACAAAAACCCACACTAAGGAGATGGGTTCAAATAGCACTGAGTCAGACCCCAGCTCTGCTGATGTTGCTGTCACTGGTCTGTTGTGTGCCAAAGGAAAAGCCACTCACCTTGTCTGTGTCTCCGTTTCCCACAACACAAACGCACTAATATCATCCCGGCATATACCACTGCATAGCTGTGAGACTGAAATTAGATAATTGAAAGTACTTCGGAAAGTATAATACTCAATATACGTTCAATGTATTGTGAAAATGGTGGCAGTGGAGCTGAAGATACAGAGACGTCTTAGAAATATTCACATTGGCAAGATGGATTACCAGCTGAAATTTGAGAAGAGTGAAAGACACCTGGAAAGGTTTAACTCTGCGGAACTGGGTGATCCCTCTAACAGAAATGGGGAAGCTGGGAATGGAGAATCATCCCTAAAAAATGAAAAGAAAAAGGCAGTCAGTATAGATCAGAGATTCTCAGCTGGGCACTATTTTGGCAATGTCTGGAGATAGTTTTGGTTGGTGTGGCCTGGGGTTAGTTGTACTGGCGCTTAGTGGGTAGATGCCAGGAAAGCTATTAAACATCGTGCAATGGACAGGATAGCTCCACCTTTCCCCCAGGGAAGACTTCTTTGGTCAACATGTTAATGGTACATATGTTACAAACACATGGAGTTTAAGGGGCCAAAGACATCATGTGATTCAACTTTCACTTCACTGATAAATAAAATTAAGTTTAGAGATTAAATGATTTGGTCAAGGTCATCCAGAAAGTGGGAGTCACAGAGAATTAGGGTGCAGCTTTCCTGACTTCCCCTCAATGCTCTTTAGAGGGAATCCATCTGAGTCCTCATCCAACTCGGGGAAGATCCCAGGCATTTGATGGGAGATGCTTTGTACCCAGCTGGGACGTCTGATGTGAGCGAAGGTCTCCATCTAGGAGTAACCAGCGCAGACATGATTGATTTCCAAATACCTCAAGTTTTAGGGAGAAGAATGATAAAGCATAACAGAAAATATAAACAAAGAAGAGCAGAGGACTCAGGGATCCGAAAGGGAATGTCAGACACATTAGGAGAGCTGTTTTGACTCAGTGACTTTAAAACCGAGTAGAAAGGAATGGTAAGCCCTGTGAAATGCAGCATAAAAGTCAGATGAAATTCAAACGGCCAACGACTTTTGAAATGGAGGTCATGGTGACATTTGGAAGTACATTTCTCTGGAGCGGTTGAGGAAAGGATGGAGATTTCAAAAAGAGATGGAAGGAACGATGGGATAAGGAAGAGACGGGGGTAGTAAGTTCCAAGCGTTTCCTCATACAAACGAGATAATCATAGTCTATGAGACAGCAAGGTCAAGTCAAGGACCTTGGAAGGCAGGAGCTTTACCTGTGTTTGCTGAGAGCGAAGGGGACTTGGGCGGCATTGAATGGACCTCGCAGAGACACCCAAGCCAGCGCAGGGCCCCGGCGATACCAGGCTGTACGCACTAGATGGCAGTAGCGGGGCCCTTTCGGCTGGGCTCGCGGTCCTATAAGGCGCTGCTTGTTTAAGTACAGTCGCATTTAGTTGGAGCTGCAGGGGAGTGAGGGAGAGAAGGGTAGTAAAGGAGCGAGAAGGAGAGCCAGGGGGAAAAGGGGCTCCTGTGTTTACACCCAGCACAGGCTGCGAGCGTCCAGCTCGGACTCTTGCTCGCGCGCTTCAGGAGGAGAGGGACGCTGCTGTGGGACCCGGCCGTCGTGGGCAGGAGCCTCCTGTGTCCGGGTTGTGGAAGCCAGGAGAGCCCAGAGGGACACCGAGGGAAAAGAGCGGCGTGTTTTGCCAGAGAACTCCAGCGAGCAGCAGCAAGCGCGCAGGCGGCGACATGAGGACCTACTGGCTGCACAGCGTCTGGATGCTGGGCTTCTTCCTCTTCCTCTTCTCCTTGCAAGGTAGGTGGGGGCTTCCCAGAGCCCCGCGCCCCCTGTCCCCCGCTGCCCTGGGGGTGGCCGGAGCAAGGAGCGCTCCGAATACCGACGGCCCGGGGCTGATTTACAGGTCCCTGCCCTCGGGCTTGGTGCCCAGGCTGGGTCCCCGGGCGCGCGGGAGTGCGCGCACCGACTTGCTGCAATCTCGGGTGGGGGCTGTTGGTGGGGAGATCAGAGCCGGCGGGGAGGGTGCAGAGTGTGCGTGTGTGTGTGTGTGCGAGTGTTGGGGGGCCCTGATGCGAGAGGTGGCGGCGGCGGAGCTGGGGTCGCTCCACTGTAACTCCAAGCGCCGCCTTGGTGTTCGCTGTCCTCGCGTCCCCGGTGCTGACACACTGCATTCCTTCTCTTTCAGGAGGGAATTGATATTAAGTTTAGGGGGAGGCCGGGTATCCGCTAGGCAGGCACCTGGTGCTTGCATCTCTGTGCAAACAACCCCTGAGGATTCGGGGGGAGTGATGCGGGTGTGGGGGGGGTGCTGAAGCGGGGTGGGGGGGTGAGAGACAGGGAAAGAGAGAGGGAACGAATACAAGGGTTAATATCTGTGCTGGCTCCGAATGAATGGTCAATGTGTTTCATGTTGGGAGGACTAAACAGCCAGTACCGGCTGTTTACTTTGAAGAGCTTCTTTAGGTCTTCGTGTTTTGGGGAGGTTGCGACATGAATTCCTGAAGGTTAAGAATGAAAACACATACGGTGTGTGCATTTCACTTACAAGCTGGTAACCAGAGCCCACACATATGTAAAACACACCTACAGTACAAGAAGTAATTCTAACCTAAACTGCGTTATCCTCTTAATCTACCTATCTCACCCTCTTCCCACCCAGGAGCAGAGCCTTGCACACTTAGCCACCGACAGTCTGTGCTATTTTGCTCTAACACGGATGGTTCTACTACGTGTTTGGTCTCTGTGTTTGGGGCATTCTGCCATCATTAGGACCTGCACCCTCTCACGTTTCTCATTCGAGTGCAAATGAAAGTCTCTTCATTTGCACAAACATGTGTACACACACACACACACACAGTGCCTCTCATGAGCACTCAGCATGATATGACCAGACTGGCAAGCCTACTCCTAATTTTCTTCTGACAGCTGGTTGCTAATGTTACATTTGTGGGTTTCATTTTTCATTGCTGGGGGATATTTTAGGTAACTATAGAGCCCTTCTGCCAAATGAGAAGAGAATAGACTCACTGGCTTTTTGCTAGTTGAGGTATTTATTGCAAGTGAATAAATTACGTGTCAAAGTTACATTTTGATATATCCTTAGGCGACCAGGTGGGCCTCACCCATAACATGATTACAAGTTACAGGTCCTAAAAACTTCCTCGTCTCAAAACTCGCTGGCCCATTCCTCCCCCGTCTAAATCCTGGGGTTTTATAACACACAGTTCCTCTGCTAAGCATGCCTGCGTGAAAAACAGAAACCCAAACCACCTTTGGCGTTTTACGTTTTACTCCTTCATGTTTTTATTTTTCTTGCAAAGCTCTCAGGACTTCCTCTCTGATTTCAGATATTGCTGCAATTCAGTTTTTTTCCATATTAAGTACATTAGCATCCTGACTGTACCATGCCAGCAGCAGAGGTTAATCCCTTCCCTTCCTGTTCCATTTAACTCTAGGAACTTAGCTGTTCAGATAAAACACTAAGAATGAAGTCACTAGGACAGGCTTCTCTTAAGTTGGAGTAGAACTGTGGAATATTCATTACACAGCCCCGGGGTCGCAGGAGCGAAGCGCAGATCAGTGTGCTACGCTGGTGTTAGATGACACTTCTAAAGGGTAGGGAAAGTCTAATGGAGCCCCCAAACCAGACGATTATATTTCAGAGGATCTTCCACTTAAAGAAAAAAGCCGTACAGTCTTCTTCAGTAATACCAAAGTTAACTATAGTGGCGATTCTCCAAAATAGAATATCTGGTATCATTTGGGCAAAGTAGATAAATTTTCCTCCAAGGGAATATTTTTCTATCAAATGAGGGGTTTTCAAAGGTTTGCTAAATAGAGTTCAGTGAATACTGGGAAGTGGCCCCAGTTCTCAGACTGTGGGGCCCCTGTTGTTTGGCACAGACTTGGGAGCTGTAACTTCGAGTGACGGAGGAGGAGGAGACAATGACATCAGATGAGGTTAAGAAACGTGGACGTCATCACATACCATTGTCATATATGTGCTTCTTCGCCATTATCATGGCAGGTCTGGGATTGACTGTCACAAAACATCCTCTCCTCCCCTTACTCACACACACTTGCGTACACACACGGGTGCTGTTCTCAAAAGGGGCCTTTTGAACTAGCCCCTTCCCTTCATTACTGTCTCTCTCCTGAAATGCAGTTGGTTCTGCTCGTTCTTATGTTTATGTTCATGGGTCCACAGAATGGTGTTGTTGGTGGTCAGTTTTTATTAGATTCCATTTATTCAAAGATGTTTAATGTATTTGGGGATGGGTGGAGCTGGGGAGGAAGGATATGTATAGCATAATTTGGGCTGGCCCTTAGGCTGTGAGATCTAAGTCATTACTTTGAGACCATGGGCAATTCAGAAAAATATTGGTGAGTTCTCAATAATAACTACGTTTAGTTTCTCAGAGGTGTTCTAAGGATCATTATCATTTTGAAAAATATCATACGAGATGTGTTAGCCAAGTTATGTTTATGTATATAAATAAAATAGCCTGTAATTTTTCTTGTGCTCTCTCTCCAGACATCTGAGTACTTTGGTATAGATGATTATATTCTTTCATGCAACATCCTGGTAGTATCGGTAGGGACAGCTAACTTTTGGCCAATGAAGAAATGGCAAGAGGGTTACATAGTGGCCCAGATGGGTTTTAACCCCAATGTTCTGGTATCTGTGAAGTGTTATATTTTAATGACAACAATTTTGATCAAGAGCCTTAAGTTTCCCAGAAGAAAGTGTTCTGTGTGTTTCTGATTGCATTGTTTTTATCATGCTTACCTGTAACCTTGAGCAAGCCAAAAGATGAGAGCTCAAATGGAATTTTGTAAAGGTGAAGAGAGACAAGCAAACCTACAAACAAACAATTCAGGGCTCTCTGTTTGGGGCTTGGTTTAGTCCAAGGTTCCTGCTCCACTGGCTCAGATCTGGCTAGATCTGCTTGTCATCTGGCATCTGCCCTTCTCATGCTCCAGAGCCAGAGCCCAGCCTCTGCTTTCCTCTGAGGCTGGCTCTGCTGTCCCCCTTGGGCATCTGGGATGGCAGGAGCTGTGTGTCCTGTGGGAACAGAAGAAAAGCTAAGCTCCACTTGGCCCACTCCACCCCCATCTCTGGTTCATCTGGGCATGAAGGTCGCCTTGGCTTCTGCCTGCAGCCATATTTGGGCTGCTCAGTGTCCAGAAGAAGAGTATAGTTATACTGCATCAGAGATAGCACAGCCAACCCCTGAAGGAGGAGCCCCAAGCAGCTGCCCAGGGAGGGAGCAGCAGAAATGTCCAGTATGTGAGCCTCTCTCTCTGCTCCACCCACAGTAAAGCTCCCTTAGAGAATGTCTTTCAAGAGCTGTGCCTAAAATGTTCACAGGGCATTCTCCACTGCCCCGCCCCAACAGCTCTAATGCAGATAGGTAGATGAAACCCCTCCAAAGGTTTGGACAGGTCCCTCTGACAGGGACTAAAAATCAGGCACTTCAAGAAATATTCTTCTAGAATCTAAGTTACGTGTTGTTTGTTGTAATTTAATATTATCATTTTACCTAAATAACTTAAAAGAGCTAATACACCTTCCATCAGGTCTAGTTTTCTGTTGATGTTATCTCTGTTGTCACCATCGCCAACAGTACCTAGCAACAATTGAGTGAGCATTGACTGCAGCGAGGCCCCTCATTTTTTGCGATACAGAAGAAGTACAGTCCCTTTTTTTCTAAGAAACTTGTATTCTAAGGAAATGTCTCACATCACTTGTTTAAAAATAATGGAAACATTAATAGTCTCTACTCTTCGTTGAGTGTCCTTGTTTCCTCTCCAGATTTTATAGGTGGTTGAATAGACCTTGTTATAATCTTTCAATGATGATTATTAATTATAATATAAACCGACAGTTCAAATTACTGTCAAAGCTGATAAAAAGAGGTACAAATACCTTTTTGTGAAAGTAGCTTATTAATCTAGAAAGGCGCCGTAAAGTCTAGAAGTTGAAGCAGTTGCCCAGAAAACTTTAGGGTTCTTTTCCTTCTATCATTTGATAACTGCTGTCTACAGGTGGGCCCCTGAAGATTACGGTTCATTTAATCCAATTCTGGTCAGATCCTGAAGCCACCCATGTTTTCTGGCACATAACAATGCTTATGATCTAAAGATCTTATTTATCGTATTTGCCTACATAATATATTTTGGTTACTGTGTACCCCTCTTCCCACCCTGGCATATATGCAAACACGAAATAAGGAAATGTTTGCCTTATGTAATCCTTCCCTTCATACCATCACCCCTCCACCACCTCGGATTTTATTCTCTTCTCCATCATTCTTTACTTTTTAAAAGCATCCATGCTGCCAAGAGAAGCAGTGCTAATCTGGGCACTAAGCGGGAGGGTGGTCAAGTGGAAAGAACACTGGGCTGCACAGTAGGAAACCTAGATACTGGTTTTGAATCCACTAAAAATTTCCTGAAGAGAGAAAAAAAAAGCTTTCAGCAGATGCATCATTTGTTTCTGTGCGAGAGATAAAGAGTTAAATTAAAAGGAGTTGTCTGGCTGCTTGCCACTGACGGAACAGAATTTGCCAGTGCTCATAGCTGTCTCTTTCTCCTTGCCTCCATCCTTTCTTTCTCTCTCTGGACTTGGGTGAGAGCCATATTGAGCTCCCAGTGCTAATTTAATGCTGAGGGGAGATACCAGTATCGACATGGGGTCGCATAAGCTGCCTCTGCTTTCTTTTCGCTTCACGCAAAGGGCTTAAGCCAAAACACAAAACATTTGAAAGGAAACACAAGTGTCCACTTTTAATTCTATGCTAACCACCCTTTGTTTGTTTCATTTTTTCATAAGCCTACAACAACCTCCCTTAGTATTTGGGCTTGCGGTACTGAGAAATTGCTGAAGGAAGGAAGAAATGTTAGGGGATCTAGATTCCAATTAACTTGGCCACTGTGGCTGTGTAACTCTGTGTGAATCACTATTGTTTGGTAAATGAGAGTGAGAATCTCCAAGATTAATGAATCTTGCTGAGGATGTCAACAGACCAGAACTCTGCTGCTCACATGACCTCCATCCCTTCTCTTCTATGTTACTTCTTTCTTATGTGAGTTTATATATACATATAGTCAGAAAAAATGGGCAGTTGTACAAGAAAATATACTTGCATTGTTGATTTGTCTTCCATTGAAATATCAATGATATTAGGAGAGTCTCTGTAAAACCCATTGCCGTCGAGTCAAAGGCCAATTTTATATCCTCATTTCAAGCGCGGGATTGGGTACATTTAAACCAACAATACCACTTAGTTTTTAAATTGAATGTGTGCCAGGTGTTTTTGAGGAAGCAAGAGGAATTCATATAAATGTCTATTCAGGGACCTGCCCCCTTCCTTTCTCTCCTGAGCAGGTGGTTGTGCATTCCCATAGGTGGGTAGGAAGGGAGCTTTACCTCTCCTCCTGTAAGCTCGCCTTTCTCCAGCCTCAGACCCCCAGAAGCTGTATCCTGCTCCCAGGAGAGGAGATTTGTGATTCTCTCTCTTAAGGAGAACAGCCAGCTGCAGGGAGGAAACCCAGATTAGCTGCCCCTGAGGAATTCCCAAGGGGGTTCCAGCTGGGTTAATCTGGGGCAGGCAGCCAGCTCCCAATCCAGCTTTCCGCTGGGGACCTGTGTCTGAACAGGAATGGAGAGAAGCTGCCTAGCAATTTATGCCTCACGTAGCACAGATAAGACTAATCCTGCTGACCTGACCCAAACCTGTGCTGCCTTATCAGATCCAGGCTTGAAACTGCTCCTAGTAACAACTATGGTTTTGTTACTGAAATTTCAATTTCCTATCTTGCCCATTAGGCAATAATGTGGTTTGTGCTGAAGAAGGAGAAGAAGAGTGGGCATTCTGCAGGCTTAAAGTTATTATTGTGTTTATGATATGTGCAATGCAAAGCATGGGTAGTTATATCAGCTACTTTGGGTGTATACAAGATACAGAGTATGGGCAAGTGAGCTGAATATGCAAGAATAGTAAAGAATTTCTCTCCCTTCCTTTCCTTCTTCTGTGCCATCCTTCTTTCCCTTCCTCCCTTCTTCCCTCCTGTCTTTCCTTCCACAAATATTAAGCCTGAATTATTTACCAAATACAATCATAAACCTTATAACAAGGAACAGAGACAGTTAAGAGATAATAAATTAATTACTATGGTAATGAATTATATTGAAGGAAAGTTTAGGGTACCATGAGGCTATATTTTAGGGAGATTTAGCTTAGTCTGAGGAATTAGGAAAGGCTTTCCTTCAGGATTTGGTGTTTAATTGAAGTGTGAAGGGTGGCTAGGAGCTAACTCTGTGAACAAAGAGGTAGAGAGAACTTTGACAGCAAAAATGAGAGTCTTGCCAAGGCCTTGCCAAGGTGCTAAAGGAACTGAACAAATAGGAGGGATACAAAGACCAAAAGAGAAAATGACAGAAGGTAAGGCTGGAGGGGTGAGCTAGGCCTAAAATGGTGGCACCTTGAAAACATTGTGAGGATTTAGAACTTAGTTTGGGGAAAGAAGGAGGGAATAGCAAAGACATTGAAAGTGCCACAAGAGAACTCTGGCTGCAGTGTAGAAAAAGGATTGGAGTGGCAGGCCAGTTGAGGACAAGCCAGTGTAGAGGCTGTTACAAAACAAGAAGAAAGGAAATGGTGGTTTGGACTAAGGTCGTGGCATTGGAGATTGAGCGAAGGCATTGAAGAGGGTTTGAGGGTGTGACAGGCTGCACTGTGGAAGGTTTACTAACACTGCAGTTTTGGTCAAAGACTCAAAGTTTACAATTTAAAATGGCCATGCATATATATTACCTATCGTCTATCTGACAACCACATGCTGCTATTTCCACTCTACAGCTGGGGAAAGAAGCTTAAAACAAGTAAAGGTATTGCCAACAGTCAGAGCTTGAACTCAAAGCCAGCTTTTCTATTTCCAAGTCCAAGTTCTTCCCTTACACTGTGCTGTCTACCCTACATAGTACTATAAGTGAGAAGGAATAGTCGAATTAAAAAAATAATAATTATTTTTTGACTAACCACCTGTGTGGCCTTGGGCAAGTTACTCTCTGATTTTAAAAATAATCTCTAAGGTCTCTTTGAGCTCAAAAAATTATACTGGTCTATGGTTTTATTCTGATCGGGAGACATCTAGTCTTAATTAGCAAAATGGCTAAGTTAAATATTATTTTTAAAGAAAGGTGGTTTTATTACATTCTACTACATACAGTAAAAACTAATTCCCAACAAAGCCTTTTCAAGGAGAGGGTCTTGCTGACCTGCTTTTATGATCAAATTTAAAAAAAAAAAAAAAAAGGATCCAAACTCTTGTAATAGGTGGCAGCACCATTTACTTACAATTAAGTCACTAAAATGCTCAAAATTAATTCTCTTCAACGTATTATACCTTATTTGTATAAGCTCTATATTATATATGACTAGACATTTGAGCTTAACTTAATATGTATTTATTAACTAACATTCTAAAGAAATAATTTCCTAAAGAGCAGTAGGCAAAATATAATCAAGTGTAAAAGAGAAGAAAGTAAGTTGAGAAACCAGAGGAGAGGGATGTCACACGTCATACAGGGGCTGAAGCTTGATACCGAAGAACAGGAAGATTTGTAGGGGAAATACAACGTAGAGGATGTTTCCAGTGGGGAGGGGGCAGGGACAATAGAACAGAGGAGAGGCTGTCTCTTCTGTATTTGGGTGATAGTATGAACTTTGGCTGGTTCATGTTGGGAAGTATTGATAAGCCTGGTGAACCTCACATGCCAGGCTAAGCCATTTGTACTTCATTCTGAAAGAAATAAAGGACCATTGATGGGTCCAGGAAGGAAGTAACATAAAGGAAATGTTGCTTTTGGAAGAAGAATTCAATGCCAAGATACCATTTGCATACATAAGACAGAGTCAATCCAGGCTTTGCCTTTGTGTATTACAGATCCCAAGCTACTTAGTATTTCTGTATAAAATCTACAAAATATGTGAAGCAAGAATATAACTTTTAATGTCACTAGAGTTATATGATGAGTACAAATGTATCATTATTTCCACAGACTCACACTTATTTGTGTGTGTTCTGTCAGAGGACTTTGACATACGGGATTTGCGTAAGATTTAGGTATTAATAACACACACAAGGAGTTGTGTGATGTGTGTCATATATAGAATGTAGTATATGACGAGTAGGTAGAGTGAATAGCTTTTCCTAGATTGCTGGATTTCCAATGTAGACCATCTGTTTAGTTCTGTTCTCGTATAATATATGGTGAGAAAATATTGTTAAATAAACCTTGGCAACACTGAAGGAACTTTTGAAGTACTTCCCATTGCGTTCCAAAGCAAAGCTAGCTTTTTTATATTCTTAGAATGAGTGAAGTTACCCTTTTCCCTGATATAGTTTAAAGAAGCATCTGTATTTTAAAAAACTTCTCATTACAAATTTAATGTGTTCATTGTAGAAAAATGAGAAAATGCAGAGAAGCATAAGGAAGAAATTGAAAATTGATCATTTTCTTGATACCAGAGAGTCCCTTATTAACTTTTGTTGTATATCATTCTAGACTCTCCTTGCCCTCAGGTGTATATAAGGCATATATAAGTTACAAAATTAGAATTATGACTTGCATATAGCTTATGATTTACTCTTTTTTCTTACCAGCAAATCACAAAATGTTTTTCTCTATTATTAACTATTTGCCTGCAACATCTTTGTTTATGGTTGCATGGTGTTCCATACCATGGTTTATACATCAATGATGGGTGGGCCCTATTCATAAATATAATTTTTGGTGAGTGCTTTAATTTGAAAATAGGAAGATATTACTTGAGGTCATCTATAATTAATTTCTTCTGGGTTCATGACCCTAGTGGTTTTAGCAAACATAGGAAATTGATGAGTAAATTAACTATGTATTATTTCACCTTACAGAAACTGTGTTCATTTCCCTCCAGTAGCTTATGTTTGGTGGCTGGTTTCATGGTTCATCCTTTTTAATAGATCCTGTGATATTTTCACAAGGGTCTTATGTGCTTACAGCCGTTTGTGCTTTACGTACTGCTTTGACAAACATTATCTTTTTGGGCCCCGAGGCTACCCTGTAAGGAGGAAGGCAAGCTGAGTTTAATGAGCACCTGCTGCGTGAGTACTGCATGTAAACATCTAGTACAGCGCCTGGCGATGTAGTGAAAGCTCTACAAATATTAGTTGTTGCTGATGTTATTTGACAGGCACGTTTATGTTACCCCCTTCAACCCTTTCTTTTATTTTTTACTCTCATCATCATCATCTGGTTGGGGCTTTCTTTAAGCCTTTCAAATACAAGGTAACTGAGACTTAGAAGGTTTAATACTTTGAGGTGAAGTTTGAGATGGTGGTATAACAATCCTTGCTCTGGTTCCTGGCTCAGTGCTCGTTCCTCTCCACTGTTCTGCTTCTGGCAGTGGCTGGTCATCATTAGTGTTGTTCTCTTCACTGAGATTACATTTCATTATGAAAAGGAGTTTTACCTGGCTCCTCATGGGTGCCTGGTGGTGCGGGCAATCTCTCTGGCAAATCTTACGTTGTCTGGAATGTGGCAGTTGAATAGCAGAGCCACCCTGATCTATGATCTCAAGGTTCCACCTCTGAGTTACTTTTAGAACTTCTAGGTGGATGCCATCCAGCAGGGATGATTCATGCACATTTGGTTCGTCAGTTTGTTTTCAAAGATCACATGTATCTAGCACTCTTTGTCTGTCTATACCTTTAAAACACGGAACTGCGGGAGGCGGAGCCAAGATGGCGGACTAGGCAGACGCTACCTCGGATCCCTCTTACAACAAAGACACGGAAAAACAAGTGAATCGATCACATACATAACAATCTACGAACCCTGAACAACAAACACAGATTTAGAGACGGAGAACGAACTAATACGGGGAAGCAGCGATTGTTTCCAGAGCCTGGAGCCAGCGTACCAGTCAGGTACGGCACAAGCACAGAGACCTGCTCCACCCCCCTGAACTAACCCCGGGAGGGGGACTAGCCGGTTCCACGGGCGGCGTGGGACGCAGCCGTTAGGAGAAGTCCCCGGGAGGCAGTGACTGATCTTGGAGCAGAAAGAGCAGCATCCGAGCCGGGGAACCGTCCCACAGGGATTTGGACTGCACGCAGGTACGCCATAAACACGGAGAGTTGCTCCACCCCCTGAACTAACCCCGGGAAGGTGACCATCCGGGTCGCGCGGGCGGCGTGGGACGCAGCCGGTAGGAGAAGTCCCCGGGAGGCAGCGACTGGTATTGGAGCGGGGAGAACAGCGTTCCAGCCGGGACACTCGGTCGCGGCACAAGCACGGGGAGCTACTCCACCCATCTGAACTAACCCCGGGAGGGGGCCCACCTGGTTCACGGGGGCGGCACGGCCACGCGGCTGGAGGGACGAGAAGTCCCCGGGAGGCAGCGACTGATTTTGGAGTCGAGAGTGCACCGTCCCAGTAGGGGAGCCTTGACGCTGGGCGTGGGGCTGGAAGCGGAGGATCTGACCGTGACTCCAGCGGGCCAGACCCCCCGGGGGCAATCTCCACACAGACAGCACACATAGGCGACGCGCCCGCGGGAATCTCAGATATAATAGTCATTCCAAGCAAGACAAGCAACTCTGGCTATATTCTGAGGTGCTACTCTCCTATCTCTCTGTTCCCTCCCCCACCCTCCCCAGGCGGCTTCATTAACATCTGAATAGCCTGAGCCAGAGGGAGAACTCTGATAGGGATCTGACTGCAGTTTTTTTTTAGCGGATTTTCTGGAAAAACTAGTTTCCCAGTGATGGCTCGGAGACAACAATCCATATCAAACCACTTAAAGAAGCAGACCGTGACAGCTTCTCCAACTCCCCAAACAAAAGAATCAAAATCTTTCCCAAATGAAGATACAATTTTGGAATTATCAGATACAGAATATAAAAAACTAATTTACAGAATGCTTAATGATATCACAAATGAAATTAGGATATCTGCAGAAAAAGCCAAGGAACACACTGATAAAACTGTTGAAGAACTCAAAAAGATTATTCAAGAACATACTGGAAAAATTAATAAGTTGCAAGAATCCATAGAGAGACAACATGTAGAAATCCAAAAGATTAACAATAAAATAACAGAATTAGACAACACACTAGGAAGTCAGAGGAGCAGACTCGAGCAATTAGAATGCAGACTGGGACATCTGGAGGACCAGGGAATCAACACCAACATAGCTGAAAAAAAATCAGATAAAAGAATTAAAAAAAATGAAGAAACCCTAAGAATTATGTGGGACTCTATCAAGAAGGATAACCTGCGGGTGATTGGAGTCCCAGAACAGGGAGGGGGGACAGAAAACACAGAGAAAATAGTTGAAGAACTTCTGACAGAAAACTTCCCTGACATCATGAAAGACGAAAGGATATCTATCCAAGATGCTCATCGAACCCCATTTAAGATTGATCCAAAAAGAAAAACACCAAGACATATTATCATCAAACTCACCAAAACCAAAGATAAACAGAAAATTTTAAAAGCAGCCAGGGAGAAAAGAAAGGTTTCCTTCAAGGGAGAATCAATAAGAATATGTTCTGACTACTCAGCAGAAACCATGCAGGCAAGAAGGGAATGGGACGACATATACAGAACACTGAAGGAGAAAAACTGCCAACCAAGGATCATATATCCAGCAAAACTCTCTCTGAAATATGAAGGCGAAATTAAGATATTTACAGACAAACACAAGTTTAGAGAATTTGCAAAAACCAAACCAAAGCTACAAGAAATACTAAAGGATATTGTTTGGTCAGAGAACCAATAATATCAGATATCAGCACAACACAAGGTCACAAAACAGAACGTCCTGATATCAACTCAAATAGGGAAATCACAAAAACAAACAAATTAAGATTAATTAAAAAAAAAATACACATAACAGGGAATCATGGAAGTCAATAGGTAAAAGATCACAATAATCAAAAAGAGGGACTAAATACAGGAGGCATTGAACTGCCATATGGAGAGTGATACAAGGCGATATAGAACAATACAAGTTAGGTTTTTACTTAGAAAAATAGGGGTATATAATGAGGTAACCACAAAAAGGTATAACAACTCTATAACTCAAGACAAAAACCAAGAAAAACGTAACGACTCAACTAACATAAAGTCAAACACTATGAAAGTGAGGATCTCACAATTTACTAAGAAAAACGCCTCAGCACAAAAAAGTATGTGGAAAAATGAAATTGTCAACAACACACATAAAAAGGCATCAAAATGACAGCACTAAAAACTTATTTATCTATAATTACCCTGAATGTAAATGGACTAAATGCACCAATAAAGAGACAGAGAGTCACAGACTGGATAAAGAAACACGATCCATCTATATGCTGCCTACAAGAGACACACCTTAGACTTAGAGACACAAACAAACTAAAACTCAAAGGATGGAAAAAAGTATATCAAGCAAACAATAAGCAAAAAAGAAGAGGAGTAGCAATATTAATTTCTGACAAAATAGACTTTAGACTTAAATCCACCACAAAGGATAAAGAAGGACACTATATAATGATAAAAGGTACAATTGATCAGGAAGACATAACCATATTAAATATTTACGCACCCAATGACAGGGCTGCAAGATATATAAATCAAATTTTAACAGAACTGAAAAGCGAGATAGATACCTCCACAATTATAGTAGGAGACTTCAACACACCCCTTTCGGAGAAGGACAGGACATCCAGTAAGAAGCTCAACAGAGACACGGAAGATCTAATTACAACAATCAACCAACTTGACCTCATTGACTTATACAGAACTCTCCACCCAACTGCTGCAAAATATACTTTTTTTTCTAGCGCACATGGAACATTCTCTAGAATAGACCACATATTAGGTCATAAAACAAACCTTTGCAGAGTCCAAAACATCGAAATATTACAAAGCATCTTCTCAGACCACAAGGCAATAAAACTAGAGATCAATAACAGAAGAACGAGGGAAAAGAAATCAAATACTTGGAAAATGAACAATACCCTCCTGAAAAAAGACTGGGTTATAGAAGACATCAAGGAGGGAATAAGGAAATTCATAGAAAGCAACGAGAATGAAAATACTTCCTATCAAAACCTCTGGGACACAGCAAAAGCAGTGCTCAGAGGTCAATTTATATCAATAAATGCACACATACAAAAAGAAGAAAGAGCCAAAATCAGAGAACTGTCCCTACAACTTGAACAAATAGAAAGTGAGCAACAAAAGAATCCATCAGGCACCAGAAGAAAACAAATAATAAAAATTAGAGCTGAACTAAATGAATTAGAGAACAGAAAAACAATTGAAAGAATTAACAAAGCCAAAAGCTGGTTCTTTGAAAAAATTAACAAAATTGATAAACCAGTGGCTAGACTGACTAAAGAAATACAGGAAAGGAAACAAATAACCCGAATAAGAAATGAGAAGGACCACATCACAACAGAACCAAATGAAATTAAAAGAATCATTTCAGATTATTATGAAAAATTGTACTCTAACAAATTTGAAAACCTAGAAGAAATGGATGAATTCCTTGAAAAACACTACCTACCTAAACTAACACATTCAGAAGCAGAACAACTAAATAGACCCATAACAAAAAAAGAGATTGAAACGGTAATCAAAAAACTCCCAACAAAAAAAAGTCCTGGCCCGGACGGCTTCACTGCAGAGTTCTACCAAATTTTCAGAGAAGAGTTAACACCACTACTACTAAAGGTATTCCAAAGCATAGAAAATGACGGAATACTACCCAACTCATTCTATGAAGCCACCATCTCCCTGATACCAAAACCAGGTAAAGACATTACAAAAAAAGAAAATTATAGACCTATATCCCTCATGAACATTGATGCAAAAATCCTCAACAAAATTCTAGCCAATAGAATCCAACAACACATCAAAAAAATAATTCACCCTGATCAAGTGGGATTTATACCAGGTATGCAAGGCTGGTTTAATATCAGAAAAACCATTAATGTAATCCATCACATAAATAAAACAAAAGACAAAAACCACATGATCTTATCAATTGATGCAGAAAAGGCATTTGACAAAGTCCAACACCCATTTATGATAAAAACTCTTACCAAAATAGGAATTGAAGGAAAATTCCTCAACATAATAAAGGGCATCTATGCAAAGCCAACGGCCAATATCACTCTAAATGGAGAGAACCTGAAAGCATTTCCCTTGAGAACGGGAACCAGACAAGGATGCCCTTTATCACCGCTCTTATTCAACATCGTGTTGGAAGTCTTAGCCAGGGCAATCAGGCTAGACAAAGAAATAAAAGGTATCCAGATTGGCAAGGAAGAAGTAAAGTTATCACTATTTGCAGATGACATGATTATATACACAGAAAACCCTAAGGAATCCTCCAGAAAACTACTGAAACTAATAGAAGAGTTTGGCAGAGTCTCAGGTTATAAAATAAACATACAAAAATCACTTGGATTCCTCTACATCAACAAAAAGAACACCGAAGAGGAAATAACCAAATCAATACCATTCACAGTAGCCCCCAAGAAGATAAGATACTTAGGAATAAATCTTACCAAGGATGTAAAAGACCTATACAAAGAAAACTACAAAGCTCTACTACAAGAAATTCAAAAGGACATACTTAAGTGGAAAAACATACCTTGCTCATGGATAGGAAGACTTAACATAGTAAAAATGTCTATTCTACCAAAAGCCATCTATACATTTAACGCACTTCCGATCCAAATTCCAATGTCATATTTTAAGGGGATAGAGAAACAAATCACCAATTTCATATGGAAGGGAAAGAAGCCCCGGATAAGCAAAGCACTACTGAAAAAGAAGAAGAAAGTGGGAGGCCTCACCTTACCTGACTTCAGAACCTATTATACAGCCACAGTAGTCAAAACAGCCTGGTATTGGTACAACAACAGACACATAGACCAATGGAACAGAATTGAGAACCCAGACATAGATCCATCCACATATGAGCAGCTGATATTTGACAAAGGACCAGTGTCAATTAACTGGGGAAAAGACAGCCTTTTTAACAAATGGTGCTGGCATAACTGGATATCCATTTGCAAAAAAATGAAACAGGACCCATACCTCACACCATGCACAAAAACTAACTCCAAGTGGATCAAAGACCTAAACATAAAGACTAAAACGATAAAGATCATGGAAGAAAAAATTGGGACAACCCTAGGAGCCCTAATACAAGGTATAAACAGAATACAAAACATTACCAAAAATGATGAAGAGAAACCCGATAACTGGGAGCTCCTAAAAATCAAACACCTATGCTCATCTAAAGACTTCACCAAAAGAGTAAAAAGACCACCTACAGATTGGGAAAGAATTTTCAGCTATGACATCTCCGACCAGCGCCTGATCTCTAAAATCTACATGATTCTGTCAAAACTCAACCACAAAAAGACAAACAACCCAATCAAGAAGTGGGCAAAGGATATGAACACACATTTCTCTAAAGAAGATATTCAGGCAGCCAACAGATACATGAGAAAATGCTCTCGATCATTAGCCATTAGAGAAATGCAAATTAAAACTACGATGAGATTCCATCTCACACCAGCAAGGCTGGCATTAATCCAAAAAACACAAAATAATAAATGTTGGAGAGGCTGCGGAGAGATTGGAACTCTCATACACTGCTGGTGGGAATGTAAAATGGTACAACCACTTTGGAAATCTATCTGGCGTTATCTTAAACAGTTAGAAATAGAACTACCATACAACCCAGAAATCCCACTCCTCGGAATATACCCTAGAGATACAAGAGCCTTCATACAAACAGATATATGCACACCCATGTTTATTGCAGCTCTGTTTACAATAGCAAAAAGTTGGAAGCAACCAAGGTGTCCATCAACGGATGAATGGGTAAATAAATTGTGGTATATTCACACAATGGAATACTACGCATCGATAAAGAACAGTGACGAATCTCTGAAACATTTCATAACATGGAGGAACCTGGAAGGCATTATGCTGAGCGAAATGAGTCAGAGGCAAAAGGACAAATATTGTATAAGACCACTATTATAAGATCTTGAGAAATAGTAAACCTGAGAAGAACACATACTTTTGTGGTTACGAGGGGCGGAGGGAGGGAGGGTGGGAGAGGGTTTTTTTATTGATTAATCAGTAGATAAGAACTGCTTTAGGTGAAGGGAAAGACAACACTCAATACATGGAAGGTCAGCTCAATTGGACTGGACCAAAAGCAAAGAAGTTTCCGGGATAAAATGAATGCTTCAAAGCTCAGCGGAGCAAGCGCGGGGGTCTGGGGAACATGGTTTGCGGGGACTTCTAAGTCAATTGGCAAAATAATTCTATTATGAAATCATTCTGCATCCCACTTTGAAATGTGGCGTCTGGGGTCTTAAATGCTAACAAGCAGCCATCTAAGATGCAGCAATTGGTCTCAACCCACCTGGAGCAAAGGAAAATGAAGAACACCAAGCCCACATGACAACTAAGAGCCCAAGAGACAGAAAGGGCCACATGAACCAGAGACCTACATCATCCTGAGACCAGAAGAACTAGTTGGTGCCCGGCCACAATCGATGACTGCCCTGACAGGGAGCTCAGCAGAGGACCCCTGAGGGAGCAGGAGTGCAGTGGGATGCAGACCCCAAATTCTCATAAGAAGACCAAACTTAATGGTCTGACTGAGACTGGAGGAATCCCGGCGGTCATGCTCTCCAGACCTTCTGTTGACACAGGACAGGAACCATCCCTGAAGACAACTCATCAGACATGAAAGGGACTGGTCAGCGGGTGGGAGAGAGACGCTGATGAAGAGTGAGCTAATTATATCAGGTGTACACTTGAGATTGTGTTGGCAACTCTTGTCTGGAGGGGGGATGGGAGGATAGAGAGAGAGGGAAGCCGGCAAAATTGTCAAGAAAGGAGAGACTGAAAGGGCTGACTCAAGACGGGGAGAGTAAGTGGGAGTAGGGAGTGAGATGTATGTAAACTTATATGTGACAGACTGATTGGATTTGTAAACGTTCACTTGAAGCTTAATAAAAGTTATTATAAAAAAAAAAAAAAAAAAAAAAAACACGGAACTGCTAACAACCTTGAGAAAGCCTGAGATGAAAAAATCTAGTTTCCTGGCTGTGATCTTTTTTTACCTGGGCATGCTTTCTCACTCTTGTGGCCAGATGGTTTCAGTGAGTCTCCATTTATCCCCTCTCTATTCCACACATAAAGAACTTACGTTTGGTTCTATAGATTGTTCTATATGCTACTCTTCAGTTTCTTTTCTGACTCCCGTAATTCATTCTTGAAATATCACATGTTATGATTTTCCTTGTGTTTTTTATCTACTTATATTCTGTATACATTTATTTTTTGTTTTTCTTCAGCCTTTGAATGTCTCTTGCACTTTACCTGTTTCTGAGATAGGACTTTTTTCAATCTCATGTTCTCTCTTTTTCCTCTGAACTCACATTTACTCTGAGCTCTCTTTGAGATGTTTCTAAAGAGCTTTAAGATATCTTGTGGGTAATTTGCATTTATTTTTAGTTTTCCTTTGCTAATGATGTCATTTCGTAATTGTTTCCTTTCCTAAAATTAAATAACAGTGTGATTGATTTCTTTGGATTTCCCTTTACCACCGGGATGTGGGTTGAATTTTGTTATACATGGCTTACCTTCAACTAATTTCTAAAGCTACTTTATAGAGTCCGCTCCCTCTCCCCTACCCCCTTCTTCTTTCTAGAACCATCTGTCCTATCCACCAAAATCATCATAAAAAATGTTGATTATTTTCTCCTAGTTTGCTTTAAGTAATGAAAACCCTCATTGCTAATATCTAATCTGGGGTTTAATTTTCCAAATTAGTTTTATTGTCTTAATAAAATAGATTATTATATATCTCAGGTACAGTATTTTTAGTATTTAGGCAGAGAAATCACAGCCACAAACATCCCATAAAATTGATGTGTCGATGTTTTTAACACAAGTATACTTTATCTTGTTTCTTTCTTGTTTCAAATGCTGCATCTTCTTCTATTAGTCTTTCTCCTCTTCCAAGCACTCTTGAACACTTCTAGAATATACTTGTCCCTTGGTATCAGAAGGGGATTGGTTTCAGGAACCTCCCTCCCCCACAGATACCAAAATCCAAGGATGCTCAAGTCCCTTATATAAAATGGTGTAGGATTTGCATATAACCTATACACATACTCCCATAGACTTAAAATCATCTCTAGATTATTTATAATACCTAAAACTTAATACTTTAATACAATGTAAATGCTATGTAAATATCTGTGGATGCACAGCCCACGGATATGGAGGGCCGACTGTATGTACAATTCTCTTCATTTTCATTGTCATTACTTTTACCAGAGCTACTATTGTCTCATTTTTTAGGTGATTGCTACAGACCCCTATCTGGGCTCATAGCAATTGGTTTCCTACACTGAGGTAGGAACCTTGATATTTCTTTACTAATCTACAAGCAATATGGTACTGGGACAAAAACTGAAGTGCTAGGCTCCAGCTTCAGCTCTGCCATATGTGTGTTTTTAGGAAAGCACTCAACATCTCCTGGACTCAGTTTCACCATGTGCAATGAGAGGACTGGGGTAGATTATAACCAGTCTTTTCTAACGTTCCATTTTTAAAGGATCTCAAATATAGAAACATAGCTGAAGCCTTTGTCTATATATTTTTTTCAATACGCAGAGTGAGTTTTAATTTATAATCTGTAATAGGATAGTTTCAAAAAGCACACTGCTTGGTAAGGTAGACATAAGCATATCAGTAAACAATGGCATTTGCCTTAGGGTTCTCTAGAGAAATAGAACCAGTGAGGTATATATATATGTATATACATGTATATATGTGTGTGTGTGTGTGTGTATGTGTGTATATATATACCTGGTGGTGTAGTGGTTAAGAACTACATCTGCTGTTAAGCAAAAAGTCAGCAGTTTTAATCCACCAGGTGCTCCTTGGAAACTCTACAGGCCAGTTCTACCCTGTCCTATAAGGTCGTTATGATTCGGCATCGACTCGATGGCAACAGGTTATATATAGATATATTTCAATAATTGATTAACTCAAGGAGAATCATACCCTTAAGGGTTCTGTGGCTTAATTTGGGCTCAGGCTAAGACAGAGAATATGATTTACTTATGGGAATTGTCTCATGTGATTGCTAGGGACTGGCGGGTCCAGGATCTGTAGGTCAGGAGGTAGGCAGAAACTCCTGCAGACCTGCTTCTCTTGAAGAGAAGAGTGAAGACTAGTTTTCTGGCAAAGTATCTATTTACAGTCTGGAGGGAGAATATACCCAATGGACACTCCCTTTTTGCTCTTGTGACCTTCAACTAATTGATTGAGGGCCATCTACACTGTGGAGGGTAATCTGCTTTACTTAAGGCCAACTGATTTAATCACATGTAATGACTTATAGCAGCAACTAGATTAGTGTTTTACCAAACAACTGGGCACCATAACCCAGCCAAGCTGACACATAAACTTAGCCATCACAGCATCAGAAGCATATGAGGGTCATTGCAATTATTTATATAAAATCTTAGTTGGATGGCCACTGATTCCTGTATTGATTTGGGACAAACATAGCAGAGTGTATGCAACTGTCCACAGAAGGAGTGAGCAGGTGAAAATATGATCACTTTGATTAAATCTATCATCTCTTTATAGCCTTTACGAGAGTGGTTCAGTGGTCAAATTCTTGCCTTCTCTGAGGGAGACCTGGGTTTGGTTCCCAGACAAGCTGCTTCATGCTCGGCCACCACCTGCCTGTCAGTTGAGACCTGCATGTTGCTGTGATGATGAACAGGTTTCAGTGGGGCTTCCAGGCTAAGATGGACTAGGAAGACATGCCTGGAAATCTGTTTTAAAAAGTCAGTGACAATCCTATGGGTTACAGTGGTTCAATCCACAACTGATCATGAGGATAGTGTAGAACTGGTCAGGTTTCGGTCCACTATGCGTGGAGTCACCATGAGTATTATGACTTGATGGCACTAACAACAACAACCATAATAGTAACGCATAGCATTTTCTCTGGCTGTAGTTTCAGGTTTAGGATATCTTTAATCTTCTTCAAATCCCTCTCCTGTAATATAGGAAGTCCTCGGAGCAGACGTGGCTAATAAATTTAATCTTATATAATATTCCAAATTCATCATTGTGACTCAAGGAGAACTATGTTCTTAAGGGTTCTGTGGCTTAGTTTGGACTCAGTAAGAAAGAGTTCAATGATTGGTTTGTGAGCATGACATAGGGAAGAAGTTACAGAGATCATTCGTTGTGTGCCTTCTCTAATTTTCCTGACTGTCATATGGTGTCCTATGCCTTGCTCCTGAGGATGGTCTCCAGTTCACTCCTGTTCAGACCTTTTTGGTTGCCTTTTCTGATTCATATTTGGCCTGTATATGTTCTAACAATTGATCACCTTGTGGATATAGGCAGAATACCTTCTACTCCCATTTGAGTGACACTTTGTGATTAGTGCTCTCTTGGCATTTTAAAATCTTGTATTTAAAAACTTTTTTTAACACAAGTTCAATCCTTATTAAAATCCTCTCCTCAAACTACCAACAACTTCCAAGCACCTGGAAGACTCTAATCTGAGTTTTAGGAGTTGGATCAGAGAGCATTTCATGCACAGTCAAAGTCACAAGAATTTCCCTTCATGATGTTGCCCCTCTAATCTTCCTCCTTACATTCAGGCTTTCCAACCTGACTCTACTTGTCAAATTCCTTCCTATCTGAATTCTCTGTTCCTCATGCAAATAAACTTCTCCATAAGTCCCACTACAGAGCACTGAGTCTCCCTTCTAGGACACAGTAATACAGAGGAATATCTCAAAAATAATGCTTGACACAAAAATGAGAGCTCAGAATTTATCTTCTCATAGATGAAAGGAGATGGTGCCATCTTTCCATCACCTTTGATTTCTATTTAGAAATTCACTCTTCATCCTATGTGAGAAAAGGTTAGGAATGGTCTCACAGCATTGATCTCCCCAAACCAGCACAGAATTCTAATAGCACAAGACCAAGATAATACCGTTGCTGGGTTTGGAATCACAGATTGTGGAAATAGGCTCCACGGTATCTGAGTCAGGGATACTAAGCTCCAACAAACCAGGACTGTAACCAGTTAATAGAAATAATAATAATACTTACATGGTTCTTTAGATAAGTCTCTAGGTGATGTAAATAGATAACATGCTTGGCTGCTAACCAAAAGATTAGTGGTTCAAGCCTACCCAGAGGCAACTGGCAATCAGTCCTTGAAAAACCTATGGAGCACAGTTCTACTCTGTCACACATGTGGTCACCCTGAGTCTAAATTGACTCAATGGCAATTGGCTTTTGGTTTAGTGATTTATTATTATTTTCAATTTACAAAGAAGAAAGTAAAGTGCAGAGAAGTTTATGTAATCTAGGAAGTGGCGGAGCTGGGTTTTGAACCAATGTAGTCTGGCTCCAGAATCAACATTCTTAACCACTATACTACACTTCAGAACAGAGAATGTAATTCACATGGACATAATTTTATAGAGAAATAAGTATTGCTTATCCATCTTTCTAAGAATTCTCAGACATGTAATATTTATTTACTAAAAGGGGTTCCTGAAGGCCTTCAGAATTTCTGGATTTTCATTCATGGTTCTAAAGGGCCCTTGTATCCTGGGTTAACCAACATGCCTGCTTTGAAGATGAACCATTTGTCATCCTATTGAACCCATTCTGACACATGGCGACCCCAGGTGTGTCAGAGTGGAATTGTGCTTCCCAGAGTTTGCAATGGCTAGTTTTTCAGAAGCAGATTGATAGGACTCTCTTCTGACACACCTCTGGGTGGACTAAATCCTCTAACTTTTCAGTTAGCAGCCAAGTACGTTAACGATTTGCACAACCCAGGGACTTGCTTGGGTGATGACCCTGGTGTAAATGAACTCCATTAGATGTAAAGCCATTTGCAGAAATGATTGGAAGAGAATGAAGATGATGATAATGATGACTAATGCTGCTGATGCTGGTGAAGTGTGATTGTGTAACCCCCAAGAAAGAATAAACTCTGGAAAGGTAGCTTTTTAACACAAGGGCTCGGCTTTTAATACCAGTTGTTACAGCAGAGAGAATATTTGACGTTGTGTGAGAGAGGAAAAAGCCATATGTATCTTTTGAGTAAATAAGGTCAGCCTTCCAGGCAGCGTTCAGCCTGGAAAATATTCTTTTCTGTGACAGAGCCAAGGATTTGTCTGAAATTTTCTATCCATAGTAAGAAGGCATTTCCAGGTGATACTCTGAAAAAGGCATCCCTTTTATACACTTGTATGTTGCAGAGGACAATAGCAAAATACACTTCCTTTGGATAATGTTTAGATTAGATTAGATCTATTATTTGGGTTAGGATATACATATTTCAGAACTCAGAAGAAGTGAGGCAAGTTGAAAATTTTGAATATTAAAGCAAGGATATTTTCTTGTGTAAAATAGGACTAATACTGCCTACTTCACATGGTTGTGATGAAGGTTAAGTGAGATACCACATTCTTTGAAAAACTGCGGAACATCATATATGTACAATGCCTTATTATCATTAAACATAAGTATGATTTTGCTACAACATTCACTTACTGTATTTTCTTTTTAAATTTCCACTTGTCTGGAAGATGTTGTTCATAAAAATCCCTCTCTATTAATTCAACTAAAGAGACTGATGTATAACCTATGCTTGTTTTCCCAAGTAAAGACGTGTTTAGTTGTTTACAGCACTGTCAATGTTTATTCAACTCTGCTTCTTAGATTCCGTGCCTCCTTGAGCCTCTGTTTTAAAAGACTCCCTTTTCCTAGATCCGTATAAACAAGACTTGCTTGTCTGTCAGTGTTTTTTTCCCCAGCAATCCACAGCTCTGCCAGTGTGTTTGAAGTTTAGGTTCAGTGGATCTTTGAAGGCCGACGTCATCCTTCCAGCTCATGTAGGTCCCTCTCCACCTTATTACATAGCTGCTGCACAGGAATTTCCCTGTCAGTCGGTCTCTGCACATCCCCTGCCTGGCCAGGATGGGCTGGGTGCATCACTTCCATGCTGCTGGTACTACTGCCTTGATACAAACCACCAACAAATTGGAGCAGTCAGAATGTTGCTGCTATGTGGAATGAGTGCGCTGCGGTGATATCTGGAAGGTAAAGATGTGCTCTATGGTAGACAGATGCTTTCTCTCTTGGCTGAAGTTTGTTTTTTGTAATAACTTCTGATGGTGTTTCTACTGGGGAACTGGTTGTCTGCTTTCCTTGTGCTGGGGTGAAATTCTATTTATCCTACTGGTAAACCCTTAACAATGACCCCTTACATTTCAGCCAGCCTCTCAAAACTGTAGCCTACAATTTTTCCCCCCTCAACATCTTATCTGTTCTTTTCATGTCCAAATAAGTTTTCACCCTATCTTTCATTACATAAAGAGAACTTGACTTCCCTGTACTGCTTTTGACAATTTTGATAGAGAGACACTGTCCTGTGAGTTAAGCAGCTGCTGTTAGATACTCTTGTTTCTCTTTCAATATTGAATCAGATATATTGCTGCAGAGAGATGAAAAGTTTTGGTTATATTATATAATTATAATATATGATTACATAATTCAAACCTTGAGTTGCAATATTGAAAGATTCTTTGGGCAAAAAATCGAATGACGCAGAAAGCATCAAAAGAAGATGGGAAGAACACACAGAGTCACTGTACCAAAAAGAATTGGTCGGTGTTCAGCCATTTCAGGAGGCAGCATATGATCAAGAACCAATAGTATTGAAGGAAGAAGCCCAAGCCACAATGAAGGCATTGGTGAAAAACAAGGCTCCAGAAATGAGAGAATACCAACTGAGATGTTTTAATAAATGGATGCAAATCTACAAGTGCTTACTTGTCTATCCCAAGAATTTTAGAAGATAGCAACTAGGCCAACCGATGGGAAGACATCCATATTTGTGCCCATTCTGAAGAAAGGTGATCCAACAGAATGTAGAAATTATTGAACCATATCATTAATATCACAGGCAAGTAAAATTTTGCTGAAGAGAATTCAAAAATGGTTACAGCAGTACATTGACAGGGAACTTCCAGAAATTCAATCCAGGTTCAGAAGAGGAGGATGGAATGAGGGGTATTTGCTGATATCAGATAGAGCGTGGCTAAAAGCAGAGAATACCAGAAAGATGTTTACCTGTGTTTAATTGACTATAAGAAGGCATTCAACTGTGTGGATCATAAGAAATTATGGACATCCTTGCAATTAAGGGGAATCCCAGAACACTTAATTGTGCTCATGCAAAACCTATACAGAGACCAAAAGGCAGTTGTTCCAATAGAACAGGGGATACTGCATGGTTTGAAATCAGGAAAGGTGTATGTAGGGGTTATATCTTTTCATCATACTTATTCAATCTGTATCATGAGCAAATAACCCGAGAAGCTAGATGAAGGGGAATGTGGCATCAGGCTTGGAGAAAGACTTATTAACAACTAGTAATATGCAGATGATATAAACTTGCTTGCTGAAAGTGAAGAAGACTTGAAGCACTTACTGATTACACCTCAACATAAAACAAAAATCTTTATAACTGGACCAATAAGCAACATCATGATAAACGGAGAAAAGATTGAAGTTGTCAAGGATTTCATTTTACTTGGATCCATAATCAACACCCATGGAAACAGCATTCAGGAAATCAAACACTGTATTGCGTTGGACAAATCTGCTGCAAAAGATTTCTTTAAAGTGTCGAAAAGCAAAGATGTCGCTTTGAGGACTAAGGTGCACCTGACCCAAGCCTCAAAATGGCAGCATTTTGCATGTGACTTAGAGGGCCTCAATATTCTGGTTCAAGAGCACAATTAAGTGTTCTGGAATTCCCCTGGTGCAAAGGGAGGTCATGTTCTGCTAAGCTGGTGGTCAACTCTTCAGGTACTTTTGTAGTTTGGGCCCCTTTGATAGAATGATCCCCTGATACCTGAAAATTATATTGAATTGATATGTATCATATCACACCTTGAAAGTGATTTCTAATTTTTTTTATTTTTTAATTAGAAAGATTGGAATAGGAATCAGGAGACCTGAGTTCTAATTTTATTTTATTTCTGTCAGTTATTAGCTTTGTATCTAGGATACAGTATCTCATGTAAGCAGGGATTCCTTTCTCTGTAACATGGAATTAGGCTAGATGATTTTGATGGTTTCCTCCAGTGCAAAAAAAAATGTTGTAGTGAGAATAACTGCATTTCTGTGCCTGAAATTATTTGTTAACAAATATTTAATTAGTGCAATGTCCAAGGCATTGCACTGAGTTCCAGAAACTCAGTGCTGACTAAGACAAAATCCCTGCCCTCAAGAAGCTTATGGTCTGATTGTGAAGGAGACAAATGTATTAACAGATAATTACTAAGCAATGGTTATACATACATTAATTCATGTATTTTAAGGCACTGATTAAGTTAAAAAAATCAAGATAATGAAGAACTTGATGATGCCCATTAATGAAAATCTAGGCATTAATTACTTCTTGTTCATCTTCCAAATCTCCTTTTTTTTTTTTTTACTAAAAGTCTTGATTGACTCACATGAATCACTAGTGTGTGTGAGACAGAAATCCAATATTCCTTTTTCTCCAAATACCAGCATTTAAAATTATAATTCTTAAACAAATTTTACAATCTCATTTTTTAAAAATAAACTCTAAGCTAATTTAAGTGAAGGTCAACTATTTCATTTTGATTAATTTTAACTGGCTACATGAAAAAAGAAAACTTGGAGGACATCCAAATAGGATTTGTAGGTGATCACATTGTGTCAGGTTTTTCAGCTTCATAAGGATTTTCTCAGAAGAAATTTATAACTGCAATAGAAAACTGAATGACTATTGATTATTTTTTAGTTACCAAAACTAACATAGGTTTTTTTTTTTTTTTTAAACTAATTGACATATAAAGCTTTGTAAATCCTCTTGGATGAGGATAGGTGTAAATTAAAAACTGATTAAAGTAGAGGATTACAAAGACACTATCTCCAATTCAAAGGGCTATTTATTTTTTTGTATATTAGGGAGATATCCCTTGCTCTCCCTGCGTCAAACTCCTGCCAAACAAAGCAACAAAAATTAACAAATCCTAGACATAAAAATTATTTCAATTGCTTATAGTTTCTATTTGCTTAGTCTTTTTTCAAAAGCAAAAAAAAAAAAGAAAGAAAATTAACAAGATTTTTTAAAAAATTAACTCAAAGAAAAGTGCCGTGGAGAGAGAGTAGGACTGATCAGCCTGTTATCTTTAACCTCCATACTCTACTGTTAACAACCCTTTTATCTTTGAAGTCACTAAACATCTGGGATCTGAACGCTGACAACTATTAGTTACGGTGGTTTCCTTTTACCTTTCTAAACCATCTGATAGATAAACCTCAGGAATCCTACCAAATTGGGCCCTTAATTGACCAAATGAACGGCTGTCTCTATTTTTTAATCTGAATTGAAAAGTGAGTTGAACTGCTGTGAGGTGAGACAATGTACAGTGGAAAAGATATTCCAGCTCTAGTTCCTCTGGTAACCATCAGTGTGACCTTATAATCTCTCCCCAGTTCTTTTCCTGTCAAAGCAGCCTTTCGAAGCCCATGCCTATCTATGTCATCTTCTTGTAAAATATCCCTGAATGGATAGCAGGATAAAGTCAGCACTGTCAGGTTTGACATACAAGGCCCCTCATCCTTCTCCAGCCTCTTTTCTCAGCACTCGTCCCTACACTCTTTAAACTATAGCAGTAAAGAGGATCTTTCATTCCAGTGACATCTCCTGCTCTGTCGTCTCTGTCTTGAAGTCCTTACATCCACATCTTGTTCTGGTGGGAAATGTATTCAGTCCTCAAGAATTATTTCAATAGCACAACTAGCCTCCGTGTAGCCTCCGGGTGCAACTAATTCCTTTATTCATTAGTTCAGCAAAATTCATTGAGACATTGCTTTCTTCCAGGAAATGTTCTATACACTGGGCATTTGGTAATGAACAAAGCTCTTGTTTTCCTTGTGCAGTTCACCGTAAAATTTGAGGAGATAGATAATAAACATGTAAGCAAGTGACTAAGGTAATTCCAGAAAGAAATAGAATGAAGAAGATTAGAGTGATAAGTGTTCCCCTGGGACTCTGCGTGTAGCTCTACTAGACTCACCACATTGAGATCTTCTAGAGTCCAGTGATGATGTTCTATTCATCTTAGTCCTCACGCCCTCCCTACTACAATCCCAACGTTATTTCTGACACATTTGCCATACTGAATACATATGAATGAATGAATCGTTAATATCTTCAATTATTTATGCTACAATTTCTTCATCCAAAAAATGAAGAATTGAAAAGGTGATTACTAAGCTCTTGGAAGAAGTACAGCCAGAAGGGTCTTTAGAAGAGAGGATGGCGGGCCTTCATCTTTCATAATTTGGACATGTTATCAGGAGGGACCAGTCCCTGGAGAAGGACATCATGCTTGCTAAATCAGAGGGGCAGTGAAAAAGAAGAAGACCCTTAACAAGATGGATTGACACAGTGGATGCAACAATGGGTTCAAACAGAGCAACAATTGTGAGGATGGCACGGACTGGGCAGCGTTTCATTCTTTTGAACACAGGGTCGCTATGAGTCAGAACTAACTGAACAGTACCTAACAACAACAACGAGATCCTACCAGCTGAGATTTCAGAAGTAGATATTTTACATTGTCTGATGTTTTATTCAATTATAGTATTCAAAGGAGATGATTATTTGGACATTTATTCTATAATCAGAGTACCTAGTCACAGCTAAAGTTTACACAATGTTCAAAATACTCTCTTCAAAAAAGATGATAGCTGAAAAGGTATCAGATGATTGTATATTCTAAGCTTTTGCTGAATGACTTCCATGCATTCACTGATAGAGCTTAGTCTTCTTAATTCTATTTGTGAAATGTTTTTGAATGGTATGTGATTATATTCTTTCAAATACTAAATGAAATCAAAATTATGATTCATATTCAGTGGCAGTATTGGAACCTTAATATATTTTACCCACTAATGTTGAGACAATTGTGACTTAGAGTAGAACTGCCCCATAGGGTCTCCAAGGTTGTAAATCTTTACAGAAGCAGACTGCCACGTCTTTCTCACAGTGGAGTGTCTGGTGGGTTCGAATCGCCAACCCTTTGGTTAGCAGCTGAGCACTTTACTGTACCAGCAAGGCTTCTTTGAATTAAAACTACTTATATTCATTTTTTTATATTCATTTATTGAAACCAAATTTAATCAAAATTAAATGAGTAATGGCTATTCTTATAAAAATGCATTAAATCATACTTTCATTAGAATATTTTATACATTTTTAATATAAAATAAAAAAAAAAAACCCACCTCCATCGAGTTGATTCTGACTCATAGCGACCCTAGAGGACAGAGTAGAAATGCCCCGTAGAGTTTCCAAGGAGCGCCTGGCAGATCAGAACTGCCAGCACTTAACCACTACGCCACCAGGGTTTCCATAAAAGGAAAAGCCAGAGGAAATATGTAATAAATTGACTCCAGGAATTAACTGAAAACAGAAAAATTATTTAAGAAAATTAGATACAACCAACATGATAGACAAATACATGGAAATTTTTAATAAAAAGTAGGAAATAGGATATACAAAATTTGGCATGATCAAGGTAGTATAGTCATTGGTAGGAAGGAGCCTAAAAAAAAATGTTAACGTTTACTTTGTAAAACCCACACAGATATATTTGAAAGTTCTAGTGAAATGGATGAGTTCTTTTGGGAAATTGTAATCATCAAAATTCACTCAAAGATTGAATTGAAATCCATGGAAAAATGAAAAATAAAGTACAAAAAATTATCTCTAAAATGTCTCTTGCCCTAGGTGGTTTTATAGGAACATTCTTTGAAAATTCTAAGGTAAAGTTAATTCTTATAACGTATGGACTTCTTCAAAGCCCAGAAAATAAAATTATAGGTTAAACAAGGGATCTTACTGTTATGAAGACGCATAACCATGATAACAAAACCTGACAAAAACAGTACAAAAAAGAATACTACAGAGATAAAGAAAATTCAAATTCATCAGTATGCACTTAAAGTATATATTATAACAAAGAAGAATTTATTCTAGGTATACGTAATTTGGAAACCCTGCTGGCGTGGTGGTTAAGTGCTACGGCTGTTAACAAAAGGGTTGGCAGTTTGAATCCTCCAGGCTCTCCTTGGAAACTCTGTGGGGCAGTTCTACTCTGTCCTGTAGGGTCACCATGAGTCGGAATCGACTCGATGGCACTGGGTTTGGTTTTTGCATACATAATTTAATGTAGAGAATTTTCTCATATCTTTTCGTTGGTCAAGGTATAACAGTTCTTTGTGCATTCCCTTTAGCAGATCCCAAAAAGATGTTTCATGCCATTTAACACATATTATTGTTAAACTCTCTAAAATATCTTTCAGGTTAAGGAAAAATGATGGATAACATTACACTTAACAATGAAACTAAGAGCATTTTTAGTAAAGGAGAGAATTAGGTGACGATGTCTGCTGTGCAAAATGTTTCGTTTGATGTGTTCCAGGAAGTTTCGGCTGATGAAATAGGACTTGAAAGGTAGAACAACTGGAAAGAGATGGAATTATCTCTATTTACATATATGATGACTACCTACTTGGGAAACCCAAGTCAACCAAAATATATGGTTTAGAACCTAATAATATTTCTAGATATTTGACTATAAAATGAATATTCAAAATCAATAGTTTTCCCACGTAACAAAAATGGATAAAAAGTATAGATGAAGATAAAATGTATTTTTGGCAGCAGGCTTTAATGAAGAGTACATTTATTATGTTAAAAAACTACCAAACTTTAGTATAAGACATAAGTCTCTGCTTTCGTAAGAAATATGAATATTATAAATAAGTCATTTCTTTCTACCTCAATCTACAAATCTCACTCCTATCATGATCAAATTTGCATATAGGAATTTTTGGAACTTCCCACAATTATTCTAAAGTTAATTAAGTAGATTGTCAGGAATAATAAAAGACGATGGTAGGTAACACTCATATAGCACTTAACATGTGACAATTTTCTACACTTTGTGTGTGTTAACTCATTTATTCCTCATAAAATCTGAGATACTCTCATCAATTCCCATTTGCAGTTGAGAAAAGTGAACTTTCTATGAGTTGCCCAAGATTGCAGGTACTAAATCACTAAAATGTTGAAATCAGAATTTGAATGCATGTATCCTTGACTTCAGGGTCCATGTTCTTACCAGCTCACTATACCTTCTTCTGACATCATGCTTATCATCGTCACCATCATCTTAGTAGGAACTGGAGTAGAATATAGTGCTGTAGTGCTGTGTTTCTGGCCTTAACAGCAACAACAACAACAACAACAAACTATAGATAAAGCAGTCAGTGGGAAAAATATGGAAGCTACGGTGGCACAGTGGTTAAGAGCTAGAGCTGCTAACCAAAATGTCGGCAATTTGAATTCAAGATCATCCATGAACAAATTCTGTGATGTTTATGCAATGAGTTATTTGATACAGGTGGCCTTATGAAGCAATGGGGAGAGGAAGGATCATTCAAATTGAGTCTAAGTCATTCTAGGATCATTGATTGACCATTTGTAAAAAGTGAGCTTAGTTCCCCATTTTACAGCAAATAAATTCTAAATGAAGTACAGATTTAAACTTTTAGAAAATTATGGGAAACTCGATTTTCATAAGGTGGGAAGGTTTCTTAGTATTAAAAATAGACAAAAAAATTCTCACAATGGGAAAATCATTTATTATAATTATATACATATCACATACCTCAGAGTTATAAAAATAGAATAAATTATTTGAATATATACTTACATATACTATATAATATATATTTACATATATATAATGAACATAAAAAAGGTAAAGATGTATAGAAAATTTACAAAATATGAAATGGAGATGGATAATGGGGAATCTTCAAAAAGTTAAATTTTGTTATCAAAGAAAATTAAATTTTAGAAATCTTACCTACTTGGCAAGGATGAAAATAACTGTCTAACTCAGTGTTCGCAGCATAGTGTGGTAGTTTAAGCATGGACTGTGGAGACGGATGCCACCAATTTATTCACTAGGTAAACTGAGGCAAATTGCTTTGCCGTGCCTTATTTTCCTCCTAAAATGGGGATGAATATATATAGATATCAAAGTTAAGCAAATAGGTCTCACTGCTCCACTTCTTAGTGCTGTCATACATTCTAGTCTAAACCCAGCATCTAGTCATGCTCAATTCTAATTTGCTTTTTAATAATTCGAAATGTAGAAACAGCACTGGACTAATAACTTGGATACCGGGCTGAAAATTCTAGCACTCTGATTACTAGTTGAATACAAGAGCCAATCACCTTACCTTCTTGATTAGAACGGCTTGGATTAGATTAGGTTAGAATAGATCAGATCGATGACTTTCAAACACATTTCTGGAATACCTAGGCATTTATTGGTAATGACTTGTGGCTGCTGCTGAAAAGTGGGACGGGAGTCAAGGAGGAAGGCTGGACAAGGAGTTCCAGACCGCATCATTTGCTTTGATCTGTGAGTAATTAATGCCAGTGAGAATTGTTGCTATCACCAGTTCTACGGAGGGGAAGCATAATGTGGGAAGAGGAGGGCTTGAATAAGAGTTGGTTTCAAAGTTCATCTCCTTTGCTCAATTACTCTCAAGTTGTGACATTGAAGCAAATTGCTTAAATCTTAAGACTCTGTTTCCTAAGAAGGAATATGAGTACCATCCTGTCTGGTGTGGCTGCATGCATGAACGGGTGTAAGGTACCTGGCTGAGTAGGAGTAGATGAATGTACGTTCATTTGTTCTTGCTCCATTTTTCACTCACTTTATACATCCTGTCTTTGCTAAACAGAGAAACCAAAAACCCACCCGGCTGATTGTTTCTAAAGGAGTTAACATTTGTTATCTTATTCTTTTCAAGAACCATGCTGCTTGGCTGAATCTTTGCTTTACATATTTTTTCCTGTTCTTGGACATGCTTACTTATTACCTTCCCCCCCACCCCCCGGCCACATTCAAACCATGGGGCGACTGCTCAGAGGCTTCCTTTTGTCCTTTCTTCAGGACCTGAGCTGAAGTTCAGGAATTAGCTGTGATGCATCTGAAATTTCCAGGCTTGGAACTCATCAATACCGATCTCGGCGTTCTGAGAAAAGATGCTGACAAAGGCGTTCTAGAGGTGGGGTGTGTTCTAGAGGTTATAGGGTTAATGAGAGTAGCATCATTTTGAGGTAACCTGTAAACGATCATCAAACTGCATTATTTGTAAATTAATGGCCCTCAGTGCCCAGTTGCCTCCCTACCATTCATAAATACTTGCTTTATTTGGTTTTCTTATATAAAATAATGCCGTCCATAGACAGAAGCGGGAGTCAGGATTGTTTTCAATATGATGCCCTTCAGAAAGTTCCCCTTTTGCTAGATTTCCTACGGATCCAAGTGCCTGTAGGCTGCCTGTCAGTGTGAGCATCGTGTCGGCTAAGTTGTGGCCCATGATCTCCTGCATACCTTAACCATGCAGTTACTCTGGGAACAGAATGATTGGCAGACAGCAATTCCTGAATGGCTGCAACCAGGACCTGTGAACACATTTACCATCTGTTGAACAGTGATAGTATTTCAGGGCCCCAGAATGTATTTAATAAATACGTCCAGGTTTCTTCTTGATTTCCCAGGATGATCACTGAAAATATTGAATAAAATTGGTTCCTCGGTAGGTCTTCATCAATTCCAGGACAATAAGCCATGTTATCCTTAGAAACTGACACTCTGTAGATGCCCCTGGTACTTCTGTAAAAATTGATAGGTCTGATTTAACATGGAGAACAAGGTCTTCAGATTATTTTTCTTGCTTATTTCTATTGCTAAATAACCAAAGAATACTTTATAGTCTTAGAAGGGATTAACTGATTATTTATTATCCTGTTAAAATAAATATTGAATTACAACCATGTATTGGTCAGTTTTACTGAGCTATATAGAAATTTACTGACATTTTCTCTCCTTTCAAAAGCATTAAGTACTGAAGGAAAACCATGTTGGAGTAGTAGCATGTGCCGCATTTTCTAGTTGAAGGATCTCAGCAGATAGAGCGATTTCATCAGTCTTTTTCATTCTGATCTCAACAGTGGTTTATGCAAATTTGAGGAGTTGGGAGATTTTTATTTTAAAGCAGTGTCTCATCGTTGTCCAGGCTCCATAAGGTTAAGTCTTGTGGGAGGGGTCTTTAAGCATTATTAATGTCTCCTAATAATCAAATCAATCCAAAAATTATAAAAACATGTCACCCCAAAGCAAATTTGGGGCCTCTGTGTTAAGATTCAGAATATAACGTGACGGGAGATGGTGCTTTGGTGGATAGCTATACACATTAACAGTGGGTTTTAACGTATTCATTTTCAGGAATGAATTGTATAGGCTTTTCATGACATTTTGAAGAATTTTAAATAGCTGCTTTTCAATCTTATTTAGCCTTAAGGATATGCTTGTATTGTGGGCAACTCAGACTTAACTGCCTAGAGGCTAGTGCAGAAAGTTCCTGATATCATCAAACAAAGAACAAGGTAAAAAATTGTGAATTTTTTTCTCAGTGAATGCCATCAGGTACATTGACGCATCTTGGATATGGAAGCCCACCTCAAATATTCGGACCGATCAGGTGTTTGTAAGAACCCGTAATCATGGTTATGTGACTGGCTGAACATTAGATAAAAATACACAGGGAGGGAGAATGGTGATCACTTAGCCAGCATTAATCAGGACAGTTCCTGACTTGAAACCTGAAGTGGAATGGCCGAGTGGAACTGCATTTTATAGAATATTGTATTTTAACCTCTCTCATGATACACCCCCACCCCAGATGACACATTAGCAGGACTACCTCTGTTGAAAATTTATATTCACATTGTAAGAAACCAAGATCCCTATAGGTTAATGAGACAACAGCTAAATGAGATATTTAGCTTTGTCCTCTTGGTGTTAGCAAGGTTGACTTATAAAAGATATATCAGATGGTAAAGCAGGTCCCCAATCCCACCCTCCACATACTTTCCACAGAAATGGCCTAGGCTGGTGGCTTCAGGAGGCCAATTTGCCAATACGAAGAGCCAAGAATCTTCACGATTGGGCTTTATTCCTTACCAACTCTAAAGATCATATAACACACATCTTTACCCCAAGCTCTGCATTCTAACTTCCGTGTCACTAGGATCTAATACTAGGAATCCAGATGTAGATTTTCTAAGCCACGAAATCTAGAAACCTTACGATTCAGGACTTGCGAATAATATCAGGGTTCTGCAGAGAGAGTGGAGTCCCTGAGCGGTACAAACGATTAATGCTCTAGGCTGCTAACTGAAAGATTGGAAGTCGGAGTTCACCCAGAGGCACCTTGGAAGAAAAGTTCCAGCTATATAATTATACTTCTGAAAAATCAGCTGTTGAAAAAGATGGTGCCCAGTTCTACTCTGACCCAAACTTACTACCCAGGGGCTATCTAAGTCACAGGCTGACGCTGACCTCAAGCATAGATTCACACACTTGGGTTTACATTTAAAGTTAAGGGGCTTCCTAAAACTCCTTTAAGTTTACCGTAATTTAATCGGCTTTCCTATCTGTAGGTATTCAGACACCAGCAGGGTCACCCACAGAGGATAGGTTTCAGCTGAGCTTCCAGACTAAGACAGACTAGGAAGAAGGACCTGGCAGTCTACTTTGAAAAGCATTAGCCAGTGAGAATCTTATGAATAGCAGCAGAACACTGTCTGATATAGTGCTGGAAGATGAACCCCCAGGTTGGAAGGCACGCAAAAGATGACTGCGGAATTGCTGCCTCCTCAAAAGAGATTCAACCTTAATGATGTGGATGGAGTAAAGCCTTCAGGACCTTCATTTGCTGATGTGGCGTGACTCAAAATGAGAAGAAACAGCTGCAAACATCCATTAATAATTAGAGCCTGGGAGGTACAAAGTATGAATCTAGAAAAATTGGGAATCGTCAAAGATGGAATGCACAAACATCGATATCCTAGGCATTAGTAAGCTGAAATGAACTGGTATTGGCCATTTTGAATTGGACAGTCATATAGTCTACTATACTGGAAATGACAACTTGAAGAGGAAAGGTGTTTCATTCATTCATCATCCGAAAGAACGTTTCAAGATCTATCCTGAACCCTGTCAGTGATAGGATAATATCCATACGCCTACAAGGAAGACCAATTAATATGACTATTATTCAAATTTACGCACCAACCACTAGGGCCAAAGGTGAAGAAATAGAAGATTTTTATCAGCTGCTGCAATCTGAAATTGATGGAACATGCAATCAAGATGCATTGATAATTACTGGTGATTGGAATGCGAAAGTTGGAAACAAAGAAGAAGGGTCAGTAGTTGGAAAATATAACCTTGGTGATAGAAACAATGCCAGAGATAGAATGATAGAATTTTGCAAGACCAATGACTTCTTCATTGCAAATACCTTCTTTCACCAACATAAACAGCAACTGTACACATGGATCTCGCCAGATGGAACACACAAAAATCAAATTGACTACATCTGTGGAAAGAGGCGATGGAAAAGCTCAATATCATCAGTCAGGGGCTGACTGTGGAACAGACCATCAATTGCTCATAATCAAGTTCAAGTGAAACAGAAGAAAATCAGAGCAAGTCCACTAGAGTCAAAATATGACCTTGAGTATATCCCCCCTGAATTTAGAGACCATCTCAAAAATAGATTTGACGCATTGAACACTAGTGACCACAGACCAGATGAGTTGTGGAATGACATCAAGGGCATTATAATTGAAGAAAGCAAGAGGTCACTGAAAAGACAGGAAAGAAAGAAAAGACCAAGACGGATGTCAGAGGAGACTCTGAAACTTGCTCTTGAGCGTCGAGCAGCTAAAGCAAAAGGAAGAATTGATGAAGTAAAAGAATTGAACAGAAGATTTCAAAGGGCCTCTGGAGAATACAAAGTATTATAAAGACATGTGCAAAGAGCTGGAGATGGAAAACCAAAAGGGAAGAACACGCTCGGCATTTCTCAAGCTGAAAGAACTGAAGAAAAAATTCAAGCCTTGAGTTGCGATAGTGAAGGATTCCATGGGGAAAATATTAAACGAAGCAGGAAGCATCAAAAGAAGATGGAAGGAATACACAGAGTCATTATAACAAGAAGAATTAGTCTATGTTCAACCATTTCAAGAGATAGCATATGATCAGGAACCGACGGTACCGATGGAAGAAATCCAAGCTGCTCTGAAGGCATTGGTGAAAAACAAAGCTCCAGGAATTGATGGAATATCAATTGAAATGTTTCAACAAACAGATGCAGCACTGGAGGTGCTCACTCGCCTATACCAAGAAATATGGAAGACAGCTTCCTGGCCAATTGACTGGAAGAGATCCATATTTATGCCTATTCCAAAGAAAGGTGATCCAACCAAATGTGGAAATTATAGAACAATATCATTAATATCACACGTAAGCAAAATTTTGCTGAAGATCATTCAAAAATGGCAGCAACAGTATATCGACAGGGAACTGCCAGAAATTCAGGCTGGTTTCAGAAGAGGACGTGGAACCAGGGATATCATTGCTGATGCCAAATGGATCCTGGCTGAAAGCAGAGAATACAAGAAGGTTGTTTGCCTTTGTTTTATTGACTATGCAAAGGCATTCGACTGTGTGGATCATAACAAACTATGGATAACATTGCGAAGAATGGGAATTCCAGAACACTTAATTGTGCTCACGAGGGACCTTTACATAGATCAAGAGGTAGTTGTTCAGACAGAACAAGGGGATACTGATTGGTTTAAAGTCAGGAAAGGTGTGCCTCAGGGTTGTATTCTTTCACCATACCTATTTAATCTGTATGCTGAACAAATAATCCGAGAAGCTGGACTATATGAAGAAGAACGGGGCATCAGGATTAGAGGAAGACTCATTAACGGCCTGCATTATGCAGATGACACAGCCTTGTTTCCTGAAAGTGAAGAGGACTTGAAGCACTTGCTAATGAAGATCAAAGACCACAGCCTTCAGTATGTATTATACCTCAACAAAAAGAAAACAAAAATCCTCACAACTGGACCAATGAACAACACCATAATAAACAGAGAAAAGATTGAAGTTGTCAAGAATTTCATTTTGCTTGGATCCACAATCAACAGCCATGGAAGCAGCAGTCAAGAAATCAAAAGACGCATCGCATTGGGCAAATCTGCTGCAAAGAACATCTTCAAAGTGTTGAAGAGCAAAGATGTCACCCTGAAGACTAAGGTGCGCCTGACCCAAGCCATGGTATTTTCAATAGCATCATATGCATGTGAAAGCTGGACAGTGAATAAGGAAGACCGAAGAAGAGTTGACGCTTTTGAATTGTGGTGTTGGCGAAGAATATTGAATATACCATGGACTGCCAAAAGAATGAACAAATCTGTCTTGGAAGAAGTGTGGCCAGAATGCTCCTTAGAGGCAAGGATGGCGAGACTCATCTTAGATACTTTGGGCATGTTGTCAGGAGGGATCAGTCCCTGGAGAAGGACATCATGTTTGGCAAAGTACATGGTCAGTGGAAAACAGAAAGACCCTCAACGAGGTGGATTGACACAGTGGCTTCAACAAAGAGCTCGAGCATGACAACAATTGTAAGGATGGCTCAGGACCAGGCAGTGTTTCGTTCTGTTGTGCATACGGTTGGTATGAGTCGGAAACGACTTGACGGCACCTAACAACAACAACAACAATCTGTAGGTGTTTGTGTGCTATTTTATAGATATGATTGCATCTCGCATTGGAGTTATAGACTAAAACTTTGGAATTCACACTTCTTGTTTTACAAATATTAAACATGAGGCAACACAATTTATGAGGGAAAAAGAAAAGGAATTAATCTTAAGGAACATCTATAAAAAGCAGAATTTTAATGATTCTTCTTTATTATTATTCCTGACCGAATATTTTCAGAAAGAATTCCATGATCTGGAATTTCAATCAACACAGAAAACTTCCCCATGTCTACATACAACTCAAAACCCTTATGTTTTAAAGTCAACCATGAAGCTTATCTCCAAATGGGAAAGTGTGAGAGCAATTCCATGTCTCCTAGGATTAATTTTCAAAGTAAAGATTTGCAGCCTTGCCAAAGAAATAGGTCAAGGTTCTAATTCTTTTTCTTCTGACATATTAGGGGAAAAGGAATGTAATCCACTGACTAATGAAAGGTGAATAGTGTCAGCAAAGGGCTGTAGAGAATAGATTCTCCATCCCAATTAGGCTATGTGTCAGATATGTTAAATATTAGTTAAATCTTGCCCTAAAGACTCTTTCTAACCCAAAGTCAGATAAAGGTGCATTTCCTTCTAGTTCTGTTAAAAAAAAAAGAAAAAAAAGAAAAGAGGGAAAAAGGAATCGATTGAGAACCTGAGCGTTTACTCTCCTCCCAGTTTTTCTGAATTAAGCCACAGTTAAAGTTTTTTTTTTTTTTTAGGATGGGGATTCTTAGGCAGGTTTTCATTTGAACTCTACTTTCTCCATGCCTCTAGCCCAAGTGAGGGAGAGATTGCAAAAGCGGGAGATAACTGGCCTCACATAATAGCTGGTTTCCTTTCACGTGAATACTTCTTATAAAGAAATCTCGTGGAGTTTGGTTGGAGACACCACCTGTATATTTGTAGTTTATGAGACAGATCCTACTCTGTGAATGCTCTCCCCTCATTGTATTATGAGAATGGGAACTAGCCTTGTGTTCTCTCTCTCAACAGTGAAGTGTCCCCACAGTGGTAGTTCTGAAAACAGTGCTACTTAATATTTTCTTTGATCGAGTGATCCAAGGGGAGCCCTGGGCCTGTATTGCTTGGATTTGTTATTTTCACACCCTTAGGCAAGAAGCCATTTGCTTCAACTTTTAGGTAAGACCATGCTAAATGTGGAGTGCTGAGTGAAAATTCCAATTTGTCAATTCAGATGGCATTCACCTAGAGAAAATGTTGGAATGCTTTAATCTATCTCAAGGCATTTATGCAAGGTACATACACTCTAGTGACACTTTATATTTCTTCTTCCTAAGGAGAAATTTGGGGTCCATTAAATAGACCTGGAGCATTGGTCTGAATCCCTTTTAGAGAAAAATGCACTCAGGAGGGTGGAGGAATTATGCACAGAAGGATGAATGAGGGACGTGGAATAGCTACTTCTTATGTTATGGTTTAATCCTTTTCTTGTGAACCACTGTGATTGTATTTATACCTGCTTCGCCCCCTCCTTCCTCATTTGATAATTCCGCCACATTTCATAGGTCTTTCTTTTTTGGTTAAAGAAGTCTTCTTTGACTACACCTTTCAAATTATGTCTTCCCCTGTTTATTCTCTTTTTTCAATTTGTCATCTTCCGTTCCTTTGAAACACGCAGAAAAATTTGTGTGCCTTATCTGTGTGCTTATTGGCTTGACACCTGCTTTTTCAACCAAACTAAAAGCATTATGAGAGGATTAACCATCCCCCCCGCAGCTGCTGTTGCCTCCAGTGCCTAGAACAGACGCACCCTATTGTTTATAACTAATAGTATTCAATATTATTTATAACAACTATGTGATATCATTTATAACAATACATAATGTGCCTTTACTATTCTGAATTGAAGTTGTAATATCTACACACATAATTTTAAAATATCAATTTAATGGTTTAACTGAACTAAAAAGAAGAAATAAAGGGAAAGGAGTCATAATAAGGTATCATGCACTTCAATATATAAATACCCAGGCATGGCTACAGGAGAAGATACGGTAAGGGATGCTGACAGGTATGGATGGCATCACATGGGCACAGCCAATGCACACGTAGAATGACACAGCACATTTTTTGTTGACTCAAGTGTCATGACATTGCACCGATTATGTGACTTTCCAGAATAGCGACTACATGTTGGCAAAGTTGAACTAAACAATGTGAAATCTTCCTTTGATTGATATGATATTTGCCCTTAGAGAATCAAGTGCCTGTCAAAACTGCACAAATCAGTCTTTGTGTAATATATAAAATATGGAGTTAGGTCCTAAGCTCAAATAATTTTAAACCAGCTTCTCATCCACATTGCTGTCGGGTGAGATATTTGAAAGTCATGCAGGATTGAGACAATTATTCATTGGTGAGATTGTCCTGAATATTACAGTAGGTCTGCTGTCTCTGGACCCTCCCCAGTAAATATCAGGAGTGTCCCCAGTTGTTGTGGCAACCAAAAAATATCACTGACTAAATTTTAAAGTTCCCATCTGGTGTCTCCAAAGCATTACCACTTTTGAGGACCCTGGCCAGGCCTGTCATGGATGCTGCACATGTACTGAGTTAATGAATATACTTCTCTTTTTTATTTTTATCTTTTTGACTTATTTATGTCTTTCCTTTTTGAGGACTTGTGCACCTGAACCTAATATTGCACCTTGCTATGGCAATGCTCAATAAATATTTATATAATTGAACAAAAAAATCAAATAATAAAGTTTTCCAAGTGCTGAAGACATTTGCCAGTTCCTCTCTATCATCCCCTCCGTCAGACTTAAACTTTTCTGTCTTCTTTAGGACATTCTAATTTCGAATTCCCTTAGCTTCCAACAGGGGCACAGGGGAGACAGGAATATTACCAACTTTTTGTTTATTTACTCCAGCATTGACAACTCTTTAAGTTCATTAAAGCTGGAGGATAGACTCTCCTGAAGCAAGTCTCCCCTGATGCGTTCTGACCTTCTTCATGTTTTCTCTCTTTGTACCTTTTTTTACATTTGGGTATTATCCCCTTCATTAGAATGATTTTCATGTCAGTGGTTTCTGATACACAGAAAACTTTACCAGGCCATGGGAAAGCTTCTCAGTGATAGTGGTGACAAAGACAGAGTCCCATAAGACAGGAGTTTATGGATTATTTTTCCCTATATAATAATGACATGTTGTAATTTATTAATAATACTTTGTCAGTTGGTATTTGAAAGCAATTTTTGAAAGGAAGTGGGGTAGTTTTCGCTTGTGCCAAGTCCCTAGTCTAGGAGTGCAAAAGCCTGCATTTGTTACTGACTTGAGGAGCTGTGCTAACTCAAACCAGACAGTCAACCTATTTCTTGCAAATTATCTTTCTCTTGAGGCTAAATTAATGCTTGTAAACAGTGCTGAGAATGAACTGTTTCAATAGAAGATATTTCAGAAATGCACAGCGTTATTGTTAACAATTTGTGCTTATGTCGATACATCTTTACTTTCTGTGCTGGGCCAGGATTGTTCAGGGATGGCTAAACCTCAGACTGTGAGTATAGATAATGAGACAAGATATTTTCACAGTTCCTTGCATCTGAGAACTTCAAAATATGCATCCCCAATGCAAATACAAATAGTGTCGCAGATATATATATACACACACACACTGTCACCTGATTTGCGGGAGGAGTCATTGGCAGATAGCAGGGACAGTACTGCCTGCTCTCTTCTCTCTCTGGCTACCTGGGGCGCAAGCTGGAGAAAAGATGAGAAGCTTCCCAATTCTATAAAGGCTTAAACAGGCAAAATTGAAATGACAAGCTAAATCCACTTAAATCAAGTTGATTTTGTGATTTAGGATGTTTTATATCCATGAAAATGGTGAAACTTGATTTCTCCTTCTCTAATCCTCTCATAGCACCTGTCGCCTTTATCACTCATCGTTTATCACGGCACTTAATCGTATCTCCCTCGTGTTATTACCTGTTTTATGAGAATATATCTTGTCTTCCTAATGAGATTATAAACTCTGATGAGAGAATGCTAATCTTAAGAAAGAAAGAAAGAATTCTTTTCACTATCTGGCTTGCTCTTTGGCCCACAGTAGGTAATCCAGTATGTAATTGTAATTGTTACATAATATAAAAATCATCATAAATATATCACATGGCACAGTATTGTAGCCGATTTCTACACTGAAATTTACTTCACAATTCTCATTTGAGTGAACTCTTCACACACAGTATCTTCTTTTACCATACTTCTCTCTACAAATTATCCAAAGAAAAAGCAGACTTCAAAGATAATTGACATCATGCCCACTCTAGATTATGCTAAAGTTTCCATCTTGGTGATCTTTATTTTATTTGAGAGGGTGTTTTTTTTTTTACATTTCAGGAGGAACATATTGTTTTGGGATTTTTTTTTTTTTTTTTAATTTTAACCACTTATCTCTTCCATACTGGTCTGTAAAACACCATTCTTTTCTCAGCAGAATGCCTTGTACAGAGAAGGTTCTCAAAAATGTTTGAACTCAAAAGTGCTGTTTTCTGTGTACCTAAATTGCTTACATATATGTACATATATGTGTTACCGGAATAAGGTTCTTGGCCTCTCTCTGGTCAAGAATGAGCAGATAAGGCACGTAGTTTTCCACACGAGTAAAGTTATTGAAGAGGCTTGCAAGCAGAGACGAGGAGGGCCTAGAGCAACGCTTACCCCCATCTGACGAACAAAAGATAGGCCCAAGTTTTTAAAAGTCCTTGGGTGGGAAAAGACTCATGTTTATTCATAGACACAGGTGGGGATATGTTAACTAAGTTGTGTGCAGGAGCTTTCCAAGATGGCTCCTGTCCCAGAGGCCTCTGAGATTTGTAGCTGGACTCATTATGGGGTGTTGCGCCTGCGCAATCTCTCACTCCCTGGGTTCGATTCCTCAACTGGGGCTGTAGCCCCTCATTGCACCTGGTGGAAGGTCACACAGCGGTCACAGGTGGATGTTCTGCTCATGTCCCTGGGCCTGGTTTTCTCCAGGTGCTTCTGAAAGGTAACTTTAAAGAATTTTGTGGGCTATTTTTAGATACCCTGTCCCACTGTTCTGGGGAATGGCTTTGTCTCTGCACCCTGGCCCATTTCTTGTTACTTTGCAGATTTGGGGGCCCCTCTGTTCCTTGTCTTACTAAGTCTCTAGGTTCCACACTCAACCCCCTATTTCCTCCCTGATAGTATAGCCTATTTCTCTTTACTTGATTCTCTTCGTTATTTCTCAAACAGGCACCCTCCGATCTCAGGGCCTTTGCTCCCTGTCTTATATGCATATATGTATGTTTACATTTCCCCCTAAATAACATAATAAAAACAATAGAGTATATAATTACAGGAGTGAAAAAAAAAAAAAAGAGAAGAAAAACTTAAAGTCAGTCTCTCTTTCTTTAATCAGGTTGTATGTAAACCATTTCTGTCAGATAATTATCAATTTGACTGCATAGTCAGACTGAATGGACAGCCTAATGCATTTCACATTACCCTGCTTTTTTACAGATATCACTATAATTTTGTTATATGGCCACCATATCAGAGATGTGAATGATCACCCCATTCTTCACAAATCTGTGTTGTTTTTCTCCATAGAATCTTAGCTAATAGTCATACATTCATGAAATTATTGTCGTGGAGTTTTGGGGGCCATTGGTGGTTCAGTGGTGGAATTCTGGCCTTCCGCCGAGACCCAGTTTCCGTTTCCAGCAGTGTACTTCACGCACAGCCAGAACTTGTCTGTCAGTGGAGGCTTGCGTGTTGCTATGACACTGGACAGGTTACAGTGGAGCATGCAGCCTAAGATGGACTAGGAAGAAAGGCCTGGTAACCTGCTTCCAGAAATCAGCCAAGGGAAACCTGACGAGAGCTAATAATAACAAGAACGTGAAGCTCTAGATAGCAGAGAGTTAACCACTGACATTGAATTTCCTTTATGTAACATTTTCCTCATTGGTAAGTACAATACCATGAACTTAATTTAATCTTTCTTTGCTAAATCAAGATCTCGGAGAATCTCCTGGTCCTTCTTGATAATCATCATTTTCAATTTCTGGGGCTAGAGCTCTAGAAGGTTTAAGGGATAAGTTGAATTAGTGTTCTCCCCTTACCACATTCTGAAATATATAGTTTTTTTTTGGAAAAAAAAAGTCCTGTATCAGTTTATTTTCTTGTCATTTTCCTGTGAGTCAAACAGTGAAGAATGTGAAACTGTGTGGCTGGTTTTTCTACAAAGTTATACACGTTGAACAGGAGAAGAACATGCATTAACTGCCTTACGTGGGGACATCACACATGACCTTTGGCCGAAGTCTATAATTTCCCCATGATTGTGTTTATATTACAGATGAGGAATCCAGGCTCCCCCTCCCCACCCCATCACTTAGAAAATGATAGAAATGGAATGTAAATCCATGTATGTCAGATTCCAAAGTTCGATTTCTTTCCTTTTAGTTACACTACTTTCTATCCAAAGGCTACAAGCAGCCTTTTAGTAAGATAATTTACCTCCTTTATTGAAACATTTCTCTAAGAGTTCATTGGCTTTCAACCTTCAAAATATCATTACCTGTATTTACATCGTTATTGTCATACATTTATAGTTAGGGTGTCTACAGACTCAAGTACCAAAAAAATACACTAGCTTAAATGGTTGGCCTTGTTGTTAGCTGCTGTGAAGTTGGCTCCGATTCGTGGAGACCCCACGAGTGAAACACTGCCTGGTCCCACACCATTCTCGTGATCGGTTGTTTATTGGACCATTGTGATCCGTAGGGTTGCCACTGGTTGATTTTGGAAGTAGATCCTAGTTCATCTTAGTCTGGAAGCTCCACTGAAACTTGTTCAACATCATGGCAACATACAATCGACTACTGATAAACTACTGGTGGCCGTGCATGAGATGTGTTGGCTTGGAATTGAATTCATGTGTTCCACAGGGAAGGCAAAAATATTTTTAAGTCTCATGTCAAGAATTCCATGTCTGAGAATATAGGGGCTGACATCTCTGCAGTTTTAGCATTTGTTTCATGGGTTTTATCCTTAAGGATATAAAAATCACTGCAATCTTTTAAACATCATGTCCACATTTGAAGCAGGTGAAGGTGGCGATGGTAGAGAGGGTTGGATGGGAGATGTGTATTGGTTTCTATCCCTTCTATCAGCAAAAGCAAATGACCTCCTAGAGTCTGCAGCAGACATCTGGTCGCTTCTCTGTGCCTAGAACTACGTCATATGGCCAGAGAGTTGCATGGAATAGCAAATAGCTACCCTGAGCATAATCAAGGTTCTATTAGGAGGAAGAAGCCAGAATAGATATTGGGTGGGTTACTAACTGGAGGCCTGGTGGCGCAGTGGTTAAGCATTTGGCTGCTAACCAAAAGGTCAGCCATTCAAATCCACCGGCTGCTCCTTGGAAACCATACGAGGCAGTTCTAGTGTGTCCTATAGGGTTGCTATGAGTTGGAATCTACTTGACAGCAATGGGTTTGTTTGTTTGTTTGGGGGGTTACTAATAAGTGTCTGCTACAGTATGCCACATAGTGCCTTATCTGCTTCAATCCACATTTCTGTCTCACTTTTATTGCTTATTGATTGGTTGGGATGAATCAACCTTTACCGTTTCAAGGTTTGTGAAGACAGGTTATTTCTAGGACTCACTTTAAGCCCTTCAGATATACTAGTGTAAATATAGCAGGAGCGTGGAATTTTTGCTTTAATTACTTTAAGCAAAATTCTAGGTACAAATAACATTTTCATTGAATTATGGTTTCTGTTATAACAAGGTGAAATGTCCTTAGTATATTTTTAGTGTGGATTAACACTTTCTTAACAGAAATGTGGGCAGTAACATCTCTTATATGGTAGAGCTTTTTGTTCTGGGTACAATCTGTGAGGTGGCACCAGGAGTTGGGGATTCCATTGCCATTGAGTCAATTCTGATCTATATTGACCCCATAGGGTTTCCAAGGCTGTCAGTCTCTACGGAAGCAGACTGCCATGTTTTTCTCCCTTGGAGCCGCTGGTGGTTTCAAACTGCTGACCTTTTGGTTAGCAGTGGATCGCTTTAATCAGAGTGCCACCAGAGCTCCTTAGGAGTTGGCGATAGGGAAGGTAATAAAATCAAGTTAACTTCAAAAGTTTTAGAGGACAGTTAGAAGATACTTACCAAAATTTTAAGCGCACATAACCCTTTTGACTCAGCAGTCCTACAATTTTATCAAGTATCCGTAGTTACACTGAAATGCAAGTAATACATAGAAGGATATTTATTACTGCATTTTTTTAATAGTAAAAAACTAGAAATACACAAAGTAGTTGTGCATTAATATTTTACACATTTAAAAAAATTTTTCCCATATTATATTGAACATGCCTTATCTTCACAATGAAATAAAACAACAAAATTAAAAGCATTATGAAGTAGCTTAAGAGATCAATTTATTTATTGATTTTATTATTTTATTTTTAAGAGATCCTTTTTTGCTTGTTCATTTTTGGTCATTGTTTGGGAGTGGAGCCCTGGCACAGCAGATGAGCACTCAACTGCCAACCAAAGAGCAGCGGTTTAAATCCATCAGTGGCTCTGCGAGAGGAAGATGTGGCAGTCTGCTTCTGTAAAGATCGTGGCTTAGGACACCCTATGGGGCAGTTCTACTGTGTCTACCCTATAGGGTCGCTGTGAGTAGGAGTCTACTCGATGTCAATGGGTTACCAGTTTTTTTTGGACGTGGAGATAGGCAGCTAAATGGCAAGTATTTTACTAAACCCAATAAAAGTCTCAAGGGATGTATTCTGGAATCATCTTTAAGAAAATACGTATACCTTGGTCAATTGCTGCTGCTATTATTACTTCTTTTTTTTTTAGCAGGATAGAGGAGGCTGCTGTCTTTTCAGTGATGACTAGACAAGAAATAGAGCTAGTGGCCACAGAGAGTTGTTGGCTTTGGAGTCAGATAGACCTGGATTCTAATGCCAGATCCATGGCTTACTAGCTCTCTGATCTTTCTGCGATTAATTTTCTAATAAACTTTGAGCATGAAGAAAAATTGTTCTAACTTGGAACCTGGAAAGATGGAAGCACATTGGTTCTATAAAAGGAACTAAGACTTTACGCTTTAGTTTCAATCTTAAAAAGTTAAAACAAGTGATTTTCTTACTACCTGAGAACGAAGCTAGAATAAATGAAGCTGATTCATTTATAGGAGCACCGTTCCTTAGTGTGTGTGTGTATGTGGTGGCCAATAAAATTTAGATAATTTGAACTGAATTGGAATAAATGGACCACTCATATCAGAAACTGTCTCTAAATTGGACAGTAGCGTAGTGAGATGACATTTCTTTGGTATACTTGGGTTGGATTTGGACAGCCTTCTTTCTAGAGCAGTAAGGCCCTTGATGCCCCTTCGTAAACTTTGAAACAACTATCACTGCTGTCTGAGACAAGGGCAGATGGCAGCTAAGGCCTGCCTGTAGTGTATACTAAAGTCACAACCAGACATAACCATATGTTTTGGCCAGTCAGGTAATTATGCTTTAAATCCTCAAAGTTTGGTCACAGATTCCCGCTTATGCAACATCTCTTGCCATTTTCATTTGCCTTAACATAACCATCTGCACTGCCTTACTGTAACTCCTTCTGACTTTTCTGGCTGTGTCCTCTTGAAGCATTGTGCTCTTGTAAGCCACTTATCCCATATTCTCAACCTTTTAATGGAACTGTTTGTGTACCTGCATCTTCAGGCTTAAAACTAGGCTCTCCTCTCAGGGCAGAGATTACCCTGCACCCACTTCCCTGGGGTCCATGGACCAAGGATAGATAAACATCTGGATTCTATTTTCTTGTTCCCATTCTCCTGATTGAGGTCTTCCAGTGGGGTTCTTGCCATTGGGTGTTATTGTCTACCCCCCTCAGTGTTGCCATCCATGTATCTCTTGATGAGTCTCCATCAGTTCAAAGACTTTGGGACCAAAATCACTTATTTTCTTTTCCACCTCCCTTGAAAGGATAAATTCATTTCTGGACAACCCTTAAAACACCCTAGTTTTACAAGACCTTGATTTCCTCAATCCTACATCCTTCACTTCAACTTCACTTTAGCCATCCACCAGTAGGGGCCTTTCCAGAGTATTGAACTCCATCTAGTAGTGCACTCTGGCCATAATGTCCTTCTGTGTCTTTCACACCTGCACTCTCATTACTTTTCTTTTTTAGTTTTGTAGACACTGTAAGATCCTTGCAATGTGTATGTTCTCATTACATCAGCTGATTTCTTTTTACAGGTTAGGGACAAGAACCTCAGCAAGGCTAGGTCAGGATACACTGGTGGTGCGTAGATGAGTACAGAGCAAAGCACACATCTTGGGACCTGGATTATAAAGTTTTTTCTCTAGGCTAGTGATTTTAAAGCTATAATTTCCTTTACAGAAACCCTTTCACCAATAAATTTAAGTATTGACACATCCAACCATAAAAACAGAGAAAATTTGAGTCTGAAAGGCCCAGAGTCCTACCTGTTCAGCTTTCCCATTGCTGTTTAAGTTGGCTGGCCCCTGAGGTAATTAACAGTTTTATGGGGGAAACATATTTTGGATCATTTAGTATCTCCAAACCTCATATAACTTTAGTCCCAAGAAGAAACATATACATATATCAATATACAGTGAATATACAATGCACGGAGAGAACAGCATGAACAGTCTAGAAATAAATGAGAGCTCTTCGAATGGAGATGTAAAAACAGTTTGGTTTCTTAGGGATTGGTCCTGGAACTTGTCTTATTTAACATTTCCATAAATGATTTGGAAGAGGGAATACATGGCGAATTATCCAAGTTTGCAGATGACACGGAGCTCTTCCAGGTAGTGAAATGCCAAGCAGATGGAGATAAACTGCAGGGAGAACTTGCCAGCCTGTGTGAGTGGGCAGAAAAGTGATAGCTGATATTCAATGTGGGCAATAAAAGGTAATTCATTTAGGAAAAAATAATAAGAGCTATGCTTATGGAAAAATAATTTGAGTTATCCATTAATTTGATAAAAAGTACAGGCATTTTTATAGACTATTCTTTGATAATAACCCTTGAATATATTGATAAGTCCAGAAAGGTATTGAAAATAAATGAAAAGAAACATTAATCTTGAATTAAATGATATACTGTTGTTGTTAGGTACCATCGAGTTGGCTTCGACTCATAGCAACCCTACATAAAACAGAATGAAACATCGCTTGATCGTGCGCCATCCTCACAATCATTGCTGTATTTGAGCCCATCGTTGCAGCCACTTTGTCTATCCATCTTGTTGAGGGTCTCCCTCTCTTTTGCTGACCCTCTCCTTTACCAAGCATGATGTCCTTCTCCAGGGACTAGTCCCTCCTTATAACATGTCCAATGTACATGAGACAAAGTCTTGCCATCCTTGCTCTTAAGGAACATTCTGGCAGATTCGTTTGTTCTTCTGGCAGTCCACGGAATATATCCAGTATTCTTCACCAAAACCATAATTAAAAGATATCAATTCTTCCTTAGTCTTCCTTATTCACTGTGCAGATTTCTCATACATATGAAGCAGTTGAAAATGCCATGGCTTGGGTTAGGTGTACCTTAGTTCTCAAAGTGACATCTTTGCTTTTTAACACTTTAATGAGGCTTTCAGATTTGCCCAGTGCAATGTGTTTGATTTCGTGACTGCTGCTGCTGTGGGTGTTGATTGTGGATCCAAGTAAAATGAAATCCTTGACAACTTCAATATTTTCTCCATTTATCATGATGTTACCTATTGGTCCAGTTGTGAGGGTTTTTGTTTTCTTCATATTGATGTGTAATCCATACTGAAGGCTATATAGTCTTTGATCTTCATCAGTAAGTGCTTCAAATCCTCTTTTGTGTGTGTGTGTGTGCTTTAGGTAAAGGTTTAGAGAACAATGTAGTTTCTCATTAAACAAGTTACTATGCGTATAGTTTTGTGACATTGGTTGCCAACCCCGTGATGTGTCAACATTCCCCCCTTCTCGACCTTGGTTTCCCCATTTCCATTCATCCAGCTTTCCCATCCCCTTCTGCCTTCTTGTCCTTGTGCCTGGGCTGATATGCCTGCCCATTTAATCTTGTATACATGGTTGAACTATGTGTATTATTGTTTGTTTTGTAGGCTGTCTAATCTTTGGCTGAAGAGTGAACCTCAGGAGTGACTTCGGTACTGAGTTAAAGGGTGTCCAGGGGCCATACTTTAGGGGTTTCTCCAGTTTCTGTCAGACCAGTAAGCCTGGTCTTTTTTTGTGAGTTTGAATTTTGTTCTAAATTTTTCTCTAGCTCTTCACTGAAGCAAGCAAGTTTGTGTCATCTGCATATCACTGGTTGTTAACGAGTCTTTCTCAAATCCTGATGCAGAGTTCTTCATATAGTCCAGATTGCAAGTTTGGTCCATTTCAGACTGCAGAACTTGGTAAAAACCCTCGATTTCTTCATCTTTGGCATTAATAGTTGAAGCATAAATTTGAATAATAGTCGTATTAGCTGGTCTTCCTTGTTGGGGTATGGATATTATCCTATCACTGATAGCGTTGTATTTCAAGACAGATCTTGAAATGTTCTTTTTAAATGTTGCATGTGACACCATTCCTTTTCAATTTGTCATTGCTGGCATAGTAGACCCTATGATTGTCTGATTCAAAATGACCAATACCAGTCCATTTCAGCTCACTGATTTCTAGGGTATCCATCTTCCAAGTGTCTGTTTCATTTCTGACAACTTCTAACTTTCCTTGATTCATACTTTTTAAATTCCACATTTCAATTATTAATGGATATTTGCAGCTGTTTCATCTCATTTTGAGTTGTGCCACATCAGCAAATGAAGGTCCCAAAAGCTTTACTCTGTCCATGTCATTAAAGTTGACTGTACTTTGAGGAGGTACCTGTTCACCAGTCATATTTTGAGTGCCTTCAAACCTGAGGGGCTTATTTTCCAGAAGAGTACCAGACAATGTTCCACTAATGTATAAGGTTTTCAGTGGCCAAGTTTTTTAGAAGTAGATTGCCAGTTCCTTCTTCCTAATCTTTCTTAGTCTGGAAGTTCCACTGAAACCAGTCCACCATGGGTGACCTTGCTGGTATTTGAAATACCAGTCACATAGCTTCTAGCACCACAGCAACATACAAGCCACCACAGTATGACAAACTGACAGATGAGGGGTGGGATATATCATTACAGGGGATATTTAGTCAGTTTATCAGCTCATCTAATTGAGTGCCTAGTATGTATCTGCTTTTCTTTTGGACAGTAAAGTCTGCTTAGTCAGTGAATCTCAGGAAAAAAAAAAAAGGCAAAATCTGTAAAATATTGAAAGAATGTCAGTAAGGATAGTCTACTAATAAAATAGCAACAGTCAAAGCTTAAATGAAATACATAACGTTTGTAAAATTTTTTAATGTTCAAATTATTTTCCCTTATCTTATTTGATGTTATATTTACCGAGGATGTAGCAGTACAGGAATTTTTTTTTTTTTTTAATAGGTTTATAGATGAAGACTCAGAGGGTAAGGTAATTGAATGGATCTCCTAAGGCCATACAAATAATGAAGTGTCAAGATTCAAGCATGGATTTCCTATCTACATGTCTTGTTCCTTTTCCAGAGTACCACAGAACTTTTCTTATTAAGATGAAATTGAAGGAGCTTGATAAATCAAAAGGTAGACAGATTGAAAAAGTAAACAGGTTTTGGATGGATGAGAAAAGGATTGTTGTATAAACTATAGATGAGGTCGATTTCAGCAAAGGAACACATAACCCTCCACAGTGTCTTTTTTTTTTTTTTTTTTTTACAGTACATGGTTTTGAGGAATCAAAGGTATTTTCTAGGCTGTCAGCAATCACATTTAGGTCAAAAAGATTTCAAACCAGTTGCCCTCAAGTCAGTTTCAACTCATGGCAACCTATTGTGTTTCAGAGCAGAAGTGTGCACTATAGGATTTTCAGGGGCTGGTTTTTCAGAAGTGTATTGCTTGGCTTTCTTCTGAGGCATCTCTGGGCTGACCTGTACCTACAACCTTTTGGTTAGCAGCCAAGCATATTAACTGTTAGGACTCTATTATAATGGCAGAAGCAAAGAACTAAGAACTACACAGCTTAGGTTACTCAATAATGGTAGAACACCTACCTGCTTCCTCGGATAGCATTCTGCATGAATGGTGCATAGTGGAACTACTGTAGCTATGCATTTTGGTCACAGTAAATGAAGGAACTGCAGATCAGAGAAGAATGAGATCAGAAAAATCTCTGTGGATAAGGTGGGTGGTAGAGGTAGATAAGGTAAGAGTCTGGATTTCAAAGGGAAACTTGGGGTGAACCAGATAATAATCCAAAGGGACAGAGGCTAATAAGACTGACAAGGAAAAAAAGAGAGCGAGAGAGAAAGGAGTGATAAAAGAGGATGTGGGAGTAAGAAAAACATTGACTAAAAATTAATATAACATATGACTGGGATAAAGTCAATCATAGTTATATTATTTTACCAGCTACATTATTCTAGAAATTCATGTTGATAAACTTGTGAAATGGTTGCCCTGGAATAAGCCCATTATTAGCATTAATAAATAAATATGTACTTGAGATTTCCATTTTAAGAGAGTAAAAGATTAATATAAATATGCTTTTTATGCCCTTAGAACTTTTCCTCCATTTGAATTTGTTTCTCTTGTGTTGGCAACTCACGAGTTCATCCTCCACCTCCGTTCTCATTCCTGACTATAGTCTCTGCACTGATAAATTCTTACACGTGGAATACACTTTCTTCATCCCTGATTAGTCAAAGCCTACCCATTTTTCAAGACCAAACCCAATCGTCCTAATCTGTTTGTTCATTTAATTGTTCACTCATCCATTTTACAAATACTTAGTGAAAATCCATTATATTAATGGAAGTGTGCTTAACTAGTACCATTCTTCTGTAGTATTTATACTTCATACAATTTTTCAGTGAATTATTTGTTGATTGGTTTTGTCACAGCAAAAATTTGTTCAATGAATTGTAAATTACCGAAGAGGAGAGACTATGCTTTCAAGGTGTTTTTTTTTTTTTTTTTTTTTGTACCTCTCTTACTCATAATGCCATAATAAATTCCTTTTTCTTGGATATTTGACTTATTTAATTAATAGATTTAAATTGTCAATTTGAAAGAGAACATACATACATACAGCTACTTTGAAATGGAGAATAACTGCATTTGGTTCTTCTCGAATAAATTTTTTTACCTTTAAATGAGATTTGTCATATTCAAAAGATGAACAACAACAACAGAGTCTTGAAGCATAGCCTGATGGAACTGTTTCTATCCCTAGAAGAGTGTTGTGCTTATTGCCCCTGTTCTAATTGGCCTTGATGATAGAAACCATACTTGAGATCACATGATACAATTTTGCAAGACCAATGACTTCATTGCAAATACCTTTTTTCATCAACATAAATGGTGACTATACATGTGGACCTCGCTAGATGGAATACACAGGAATCAAATCGACTACATCTATGGGAAAAGACAATGGAAAAAACCTCAATATCATCAATCAGAACAAGGCCAAGGGCTGAGTGCAGAACAGACCATCAATTGCTCCTGTGCAAGTTCAAGTTGAAAGTGAAGAAAATTAGAAAAATTTGATGACAGCCAAAGTACAACCTTCAGTATATCCCACCTGAATTAGAGACCATCTCAAGAATAGATTTGACACGTTGAACACAAATGACCAAAGACCAGACAAGTTGAGGAATGACATCAAGGACATCATACACGAAGAAAGCAAGAAGTCATTAAAAAGACAGGAAAGAAAGAAAAGACCAAAATTGATGTCAGAAGAGACTCTGAAACTTGTTCTTGAACATCGAGTAGCTAAAGCAAAAGGAAGAAATGATAAAATAAAAGACTCGAACAGAAGATTTCAAAGGTTGGCTCGAGAAGGCAAAATATTATAATGACATGTGCAAAGACTTGGAGATGGAAAATCAAAAGGGAAGAACACGCTTTCCATTTTTCAAGCTGAAAGAGCTGAAGGAAAATTCAACCCTCAAGTTGCAACAGTGAAGGATTCTATGGGGAAAATATTAAATGACTCAGGAAGCATCAAAAGAAGACGGAAGGAATACACAGAGTCAGTATACCAAAAAGAATTGGTTGACATTCAGCCATTTCAGGAGGTACCATATGAGCAGGAACCAGTAGCTGAAGGAAGAAGTCTAAGCTGCACTAAGGTCACTGGCGAAAAACAAGGCTCCAGCAATTGACAGAATACTAATCGAGATGTTTCAACAAACAGAAGCAGTGCTGAAAGTACTCACTCGTCTATGCCAAGAAATTTGGAAGAAAACTACGTGGCCAGCTGACTGGAAGAGATCTAGATTTATGCCTATTTCCAAGAAAGGTGATCCCACTGAATGAAGAAATTATAGAACAATATCATTAATATCACACATAAGTAAAATTCTGTGAAGATCATTCAGAAGTGGCTGCAGCAGTGTATCGACAGGGAACTGCCAGAAATTCAGGCCAGATTCAGAAGAGGATGTGGAACCAGGGATATCATCGCTGAAAGCAGAGAATACCAGCAGGATGTTTACCTGTGTTTTTATTGACTACGCAAAGGCATTCAACTTTGTGGTTCTTGACAAATTATGGATAACATTGCAAAGAATGGGAATTCTAGAACACTTAATTATGCTCCTGAGGAAACTGTACATGAATCAAGAGGCAGTTGTTCAAACAGAATGAGGGGATACTATTTGGTTTAAAGTCTGGAAAGGTGTGCATCAGGGTTGTATCCTTTCACCATACTTACTCAATCTGTCAAATAATCTGAGAAGCTGGACTATATGAAGAATAATGGGGCGTCAGGATTGGAGGAAGACTCATAAACAACCTGTGTTATGCAGATGACACATCCTTGCTTGCTGAAAATGAAGAGGACTTGAAGCACTTACTGATGAAGATCAAAGACCACAGCCTTCGGTATGGATTGCACCTCAACATAAAGAAAACAAAACTCCTTACAACTGTACCAATAAGCAACAACATGATAAACGGAGAAAATATTGAAGTTGTCAAGAACTGCACTTTACTTGGATCCACAATCAACAGCCATGGAAGCAGCAGTCAAGAAATCAAAAGATGCATTGCATTGGGTAAATCTGTTGCAAAAGATTTGTTTAAAGTATTGAAAAGCAAAGATGTCACCTTGAAGACTAAGGTGTGTTGGTATTTTCAATTGCCTCCTATGCGTGTGAAAGCTGGGCAATGAACAAAGAAGAGCGAAGAATTGACACCTTTAAATTGTGGTGTTGGAGAAGAATATTGAATATTCCTGACTGCCAAAAGAATGAACAAATCTGTCTTGGAAGAAGTACAACCAGAATGCCCCTTAGAAGCAAGGATGGTGAGACTGCGTCTTAAGTGCTTACGTGCTTTGGATAAGTTGTCAGGAGGGATCAGCCCCTGGAGAAGGATATCATGCTTGGCAAGGTACAGGGTCAGTGAAGAAGAGGAAGACCCTGAGTGAGATGGATTGACACAGTAGCTGCAATAATGGGCTTAAGCATAACAATGATTTTGAGGATGGTGCAGGACCAGGCGCTGTTTCCACAGAAGTGACTCGACAACACCTAAAAACAAGTAAAACATATAACTATGTGTCATTACTCCTTCACCCAGAATCCTATTATATATACAGATGATTAAAAAAAAAAAAAAAAAAAGACAGTGGGATTTAGATGCAAGGGCAAGCAAATAAGAGAGCATTTAGGGAGGTTTGGGAGAAACAAAGAGAGAAAAATAATAGATGGAAACTGAGATGTGAATTCAAGAATCTTATCTCCTCTCCTAAAACACAGTCTCTAGACCAAACTGTCTAAGAGCAGCCATTTGGATAAGTGTTGGTAATCTGTTACAAATACCTTGAAGTGTGAGAGGAGAAGAGTGTAGAACACTGTCCCAGGGGCCTAAACTAAGAGTGAGCACATCTCTTGACTGGTTATACACGCTTTCGGTGGCTGTGCTCCTGTTTTGTTTAGCTCTGCACTCTCCACATGCCTGATATGTAGTAGGCATCACTAGAAATTATTTAATTGAACTAGGTTAAATTTTATGGGTTACTCTGACAGAATACCTAGCTATTAATGGAAAACAGGTCTAGAGGAGAAAACACACACACACACACACACATACACACACACACAACAGCTATAGTTGCCTAGCAGGGGAAGTTGACCTTGGTGGCCCAGTTAGTAGGGACAGTAGAAGAACAGTGGTCAAGTAATTGAGTCAAGACAAAGGGGCAGTGGGCAAAGGATGACCATGGAAAGAATAGGGGTCTAAGACACAATTTTGGACTATTTGATAATTTTGCGGAGGACTAGAACGCATTCACTATCTCTTTGGTAGACTACCTTCAGTAATTCTGTGTCAAAATGCTATAGCATTCTGCCTTCCCTTTGCCCTCAGATTTCACTTTAAAAATGTATTCAGTTATTCTACCTACTTTATCCTATGGTACTCCATTCAGTAATTCTAGCAGGGGACTCCTATTTGTAAATGTTCAGTTGTTCCAAGTGTTTTCTTACCAGCCTTTCATCAATAGCTATTTTAACAATGTCTTCATTACTTCCTAAATGTCCACTGTTCTTTCATTTACTGCTAAAAAAAAAAAAAAAAAATTCAGTATTTTAGCCATTGTTGAGTAGTCATTGATATCATGCCTGCCCCATTTATTTAGAAAATCTATTTTCTCTTACTGTCTTTTTTATTCAAAAATTTTACATATACTTAGTTTCCTTCTTATTTTTAATCCCTTTGGCTAGTATTAATGCTTCTATTTTTTGTGGCCATTATCTGCTTTCAGCTACTAGAAACGAATTCATATTCTTCTACAATAAACTATTGTTTCTCCTTAAATACTAAATAATAATACATAATGATGGTATTGGAGAAAATAGAAGATAGTTTCCTGCCCTTGCAGTGAAAAGAGGAGAAAGAAGACAGACTCACATTACTAAACTATGCCTACACTAAGAATTCACAAATCTGAGGAGGAAGGGTTGGCTGCTATTTTAGTCGAGTGATATTAATGAAGGTGGCAGGTAGGTTTAATTGAAAATACCTACTTGGAGCCAGTGAGTCTTGACTAAAGCAACTGTGAGAAAAGGTTAAGACAAGGTATTAGTGTGACAACCTTTGCATATTTAAAAATACCTAAACACATGAATCCTTGAAGTTATCATCTGGATACTTGGTGTTGAGCAGTAAGGAGGAAAAAGGTAGGGGATTTGAGCCTAGACTCAGGACACATCTTTCTTTGGGTACCTGGAGAAATCTGTTGAAATATTTTAATCATAGATCACTGCACAGTTTATTGAATCCTATATGTTTCGTTTACTATAGCTGTTCTTCAGGACCGAAAATAACATGGGGCTGGATATTTTTCCTATCTAATGCTGTTTGTCGTATTGTCATGAACTCAGAGTGCAATATAGAAAAACCTTTACTAAAATGGGGATGGTGTATTTGAGTAATTTCAGTATGACGCCATATATTATGTCAGGTCTAAGCACTGCTACTCAGATTTTCTAAGGTGTCTAGAACATGGCTCCACCATGGCTATCCAACTTATTTTCTATATCCATTTAAAACAAAATGAATTTTAGCCACAGACTCTTGCACATGCATTTATTTCCACTCTTACTCTTTTTTCCTATGTTGTACCTTTCCAGCTTTTGAATTTCTCTGCATCCTTCAGGCCTAAATTCCAGCCTTTATCCTTCAATATACTCTTTACTTAATATTCTAATGGTTCGCTTTGAGTAACTTGCAAGAGTTACTGCCATATGATTTTACATCTGATTGTTTAGTCTTGAACCATCAATTAAAATATGAACTCTTTTAAAGGCTAGAGTCATGACTTCTTCTTTATCCCATGGTGAAAAGTAGGGGGCTAAAGATGTAATAGGTTCCTAATAAAAAGATTGTTGTGCATTGAACAATTGGAAAACCACAATTTATTTATGTTGGGGAGGCAGAAGGAGTCTGAGCAGAGGCACAAGCCTTTCACTGCCTTCATAGATTTTGTAGATATGGATTTTACTTACTAGTTAAATATTAAACCAAAGCCACAGTACTGCCACGGCGCCTGGATAATCAACTATGTCTTAGTGAACATAAAATGCTACTCACTTCTAAAATCCTCTCCCCACAAGGAGGTTCTATTCTCACTCCTGAAGGCTTATAGAATTGCCTTTTATTGATTTCTGTCTGCAATAACACATTGCTCTTTGCTGGGTATTAAATAATAGCAATGACAGCAACGACAGCAACAGATAGCCCTCCTTTTAATGTCAGAGTACTCTGAAAGGAGTTTAGTCATTTGTCTGATGGCTTACTGGTAGGGTGACCATATGATTTATTTTTGAAGCTGACATACTTCTGAGAATGAAAAGGAGTTCATCGATGATTACACTGGGACCAGAGGTATAAACTAGGACTTTCCAAGATAAACAAAGACATAGAATCACCCCGTGCGTTCGAATCCCAGACATTTCTTGTGGATTAGTGAGGGAGGTGGCTATGCTGCAGCGCAGTCCATTCTGGCTGCTTCGTTTGTTTGTCTTCTTGTCCATCTCATGATCCATTCCTCAGTGCGCCGTTGTCATCATTAGGAATTCCAGGCATCGATATTCCCCCCGTCTGCAGACTGGCAGCGCAGGTATTTATTTCATTTTTTTTCCAGCTTATAAACATAATGCTTTTCAATTAGTATGCATGAGAGCGCTTTTCTCTTTTCCAGTAAAAACTTCATACACAACACATTTTTATTAAAAATTTCCAGAGATGGCTATCTCACCATTCATCACTTGGGACTTAAACATTTTTTTTTTTTTTCACATTTACCTGGAGTTGAAAGCCGTGATATATCACCCCCAGATGTCACTTAGGCCAATAGGCCATTGGCAGTTTTTAACAGAGCTGTAAGTATGCCAAAAATTATTATAACTAAAATTATGGCCGTAGGTGTGTCAATACCAGGAACGTTTTGCTGAATTATGCATTATTTAACATATTCCTTTTTGAGGAAGGCATATCTAGAAGTTTGTTTTGAACCAAAAGGAGCCTTCTCAGATATAGAAACCCTGATTTTTGGGAATAAGTAGGCTTGATACAGTGGCTTTAGTCTATCCCTTACATATTGTTAGAATTATATACATATATATCCAAGAGTTTTCTGCAATAACAGTTACTATCTATTCTGTGCACATTATTAGAATTATAGAAAGTCCAAGGGAGCTATGAATTTACAAACAAGAAGCACCATTTGCAAAGCTTTCGGAATTTGCACATTTTCTCAATTGAGATTAAATTATACTTTATGAATATAATTTTAAAAAATGAGGCTTTAAGGGGGTATGTGAGGACTACTCTAATTTCGAGTCTTGTCCTTGCAGAACATGCAAGGGGCATTATGGAGTCATACATTAAATGAGAAGTCATACCTCAGGAGTGAGGCTGAGTAGGATAAAGTCAAGTTCGGTGTTAAGTAAATGCGGACTGGAGGAAGCCACTCTATTGCTGCTCAGGGAGCCTGAGATTACCTTTCATTTCAGTGGCCCCGTCAAGTAGTATGTGATCCTGTACTTGGTGCACAGGGAGAACTCGAGCAGTGTTTGCTCAGGACTTGACTGTATTCCACTTTCTCCTTTCCTCTACTTGCAGAGGTGAGATGTCAGTCTTTCTGTCTAAAGCCAGTCCCTCCACCTGTGTGCTAGGTCACTTGCCCTCTCAACTCTGTGGGCATCTTGCTGGTACCCTCTTACCTGCACCCATCTCTCATTACACTGCCTCCAGTCTCTTCCACCTTCTTTCGGAAAAAAGCGTAATAATCAGTTCCGTGGTTTTCGTGAACATATAGATCGTTTTCATCATTTCTGTCACCTAGTTTGCTTAATTAAGTAATTTGTTGACATAAACAGGATCTTTGGCCCAACAGAAGCTGGAACAGATGGCATCTAAAACCAGAAATAATCATTAATCTGTCCCACGGAAGGTGTGAAGCAGCATGTTTAGAAGAAACAAGTGTGACTGTAAGATGGTTCTTTATAAATGTCTGAGGTAGGTATTTTGCAGACATTTACAGAATAAGGAGATGGAAGGGGGGGAACTGTGGGACGAAAGAAGGACAGCCGTATCTTTAGAGCGTGAATGAAGTGCTGTGACTTTCCAAGATAAAAATGTGCTTAATTCAGTATATTATGATGTACCGTTAAAATACAATGAATATTAAGCATAATATGTTTAACATGCTAGATGTTTTCTATAACCTACTATATTTGAAGTGTGTTAAATTATAACATATTTTATATTAATTTTAAGTTTTAATCTATTACAATATAAATACTCGTACACATATACATATATATGCAAGCCTAAGTACACCCTTTAGGAAAACAAGTGTGAATTGATTTTTTCCTGACTATGTTAGTACGTGGGGATTTTAGTATTTATTTCTCTCAGGTGTTTATCAAGGTTTTTTAACTATTCTTTTTCTCATTTTACTTTGTAAAACCCTACTTTGATCTTCTTTTAACAGATGCTGCAAAAGGTAATCACATTTGTTTAATCTTACGCTAATGTTTAATAAATAAGTATTTTATAAATTAGGAAAAAGTTCTAGGTCAAATATTAGTGTGGCAAATAAACGCTGTGTTGTAGCAAATTATCTTATGTTTGATTTGGTCATTCCGTACCAGTATTAAATTGCTATAGTAGTATTCTCTCTCTTAACAGGTTTTAAATATACATAATGTATTGAGTTCCCCTCCCCTCAAAAATTCTTCCACAAGGAGATTGGTAAGCATTCTTCCAAAGATAGAACACTGATATCGACGTATGATTCTAGTACTTTCTGAGCACAAAACATCGTGTTACACGTGGAGGCATCTGGGTCATCAACACAAGCAGTGTTCATCGGTGCTGGAATTCCAGTATCATGGTGCAAAGTCAAATCTTCACATTTAAAAACAGCCTCCCCCAAATGAAGAAAATAGGAATACTAAGTGTAAGCCAGTATATTTATTGACTGTGTGCTCTCAGACATACTCTCAGGATAGAATAAGAAGAGGTGTAACTACGGATATCTATTGAATGTTTCCCATATAGCAGGGAATTTATCTATTATTTATTCCTCACCACACATAGCGAAGTGGGCATGATTATTCCTTGTGTTATTACAGATGAAGAAACTTGGGTTCAGAGTAGTTTCATGACTCGGCCCCACATAATCCGGGGTTTAATTTTCAGTACTCCATAACCTATGCTGCTTTAGAAGAGAGGAATATTCAGATACTCCTTAACTAGGTTGATACAACAGTTGCCGGCAAGTCAATTTCAGCTCATAGTGACCCTCTGGAAACCCTGGTGGCGTAGTGGTTAAGTGCTACAGCTGCTAACCAAAGGGTCAGCAGTTCAAATCCACCAGGCGCTCTTTGGAAACTCTATGGGGCAGTTCTACTCTGTCCTACAGGGTCGCTATGAGTCGGAATCGACTCCACGGCAATGGGTTTGGTTTTTTTGGTTAGTGACCCGCTAGGACAGAGTGAAACTGCCCCATTGGGTTTCCAAGGAGCGGCTGGTGGATTCAGACTGCTGACCTTTTGGTTAGCAGCCAAACTCTTAGCTACTGCTCCACCGGGGCTCCAGATTGATATAAGGCACCATCAGTTTTGAGCCAGTAATCCCTGATTTAAAGATTCCTCTTTTAAGCATTTCAAATAAACTTGTATCATTTAGTTGAATTTTGTGTGTGGAGGGGTTTGTGGAAATTTGAATTTTGTTTTAACAAGATATACCTCCCATTTTTGGTGGGGAAGTGAGAGTTTACCTGATAAGGTCTGGTCTTGTAATGTGATATCCCAGGTTATTTAGGCAGGAGTGCACAGCAGTGAAATGTTTGGACACGTGTGAGTACAGCACAAATAGCCTGCAGCTTGAGTCCACCTCCCCTACTCTGTGGTGCTCCATCCAACAATATGAGCCTGAGGCATTCATGGACTCTAGACTGGATTGACTTTCTTGAACCTTCTTCTTGGCTTTGAGCCTCAGGAATTATCGGATTTTGATGCTATTCAAAAGGAGTAGTATAGGTACTCAGTTATAAATGTGAGAAATGAAATCCACATTCTAGCTGCTGCCATCTCTCCCGTGTTCAGGCAGAAGTCACAACCATGATATTTGGTTAGTTGTTGAGCACCTTTTATACCTGCTAAGCCTTTATTTAAACATCTCAGTTGATCTCCCCGATCCCTCTGAAATGAGCTTACCATATTTATGCATGGAGAAACTGAGGCTCAGAGATAAGCAGTAATATTCTCCACTTAACTACAAGGGTAAAAAGCCATGTTGGCATTCATGTCTGGGTTCACAAACACCATGGTGCATGTTTTCTCTGTTCCACCAAACCACCCAAAGGGGTTTTCAGTAGACAGTACTAGAAATACTAGAATCTCTTGTATTTGAACATCAGAGATTTACTGTGAGCATTCTTGGTGCTTGATATGCACCATCATAACTACAGCCATAAATCTAGGTGTGATCGGGTAGCCAGAAAGGAAGTGGCTGGGACAGAACTTTTACCTCTATCGGTATACTGAAAGACATAGATGGAAATGATCCTGCTACACAACCCAGCTCAGCCACCTCTTGATTTATTGAAGAGACCTACAGTGATAATTATCACTGGGAATAAGGGGATGAATGAGGAGAAGCTGCCTCTATCCTCCGTCCATCTATCCATCTATTATTATTATAATGAATATTATTTGCCAGGTGCTATAGTCATGTGGAAACCCTGGTAGCGTAGTGGTTAGGTGCTATGGCTCCTAACCAAAAGGTTGGAAGTTTGAATCCATCAGGTGCTCCTTGGAAACCCTATGGGGCAGTTCTACTCTGTCGTATAGAATGTCTATGAGTTGGAATTGACTCAATGGCAACAGGTTTTTTTAATTTTTTTTAAGCCATGCAGTCAATCCATTACAATTGTGATAAATGTAATGAAGGATATGGGGCACTAGAATGGGATTCCTCAATGTGGTGTGATGAAGGCTGTGGGAATATCAAAGTATGTGCTCTGATGCTGGGTGTGGACCAGGTGACTATTGACTAGATCTACTTGTTTTGCCAAATCCATTCTACTTGGGAAATGAGGCATTCCTTTGAACTCACTGGATAAATTTGAGATATAGCATTCGATTCTACGGACTACTGTGATGCCTGACAATCTTTCCTTCACCTCACAGCCAGATACATCTATTTCAGCATACCTTTCTGCCTGAGCAAGATCAAGATCCTGTAACATCTGGGGTGAAGAGCTGTTTGAGTATAGGCCATGATGGAGAAGGGGGACAGAAATTACCTTTCTTTCCAGAACTTTACTCCAGATATATTTTTTACCTTGCAGATCCAGTATGGTACCACCAGACATATTTATTACCTTGGAGATCCAGTATGGTACCACTTTCATTATTTCCCTTGGTGCGGGGGCGGGGTTGGTATGCTGAATTGCCCCATCTTTGAGGGACTCTTTCAGGGTAAATCTGGGAAGGAGGCTGAGTGGTTGGTATGTGTGGTATTTACATCTTCTCAAGAGTACAGCTGCCTATCTGCCTGAGCACTGAAGTCTAAATCAGACAACCGGCTCAGTGACCATGCCCAAGGGTCCAGGAAGCTGCTAACAAGATAATGGCCCTTCTGTTTAGCTTGAAGATCGTCTCTTTACCTTCTAAAGATGATTCCCGTTGAGACAAAAGTTGCTATGTTTATTTTATTCAACTAGTTATGTCCTCTCCTTTGCCTTGTCAATGAGGCAAAGATAAGCCCTGGTAACCAAGACATTTTTAAAAAAAAATTTTGCTTATCAACCCTGAATTTTTCTTTTTCACTGTTATCACTGTTTGTTTCTCTTTCGGCAAGTTCCTTAACAATGATTTCATTTGTGGATTTCCTTGGAAAAAAGATACGGTTCACTTCAGTCTATCTCTTCCCAAGGAATAGTTTCTTTTTAATTACGTTTTACGTGTAAGGTTTTCCTCCTGCTGTAATTCAAGTTTGCAGGGAGTTGCTTGGGTTGGATACAACTTGTACTTTTTTTCTCTGAGGAAGCAAGTTAAAGTACATAAAATATAAACTTTCATACTGATCGTAAGGAGCCCTGGTGATGCAGTGGTTAAAGCACTCAGCTGCTAACCGGAAGGTCGGACGTATGAACCTGCCAGCCTTTCTGTGGGAGAGAGATGTGGCACTCTGCTTCCATAAAGACTATAGTCTTGGCAACCCTGTGGGGCAGCTCTGCTCTGTCCTGTATGCTCCCAATGACTCGGAATCGACTGGACGGCAATGAGTTTGGTTTTGGCTTTGGCTTTATCTTAACTACTATCTTAACTGCTGGTCTCCTTTTGTTGATGTTGTTCAGTTATACATTCCTGAAGAAGAAAATAAAAACAAAAGACAGAGTTGTTATCTAGTAGGCTACTTTTATGGAAAAAGACTGAGAGTATGTTGAGCAAGGGAGCCCTTTTAGTCAGACAGTTCCACCGTGTTACCGTTACATTCATCGTTCGTTCTCTGCTCAGCTGGCCAGCCGGTGGCGAATGGGTCCTCCTCTCAGACTCCACAACCAGCTCAGCTGCCTAAGAGTGCGACTCGGAGGCTGTGCTTGTACCATAAATTGTTTGAATTTTTCATGACTTTTGGAAATATTTTCAAATTCTAAAGTCTCTGGGCACTTTGGTAGGGCCCTGAAAAATGGCCTTATCCACTTCGGATCCCTGCATAAAGTATCCTTTAGCCCTTTTCGTCTCATTCCTAACCTTTTCTAGACATAGGGATAGCAGAGGGAAAGAGGTAAAGAAGTGAGGGAGATAAGTGCCTCAGACCTTGAGGGACTAACAAAGGGAAGGAGGGAAATCAGGTGTCACACATGCTCCCCCAGAGAGACGATCTGACTTTCCCATTCTCTCCTTCCACTAACCCACTCAGGCCTCTAGAGCAGAGAGCACTCACAAAAACGAGGCCCTCAACGGTTACTCAAGCTTTTGGGGGTGGCAGCAGCATAGTAGAGAGTGACCGATGAATTTCTAACAGTTACAGTGCGAGGAGGGACAGCAGCATGCCCCATTCCCCAGTTTTCTTCCTGCTAAAGAACATTATTTAGGATCAGCACATCCCCAACGTTCATATGAACCGCAAACCTGACTGCCTAAAAGGCTTTTCTAACTTAAAACAACCTCGTGCGTTGTCAGAGAAAGAATATGCCTCTGGGAATGATAAACAGGTTACGGTGAAGGCTTGCTTTGCCCCACCTCCCTCCCCTGGAATCTGACATTTATATTATCACTCATTCATTTATCCAGCCAATATTAATCAAATGCTCACTATGTGCTAGACACTATAATAGGTACTAGGGTTGCAGCAGTGAGCAAAACCAACAACTTGCCCCCTATTCCGCATTGTCAGAGCTCACACATACTGATAGAAGGAAAATACACAAAAGAATATGTAAGTTACAAAGTTTATTGTTGTGAGCTGCTACAGATTTGGTCCCTGACTTGTCATCCCATGCACAATGGAACAAAATGCTGCCCAGTCCTGTACCATCCCCAAGGTTCAGATTGGGCCTTTGTGATCCATAAGGTTTTTATTGCTGGTTTTTCAGAAGTAGACTTCCAGGCCTTTATTCCTAGACCTTCTTAGTCTGGAAGCTCCACTGAAACACGTCTGGCATTGTAGCAACATGCATGCGTCTACTGACAGACGGATGGTGATTGTGCATGGTGCATAGGTAGGAATTGAATCTTGGTCTCCCATAAGGAAGGTGAGAATTCTACCACTGAACCACCGGTGCCACCATACACAGTGTGTTGTTGAGGTTGTTGGTGTGCCAACAATTCTAACTCATAACAACCCTACAGGACAGAACAGAGCTGCCCCACAGTTTCCTAGGCTGTAATCTTCCTAGGAGCAGGTTGCCAGGTGTTTTCTCCTGCAGAGTGGCTGGTGGGTTTAAACCGCAGACCTTTTGGTTAGCAGCCCAGCACTTAACTATTGTGCCAGCAGTTAGTTAGGAGTTGCTAAATGTAATGGAGAAAATTAGGTAGGTGATTTTGGGGTGGTGGCAAGGGGAGCAATTAGGGAGTTTCATTTTTGAAGAAAAGTAAGGGAAGATGCCATTCACGCAGACGCTTGGAGGAAGTGTGAGAGCCAGCCATGTGAATACAGGGAAAAGTGATCCATGCAGAAAGAACAGCTACTGCAAAAGTGCTAAAGCTGGAGCATGGCTGCTATATTCAGGGAGCTGCAAGACGTCAGTGTAGTGGACGTGCTGTGAGCAAGTGGTCCAACAGTAGATGCGGTTAGAGAGCAAAGGGTGGGTTGTACAGGGCCTTATGGACCATTATCACGACTTTATTTTACTCTGAGTGAGATGGAAAGCCATTGGAAAGTTTTAAACAGGAAAGTGGCACATTCTGATGGAAGTTTTAAAAGGGTAATTTTACCTGTGGTGGTGAGCATACCCATGGTGAGCATAGAGAGGGCAGAGGAGCAGCAGTGACACCTCAGGTAGAGGTAGTTAGGAAGCTTTTTGCAGTAATCCAGGTATGATGGTAACTGAACTGAACTGAACTGAACTGAACTAAGGTGATAACAATGACAGTGATGAGAAATGGTCAAATTCTGGATACATACTGAAGGTAGCACTGGAAGTTTTTATTTATTTGAAATTACATTCATCACTATGCATAAAGAAATGTAGCCTACTTACATTTTTGAAAAATAAATTTCATGGCGTGATGGAGTCATCCTTGGATACCCTATGATGTGGGGTGTAAAGAAAGAGAGGAATCCGGTGTGAGTCTGTGGTAGGGGGAATAATGGCCCCTAAAGCTCCTAGGCCCTAACCTCTGGACCCCATGACTGTCATCTTATATGACAAAAAGAACTTTGCAGAATAGATGAAGTTAAGGATGTTGGGATAGAGATATTATCCTGTATTATCCAAATGGGCCCTAAATGCCCTTATAAAAGGGAGGTAGAGGGAAATTATACCCCAGAAGAGGAAGGAGGTAATATGACCATCGAAGCAATAGGTTGCAGTGATGACACCTGTCAAAAATGCACGCTGCCTTCTGAAGCTGGAAATGACGAGGAAACAGACTCTTCCCTAGAGACTTAAGAAGGAAACAGCCCTGCCAGTACCTTGATTTAGCCCAATGAAATTGATTTTGGACTTGTGGCCTCCGGAACTGTAGGAAAATAAATTTGTATTGTTTTGAGCCACCGAGACTGTGGTAATTTGTTACAACACAATCGGGAGCTAATACAGAGTCCAGAGATTTTGGCCTGAGCAATTTAAAGAATGGAGTTGCCATAAACTAAGATGGGGGAACCTTGTGTTATTTGGAGGGGAGGTGGTAGAGAGAAGAACAGAAGATACTACCCTGATAATGCCACACTGTGAATGTATTTATCAGGTTCATCCTTTCTCAGTCCTGATACCTGGAACCCAAAAATAATATTTGTCAGCTTAGCAGGAAGTTTTGGCACAGTGGATAGCACACCTGTCTGGAACCCAGGACATGCCAGACTGCTCCTGACTTGGGGAAACACATTCTCTCTGAGTATTATTAATTTGTTTTTCACCTGTAAACTGAAGAATCTTAATGGCTGTGATCCAGTCCTCTGAAGTTTTTGAGGCTACCAGTTAGAGTTATCCTATATAGGAGAGTGCAGTTGAAGCTACTTAATGATTTTGCCTTCATTCATATACTACTGGAAACCCTGGTGGCATAGTGATTAAGAGCTACGGCTGCTAACCAAGAGGCTGGCAGTTTGAATCCGCCAGGTGCTCCTTGGAAACCATATGTGGTAGTTCTACTCTGTCCTATAGGGTCTGTAGGGTTTTACTAGTGAAGAGGTGTTAGGCCATTGTCTAGTTAACTAAATCAAGTCGGACAACCAAATTGGGTAATTCAATTTTTCAAATCTACTTTTGCATCTGCGTTATGAAGTTTGGCCATCTGCCTTGATCAGATTAAGATAATGGTTGCTAGATTTCTTCTTTTGTGCAGAGCACACTCAGCTAGGGTTTTTCAGAGAATATTCAGGCTTGAAAATATGCCACTATGCATAAAGGAATGGAGTCTATTTACATTTCGAAAAAATGAGTTTTACAATGTGATGGAATAGCTCTTTTATACCCTGTAAGATTTTGGGGCCATAAATCCGAGGGTTTGTCGTCCCATCGTACTAAGGGTTTAGAATGCTACACTATCAGCTCAGCTGTTAGAAGTGGATTATATCAATTGTAGGACTGAAGAAGCTTCTAGTATCCTGCTGCAATCTTCTTTGGGCCTATTAGTGTGCTACATGTTTATGGTTACTTTTGTTTTCTGGAAGGTCCCACTATATTATACCTTCCAAGTTGAGCACCTTCCTTAGGAGCTACTGGTTGAGTTGTATGAGCTTAGAGGGGCAGGTGTGAAATCATTGTGAATTCCGCAGTGCTATTAAACTCCACATTTCTCCATAGCTCTGTGGCTGACGTTCTAAGCACACAAGCAGTTATGCAAGAATCGATTTTTGCCATGAAAGGGCCGGGGGTCTGAGCAAGCACCTTGGTCAAGAACCAGCTCTGGAGGGGATGTGAAACCCATTATTGATCCAGGGCTGAGAAATCAGTGACTGTTGTATTATATAATTATTGATAGAGCCAGAAAATGCCACAGGCAAAGCACAACTTACTGTTTGTTATGCTGGATTGTCTCTCTCGTCTGTGTCAGGCCGCTGTGTCCGCTCTTGTGTTCCCATACCATGTTTATTTATACTATGTGCAGTTAGCTTTCATATTTCTCTTGTGATTCCAGCTTGAAAAATGAACAGAGTTTTGTTCAGAGAATATAAAAAAATTTTACTAAGCACTCGAATGGGCTCAAGCTGAATACCCAAGTCTGGACAGAGGGAAGATGAGTCACCAAGACAATCAGAACAGTGAAGGGATGGCATGCCTCTCCTGTGTGTACCCCTCATCCACAGTCATATTTTTTTTCACCACACGCCCAAGCAAGAAAGGTACAGGTGGTTGGTATGGCCTAGTGTGAGGAATACTGACTGAGCACCTACTCTGTATAAGGTCTTGTAATAGGTAAGGTCCTTAAGAGGTGTAGGGGGAGGTTTGAGAATGAGAAGACAACATGATTGTCGTCCAGATCCTGGATAAATCACTCCTGTATAATACTCCATAATCCTTTGTTCAGGTCACCCATTGCTAGCTCCTTGTCTCTCTTCCTTCTCTTCTTCTTTTGGGTGCTGTTCTTTTCCCTTTGCATTTATTAGTCAAACTTACAGCTTCTAGATAAAACACTAGCTTCTTTTATGATGAATGCCTGTCTTTGATTCTACAGTAATATATCAAATCCATGAACACAGAGCAAATGTCTACTATAGATAGGAGGGTCTAGGAAGAAATCCTAACCACTATCTAGCTGTTTTAGTTGACATATCTCTGACCTACAAGGACATGGGCAGGCTGTGGAGAGTAAAAAGCCACCAGTACTTATGAACATTATAGTTATCATTTATCAGATGGCTTCTGTATGTACACAGTATGGGAACATTCTTAAATTGGATTTAAGGTCTCAGTCAAATAGTTTATTTAACTGATAGCTGACAGTCAAATTAGGGGAGTCTTAATATTTCAAAGGAAACCCTGGTGGTGTAGTGGTTAAGTGCTACGGCTGCTAACCAAGAGGTCAGCAGTTCGAATTCATCAGGCACTCCTTGGAAACTCTATGGGGCAGTTCTGCTCTGTTCTATAGGGTTGCTATGAGTCAGAATCGACTCGATGGCCGTGGGTTTGGTTTGGTTTTGGGTTAATATCTCAAAAGTATCTTTTAAATAGTAAAAGAAGAAACAACTTTGGGATGAATGGTAACTACTGCATAATCAAATAACCTTGGAAAGCCCTATTCTAAAAGGAAGGGTGTTCTAAGTTAGATATAGGGGAAATATTTTGTTCTTTTAGACAATGGTGCTGGTGTCATAATAAAGATGCACTTTTGTGGTCATGAGCACTAAAAATCTTCACTCCAATGAAATTCCTACGTAGACGTTCAAATTGCTTATTCCCTAAAAGTGTATTTGAAATTTCTTGGAAATGAAACTTGGTAATTGTGGTTTCCTCAATGTCAAGTTCAGTGTTGTAATCTTCAGCTGCTAAAGTGAGTTCTTTGGGATGAAAACAAGTTACAGCTGTTGCCCATATTGCTTTTGTATGGATTGCACACCACCGCTGTGTGACTCCTGAAAAAAGCTCCTTCATTAGGTTGTGAACTCTGTGTACATCTGTGAATACGTCTGGGTTTTTATGGAAACTCCTTCACTTTAGAAACCATAGAGATAGATACCTTCAACTTTTGTTAAGCATATTTAACTGTTTGCATGAATGATGTCTTATAAACAGAGAGCATCATTCTTATCTTTAGTCCCTTGATTTGTCTTCTGTTTGCTCTAGTGAATTATTCACTGCCTGGAGAATGTTGCTTTTAAAAAGTCCAAGATTAATTTTGTTTCTCAAGAGTAATTTTTTTCTGGTTACATTCTCTTTCATCAAAAATATTAAATATGTGAAAGCTGAATTCAAACAAACAAGTTGTCATTTTGTGTGTGCGTGTGTGTGTGTGTAATTTGGGTATCACGCAGGGTATATTTATACTCCAAGAAACATTTACTGGAAATGCTTGAAACTCCCATAGTTGACTCATTATTAAAACTAACCTAATTTTTTTTTAACACTATCATAAGAAGGATTCTTTCTACCAATTTCTAAGCTGTGTCAAATGCGAAACGGAAAAATAACCAACATCTTACAAAAGCAATTGGTCAAAGTTATTAATGAGGCAATTCTTTCTGCATAAGGCATCTTAGAAAAACTAATGAGAGAAAATGTGACAATAAATTGCAGGCTGCTTTAGGTTGTGTGACATTTTTATTAATAAAAGAGTCAACTTCAATGGAAAAGATCGACTTGCTGTGCGTTACAAATATAAATCTCATACTTTGTGCATTATATACCACCATACTCTTATCTTGAGCTGGGGCAGAGTCAGTTTTCATGGACCCTGAGGTCTTATAATGTTAGGAGCCTTCTCCTAAGGGGAGGGGGGGAGTAACTTTTGAAAAATTTACAAAAACTGTGAACATGTGACTAGGGTCTTGCCCAAGACCTTAGGAGGGAGCCTTCCTAGTGAAGGGCCCTGAATCTTGAGCTTCATTAGATTCATGATAAGTCTGATTCTGTCTTCATTCCTTTGCTGAGATAATCAGAGATCATTAATATCTGATAATAATATCATTCACTCAGCTGTCAATTAATTGATTTGTAAATTAATTAATTGAATCATGTACTTGTTGTACTAGGAATACTCTAACTACTGTAGAAAGTACACACTCACATTTAAATGTCTAACACAATAACAGATTTTAGGGAGGATATACTTGAGAATATAGTATTTGGATGGGCAGCCATGACCTAATGACCTCTCCATACCATCAAACACTAAACACAAATATGAGCACTGAATCTCTGCCATATTCATTATTATTATTTTCTTTAAAACCTACGATGTATTAGACTGCTAGGTCTAGGGAAAAAGAATACATATGACATGGACACTACCCTCAAAGAGATAATGTCTAATAGGTTAGTGATATGTTTAAAGATGGCTCTAATTCAGGGTAGAAGATGATAAATATCATAAAAGAATGAGTATATTTGAAGAATAATTCTGTAAAAATTCAATTTATTAAAATTTTGGATATAGCTTCACTTATTTCACATGTTTGGGAGGTTCTCAATCCAGTGAAAGGTTTGTACTGTAGATATTCCTAATTTCTAATCCAAACTTACAGCTTTCTCCTAATAGGAGCAGGCAAAATTGCTGGCCAACCACAGGTGATATTTTCCCATTTTTTGACATTCTCTTGAGATTTGTATTTTACAGACATGAGCAAAGAGAGGTAGCCTGGTGGGAGGAGAGGGAAGACACAATGTCCTCTCATTCTATTCCCTCATAATCCACACTGCCTCTAATTTGCAGTGCTTTCTTAGCATTTTTCCTATGGGATTTTAGAAGCATTTATGTTAAGCTGCAGCAAATTATGCAAAGTTATTAAGGAACTTCCTGGATTTAAGAGTTGAAATATGCTTTGTAAAGGAAAGATGCAAATTTTTCAAGCAAAGATTTTTCATATTCCATTTCAGTTTAGCTAGAGGAAACAGACCTTTTGACAAATAACAAAGCACTTATATAAAATCAGAATCTGTCAAACGTCCAAATTCAGCCATCAGCAGTTCTTTCTCTCCTTGGTTCTCAACGTTCTCGTGAATCAGATGTTTTCATCCTGGGTCTCTAGTCCCCAGAGGAGTCTTGCTTTGAAAAGAGTGCCTGTCCTGACCAAAAGTGAGGAAGCTTCTTGGCTAAGACATAGTTATCCATATCCTTCAGGTTACTGAGGTCATAAATCTAGTTGCTTGCTCTCTCTGGGGAGTGGCATACTGGAGAAGTTAAAAGTATTGTCAGGGAGTGAGGGAGAGAAAGACAGTGAGATGACTGCTCACTGAATCTGGCCTCATCTATGCCGTTCAATGTGCATCTCAAATTTAAATCTTAGAACGGACATAGTTCATGTAGGTGTTGCCATCTGAGCATTTTCTCTGACTGGTGGGATGGGCCCTGGCAGCAGTACATTCGTGCAGACAATCTCAGTGAAATTTTGATCATTGTCTTATTTATGGGCAGACCCTGCAAAAGGGCCGAGAAATAGTGATCTGTGCACCCTGGTTTGTTTGGGGCATAGCAGGGCGAGGACAAACAGCAGGAAATAAATAGAATATATCGATAGTAAGTGGAATGGGATGCAGAGAAAACTCTAAACTAAGTAGGGTTTAGGGATGGCAGGTAAACTGAGTCAGATGGCCAGACTTAGTATCTGAGTCAAAACACATGGCACCCATGACAGGGGTCCAAGGATAACTGGTACCTCCCAGTCCTTACAAACAGAAGCACTGGGTGCCCGTGGTCTGTCTGCAGAACTCACCCACCTGTATGCTGTAGGAAACAGGGACATGCTTTCCTCACAGACATTCGGGGGACAGTTCTCAGCCTCCTGCCTTGTTCAGAGTGTGACCCCATGCCGCAGCCTGATACCGGTACCTACACCAATCACCACTGCTCCTCTAAGACTGTAGAACAGAGCCTGTACCACACATTTGATGATCAGCTACCTGGACACCTGAACTGAATCCATTCAAGAAAAATGAATGGACTCCTAGACTTATATACCTGATAACATCTCTAGCCATCTCAAGACAGGACGTCAGCGTTTCAAAGGTGAAAATAATCTAGCTAGCTAACCCAAGCAACCCATTTGGGCATATCAAAAAAAAAACAACAAGAAGTTAGGGTATAGTAAGCAAACATAAAATGAGCTAATACAATAACTTATAAATAGCCTGGACAAAAGAGTCAATATCAAGTCACATAAAGAAACAGATCATGATCAGCTCAACAAGCTCTCAAAACAAATAATCAGTGGATCTTCTGGATAAAGTGCCTTCCTGGAATTACTGGTTGCAAATTCAAAAGATTAATATACAGAACTCTTCAAGACTTCAGGAATGAAATTAGGAAGGAGATCAGGCAATACGCAGAACAAGCCAAGGAAAACACAGATAATGTACTTGGCAAAATTAAAAAAGTTCTTCAAGAACATAATGGAAAATTTAATAAGCTGCAAGAATCCATAGAGAGACAGCAATCAGAAATTTAGAAGATTAACAATAAAATTACAGAATTAGACAACTCAATAGAAAGTCAGAGGAGCAGAATTGAGCAAGTGGAAGGCAGAATTGGTGAGCTTGAAGAAAAAGCACTTGGCACCAATATATTTGAAGGAAAATCAGATAAAAGGATTTAAAAAATTGAAGAAAACTTAAGAATCATGTGGGACTCTATCAAGAGAAATAACCTGCGAGTGATTGGAGTACCAGAACAGGGAGGGATAACAGAAAATACAGAGAGAATTGCTGAAGATTTCTTGGCAGAAAACTTCCCTGATACCATGAAAGATGAAAAGATATCCATCCAAGATGCCCATTGAACTCCACATAAGGTGGATTCTAAAAGAAAGTCACCAAGACATATTATAATCAAACTTTCCAAAAGCAAAGATAAAGAGAGAATTTTAAAAGCAGGTAAGGATAATTGAAAAGTCACCTACAAAGGAGAGTCAATAAGAATGAGCTTGGACTACTCAACAGAAACCATGCAGGCAAGAAGGTAATAGGATGACTTATATAAAGCATTGAAGGAAAAATATTGCCAACCAAGAATCATATATCCAGCAAAACTGATTCTCAAATATGAACGTGAAATTAGGACATTTCTGGATAAACAGAAGCTTAGGGATTTTGTAAAAACCAAACCAAAACTTCAAGAAATACTAAAGGGAGGTCTTTGGTTAGAAGATCAATATCAGGTATCAACCCAAGACTAGAACACTTGACAGCAATCACATGTTAACCCAGACAGGGAAATCACAAAAATAAATTGAGATAAAAAAAAGATTAGAACAGGGAAACAACAATGTTATTATGTAAAAGAAGACAACATTAAAACAATAAAGAGAGACTAAGAAATTCAGTCATGGATCATTCATATGGAGAGGAAGACAGGCGATACAAAGAAATAAAAGTGTAGGTTTAAACTGAGAAAAATAAGGGTAAATATTAAGGTAACCACAAAGAAGACTAACAATCTTACTCATCAAAATAATATACAAGAAAAAAATAGAGACTCAGCAGAAACAAAACCAACAACAATGAATAAGGAGGAAAGATAACATATAAAGATAAACTACTCACACAAAAATTTAAGTGGGAAAAAGAAACTGTCACCAACACACAAAAAAACAACATCAAAATGACAACACTAAACTCATACCCATCTATAATCACGCTGAATGTAAATGGACTAAAAGCACCAATAAAGAGACAGAGAGTGGCAGAATGGATTAAAAAACACTGATCCGTCTATATGCTGCCTACAAGAGACACACCTTAGACTTAGAGACACAAACAAACTAAACTCAAAGGATGGAAAAAAATATGTCAAGCAAACAGCAATCCAAAAAGAGCAGAAGTGGCAGTATTAATTTCTGACAAAATAGATTTTAAAGTTAAATGCACCACAAAGGAAAAGGGAGGACACTGTATAATGACTAAAGGGACAATATACTAGAAGGATAGAACCATATTAAATATTTATGCACCCAATGACAGGGCTGCAAGGTAGACAAAACTCTAACAGCATTGAAAAGTGAGATAGACAGCTCCACAGGTATAGCAGGAGACTTCAACACAGCACTTTCAGTGAAGGACAGGACATCCAGAAAGAAGCTCAGTAAAGACACGGAAGATCTAAATGCCACAGTCAACCAATTTGACGTCATAGACATATACAGAACACTCCACCCAACAACAGCCAAGTATACTTTCTTTTCTAGTACATATGAAACATTCTCTAGAATAGCCCACATATTAGGTTATAAAGCAAGCCTTAGCAGAATCCAAAACATCGGAATATTACAAAGCATTTTCTCTGACCCTAAGGCCATAATAGCAGAAATCAATAACAGAAAAAGTGGGGAAAAGAAATCGAACACTTGGAAACTGAATAATACTCTGCTCAAAAAAGACTGGGTCATAGAAGACATTAAGGATGGAATAAAGAAAACACTTCCTATCAGAACCTTTCGGACACAGCAAAAACAGTGCTCAGAGGTCAATTTATATCAATAAATGCACACATGCAAAAAAGAAAAGAGGACCAAAATCAAAGAATTACCCCTACAGCTTGAACAAATAGAAAGAGAGCAACAAAAGAAACCCTCAGGCACCAGAAGAAGGCAAATACTAAAAATTAGAGCATAATTAAATGAAATAGAAAAACGAAAGAGTTAACGAGACCAAAAACTGGTATTTTGAAAAAATTAACAAAATTGACAAACCATTGGCCAGACTGACAAAAGAAAAATAGGTGAGGAAGCAAATAACCTGAATAAGAAATGAGATTGGTGATATTACAACAGACTCAACTGAAAATAAAAGAATCATATCAGATTACTATGAAAAATTGTACTCTAACAAATTTGAAAACCTAGAAGAAATGGATGAATTCCTAGAAATACACTACCTACCGAAACTAACACAAACAGAGGTAGAACAACTAAATAGATCCACAACAAAAGAAGAGATTGTAAAAGTAATCCAAAAACTCCCAACAACAAAAAAAAAAGCCCTGGCCCGGAGGGCTTCACTGCAGAGTTCCACCAAACTTTCAGAGAAGAGTTAACACCACTACTACTAAAGTATTTCAGAGTAGAGAAAAGGATGGAATACTCCCAAACTCATTCTATGAAGCCACCATATCCCTGATACCAAAACCAGGTAAAGAGTCCACAATAAAGAAAATCACAGGCCTATATCGCTCATGAACTTACATGCAAAAATCATCAACAAAATTCTAGCCAATAGAATTCAACAATGCATCAAAAAAATAATTCACCACGACCAAGTGGGATTCATACTAGGTATGCGGGGATGGTTCACCATTAGAAAAACAAGTAGTGTAATCTATCATATAAGTAAAACAGAAGACAAGAATCACATGATCTTATCAACTGATGCAGAAAAGGCATTTGACAAAGTTCAACACTCATTCATGATAAAAACTCTCAGCAAAATAGGAATAGAAGGAAAATTCCTCAACATACTAAAGAACATTTATACAAAGCCAACAGCCAACATCATCCTAAATGGAGAGAGTCTGAAAGTATTCCCCTTGAGATCAGGAGCCAGACAAGGATGCCCTTTATAACCACACTTATTCAACATTGTTCTAGAGGTCCTAGCCAGAGCAATTAGGCTAGATAAAGAAATAAAGGGCATCCATATTGGTAAGGAAGAAGTAAAGTATCTCTATTTGCAGATGACGATTTTATACTCAGGAAACCCTAAAGAATCCACAAGAAAACTACTGAAACTAATAGAAGAGTTCAGCAGAGTATCAGGATACAAGAAAAACATACAAAAATGAGTTAGATCCCTCTACACTCACAAAAAGAACATCAAGGAGGAAATCACCAAGTCAATACCATTTACAGTAGCCCCCAAGAAGATAAAATACTTAGGAATAAATCTTACCAGAGATATAAAAGACCTATAGAAGGAAAACTACAAGGCACTACTGTAAGAAACCAAAAAGAGACCAATGTAAATGGAAAAAGATACCTTGCTCATGGATAGGAAGACATAACGTTGTAAAGATGTGTATTCTACCAAAAGCAACGTATAGATACAATGCAATTCTGATTCAAATACCAACAACATTTTTTAATGAGATGGAAAAACAAATCATCAACTTCATATGGAAGGGAAAAAGGCCACGGATAAGTGAAGCATCACCGAAAAAGAAGAACAAAGTGGGAGGCCTCGCTCTCCCTGATTTTAGAACCTATTATACCACCACAGTAGTCAAAACAGCCTGGTACCGGTACAACAGCAGATACATAGACCAATGGAACAGAATTGAGAATCCAGACATAAATCCATCCACATATGAGCAGCTGAAATTTGACAAGTGCCCAAAGTCAGTTAAATGGGGAAAAGATAGTCTGTTTAACAAATGGTGCTGGAATAACTGGATATCCATCTGCAAAAAAAAGGAAACTACACATCATGCACAAAAACGAACTCAAAATGAATCAAAGATAAACATCATGGAGGAAAAAATAGTGGCAACACTAGGAGCCCTAATACACGGTGTGAACAGTATACAGAACATTAGTAACATTTCAGAAGAGAAACTAGATAACTGGGAGCTCTGAAAATTCAAGCACCTATCCTCATCCAAAGACTTCACCAAAAGAGAAAAAGACTACCTACAGACTGGGAAAAAGTTTTTGGCTATGACATTTCCAATCAGCATCTGATCTCTAAAATCTACTTAATACTGCAAAATCTCAACCACAAAAAGACAAATAATCCAATTAAAAAATGGGCAAAAGATATGAACAGACACTTCACTAAAGAAGACATTCAGGTAGCTAACAGATACACGAGGAAATGCTCACGATCATTAGCCATTAGAGAAATGCAAATCAAAACAACAACGAGATTCCATCTCACTCCAAGAAGGCTGGCATTAATCCAAAAAACACAAAATATTAAATGTTGAAGAGGTTGTAGAGAGATTGGAACACTTACACACTGCTGGTGCAAACATAAAATGGTATAACCACTTTGGAAATCGATTTGGTGCTTCCTTAAGAAACCAGAAATAGAATAGCCATAGGATCCAGAAGTCCTACTCCTTGGAATATATACTAGAGAAATAAGAGCCTTTACATGAACAGATATATGCACACCCATGTTCATTGCAGCACTGTTTACAATAGCAAAAAATGGAAGCAACCAAGGTGCCCATCAACAGATGAATGGATAAATAAATTATGGTAGAGTCACACAATGGAATACTATACATTGATAAAGAACAATGATGAATCCCTGAAACATTTCATAACATGGAGGAATCTGGAAGGTATTATGCTGAGTGAATTTAGTTGCAAAAGGACAAATATTGTATCAGACCACTATTATAAGAACTGGAGAAATACTTTAAACAGAGAAGAAAATATTCTCTGATGGTTATGAGAGGGGGAAGGGAGGGAGGAAGAGGGGTTTTCACTAATTAGATTGTAGATAAGACTTATTTTAGGTGAAGAGAAAGACAACACAGCACAGGTGAGGTCAGCACTACTGGACTAAAGAAAATGCAAAGAAGTTTCCTGAATAAACTGAATGCTTCAAAGGCCAGCGTAGCAGGGGCAGGGGTTTGGGTGCCATGGTTTTGGGGACATCTAAGTCAATTGGCATAATCTATTAAAAAAACATTGTGCATCTCACTTTGGACAGTGGCTTCTGGGGTCTTAAATGCCAGCAAGTGCCCATCTAGGATGCATCAGTGGGTCTCAACCCACCTGGAGCAACGGAGAATGAAGAACACCAAAGATACAATGTAATTTTGAGCCCAAGAGACAGAAAGGACCACGTAAACCAGAGACTACATCAGCCTGAGACCAGAAGAACTAGATGGTGCCCAGCTACAACTGATGACTGCTCTGAGAGGGAACACAACAGAGAACCCCTGAGGGAGCAGGAGAGCAGTGGGATACAGACCCCAAATTCTCATAGAAAGACCAGAGTTAAACTGAAACCATTCCCAAAGCCAACTCTTCAGACTGGAATTGGACTGGACTATGGGAGAGAAAATGATTCTGTTGAAGAGTGATCTGCTTAGATCAAGTAGACGCATGAGACTATGTTGGCATTTCCTGTCTGGAGGGGAGATGAGAGGTCAGAGAGGGCCAGAAGCTGGCGTAATGGACACGAAAAGAGAGAGTGGAGGGAAGGAGTGTGCTGTCTCCAATTAGGAGTATATAGCAAGGTGTATATAAATTTTTGTATGAGAGACTGACTGGATTTGTAAACTTTCACTTAAAAAAAAATTTTTTTTTTAAAGCACAATAAAAATTAAAAAACAAAAAACTTGTGGCAGACAAAGAGTGCTGGAATTATGGCTTGGGGATCAGCATTATAACATAGCCTTTTGGATCTAATGAAGGCATGTGATTCCTGAATGGTGAGAATGAGGTACCCCATGCTCCTATGCCACAGAAAGGAAACCATCAGTGGGAGACATCATATGTTTGAAGAAAGAGTATAGGCTTTGGTGTTAGAAAGGCCCGGGTTTAAATGCCTGTTCCATCATTTAATAGCTGTGCAATAATTGATAAGTCTCTTAGTTTCTCCAGGCTTTATTTTCTGTCCCTCTAAAATTCAATGAGTGATATTGACAGTCCCGAGGTGGTGCAGTTAAGCACTATACTATCAGGTGAAATGTTGGCGGTTGAAACAGATGCGGAGGGGACTTGGTGATCTGCTTCCAAAAGGTCACAGCCTGGAAAACACTATGGAACAGTTCTACTCTGCACACATGGGGTTTCCATGAGCCAGAATCAACAACAATGTCATCATCAATAAAGGTCTTTTGAGGATTAAATGAGCTAATATATTTGCAGCTGGTTACTAGTGAAGACTCAAAAGATAGCAACTGATACTGTGTGATACAGGTGCATACTGTCCTTGGATGATAGGAAGGTATAGCATTCCCATGAGGCTTTTCCGGAGGCATTCTCTCTCTCTGTGGCTCTGAGAGGCCCTCCCACTAATAGTGAGGTTGGTGAGAATTAAGACTGAATAACAAGGTAAAAAAAAAAAAAACAAGGAGCACCTATGAATTTTCCTTCCTTTGTGTCACTTGAGTTTTAAGGCATACAGGTAATTTCAGATTCTGAGCCAATTCTGTACCTGTTAATTTGGATATAGATTTTTCAACTTCAACATAAATTGTGCTCCACAAGAACATTAAAATCATATGAGTTATGCTGCTCTTGTCTTAGATGCTTTCTCTTCTCTCTCATTTTTTTTCCCTCACTTGTACAAAGACTCAACTTCCGTCTTCCCACCCCATCTATTATCAATCTCCTGGATTACTATTTTGTTTTAGCTTGTGGAGGACTTCTTGACCCTGGAACTGGGAAACTGGCCAAATTTGAGGAGAATTTTAGTCATCTTCACCAGCCCTATCCATACTCAGCAGAACCTACACAATACTGTCACTTATTTATTGGGGTGATAGTGAAGGACCAGTACATCCACAACTGCCAGAATGACTGCTGAAGGACCATGAAGGGTCATCACACAAGTCACACTATTCAGCATGGCCTCGGATGTAGGGAACAATCATAGAGATTAAAATGGGAAATTTGTCCAGTTCAACTCTCTCAATTTAGAAATAAGGTGACTAAAGTCTAGAGAGAAAGTGAATTGTCTGAAGTAAACCGGCCGGTTTAGAAATGCTGACTTAAAACCCAGTTTTGTGACTCCTAGGCCAGAAGGGTCTCCACTGTACTACACTGTATCCTACGCATAGATTCGTCTTTCTCCAGACCTATCTTTTCACCTTCCAGTCATGACACACAGATGGAGACGCAGAGATTCCCGAACATGTTATTTGCAAAATCTGAGTGAAACATCTTACTTTTGAAATAAATAAGTTAAGACTTTGTTCCAGCAGATCTCTCTGAATTTAAGTGGCAGAATTTTTACTTTAAAATATGACATGTTGTAGGAAACCTTTTGGAAGGATTGCTTGAAAGCCCTGTTCTTCTAATGCTTACCATCCATGACTAACCATCCTAAGTGTGATGTTTCTTAAGTATATAACTGAGACCTACATAATCTTTATAAAAAAGTAAAAAATGATGCAGATTTACTGATGCTTTTGTTATGAGCCTTTGTGATCTTTTCATCTTACAACTTGGGACTAATTGTAGTTGATTCATTTGGAAGAATAATAGCCTTGATGAAATAAAAGGTCTGGACAGAGGCAGCATGATTGCAGAGAAAGGCTAATGTTCATGTATTCAGTTCATATGGCATTTTCATTGGACTCATCAATAAATAAGAGATTTTGGACAACTTTCAAGTCTGTTTCATTGATGCGAAATGCATCCATTCAGATTTGTACTTTATAATCATCTCAGTGGTGCGGGTGTTCCTATTAATTACAAAAGTCCGGTGAAGTGCTTCTTAGGCTATGGGTGCACAACACAATATAGAGTGCATTTTTGGCCATTATCCAGTTTATTTGGTCAATGTAGATGGTCATTTTAGGTAATTCAGGCCAATTGAATTTTCTGGCCATAATTATCCCTGTTTGTCTGTACACATCCATCAAATTTATCAGATAATTGCCATACAGCTTCATCTTACTCTATCCTGACTCATGTTGGCTAAAATGGAAAGAGGATTGGCCGAAGAACAAGGAGCCTTGAGTTCTACTTCCAATTTTGTCCCTAAGTATTTGTGTGATCTTTGAGAAAATCAGTTATCATATCTGGATCTTCATCTTTTTCTAGATGTGTAAAGTAAGGACCTTGTCATGTCTGAGGTCATCTTCAACTTTAAAGTAAGGACCTTGTCATGTCTGAGGTCATCTTCAACTTTAATGATCTAGGAATGGATCAGGTCTATATTCTGTGGCTAAGTATTTGCTGTTAAATTGATCTAGGGAAACACAGAGCCCATACATCACTTCCAGAATTGTTGATCTGATTTTTTTGATTTTAATGACTGATATAACTAAATGCCATAATTAAATCGTTTTAGTCTTTAAGATAACCAAATAAGACTGATCATTTTGTATTTCGTCTATCACTTGTCACTTGATTATATTGCCTGAGGGTGGAACAGACTTAGACATTAGGGTGTTGAAGATGTGCAGAAGAAATAAGGACAGACAAGGCCATTGAAATTCCTCAGTTTTGCAATTCATAACCTGGTGAAAAGCAAAACACGTAGCTTTCCTTCCAGGCCAAAACTTATGAATTGACATTTTGTATTCCCTGCCTGAGGAAGAAGAAGAAAGGTGCTCTAAGCAAATGAGCTACTTCAAGATAAACATTAATATTCTAAAAGTCAAAGATATAAAGTAGCTAAGCTCTGAACTCAGTATGGGTTATGCCTCAACATAAAGAAAACAAAAATCTCACAACAGGACCAAAAAGCAATATTATGTCAAATGGAGAAAACTTTGAAGTTGTCAGGGATTTCATTTTACTTGGATCCACAATCAAAACCCATGGAAGCAGCGGTCAAGAAATCCAATGATGTGTTGCTTTGGGCAAATCCGCTGCAGAAGACCTTTTTAAAGTGCTGAAAAGCAAAGATGTCACTTTTGAGGACTATGGTGTGCCTGACTCAAGCCATGGTATTTTCACTTGCCTCATATACATGTGAAAGCTTAACAAGGGATAAAGAAGACCAAAGAAGAATTGATGCATTTGAATTACGGCATTAACAAAGAATATTAAATATACCATGGACTGCTAGAAGAACAAACAAGACTGTCTTGGAAGATGTACAGCCAGAATGCTCCTTGGAAGTGAGGATGGCAAGAACTACATCTCGTGCGCTTTGGACTTGTTATCAGGGGAACAGTCCCTGAGAAGGGCATCATGTTTGGTAAGATGGAGGGTCAACAAAAAAGGCAAAGACCCTCGATGAGATGGACTGACACAGTTTCTGCAACAATGGGCGCAAACATAGAAACAACTGTGAATCTGGCACAGGGCCGGGCAGTGTTTCATTCTTTTGTATATTGGGTTGCTATGAGTCAGAACTGATTCAACGGCACTTAACAACATCAAAAACAAGCACTGAAAACCAGGTTTTAGCAAAAATACATGTGTAACTGAAGTATGTAACTAATTGAACCAGAAAGTTCAGTATATGACTGAAGATATGTGTTTATTAACCTACCAGTGTCTTGCAAAATAATCTAAACATCTTCAGGACACAACTTCTAGTAGGATTTAAAGGAAGTGAGATTTTTTTTTTCACTCCCTGATAGATACTCATTCTTCCCATTTTTCATTCCCTGTGGCTCCTGGCTCCTGACCTCACCAACTCTGACTCCCTCATTATTGCTTGCTTACTTCTCTACTTTCTTCACTCCCAAATCTGACGAGCATGTCCCCGATTGCCTAAGCTCTGTTCTTTACCAGCTGTCAGCCTCTGAGTGGGTCTTTTCCACTCTGCACTTTCCACCTCCTGTGATTTTCTGCTCCATTACTGAAATTCAGAACACAGTTATCTATGACTTGGAAGTCATTCATGCTTGGAGGGGGTGGGTTTTTTTTTTTTTTTTTTTAATGCCGCAGTGGTTATTCATTTGTCCAAGGGCAATTAGAAAAGGAGGATTGGAGGGAAAGTAAAAGTGTCAGAAGGTGTCTGTGCTAGTTTTCAGCTGCACTGAAGAATTAAAACCTCCAACAGAAGGTCAGGATATTATTCTGCCTTGTAGTTCTCCACCTCGACTCCACTAGAGACATATAAAAACAAAAACTCCTTATTTCATTGTCAAGTCACACCAGCCCCTCGATATTTTGGATAGTTAATCTGATATTGCAAAATCTTGAACAGTATCTTTTGTTCTTTTCTTTGATGTAAAATGTGATGGATATGTAAAAACCAAGATATGCTGGCTCTGGTTTAGCTAGATAAAACATTAAATGCCTGCCTTATACTCTTCCTATTTAAAATATTTTACTAGTTTTATAATTACAATTAAGCCGCTAGCCCCAAATCAGCTGGCATTATAAATATTAATATCAACAAAGTTTCTAAATGTGTTAGCAGAGAAAATAAGTACAATGTTTCAATCAACAGATATGATCAAGAACTAAATTATTATCTTTAACTTAATTTCCCAGTGACCTGTAGGTTAAGTTAATTTCTATATGGAAATAGGCTGGGATAATCTGCCTCTGAATATAATTTTCTCTGCAACTCTTCTGTGGGCCCCACCTCTAGTGTTTTGCTTCAGCGTGAGGTGGAGTCCAAAAATTTGCATTTCTAGTAAGTTTCTCAGTGATACTGATGCTGGTGTTTTGGGGACCACACTTGGAGAGCCACTGTTGTGTAGGTCTACAGCTCTACGTTTTTTTTTTTCCCTGTAATATTTGTTATTTAGTATTACAGAATATCTATAAAACTAGTCACAAAATTCCATAGTGATTATTTATAGAATTGCATTTCTTCACTAATAATTATCTCAGAAAACTAACATGCACCCCCAGGCAGTTAGGATTTCATTCATTTCTGGGAATGAATGACCTGGTCTACAGATAGAAAGGTCTAACTCTTATTTCCTAAATTCTACCCATCTTAATCAGCTTATAGGTTGACTATGGTGATGAATAAAGGTAACTTAAGCACGGGTCATCTCGCTATCCTTCTACAACTCAGGATTGCTCCATTTTCTGCCTCTTGAACTTGATTTGTGCTTGTTTTCATCAGTCCTGTTGCCTGGGTACCATTAACTGGGAATTCTCTCTGCTTAGATATTGCTTTTCTTCGCAACTTGAGTGGCTATGGAACACAAGTAAGCTGATTAGAAATAACTTTTGTGGTCTGAATTAGAGGATTTATTCTGTATAAAAAGGTTGGGGATACATGCAGGGCTTAAAATTACTTTGATAAATATGGCACGGACCTGAGCAATATTTCCCAGAAATAGCAAAAAAGCATAAATGATTAAAAAAGAATATACCACACTAACATTTCCTGCTTTGGTAGACTTTTTACAAATCATTTTCATTAAGGAAAAATATTTATTGTCATATTGTTCTGGCAACATATGAATTTTCATGACGTTTGCTCTGGTACAAAACACTAAGAGCAGATGCTACAGCAAACTTGGGGTCATGAGCACCCTGGGTCCTCTGGGACAGGTGAAGTTTTGAAAAGGCTGGTTGCAGCTTAGGATGCTCAGGGTGAAGGCTCAGACTTCTGCGGTGACCCAGAGATGCCTCCTGTACTCACAGCATCTGTGCATGTCATTACATAGCCACCTGTCACCCTGGCAAACTTTGGAAAAATCTACACTGTTTGACTTACTTTGGGCAAAAAACAACCTAGCTACTCAACAAAGTCTTCCCAACCTGATTTTGTAAATGGTTTCTCCTTATCTGATGTTATTCCATTTTTAACAAATATTAGGTCTAGGATAATGAACCGCGAGGGTTATTGACTATAACTTTGCCCATAAGAAAAGGTGATAGTATGTTAGAACCAAGCTTTTTTGAAAACATAACTTGATCAAGTTAATCAAATGAGAAATTCAGAGTTATGCTACTCAGTCTCCTATTTATTCATAGGCTAGAATAGAAAGAAGAGATTTCCTTTCTTTTCAATTCCTGAACCGTTTTCCCTTAACTTAGAATAAATTAACCCAAAGAAAAAACAATGTTCTATGCCGACTAAAGATGGTACTGTGATTTACAACTGTATCATCACTTCAGTAGTCTCTTATGAATCTATTTGCTTAAGTGACTTGCATCAGTTCACTGATGAAATTTCATTATAACCTCATCAGCAAACATATGTTTCTTGAATGCTTCATATCTTAGCCTTGAAATGCAGTGTAGTTTGCAGTTTTGGAGGAGAAATTGCTTTGCATTTATATCAAAACCAAGTCCTTTGTTGTAGTGAGGATTGACCTAGTTATTGAAAATGATGCAAGAGAGTGAGCTAATGACGTACACCGTTAGTATCTCCCATCATCTCTCAGCCAGTGAGTGGCAGAGCCCAACATTCAGGCCAAGTCTTCTATCTCCAAATCCTGGGTGCTTGACAGTATATTACACTGATACTGATGTTTTATCACTGTCTGCAGGAAGCTTATACAACCAAACGGGAAGGAGAAACACACACACACACACGCACACACACACGTCAAAGATCTAAAGATCCACTTGTTGTTAGTTGCTATTGACTTGACTCTGACACATGGTGACCTTATGAATAACAAAATAAAATATTGCCCATTCCTGTGCTATCGTCACAATTGTTGGTATACTTGAGCCCATTGTTGCAGCTACAGAGTCAATCCATGTTGTGGAGGCTTTCCTCATTTTTGCTGACCTTCCACTTTACCAAACATGATGTCCTTTTCTAGCGATTGGCCTTTCCTGATGCTATGTCCAAAGTAAGCAAAAGATGAAGTCTCACCATCCTTGCTTCTAAGGAGGATTCTGGCTGATTTGTTCATTCTTCTGGCAGTCCATGATATATTCAGTATTCTCTGCCAACACCATAATTTAAATGTGACAATTCTTTACTCTTCCTTTTTCATTGTCCAGCTTTCACAAGCGTATGAGATGATTCAAAAAAAAGCTACTGTAGTATAAATAACATACATGTACATGAACCAACAGCTGTATGCTCATGATAAAGTGTTTGTTATATAGATATATGACATACCATAGGGCTTAATTTATTTCTGGTCCTGATGGAAGTTAATGTTTCTTTCATTTTAAAGCTTATGGGGTACATTTTCTTTTTTTTCAAAAATCCAACACATTTTCTTGATTGCTTGAGTCCATTTTCCAGATTCTTGCCCTGCCCACACTCCTCAAGGACTCTAACCAAGCCCTTCAACTTGCAGATTAAAAAAACAAACAAACTATATACACAACCCCAAACACACAGCAGATAACAGAAGTATTTATTAAATTATTAGTCTGTACTAAGGATATTGTATATCTAAACGACTTTGTACAAGATTGATAAAGGGAATTAATATTTATTATTTACAGATGCAGAAAGATATACATATTTATTTCTCTTTAGTCCTATCACTGTTTCATAAATATTGTCCTTAATCCATCAATAATACAACATGCTTTCGTTAATCCCGAGAAATAATTAGAAAACATTTATGATAATGATAATATTACTTTGTACAAATATTACACAAACCCATTAAACCCTTAGGGGAAATCCCAGCTAGTAAGAATTTCAGATGCCCTGTATGCTCTGAAATAGAAGGTAGGCTGCTGACTTGATATTTAATGGAAAATTAAGCTAACTAAACAATCTACAATGTTAGGTAAATCCACCCTATCCTTATGTCTTAGCCAAGACTGATTGATTGTCTTTAACATTGAATCCTACCTTATAAATTGTCCAGTTTTTACTGATTTCTAGAATGCATTCTAGTTTCATATCCTTTTAAAAGTTATGGTCTCTGACATTTAGCTGTTGACAATGGTTTTCAGTGATGGGTCAAGTTTTTCATTGAACCTTTGCTGCTTGCCTTTGTTGTTGACTCAGGGATGCTGGTATACCAAATTCCTTGTTCATATACGTAATAGAAAAGTAGTAGCCCTGCTTCATGTCACACTATTTTTGAACAGACTTCCAAGTGGTCACTTGGTGACCATGCAACTGCCTACATGGATTAGCATAATGCTAACAAGTAAAAGGTTTTCTTAGCAGTCCACTCAAAAATTATATACTCTCTATAACCATTTTCCATATGTGACATTTCTTGCATAGTTCTACATATTCTCAGGTTTGGAAATACCAGGATTCCAGATTTTATATTGTATGTATGTGTAGCATAGTAGATATATAATATTTGTTTCAAAGTTTAGTTTAATTGCTTTATGCTAGAGGCCTCTTGACCTTATATTATACCGCAGACATTGACAGCTTGAAAAAGTTGTTTAATTTTTTGTTGTTGTTCTAAGTTTTAACATATATGTAAATGTAAAAATACTGTTACCTAATGGGATGGTCATAACACTTAAATTAGGTAACTTATGTAGAAACGTTTAATATCCTGTCGGGAATATACCAGCCCCTCTAGAGATGTAAGGATATTTCCTTCTATCTCTTTTTTCCATCTACTCTTCTCTTTTTGTTCCTTTAGCTAATATCTGTCTCTTCTATCGTTGCTTATATCTTTTTAAAGCACTATGGTTATGCTGGTATTTGACATACTGGTGGCATAGCTTCCAGCATTACAACAACATGCAAGCCACCACAATAACACAAACTGACAGATGAATGGACAGGTTTCAGTGGAGCTTCCAGACTAAGACAGGCTAGGAAGAAAGACCTGGCCATTTACTTAAAAAAATATATATATATATAGAGAGAGAGAGAGAGAGAGAGAGAGGCCAATGGAAACCTTTTAAGTAGCAGTGGAACACTGATATAGTGCCGGAAGATGAGCCCCTCAGACTGGAGAAGACCTGCCTACACAAAGTAGAGTCTACCTTAATGTCATGGATGGAGTAAAACTTTTGGGACCTTTATTTGCTGATGTGACATAACTCAAAGAGAGAAGTAACAGCTGTCAATATCCATTAGTAGCGGAAACGTGGAATGTGCGAAATATGAATCTAGAAAAATTAGAAGTTATCAAAAATGAAATGGAGGGGGCGGAGCCAAGATGGCGGACTAGGCAGATGCTACCTCGGAGCCCTCTTACAACAAAGACATGGAAAAACAAGTGAATCGATCACATACATAACAATCTACGAACCCTGAACAACAAACACAGATTTAGAGATGGAGAACGAACCTAATACGGGGAAGCAGCGATTGTTTTCAGAGCCTGGAGCCAGCGTACCAGTCAGGTACGGCACAAGCACAGAGAGCTGCTCCACCCCCCTGAACTAACCCCAGGAGGGGGACCGGCCGGTTCCACGGGCGGCGTGGGACGCAGCCGGTAGAAGAAGTCCCGGAGAGGCAGTGACTGGTCTTGGAACAGGGAGAGCAGCGTCCCAGCCAGGGAACCATCCCGCCGGGATTTGGACTGGATGCAGCGGATTTTCTGGAAAAACTAGTTTCCCAGTGATGGCTCGGAGACAACAATCCATATCAAACCACTTAAAGTAGCAGACCATGACAGCTTCTCCAACCCCCCAAAACAAAAGAATCAAAATCTTTCCCAAATGAAGATACAGTCCTGGAATTATCAGATACAGAATATAAAAAACTAATTTACAGAATGCTTCAAGACATCACAAATGAAATTAGGCTAACTGCAGAAAAAGCCAAGAAACACACCGATAAAACTGTTGAAGAACTCAAAAAGATTATTCAAGAACATAGTGGAAAAATTAATAAGTTGCAAGAATCCATAGAGAGACAGCATGTAGAAATCCAGAAGATTAACAATAAAATTACAGAATTAGACAACACAATAGGAAGTCAGAGGAGCAGACTTGAGCAATTAGAATGCAGACTGGGACATGTGGAGGACCAGGGAATTAACACCAACATAGCTGAAAAAAAATCAGATAAAAGAATTAAAAAAAATGAAGAAACCCTAAGAATCATGTGGGACTCTACCAAGAAGGATAACCTGCGGGTGATTGGAGTCCCAGAACAGGGAGGGGAGACAGAAAACACAGAGAAAATAGTTGAAGAACTCCTGACAGAAAACTTCCCTGACATCATGAAAGACAAAAGGATATCTATCCAAGATGCTCATCGAACCCCATTTAAGATTGATCCAAAACGAAAAACACCAAGACATATTGTCATCAAACTCACCAAAACCAAAGATAAACAGAAAATTTTAAAAGCAGCCAGGGAGAAAAGAAAGGTTTCCTTCAAGGGAGAATCAATAAGAATAAGTTCAGACTACTCAGCAGAAACCATGCAGGCAAGAAGGGAATGGGACGACATATACAGAACACTGAAGGAGAAAAACTGCCAGCCAAGGATCATATATCCAGCAAAACTCTCTCTGAAATATGAAGGAGAAATTAAGATATTTACAGATAAACACAAGTTTAGAGAATTTGCAAAAACCAAACCAAAGCTACTAGAAATACTAAAGGATATTGTTTGGTCAGAGAACCAATAATATCAGATATCAGCACAACACAAGGTCACAAAACAGAACATCCTGATATCAACTCAAATAGGGAAATCACAAAAACAAACAAATTAAGATTAATTAAAAAAAAATACACATAACAGGGAATCATGGAAGTCAATAGGTAAAAGATCAAAATAATCAAAAAGAGGGACTAAATACAGGAGGCATTGAACTGCCACATGGAGAGTGATACAAGGCGATATAGAACAATACAAGTTAGGTTTTTACTTAGAAAAATAGGGGTAAATAATAAGGTAACCACAAAAAAGTATAACAACTCTATAACTCAAGCTAAAAGCCAAGAAAAACGTAACGACTCAACTAACATAAAGTCAAACACTATGAAAATGAGGATCTCACAATTTACTAAGAAAAATGCCTCAGCACAAAAAAGTATGTGGAAAAATGAAATTGTCAACAACACACATAAAAAGGCATCAAAATGACAGCACTAAAAACTCATTTATCTATAATTACGCTGAATGTAAATGGACTAAATGCACCAATAAAGAGACAGAGAGTCACAGACTGGATAAAGAAACACGATCCATCTATATGCTGCCTACAAGAGACACACCTTAGACTTAGAGACACAAACAAACTAAAACTCAAAGGATGGAAAAAAATATATCAAGCAAACAATAAGCAAAAAAGAAGAGGAGTAGCAATATTAATTTATGACAAAATAGACTTTAGACTTAAATCCACCACAAAGGATAAAGAAGAACACTATATAATGATAAAAGGGACAATTGATCAGGAAGATATAACCATATTAAATATTTATGCACCCAACGACAGGGCTGCAAGATACATAAATCAAATTTTAACAGAATTGAAAAGTGAGATAGATACCTCCACAATTATAGTAGGAGACTTCAACACACCACTTTCGGAGAAGGACGGGACATCCAGTAAGAAGCTCAATAGAGACACGGAAGATCTAATTACAACAATCAACCAACTTGACCTCATTGACTTATACAGAACTCTCCACCCAACTGCTGCAAAATATACTTTTTTTTCTAGCGCACATGGAACATTCTCTAGAATAGACCACATATTAGGTCATAAAACAAACCTTTGCAGAGTCCAAAACATCGAAATATTACAAAGCATCTTCTCAGACCACAAGGCAATAAAACTAGAGATCAATAACAGAAAAACTAGGGAAAAGAAATCAAATACTTGGAAAATGAACAATACCCTCCTGAAAAAAGACTGGGTTATAGAAGACATCAAGGAGGGAATAAGGAAATTCTTAGAAAGCAACGAGAATGAAAATACTTCCTATCAAAACCTCTGGGACACAGCAAAAGCAGTGCTCAGAGGCCAATTTATATCAATAAATGCACACATACAAAAAGAAGAAAGAGCCAAAATCAGAGAACTGTCCCTACAACTTGAACAAATAGAAAGTGAGCAACAAAAGAATCCATCAGGCACCAGAAGAAAACAAATAATAAAAATTAGAGCTGAACTAAATGAATTAGAGAACAGAAAAACAATTGAAAGAATTAACAAAGCCAAAAGCTGGTTCTTTGAAAAAATTAACAAAATTGATAAACCATTGGCTAGACTGACTAAAGAAATACAGGAAAGGAAACAAATAACCCGAATAAGAAATGATAAGGACCACATCACAACAGAACCAAATGAAATATAAAAGAATCATTTCAGATTATTATGAAAAATTGTACTCTAACAAATTTGAAAACCTAGAAGAAATGGATGAATTCCTGGAAAAACACTACCTACCTAAACTAACACATTCAGAAGTAGAACAACTAAATAGACCCATAACAAAAAAAGAGATTGAAACGGTAATCAAAAAAACTTCCAACAAAAAAAAGCCCTGGCCCAGACGGCTTCACTGCAGAGTTCTACAAAACTTTCAGAGAAGAGTTAACACCACTACTTCTGAAGGTATTCCAAAGCATAGAAAATGACTGAATACTACCCAACTCATTCTATGAAGCCACCATCTCCCTGATACCAAAACCAGGTAAAGACATTACAAAAAAAGAAAATTATAGACCTATATCCCTCATGAACATAGATGCAAAAATCCTCAACAAAATTCTAGCCAATAGAATCCAACAACACATCAAAAAAATAATTCACCATGATCAAGTGGGATTTATACCAGGTATGCAAGGCTGGTTTAATATCAGAAAAACCATTAATGTAATTCATCACATAAATAAAAGACAAAAACCACATGATCTTATCAATTGATGCAGAAAAGGCATTTGACAAAGTCCAACACTCATTTATGATAAAAACTCTTACCAAAATAGGAATTAAAGGAAAATTCCTCAACATAATAAAGGGCATCTATGCAAAGCCAACAGCCAATATCACTCTAAATGGAGAGAACCTGAAAGCATTTCCCTTGAGTACCGGAACCAGACAAGGATGCCCTTTATCACCACTCTTATTCAACATCGTGCTGGAAGTCCTAGCCAGGGCAATTAGGCTAGACAAAGAAATAAAAGGTATCCAGATTGGCAAGGAAGAAGTAAAGTTATCACTATTTGCAGATGACATGATTATATACACAGAAAACCCTAAGGAATCCTCCAGAAAACTACTGAAACTAATAGAAGAGTTTGGCAGAGTCTCAGGTTATAAAATAAACATACAAAAATCACTTGGATTCTTCTACATCAACAAAAAGAACATCGAAGAGAAAATCACCAAATCAATACCATTCACAGTAGCCCCCAAGAAGATAAGATACTTAGGAATAAATCTTACCAAGGATGTAAAAGACCTATACAAAGAAAACTACAAAGCTCTACTACAAGAAATTCAAAAGGACATACTTAAGTGGAAAAACATACCTTGCTCATGGATAGGAAGACTTAACATAGTAAAAATGTCTATTCTACCAAAAGCCATCTATACATTTAACGCACTTCCGATCCAAATTCCAATGTCATATTTTAAGGGGATAGAGAAACAAATCACCAATTTCATATGGAAGGGAAAGAAGCCCCGGATAAGCAAAGCATTACTGAAAAAGAAGAAGAAAGTGGGAGGCCTCACTTTACCTGATTTCAGAACCTATTATACAGCCACAGTAGTCAAAACAGCCTGGTACTGGTACAGCAACAGGCACATAGACCAATGGAACAGAATTGAGAACCCAGACATAGATCCATCCACGTATGAGCAGCTGATATTTGACAAAGGACCAGTGTCAATTAATTGGGGAAAAGAAAGCCTTTTTAACAAATGGTGCTGTCATAACTGGATATTCATTTGCAAAAAAATGAAACAGGACCCATACCTTACACCATGCACAAAAACTAACTCCAAGTGAATCAAAGACCTAAACATAAAGACTAAAATGATAAAGATCATGGAAGAAAAAATAGGGACAACCCTAGGAGCCCTAATACAAGGCCTAAACAGAATACAAAACATTACCAAAAATGATGCATCAATTGGTTTCAACCCACCTGGAGCAAAGGAAAATGAAGAACACCAAGGCCACACGACAACTAAGAGCCCAAGAGACAGAAAGGGCCACATGAACCAGAGACCTACATCATCCTGAGACCAGAAGAACTAGTTGGTGCCCGGCCACAATCGATGACTGCCCTGACAGGGAGCACAGCAGAGGACACCTGAGGGAGCAGGAGATCAGTGGGATACAGACCCCAAATTCTCATAAAAAGACCAAACTTAATGGTCTGACTGAGACTGGAGGAATCCCGGCAGCCATGGTCCCCAGACCTTCTGTTGGCACAGGACAGGAACCATCCCCGAAGACAACTCATCAGACATGAAAGGGACTGGTCAGCGGGTGGGAGAGAGACGCTGATGAAGAGTGAGCTAATTATATCAGGTGGACACTTGAGATTGTGTTGGCAACTCTTGTCTGGAGGGGGGATGGGAGGATAGAGAGAGAGGGAAGCCGGCAAAATTGTCACGAAAGGAGAGACTGAAAGGGCTGACTCAAGAGGGGGAGAGCAAGTGGGAGTAGGGAGTGAGATGTATGTAAACTTATATGTGACAGACTGATTGGATTTGTAAACGTTCACTTGAATCTTAATAAAAGTTAATAAAAAAAAAAAATGAAATGGAACACTTGAAGATAGATATCCTAAGCATTAGTGAGCTGAAATCAACTGGTATTGGCCATTTTGAATCAGACAGTCACGTGGTTTACTCTGCCGGGAATGATATATTGAAGAGGAATGGCATAACACTCATTGTCAAAAAGAACATTTCAAGATCTATCCTGAAGTACAATGCTGACAGTGAGAGGATAGTATCCAAACACCTTCAAGAAAGACCAGTTAATAAGACCATTATTCAAATTTACACACCTACCGCTTATGCCAATGATGAAGGAATTGAAGATTTTTACCAACTTCTGCAGTCTGAAATTAATCAGACATACAGTCAAAGTGCATTGATGATTACTGGTGGTTGGAATGCAACAGTTGGTAACAAAGAAAAGGGATCAGCAGTTGGAAAACATGGCCATATGATAGAAACGATGCCGGAGATGGCATGATCGAATTTTGCAAGACCAACAACCAACGACCTGTTCATTGGAAATATCTATCTTCAGCAACATAAACAGGGACTATACATGTGGACCTCACCAGATGGAATATGCAGGCATCAAATCGACTGACTACATTAGTGGAAGAGACAGTAAGAAAGATCACTATCGTCAGTGAGCTACATGGCCAACTGACCGGAAGAGATCCGTATTCCTGTCTATTCCAAATAAAGGTAATCCAACAGAATGCAAAAATTATTGAACAATATGATTAATATTACATGCAAGTAAAATTTTACTGAAGATAATTCAAAAATGACTGCAGCAGTACATTGACAGAGAACTGCGAGAAATTCAAGCCAGATTCAGAAGAGGACCTAGAACGGGAGATATCATTGCTGATGTCAGATGGATGTTAGCTGAAAGCAGAGAATACCAGAAAAATGTTTACCTGTGTTTTACTGACTATGCAAAGATATTCGACTGTGTGGATCATAGCAAAATATGGATAACATTGCAACTAATGGGAATTCTAGAACACTTAATCGTGCTCATTAGCAACCTGTACATAGACCAAGAGGCAGTTGTTCAGACAAAACGAGGGGATTCTGTGTAGTTTAAAATTCAGAAAGGTGTGTGTCAGGTTGTATTCTTTCACCATACCTATTCAACCTGTATGCTGAGCAATAATCCAAGAAGGTAGACTATATGAAGAAGAACACAGTATCAGGACTGGAGGAATACTCATTAACAACCTGCGATATGCAGAGGACACACCTTGCTTGCTGAAAGCAAAGAGGACTTGAAGCACTTACTGATAAGGATCTAAGACTACAGCCTTCAGTACGGATTATATCTCAACATAAAGAAAACAAAAATTCTCACAGCTGGACCAGTAAGCAATGTATTGATAAACAGAAAATACTAACATTGTCAAGGATTTTATTTGGCTCCACAAGCAACACCCATAGAAGGAGCACTCAAGAAGTCAGGTGGCGTATTGCATTGGGCAAATCTGCTGCAGAAGACCTCTTTAAAGTGTTATAAAGCAAGATGTCACTTTGAGACCTAAAACATGCCTAACCCAAGACATGGTATTTCTAATTGCCTCATATGCATGCCAAAGCCGGACAGTGAATAAGGCAAGACTGAAAATGAATTAACACCTTTGAATTATGGTGTTGATGAAGAGTATTGAACATTCCATGGACTGCTAGAAGAACGAACAAATCTGTCTTAGAAGAAGTACAGACAGAATACTCCTTAGAAGCAATGATGGCAAGATTTTGTCTCATGCACTTTGGACATGTTATCAGGAGGGACCAGTCCCTGGAGAAGAACATCATGCTTGGTAAAGTAGAGGGTCAGTGAAGAAGAGGAAGACGGTCAACGAGATAGATTAACACAGTGGCTGCAACAATGTGCTCAAACATAGCAACAACTGTGAGGATGGCACAGGACCCGGCAGTGTTTCCTTCGGTTGTACATAGGGTTGCTATGAGTGAGAACCGACTCAAGGGCCCCTAACAACAGCAACTTAGTTGTGCTGAGGGAGTCCCTGGGTAGTGTAAACAGTTAATAAACTAAGCTGCTAACCAAAACGTTGGAGGTTTGATTCTACCCAGAGGTGCCTTGGAAGAAAGGCTTGGCAATCTACTTCTGAAAAACAACCCTATGGGCACAGTTCTATCCTGTTGCACATAGGGTCCCATGAGTTGGTGTTGACTTGATGGCGACTTATATGGCTATGCTTATGTTATGGTTATTTATGTACATATCTCTCCACTCCTTGAGAGCAGAGGGCTGGGTTTATTGCCTTCTGCACAATGACTAACATGTCAGTTTTTTTTCAGAAAAGGAAAAAACCTGCATAATAAACATTTGTTTTTGTTAAATTTAATTTTTTGGTTGGGCCAAAACTCGTACTCATTGGTTGCAGGATCCACTTCCCAGAGAATGTAGTCTCTTCTCTCTTACCAAAACCCTTTGCCGTTGAGTGGATTCCGACTAATAAAACCCTATAAAACAGAGTAGAACTACCCCATAGGGTTTCCAAAGCTGTAATCTTTATGTAAGCTGACTGCCACAACCTTCTCCCTGGTGGATTTGATCCGCCAGCATTTTCGGTCGGCAGCCGAGCATTTAACCATTCTGCCACCAGGTTTCCTCTTTACTTACCCAAAACCTGTTGCCATTGAGTCAATTCCAACTCATAGTGACCCTATAGGACAGAGTAGAACCACCCTATGGGGTTTCCAAGGAGCGCCTGGTGGATTTGAACTGCCAGTCTTCTGGTTAGCAACCATAGCTCTTAACCACCGCATCATGGAGCTTTCCTCTCTACTCACAGCACCCAGTAAACCATTGCAGTCTCACTGTGTGTGTGTAGGTGGGGATGGGGGGTGGGGGAGGAGGGGCAGCAGCAAGGCCTTTCATTCACTGTAAAAAGAACATTTTCTCTGTTGAGACAATTGGAAGGAGAAATACCAATATAAAATAGGTAGAATCAAAAGCTAGCAACTGAGATGAGCTAAAATACAGAGACAGACAGTAGGCACAGGTTGAAGCGTAGAGAAGCGTGTGTTGGCATCGAGCCTCTGAAGGGAAGCACTCCAGGGCCTGGGATTTGGGCAACGTTTCCCTACTGAGACCACAAAGAGGGTTGTGCTCCCCTGAATGCTAGAAGGGAGGCGCAGTGGGACTCCAAGGCTCCATCAGCAGGATGGTGGTGCTTTGGAGGCCTGACTTTATTACTTTCCAGACAAGTAACTTCATACCATGCTCTGTGTTTGCAACGGGCTTAAGAATAAAGTTGTATTAATTAATCCTCACAGCCTTGCTGTGGGCTGCGTCTGTATTATTAGCCTCATTTCCTAGACAAGGAGGCAGAAACACAGAGGCATTCAGTACTCACATACTGGCAGCAAATTAAGGATCTTACTTAGACAAAGCCATACATGGGTACCTTAAAAAAAAAAAAAATCGAAACTGATTTAAACTGTTCTGTCATCTCCTTTCTGAAGATTGACTTTATTTTTTAATTTTTTTTTAAATTCTGTATTTGGCCATCTCTTCAGATCGAGCATGATAAGAATAGGTAATCCCATTTTTATTAAAGTAACAGAAAAAGAAGAGGAAATGTGCTACAAAACTGTCATGAGAATTCCATTAATCACCCAGGCAATCGAATTGCAGGCCCTGAAGTCAGTCTTAGCAGCTCGTGTCTGAAGCTCTCCACTTAGGGCTGTCATGTGTGACATCTCGGCCATCCTCTCTGTCACACAGGGAACACGCAGGTGATTCTGTCCCGAATGGAGGAGGCAGGTGGGTGGAAGCGGTCAGTGGCAGCTCTGCCTGGATGCTCTGGTGGGGAGGACTATTCAATGAGTCTAATGTCTAGGGAAGTGTGGTGAGATGTTAATTTTTTTTTTTTTTTTTAAATAAAACCACCTGAAATTCCAAGCTTATTTTGCGAATGGGCTCCAATGTGATTGTTTGGATTTTACTCACTGTACTCAACCCAACTGACATGCCCTTTCTCTTCCCTGTTAAATGTGTTTTTACCTCTTCCTGAAAGTTTAGCTCAGTTCCATAAAGCTTTCCAGGTACTTTCCCTGTCCTCATGAAAGGCTACCACGCTGTTTGTTTCCTCCATCTGTGTGTGTACATGCATGTTACGTGTGGTGCTTGCTTAACTTGATAATGAAATCTTGCATTGCTCTTTTCTTTTGTAAATATTTACATGTTGCTTTCCTACTTAAATACACATTGTTGGAGGTAAAATGTGCCGTGTATTTATTTATATTCTCAATAGTATCTAGCACAGTAGGTGGCTTGCATAATTTCAAAGCTAGCCATGAGACATAGGAAAGAGGCTCTTAATACCTTTTCCTACTGAGTCTTTGCATCATGGATGTGAAAAGAAAGAGGGACTCCACCCCATCCAGGTTTGGGCTTCTAGTGAGGGCTTCTGTTTTCGGGCTGGTGATGGGTAGATGGATTGAAAAGGGAAAGAAATAAAAGCCTGAAGCCGTAGGAAGCACATTGTGCAATATCCAGCTCATTCATTTCTTTGACAAATGAGAGAAGGTTGGATTAATAAGAATTACAGATAAAAATCAGAGTGTTATTAAACTGTGCTCACATGGTATGTCATCTGCTTCAACACATACACAGAACATGACCTGGAAGCCTGCCAAAGCCTCTTAGGAGTGTCGTTTGTCACACCTGAGGAAGAAAGAACTGCCAAAAAGACCGGAAGACTCAACAATGGTTAACAGCCTGCCCGTCTTTGGGCCTTTTGGCCTCAATGCAAATCAGCTCATGTTAATAGGAGCTGCACCCAGAGCTGCCCACGGGAATTTAAATAGGACCCACTAGCTGAGCTGCTTCTTGCTAGAGTTCACCTTAGCCCCCTTCCCTGTCCCACCAGGGGGCTGGTCAGAGTTCTACAGTCAGCTTCCCATAGTATTCTTTTTTTGTTGGGGGGGGGGTCAATTTATTTTTATTGCAGAGAAATATGATCAGTTGAAAAATAAATTAGAAAACATAAAAATAGACAACAGGATAAAATTCTTGAAAGACGTGAAATTGCAATACCAGTTCAAGGAGAAGAAAAAGGAACAATGTTACATTTCTAACAGGTCAAGACAGCTTTCTCATTTAGTGTTTTCTTTTTTATTGTGGTTAGCTATTTTTAAGCGCACACTTCAGTGACATTCATTACATTCACTATGTTATGCTACCATCGCCACTGTTTCCAAAAGTTTTTCATCACCCCAAAAGCTCAGTACCCCTTAAGTAATAACTGCCCATTCCCTCCTTCCCCCAGCCCCTGTTAAGAGCTAATAACCTTTTATCTCTATGCATTTGCCTATTCTAGGTATGTCATATGACTGCGATTATACAATATTTGTCCTTTTGCGTCTGACTTGTTTCAGTTTGCATAATGTTTTCAAGGTTCATTCATAGCTTAGCATCAGGACTTCATTTCTCTATGGCTGAGTAGTATTCCAGTGTGTGTGTGCACCACATTTTGTTTATTCATTCATTTCTTATGGACACTTGGGCTTCTACCTTTTGGTGATTGTGACTAACGCTGCAATGAACATTGGTATCCAAGTATCTGTTTGCCTTCTTACTTTCATGTCGTTTGGGTACATACCTAGGAGTGGAATTGCAGGTTATGTGGTAATTCTAGGTTTAACTTTTTGAGGAATCACCAAACTATTTTCCACAGCGGCTGTACTATTTTGCATTTCCAACGGCATAGGATGAGTGTTCCATTTTCTCCATATTCTCCCCAGCAATTGTTATTTCTCATTTTTCTCGTAATAGCCATCCTAGTGGGTGTGGCCCAATTGGCTAAGCTCTGTACTACTAACCAGAAAATTGGCAGTTTGAACCCACCCACAGGTGCCTTGAAAGACAGGCCTGACAATCTGCCTTGAAAGGTCACGACCTTGAAACCCTATGAAACAGTTCTCTTTTGGTCTCATATAATTGTTTGTTCCTTGAAGCATGTTCTTCTTGGGTGTTATTGTTTATTTTATAGGCCTATCTATTGCTTGGCTGGAAGATGGTTTCTGGGAATGTCTGCAGTTCCGAGTCAGAGAGGTGTCATAGGACCATAGTTTTGGGGGTTCTTCCAGTCTCTATCTGGCCAGTAAGTCTGGTCTTTCTTTTTTTTTTGCTCTACATTTTTCTCCCACTGTGTCTAGGACCCCCTATTATGACCCTGGTCAGAGCAGTTGGTCTCAGGGTTGTGTAGGCTGTGGTGCATTTTGTCCTTTAGTTTTTCGGACTTAGTTGCAGTCTTTGATTTTCTTCACTCTCATTTAGTTAAGGGTGTAAGAGACAACTAGTTGTATTTTAGATGGCCACTTGCAAGCTTTTAAGACCCCCAGACACTACTCACCAAAGTAGGCTGTAGAACATTGATTTTATTCACCATGTTATGCCAATTGACGCAGATGTCCCCTGAATCTATGGTCCTCAGTCTTCAAGCCTAGTATCTTTTGTTGTACATAAGAAGTTTCCATGACTGTGCCGCTTGTGTGTTCTATTGTCTATATTAATATACATGTAACATCTACAAATATGTGTATAGATATTCATAACCTAACCTATCTGCAGGTGGGCGCGCTCCTTTACATCCTCCCATGCCTTGTCAGCACACCTATCTACCTGTGTATCCCCTGATAAATCATTGTTAGTACTGTTGTTGCAGGGTTGTCAGTATTACAGTAATTGCGGCAGTTGCCCTTTGTTCTTGTGTTCCTCTCAGCGTCTCTGTTTGCCTTTGCCATGTTGTGCTGATTTCCCCCATGTTATGTATTGCCTTTCCCTTTACCAGCATTACCTTGTGTCTTCTATCTGTTTAGTCATTTATCTTCCTTCCCCCTTCCCTCCCTGGTAATCATCAAATAAGTTTGTTTTTTTTTTCCGGCGTGTAAACCTTTCCTTGTTTTTTTTTTTTCATAATAGTGATCTCATATAATACTTGTCTTTTTGTGGTTGACTCATTTTATTCAGCGTAATGTCCTCCAAACTCACCCATGCTGTGAGATGTTTCCCAGATTTGTCATTATTCTTTATCATTATGTAGTATTCCATTGTGTGTGTGTACCACAGTTTATTTATCCATTCATCCGTTGATGGATTCTCAGGTTGTTCCCTTCTTTTTGCTAGTTTGAATAATGCTGCAGTGAACACGGATGGACATAGATCTGCTCGTGTCACAGCTCTTATTTCTCCAGGTTATATACCTAGGAGTGGGATTGCTGGAACATATGGTATTTCTGTTTCTAGCTTTTTAAGGAATTGCCATATTGTTTTCCATGGTAGTTGTACCATTTTACATTCCTACTAGCAGTGTCTGAGTTCAAGTCTCCTCAAAATCTTGTCTGCATTTGTGGTTTTCTGTTTTTCTAATTAGTGCCATTGATAGTTGGGGGCAATGGTATCTCATGGTAGTTTTAATTTACATCTCTCTAACTGGAGCCCTGGTTGCACAGTGGTTAAGAGCTATGGCTGCTAACCAAAAGGTTGGTAGTTTGAATCCACCAGCCATTTCTTGGAAGCCTTATGGGGCAGTTCTACTCTGTCCTATAGGGTCACTTTAAGTAAGAATTAACTCAATGGCAATGGGTTTTTGGAGCCCTGGTGGTACAATGGTTAAGATTTTGACTGAAAACCAAAAGGTCGGCCATTCAAATCCAGCAGCTGCCCCTTGGAAACCCCCTGGGGCAGCTCTACTCGGTCCTACAGGGTTACTATGAGTCAGAATCAACTTCATGACAATGTTTTATTTCTTTATTTAATGGCTAATGATCATGAGCATTTCTTCATGTGTTTGTTAGCTGCCTGAGTGTCTTATTTGGAGAAGTGTCTGTTCATGTCCTTTGCCCATTTTTCTACTGAATTGTCTTTTTGTTGTTGAGGGGTTGGAAGTTTTCTATAAATTTTAGAGATTAACCCCTTGTTGTATATGTCATAGCCAAATTTTTTTTCTAAGTCTGTAGGTTCTCTTTTTACTTTTTTTGGAGAAGTCCTTTCATGAGTATAAGTGTTTAATTTTTAGGAGGTCCCATTCATCCATTATATCTTCTGCTTGCACATTTTTAGTTATGATTGGTTTACTACTTATGTATTAAGGCCACTAGGTTGTCCCTATTTTTTCTTCTGTGATCTTTATAGTCGTGGGTTTTATATCTAGATTATTTATCTATTTATCTGTTTTTATGTACGGTGTAAGGTATGGGTCCTGTTTTATTGTTTTACATAGGACATCCAGTTTTGTTAAAAATACTATCTTTTCCCCAGTTATTGGACTTTGGTACTTTCTTAAAGATCAGCTGACCATAAAACCCCACTCATTGCCATCGAGTCAATTCCGACTCATAGCAACCCTATAGGACAGAGTAGAACTGCCTCATAGGGTTTCCAAGGAGTACCTGGTGGATTCAAACAGCCAACTTTTTGGTTAGCAGCTGAACCCTTAACCACTATGCCACCAGGGTTTCCAGCTGACCATAGGTGGATGGATTTACTTCTGGGTTCTCAATTCTTTTCCACCGGTCTACGTGTCCGTCTTTGTACCAGTATCAGGCTGTTTTCACTACTGTGGCTGAGTAGTAGATTCTGAGGTCGGAGAGTGTGAGGCCTCTCACTTTGTTCTTCTTCAGTAATGCTGTACTTGTCTGAGGCAACTTTCCTTTCCATATAATATTTGTGATTAGTTTTTCCATCTGATTAAAGACTGCTGTTGGAATTTGGATTGAGATTGCATTATGTCTATAGATAGCTTTGGGTAGTATTGACATTTTCACATTGTTAAGTCTTCCTATTCATGAGTGTGGTATGGTGTTCCATTTATGCTGTAGTGTTTTGTAGTTTTCTTTGTATAAGTCTTTTACACCCCTGGTTAGATTTATCTGTAAGTATTTTATTTTGGGGATGGCTACAATAAATGGTATTGTTTTCCTGATTTCCTTTTCAAAGTTCTCTCTGTTGGTGTAGAGGAATCCGACTGATTTTTCTAAGTTGATCTTGTGTCTTGCTACTTTGCTGGGTCTTTCAATTAATTCCAGTAGCTTTCTTGTAGAGTTTTTGGGATTTTCTGTGTGTAGTGTCATATCATCTGAGAAGAGCGATAGTTTTACTTCTTCCTTGTAAATTCAAATAGCCTTTATGTCCTTCTCTTCCCTAAATGCTGTAGCTAGGACTTCACATACAATGTTGAATAGAAGTGATAATATGAGGCACCCTTGTCTAGTTCTTGTTTTCAAGGGATGTGCTTTCAGTCTGTCTCCACTGAGGATAGTGCTGACTGTTGGTTTTGTGTAAATACCCTTTATTATATTGAGGAATGTTCCTTCTGTTCTTATTTTGCTTAGAGTTTTTATTAGGAATAGGTGTTAGACTTTATTATATTCTTGTCTCCCTCAATTGAGATTATCATGTGGTTCTTTTGTTTTATTCATGTCACAGATTACACTGAAAGATTTTCTAATGTTCGACTATCCTTACATCCATACCATTAATCCCACTTGTGTAGTGATGTACTATTTTTTGATGTGTTGTTGAATTCTATCAGCTAGAATTTTGTCGAGAATTTTTTTGTCTATATTCTTGAGGGATATTGGTCTGTAATTTTCTTTTTTAGTGGTGTCTTTGCATGCCTTTGGTATCAGGGTTATGCTTACTTCGTAGAATGAGTTTGGGAGAATTCCTTCCTTTTCTGTGCTCTAAAATAGTTTTAGTATTTGTGTGATCTCTTCGCTGAATATTTGGTAGACTTCTCCAGTGAATCCATTAGGGCCAGGGCTTTTTTTTAATTAGCAATGATTTTATTACCTCATCAATTTCTTTTTTTGTTATGGGCCTGTTCAGACTTTCTACTTCAAATTGTGTTGCTTTAGGTGTTGTGTTTCTAGAAATTTGTCCATTTCCTTTAGATTTTCAAATTTGTTGGATTATAGTATTCTGTTATGATCCTTTCTATTTCAGTCAGTTCTGTTGTAACGTCACCCAACTCATCTCTTATTTGGGTTATTTGAGTCTTCTCCTGTTTTCCTTTTGTCAGTTTGGCCAGTGGTCTGTCAATTTTATCGATTCTTCCAAAGAACTAGCTTCTACTCTTGTTGATTCTACTATTTTTCTGTGCTCTGTTTCATTTATTCCTGCTCTAATCTTTATTATTTACTTTATCTGGTGACTGTGGACTTCCTGTTTTTTTCTGTTGGTTCAAGTTGTAGGGTTAATGGTTTGATTTTTGCCCATTCTTCTTTTTTGATGTGTGCATTTATAGCTGTAAGTTGCCCTCTAAGTTCTACTTTTGCTGTATCTCAAAGGTTTTAGCGTGTTGTGTTTTCATTCTTGTTTGATTCTCAGGATTTTTATTTCCTTTTTTTTTTTATTTCTTCAATTACCCATTCATTTTTAAGCAACATGTTATTTAGTTTCCATATATTTGAATTTTTTCTTTGGTCTTCATATTATTGATTTCTGCTTTTATAGTGTTGTAGTCTGAGAAAATGCTGTATTATTTCAATTTTTTTTTTTTTTTTTTTAATTTATAGAAGTCTGCTTTGTGGCCTAAAATGTGATCTATTCTGAAGAATGTTTCATGTGCATTGGGAAAGAATGTGTACTTTGCTGCTGTTGGGTGGAGTGTTCTGTATATGTCTACGAGGTCAAGTTGGCTGATTGTGATATTTAGATCGTCTGTATCTTTGTTGGGTTTCTTTCTAGTTGTTCTGTCCTTCACAGAAAGTGTGGTATGTTAAAGTCTCCTACTATTATTGTGGAATTGTTTATCTCTCTTTTCAATGCTGTTAGAATTTGCTTTATGTATTTTGGAGCCCTTTGGAAACCCTGGTGTCATAGTGGTTAAGAGCTACAGCTACTAACCAAAAGGCTGGCAGTTTGAATCCACCAGATGCTACTTGAAAACCTTATGGGGCAGTTCTACTCTGTCCTATAGGGTCTCTATGAGTTAGGATCTACTTGACAGCAGTGGGTTTGGGTTTTTATTTTTTTGGTCATTGTGTGTGTGTATATTTAGTACGGTTATGTCTCCTTGGTGGATTGACCCTTTCATTATTATATAAGTCCTTACAGTCTATTTGGACAGAGATTAATATTGCCAATCCTGCCCTTTTTTGTTTATTTGCTTGATATATTTTTTCCATCCTTTGAGTTTTAGTTTATTTATATTTTTTGTATCTAAGGTGTGTCTCTTGTAGAGAGCATATTGATGGGTGTGGTTTTTTTTAATCCATTCTGCCAGTCTCTGTCTCTTTACTGGTGCGTTTAATCTACTGTCATTCAGTGTGACTACTGATAGCTATGAGTTACTGCTGCCGTTTTAGTAAGGTTTTTTTTTTTTTGTGTGTGTGTGTGTGTGTGTGTGTGTGTGTGTGGAGTTGACAGTTTCTTTGTTCCACTTTTGTTTTGGGGCTGAGTTTTTTTCTTTGTGGATCCCACAGTATTTTAAATAAGACTTTATTTTGTCTTTTCTGTGTCAGAGTTTCTGGTTGCCAGATTTCCGACCTCATTAAAAGGAGCACAGACAAATCTTGCTTTTTTTTTTTTTCTCCTCCTTAGTGAGTTATTGGCAGGATTTCTAGTCTTTTGGGTCAGAGTTTGTGGAAACAAGTCAGAAAACGCTCTGACTGGCAGCTCCAGTCACTACTGTGGCAGTCAGAAAGCCATGGTGTGAACTCTAAAGGAGCTTCATGGTTCAGCTGACACTGTCTACCTGAGCCATGGGGGACCAGTCACTCATTTTTGGTTTTACAGTGTTATATGCTGGAAATCCCTACATTTTAGAGGCAGAAATTGTGACCTGTCCATTGCTCTATCGCCTGTGCCTAACATAATTCTTGACACAGAGTATGCACTTCAGAAATCTTTGAATAAAGTTGGTTTATTTTATTAACCCATCCCAAGAAAATATAAATTGAATCAGGAACATCTACCTTAACACTGTGAAAATAATAAGGATGGACATCTGAAATTTACTTTCCATCTTAATCTGAGTCCTGCTACAACACCATTTGATCTTATGGGGCTGGTTACCTCTTGGATGTTTTTATGCTGGGTTGTTGGTAATATTCCAGGCCATCTGTCTGCCTAGGCCAGTCATGTATACTGGCATCAGAAATTTTCCTGTGCATAAAGGTCATAGTCACAGAAGGGATAAGGTCATCTATTGTAGGACACAGAACTGTGGCAAGTCCATCAGTGTGGAACAGTTTCCCGAATATAGGATTTGGGAGTGGGAAATTGGACAAAGACATAGAAATTGAGCCAGGGATAGTGAACACACACAGCTCTATGTATATCAGAAGGCTATCAAAGTACTTTTGCTCACAGTTTGATAGACGTTTTTAGGCTCTGCACTTGTTTAAATTTTTGATGTTTTGTTTTTATTTTTTTGAAAAGCTGCTCTGCATCTGTACTCCTGATTTTTAGCCAGGATCTTATAGCCTATTATGATTTTTGGTGTTTTTGCAAAGAAGCCCATTTTAAAAATTGTTTTGAGAAAAATCCCGTCACCATATCACCATTTTGTGTTACCCGATTTCTGTGATTGGAAGTCCCCTTTGTCTGTGAACAAAGCTTTCAATTTTATTTATTCACACTAAGGTGTGAGTGACCTAAAGTGATACTCCCCTCAGGCATATTTTCATCTCATAAGATGAAACACAACAGCAATTAAACCGAATATATAGACTGCAGGTTGCAGAATTCAAAATGTCAACTACTGTTCAATGGGGAGATATTTTAATGTCTTGAGTTCTTTCATGACATTCATCAACTCTCACTACTTAAGCTTCATCTACTAACATATGAGTATAGTTCAGCCTATACATAAAACAAGGATCCCAGGTGTCACACTGGTTAAGTGCTCGGCTACTAACTGAAAGGTTGAAAGTTTGAATCCACCAGCTGCTCCATGTGAGACTGATGTGGCAGTCTTCTTATGTAAAGATTACAGCCTTGGAAACCCTATGGGGCAGTTTTACTCTGTCCTATAGGATCACTATATTTTGGAATTGACTGGACAGCAATTTTTTTTTTCATAAATAAAAGATACAAGCTCAGATTTATGCTAAAATGTATGGGATAGATCCTAAAGAAATCATGAAAAATCTGCTTAATATATAAATATATACTTGTTTTAAATATTAGCTGAATATTCTAACTCTTGGTCCCTTCCTCTACAACTTTCCCACCTCAGTGGTAACCCTCTACTTTACAGGTACAGTGTTGGCCCAGGTTATATTTGCTGAACTCAATTTAGTTATTGTAGATATGGATTATGCCATCTACTTTGTCTTCAGTTACAGGAAAGTAATATATTTCACATTGATATGTTTCCCAAGTAACGGGAATTTAATGTGTGAATAAGAACTACTCACTCTGACAATTTTTATTGTTAATTTTTATAAACTATGCTATGCACCATTTGCATTCTTAAATGTTGCTGTCGTTTGGTTCATTGAGTCAGCCCCGACTCATAGCGACCCTATGTACAACAGAACTGAACACTGCCTGGTCCTGTGCCAAACTCAGAATTGCTGTTATGCTCGAGCCCATTGTTGCAACCACTGTATCAATCCATCTCATTGAGAATCTTCCTCTCTTTTGGTGACCCTCTACTTTACCAGGCATGATATCCTTCTCCAGGTACCGATGCCTCCTGATAACACGTCCAAAGTGTGTGAGACATATTTCTAAGGAGCACTCTGGTTGTGCTTTTCTAAGACAGATTTGTTCATTCTTCTGGAAGTCCATGGTATAATCAGTACTCTTCACCAACATCAGAATTCAAAGGCATCAATTCTTCTTTGGTCTTCTTTGTTAATTGTCCAGCTTTTGCATGTGTATGAAATGATTGAGAATACCATGGCTTGGGTCAGGTGCACCTTCGTCCTTAAAGTGACATCTTTGCTTTTTAACACTTTAAAGAGGTCTTTTGCAGCAGATTTGCCCAATGCAATACATCATTTGATTTCTTGCCTGTTACTTCTACCGGCATTGATTGTGGATCCAAGTAAAATGAAATCCTTGACAGCTTCAAACTTTTCTCCATGTATTATGATGCTGCTTACTTGTCCGTTTGTGAGGATTTTTGCTTTCTGTATGGTAAGGTGTAATCTGTACTGAAGGCTGTAGTCTTTGATCTTCAACAATAAGTGCTTTAAGTCCTCCTCACTTTCAGCAAACAAGGTTGTGTCATCTGCATATCATAAAAAAACCCGTTACCAACAAGTTGATTCCAACTCATAGTGACCCTATAGGACAGGGGGTAGAACTGCCCTATAGAGTTTCCAAGGAGCACTTGGTGGATTCGAACCGTTGACCTTTTGGTTGACAGCTGTCACACTTAACCATTACGCCACTAGGGTTTCCCTGAATATTATAGGTTGTTATAAGTCTTCCTACAATTCTTCTTCATATAGTCCAATTTCTCAGATTATTTCCTCAGCATACAGATTGAATAAATATGGTGAAAGTATACAATCCTGACACACAGCTCTCCTGATTTCAAACCATGCAGTGTCCCTTTGGTCTGTTTGAATGACTCCCTCTTGGTCTACATACATGTTCCTTAGGAGCACAATTAAGTGTTCTGGAATTCTCATTCTTCGCAATGTTATCCATAATTTGTTATGATCCATGCAACTGAATGCCTTTGCATGGTGAGTAAAACACAGGTCAACATCCTTCTGGTATTCTCTGCCTTCAGCCAACATCCAGCTCACATCAGCAATGATATCCTTGGCCATGTCCTCTTCTGAATCCAGCTTGAATTTCTGGCTGCAAAGCTTTTTGAATGATCTTCAGCAAAATTTTACTTGTGTATGTGCTATTGATGACGTTGTTTGATAATTTCTGCATCCCGTTGGATAATCTTTCTTCAGATTGGGCACAAATATGGATCTCTTCCAGTCAGTTGGCCGGGTAGCTGTCTTCCAAATTTCTGGGCATAGATGAGTGAGTGCTTCCAGAACTGCATCTGTTTGTTGAAACATCTCAGTTGGTATTCCATCAATTCCTGAAGCCTTGTTTTTCACCAATGCCTACAGTGCAGCTTGGACTTCTTCCTTCAGTACCATCGGTTCTTGATCAGATAGTCATTCCTGAAATGGTTGAATGTCAACCAATTCTTTTTGGTACAGTAAGTCTGTATATTCTCTCCATCTTCTTTTGATGCTTCCTGTGTTGTTTAATATTTTCCCCAAAGAATCTTTCAATATTGCAACTCAGACTTGAATTTTTACTTCATTTTTTTCAGCTTGGGAAATGCTGAGCATCTTCTTTGCTTTTGCTTTTCTAACTCCAGGTCTGTGCACATTTCATTGTAATGCTTTACTTTGTCTTCTATAGCTGCCCCTTGAAATCTTCTGCTCAGCTCTTTTACTTCATCATTTCTTCTGTTTGCATCAGCTACTCTATGTTCAAGAGCAAGTTTCAGAGCCTCTCCTGACATCCATTTTGGGCTTTTTTTTTTCTTTCCTGTCTTTTTAATCACCTCTTGCTTTCTTCATGTATGATGCCCTTGATGTCATTCCATAGCTCTTCTGGTCTTCAGTCTTTAGTGTTTGATATGTCAAATCTATTTTTGAGAAAAAAAACCAGTGCCATCGAGTCGATTCCAACTCATAGCGACCCTATTTTTGAGATAGCCTCTAAATTCAGGTGCAATATACTCATGGTCATATTTTGGCTCTCATGGACTTGTTCTAATTTTCTTCAGCTTCAGCTTGAACTTGCATATGAGCAGTCAATGGTCTCTTCCGCATTTAGTCCCTGGCCTTGTTCTGAGGATATTGAGCTTTTCCTCATCTCTTTCCACAGATATAATCCATTTGATTTCTGTGTGTTTCATGTGGCGAGGTCCACATGTATAGTTGCTGTTTATGTTGTTGAAAAAATGTATTTGCAATGAAAAAATTGTTGGCTTTCCAAAATTCTATCATGCCATCTCTGATATTGTTTCTATCACCAAGGCCATATTTTCCAACTGCTGCCCCTTCTTCGTTTCCAGCTTTCACATTGCACTCACTAGTAATTATCAATGAATCTTGATGCATGTTTGATCAATTCCAGACTGCAGAACTTGGTACAAATTTTCAATTTCCTTGTCTTTGGCATTCTCATTTGGTGCATAAATTTGAATAATAGTCGTATTAACTGGTTGTCCTTGTAGACCTATGGATATTATCTTATCATGACAGCACTGAATTTAAGGATAGATCTTGAAATGTTGCTTTTGACGATGAATGCAACACCATTTCTCTTCAATTTGTCATTCATGCATACTAGATTATATGATTGACCGATTCAAAATGGCTAATACCAGTCCCTTTCAGCTCACTTATGGCTACAGTATCGATGTTTATGTGTTCCATTTTGTTTTTGACAACTTCCAATTTTCCTAGATTCATACTTCATATATTTCACATTCCTTTTATTAATGGATGTTTCTAGTTGTTTCTTCTCATTTTGAGTAGTGCCACATCAGCAAGCGAAGGTCCTGAAAGCTTGATTTCATCCACTTCATTAAGGTTGAGTCTACTTTGAGGAGGCATTTCTCCCCCCGTTGCATTTTGAGTGCCTTCCAACCCGAGGAGGTCATCTTCTGGCACTATATCAGACATCGTTCCACTGCTTCTCATAAGGTTTTCACTGACTAATTTTTTCAGAAGTAAACCACCAGGTCCTTTTTCCTAGTCTGTTTTAGTCTGGAAGCTCAACTGAAACCTGCACAACATGAGTGACCCTGATGGTATTTGCAAATCTGGTGGCATAGCTTCCAGCGTCACAGCAATGTGCAAGCCACCACAGTATGACAAACTGACAGACAGATGGGGCGTTCTTAAATAGAGTACACCAACTGACATTGAACTTTTTGATGGTCATCAATATAAACAGGACTTGTACTCTGAGCTACTTTGTACCATACCATACTATACTAATGCCTTCAGGACTTATCAGATCGTTGAAGCCTGATTATCCCTACGGTAAATGCTTCAAAAATTGTACCCCTTTTTGTAGTTTTACTGCTTCTTTCCTTAGTGTTCCTACTGCTGCTATTCTCATTGTGGGTAAAATGCTTGAGCATTAGTATGTGGAATTTATGATCTTTCTTTGGAAATTCTTAGGCTTTTGGGGGCTTAATTTCCTATTCTTGGCAGAGTTTTGGATAGATTGTGCATTAAGTTCAAATCCTTGAGTGGTGCAAATGGTTAACATGCTTGGGTGCTAACAGAAATGTTGGTGGTTTGAGTTTACCCAGAGGTGCCTTGGAAGAAAGGCCTGGAGATCTGCTTCTGAAAAATCAGTAATTAAAAACCCTATGGAGCACAGTTCTACTCTTACATACATGAGGTTGCCATGAGTTGGAATCAACTAGATGAAAACTGATTTGGTTTGGTTTGGTGCCTTAAGTTGGGTTTCCCACAAAGCAGACTTGAAACAAAGTTTTCAGTGCAAGTCGTTTTGGGGCATTAAATCTCAGGAAGAATGGGTAGTGAAATGGGAAATATGATCAGGGAGGGAAGGAAGCCAATAAAGGATGTGTTATGTACTATGAAGTTTCAGCCTCACAGGGATACGTTGAGTGATTATGAGGATTCGGTCTCAAAGTCATCTCACCTAAGAGGCAAGGAAGCTGAGTATTTGTCCTTCAACCTCTATCTGTCATTGGCTGGAAGCTATTTCCAGGGGCACTAACCTATCAGTACTTCTAGCTTGCATGATGAAGACCTAGAGAAAGCCTTCAGGTGGACAGTCATATTGGCTTCCAGTAGGACATGGTGGGCACGTGCTTACATGGTGTGTCCTAAGGGGAGTTGAGTTCACCAACAGCGTCTTCTACAAGCCAGGTTACTGTTAAGGAAGCTTTGTATACGTAAGAGGAGACTGTATATACCATTTATTTTTTGAATTTTCACACTGTGTATGACTAGATGTTAATTTAATACGGTCAGAACAATCTATGACTGTCATGCGCTGGAGCTGTACTTAGCCGGTTTATTAACCATATTTCAGTTTAAATTTTTTTTTTTTAGGATCTTAATAATGTATTTATTTTCTGGCCTAGATGTGGATATATTGGGTTAATACCACAAAAAATCTGAATTGTTTCTTTAAAATACTTAACACAAATTAGCAAGTTCTCAATATTGTGCCCTCTTGCTAAGAGTTGGAATTGTCTTGATGGCAATGGGTTTGGTTTGGCGGATGTGGAAGACACAATGAGGCTCCCATTTATACCTGGCAGAAACCCTGGTGGTGTAGTGGTTAAGTGCAACAGCTGTTAACCAAGAGGTTGGCAGTTAAAATCTTCCAGGTGCTCCTTGGAAACTCTATGGGGCAGTTTTACTCTGTCCCATAAGGTTGCTATGAGTCGGAATTGACTTGACAGCCGTGGGTTAGGTTTTTTTGGATTTTATATCTAACGGGCGAATTGCATATGCCCTATAATATTCAGTTCTTCACAGCAGCGTTTTGGATGTCATTTTGCATAGTCTCTGCTTGAGAACCATCCTGTGACTTTTTCTTTCATTGTGCTTGCCCTACTCTGATAATATGCAGTAACTTTCCACTAAGCCTCTTTGCCCTCTACCCTCCAAGTACATATTATGCATCTTGGGCAGACAAACCATTTTTTCTCACACACAAGCAACAAATGTGATTACAGGGAAATCTAATTTATCTGAAGTACTCCAGGAATGGAAGGAGATTACTTCACGTCAATATTTGCAAGTGCGTTCATCACAGATATCCAGACATCCCAATACTGACAGGTTTTTGATCTTTATGACGGTCTGTTTTGAACTGCTTTCTGATGGTCTATATAGACTCATTCCTCTGTATGCTTGCACTTTGTGCTTGGAATGCAAGATGGGTGTGTTGGATACAGGAGTTTGGTGTTGTGGACAGAATTATATTCCTTATATCTCTAAATGTCTTCCCAACACATGTAGCAGAATTTTCTGGATAATTTCTTAGGTTTATCTCAGTATGGCTGTATTTATCTATTTTCTCTTGTTGGATAGTTTTTTTTTTTCCTCATGTTCCCTTAAATTTGTTATTTGTACATTTATTTAGAATTCAATACTTGACAGGACAACTTGACCAGGACAAAGTCATAGAAGCTTCATAGATAGCTCCAAACTCCCTGAGGGGCTGAGTTACTGGGACGAGGGCTGGAAACCATGGTCTAGTGGGACATCTAGCTCAACTGGCATAACAAAGGTTATAAAGAAAATGTTCTACATCCTACTTTGGTGAGCAGTGTCTGGGGTCTTAACAGCTTGTGAGTGGCCATCTAAGATATTCTACTCTTCCTCCCCCATCTGGAGCAAGAGAGAATGAAGAAAACCAAAGACACAGGGAAAAGATTTGTCCAAAGGACTAACAGAGCACAACTACCACAGCCTCCATCAGACTGGGTCCAGCTCAACTAGATGGTGCCTGGCCACCACCACTGACTGCTCTGACAGGGATCACAATAGAGGATCCTGGACAGAGCTGATGAAAAAAGTAGAATGAAATTCTAACTCACAAAAATAGACCAGACTTACTGGTCTGACAGAGATTGGAGAAACCCCAAGAGTGTGACCCCTAGGCACCCTTTTAATTCAGCACTGAAGTCACTCCTGAGATTCACTCTTCACCCAAAGATTAGACAGGCCTACAAAACAAACAATAATACATGTAGCTGAAGCATGTTTTTTTTTTTTTTTTTCTAGTGCCAGAAGCATGTACATGAGACTAAATGGACACAGCAGCCCAGGGGCAAGGATGAGATGGCAGGAGGGGACAGGATAGCTGGACGAATGGAAATGGGGAACCCAAGGTCAAGAAAGAGAGAGTGTTGATACATTGCGGGATTGACAACCAGAGTCACAAAACAATATGTGTATTAATTGTTTAATAAGAAGCAATTTGCTCTGTAAACCTTCACCTAAAGCACAATTAAAAAAAAAAAAAAGGAATTCAATACTTGATTGCTTACTTGGTAGAACAAAAAAAAAGAAAACATCCAAACCCACTGCCATTAAGTAGATTCCATCCCGGCGGTCTTATAGGATAGGATAAAGCTGCCACATAGGGTTTCCAAGGTTATAAATCTTTAAGGAAGCAGGCTGTCACATCTTTCTCCTGCGGAGCAGCTGAGGGGTTAGAACCCCTGACCTTTTGGTTAGCAGCTGAGCGCTTTAAACAGTGAGACACCAGAGTGCCTACATTGTAGAGGCACTGTATATAGCACCATGTTCTGTGCTCTCTCGAGCCTTAGCTACCTTCTACCTAACATATTTGTTCAAGTGGTGAAGCAGGAGGAAACAAATGGGAAAATGATAGAAAAGGGAGGCTGACAGGTTCTTAGGAGAACTTCAGGGGCTTTTCAAGGGTGAAAAGAGAGGACAATAGGAGATGAATTTAGATTTTAAATGCTAAACAGGATACTAGAGCCAGAACTGAAAGAGTTTATGCAGAATGGAGTAGTTCCCTTTGGCCCAGGTCTCTGGGTCAGGAACACCAAAGCCACCACTGGCCTGGTAGTTTTAGGTACAAACAGGCCTCTCACTCTGAGGCATTAAACAGACCCCTCTGTACTTAAATTTCCTCTTCCGCAAAAGGGAGTCAGGAGATTACAGTTCAGTACTAACATGAGGCTACCTCGGTTTTAAATGCAAAAAAAAAAAAAAGCACGTGCATTATGTTTTGCTTGTCTCAATTCATGTTCTTTTTTTTCCCACTCCACCTTTCTCAGCCATCATAAAGCACACTTTAGAAATGTTTGTTATAGACTTACTTTTCCTAGATGTACCTAATTGGTAGGAGATCATATAAACAAATACAATATACTGAGAAGGAGAAATATACCTATGTTGCAGGAATAATACAATGATACATGCCAAAAAATTTAGAGTACAAAGAACATATTGCCATTTATAAACATTAAGGGGCAGGAAATAAATGTCACCAATGGAGAGCTATTTATACACATCAGACTATAACCCGGCACTACGTACGTCAGGTTTCCATTTTCTTACAGAAGTTTCCCAGAATGTTGCAGAAATTGGAAATAAATGAATGCCCATAAAAATAATATCTCCAGGCAATTGCAATATCTGATCTACAGGTTGTGAATTTTAACCACAGTTGGCTTCTTCTGAAAATGCTTATAACAAAACCCAGAAGCACTGAAATCTGATACATTCAACGGTTTGGGGACCAAGTAGATAGAAGCCCTCAGCTTATATCTAATTAATACATAATAGATTTAGTTGTAGTCAATTGTATTTTGAGTAAGATGGAGAAAATCCAATTTTTAGTGTTTCTTAACAGTTTGGAAAGCAAGCTTTGGGCAAGGAGTCAGAGAAGCAAAAGATGAGAATGCTAAATTGACGTAGAAGAGTCCCAGTGGTAGTAGGTCTCCTGATATCAGCAGAAAATATTGGTGTGTTTCCTATCTCTTAAAATCTAAATTAAAAAAATTTTTGGAAACCAGAAAATGTGGGTATCTGTACATTCAAAACAAAGCCAGAATGTGAATTATAAGAAAACAACTCACATAAACAGACAAAAAAGGATGCTTAAAAAAATAAATACCTTACTTTTTACAAAAGAATTCTGCCTTACACTTTGCTTTCACAGTCCTGGATATTGAATCTGACCAAACTAGTAGACAATTCAGACACTAGGAATTGTGTTAAATATTTATTTACTAAAAACATAATTTTTCAGAGAGCAGTCAGGGAAGACAAAGCTGTGTGTTAAATATGAGCTCCCTGTCCAGAAGAGAATATACGCCGGCTCCATTTAGCAGGGCTCCCCCGGGCTGCAGATGAAGAGCAGGGACCTTACTCACATGCAATTATTAACACTCTCGATAAATCCTCAAGATCCCAATCCCGTTGATATATGTCATAGCAGGAATAGCTCAGTACCCGAAGCGACAAGAAGTGCTGTTCTTGTCAGTCGGAGAGATACTGCCGTCCACATTAAATCAGAGCCAGTGAAGACACTGAAAGCTCTGAGTTCATAACGCTGGGCCTTCTTGTCTACTGCTCTTCAAACTCTATCTCCAACGTTAGTTCTCCCAACATGACTTCAGCAGAAGACACTGCATTTGAGATAATGGTTGTCCATGGTTCTGTGCCAGTCGGGGCATCAGGAATCTGTTGTTTTGTGTTGTTTATGGAAACTTTGACAGACTTCTGTGACCTTGAGCAAGATATCACAACTTCAGTCTCTGCATTTTTATTGTTGGGGGAACCAGGAATAGAATATTTACTGTCTGTTCTACAGGAGTCTAGGAAATCAAGCAACCTTATCCTTTCCCAGTCACTAGGGAAAATATCACCTTCAAATTTACTATTCCTGGACCATACTTATTTCTAACCTACAAATACAATTACTAAGCTCTTGATAGAAATCTTTGGCCAAGACTCTTCAGCACCTCTACTCCATTGTGTGTGAGACGACACTTCATGAGTAGGGGGAAAGTTGTAGTGGTTTGAGAACATCTAAAAAAGATGAGATGATCACCTCCAGCCTCCAGTGGTGGTGACTTTTGCCTACCTTGTCTTCATAGGGGCAGTTCTACTGTGTCCTGTAGGGTCACTATGAGTCAGAATCGACTCGACGGCACTGGGTTTTTGGGGTGTCTTCATAAACAAAGAGTGCTGCATTCGGTTGTTGTTAGCTGCTGTCAAGTTGATCCCGACTCATGGTGACCCCAAGTGTGCAGAGTAGAACTGATCCAAAGGGTTTTCAAGGCTGGGACATTTTGGAAGCAGATTACCACATCTGTCTTTCGAGGCTCCTCTGGGTCAGTTTGAACCGCCAACTTTTTGGCTGGTAGTCAAGCACTTAATCGTTTGCACCACTCAGGGAATAAGCAGATAATTTTCTTTCTCTGATCACTATAAATGTCCAGCCAAGGTGAAAGTCACCACTCAGCTGGTATGAATTCTCCGAAGAATATAGGGCCATGGCTGAAGGTGGAGAGTGCAGAGGGGAAGCTGTGAGAAGGCAGAGCACAACATTGCTTAGTTACCTTTCCCCTGGCAGAAAGAGGGAAACCTGGACTTGAGGACTGTCAGCCTCATGCTGAGTGCTGAGCAGAACATACGATTTGCAATCAAATTCAGACCAATCAGACAACATGCTGTTCTCAGATGTCCAAGGCAGGGTTTCCATTATTTTATTGAAGCTAAATCTGGAAATGTCATGGGAAAAAGACAGCCTCCCTCTATGAGAACCATGGGACTTCCCACTTGAGACTGTGCAGAAAACAGGATGAAAATGACCTTTCCATGCTAGGCTGGCCCTGGCCCTTCTGGTCTTCCCAGGGCTGTGAACAGGTGTACATTTTGTCAGACAGAAAGAGGACAAATAAGGAGGTAGAGATTCCGGATGAGTGATTTGAAAAGCAACTGAGGGTGTATATGTAACCTCTGAAGGTGGACTTGATACCAGGCTGAACAAAGCAATGAGAGGGACAAAGGCGGGGGCTGGGGGTGGGGCTAAAAGGCCATGGACTTGAGAAGGGGTGGAGTGAGGGGGGTCCAGCTTGGCTGCTGAGCATTACGTGCTTGGGTGGTATATTAAGCAAACATGAAGCACAACCGAGGCCACACTCCCATCGTTTTTACAATCTGGGTAGGGAGGTTGCCATTTTTTATTTTTCATCACTAGCCTTTTTATTTTTTATTCCAATTTTTTTGCCAGTCAGGTATGAAAGCCCAAGGTGCTTTGGCACTAACTTAAGTGCTTTTCATTTATCGTGTGAAGCCAGGGTTTCAAGATCCAGAGGCCCTTGCTATCTCCCAGCCGTTTACTTCCAAATAGTAAGCTTGCTGTTTTGTCGAATATTTTTTTATGGTTCCAGATGAACGACCTTGACCTCTTCTCCACAGTTGCCAGAGAATTGGAGAATATAACCCAAAATGAAATGGAAAAAAGCACACAATATTTAGACTAAAAGCTGATGAGAGGAAAAATACAGCCTGGCATTTTGCAGAGAAGAATCTGCTCAAGGGCAGGACAATACGATAGGCTTGAGGTGAACTGAAGATATCTGGCGTCTCCGGTCAAGGGCACAAGACGGTCAGGCCTTCCATTGTCAGGTTGGTCGGGAAGCCATACATTTGAGTTGACACTTAAGATTCTTGAAATACAATATGCGTATTTTAAAATTCTTGAGGTTTGCTATTGCAAATATTGTAGAGGCTTTGTTGAGGGTGCTACATTGCATGGTGCTCCCTTTATGAAGCCCATGTGAACAAGTTCTCTCAGCCTTTGGAACTATGAGGAAGAGCTTTATTTTAATCTTATGGACACTGGAAAGCCTAAAACTAGCCACTTTGTTCCATTTACTTTGACCTCTAGGAAGTATAGACCCAAATCCTATGTCTAGTTCAACAAACACATAGAAGTATATTGCAGACTACCTTCATTTTCTTTTCCTGTTCTTTTCTGTCATATTTGACCTAATTATTTTATCTCCATGAGCATATTTTTGAAACCAGGTCCAATTTTTTGGAATAAGGCTTAAAAATAAATCAAGTTAAATATAACTTATATCAGACACATAAGACTGGAGTCCTTGAGTGATGCTAACGGTTAAGCGCTCAACCGCTACCTGAAAGACTGGTGATTTGAACCCACCCAGGACAGACCTGGCGATTTGCTTCTGAAAAGGCCACAGCCTTGAAAGCCATATGGAGCACAGTTCTACTCTGACACACATGGGGTTACCATGAGTTGGAACTGATAAAATGACAACTGACAACAACAGGGCTGGAGTGAGAAGAATACTCACAAGAGGGTGTAGCTGGGCACTGACTTGGATGTACACTATTACCCCTATATAGTAAATATTTTAACACTATTAATACTAATGGTAACCTATCCTGAACTCTTAATACGTGTGTGTAAGATGTAGCACTAAGCACTTTCTTTGCTGTGTTTTTTTTTTTTTATAATTTCAGTTTGAAGTTTATTGCAACCCTATGAGTGAGACATTTAGAGACAAACAGATTTAGAGAGCCTGAGTTTCTAAATTCAAGGTAAAAGTCTACTAAGTGGTGGAGCTGGTTTCCAGACAGGGCAGTCCAGCTCCAGGGCCCGTTCTCTTAACTTAGTGTGTAATAGGTCTGAGTTCAAATCACTGTTTCATCTTTGCTAAAGGTATGATCCTGGGAAAATGGATTCATGTTTCTCAAGTCCCTAAAATGGGAATACTAATAGTACTTAAATAATATTTAAAATGCTTAGAACAGTGTCTGGCACTTAGAAAGTACTCAATAAATCAATAAATATTAGCTATTGTTATATTTAAAGACTGCATCCATAGTATACATAATTAAAATTCTTTTCCCACCAGTAGAGACATCTCTTCAATATTCAATTAATCATGACTTACAACTCCCTGCAGAGATGCCCCGGTGGTGACTGTTCCCAGGAGAGCCAGCGCTGGAATGCACATGCCAACATTTCAAATGCAAGGGACCGCAAGGTCGGTGTGTCCCAGGAGAAGGCTAGCTGCCAAGAGACCTTGCAGGGCAGCATTTCCAGGGTGAATTCATTACAGCTGGAGTCTAGACCTCAGCATTACAGGGCTCAGCACTTGGTCTGGTTAATGCCCCGAGCTGATTATTCAGGGGGTCTGAATTGTACCAACTCACAAAAGACGGAAGCATATAAAGTGGAAAGCCACTGTTTTAATTTGCAATGAAAAATATTACTGTTAACTGGACCAGACATTTGCATCGGTCTGACCAGTGAATTCCTGCCCTGTAGGCAAGCTACACAGGGAACCACATTAACAGAAGTTTGCTTGGTGAGCAGGATGCTTGTTTCAAATGCTTAGTCGCATCAGGCTCCAATGGCAGCACGCGTCCATCTTCATCTACCTGCCAGAAAGAACAGACGTTATGAGCAGCCCTACAACGCCAGGATGTCGCTTCCCTGGGCAGGAGCAGGATGTGCCCATGTGCCTTCCCTTTTTTAAAGGTATTATAGCTGACCAGTCTCTACTTTCGCTTTCGACTGTCATTTTCTTTGTTTAGATATGTTAATTCTCAGAGGAGAGCTTGCTGTGGTCCAGCAGCCATCCTATCTCTTTATGGTAAGGTGGCTTGATCCTTGCTCATTTAATAGTTTAACTTTTAAAAGGCATCTTCATTGCTCATCCTTCCAAATTCTTGTGGCCACTTTAAGTACCACATAGAGAACGCACACTCTGCCCAGTGTCATCACAGCATCAGCTGTCTCAAGTTTTCTGTGTTTTTTCTCATTATCCATGTAAATTTCCACCAAGTGAGCCTCCCATTCCCTATTAAGGTCCGCTCAGAGTCTGTATATTAGCTGTACTAACCACTGAAGTTACTGCAAGGTAGCCCTGTAGATTGTTCCTAGCCTCCTTAAATATTTCTAAAACAAAACGGATTTTTGTTAATATGTACTATAAAGTCTTGATACGAATCCCTGGTGGCACAGTGGTTAATCTCTGGGCTGCTAACCGAAAAATCAGTGGTTTGAACCTACCAGGCAGCTCCATGGGAGGAAGATGTGGCAGTCTGCTTCAGTAAAGATTATAGCCTTGGAAACCCTATGATGCAGTTCCCCTGTTCTACAGGGTCACTATGAGTTGGAATCGACTGGACAGCAATGAGTTTGGCTTTGGGTTATAATGACTTCATATTTTAACAATAATGATAAAAACTTTATGGGATCATTCAAATGGTATATATAGTTGTTTGGCTCTGGCTCATGGCAATCTTAGATATAGCAGAATGAAATGTTGCCTGGTCCTACACCATTTTCATGATTGTTGATATGCTCGAGCTCATTGTTGTGGCCACTATGTATTTTGAGTGGCTTCCAACCTAGAAGATTCACCTTCTAGCACTATATTGGACTAAATGGTGTGATACCTATGGGTTCCACTGGCTAATTTTTAGAAGTAGATCTCCAGGCATTTTTTCCTACTCTGTTTTAGTCTAGAAGCACTGCTGAAACCTGTCCAAGTGTGAGCGACCCTGCCGGCATTTGAAATGCCAGTGCCACAGCTTCCAGCATCATAGCAACACGCAAGCCACCACAGTACAAAAAACTTACAGATAAGCAGTGGAAATGGCATATGGTACCCCACTAATCATCACAGTGTAAATCCTAAACACTGTTTGACCCTCTCATGGCTTCTCATCACATCTAGAATAAAATAAAATCCCTTGGACCTGGCCAACGAAGATCTCCATGATCTTGCCCCTCTTTGCTTCTCTGACTTAACTTTCTCCCCCTATTTTCTCTCTCATACAGTTCTTCAGGCTCCTAGATGTTTTTAGAAAGTGCCAAGCGTATGATTTCATCAGATCCTTTGTCCTTGCTGTTCCCTCTGCCTGGAATCCTCTCCCACTAGACATCTGAGTCTGGCTCATTCTCCCCTTCCTTCAGTTCTGTTCAAATGTGACCTCAGAGAAGTCTTCTGACCATCCCGTCTAGCATAGCACCACACTCCATTCCCTTACCTAACTTAATTTTCCTTCTTTGCATTGATAATTTCCTGATATATTGTTTTTATTACTGGTCTTTCCAAACAGGATGTATCTCAAGAGGCAGAGACTTGTTTTTTTCACTACAGTTTTACTAGAGCCTAAATAACAACTGGAACATAGTGTTCAACTAGTATTTGCTGAATAAAAGGACAAACTTGGCAATAATGTTTCAAGTGATCATTAAATTTTGGTATCCTCCGTGTTGTGCCAACCATATAAGCTTGTTAGAACACTGTGTTGGTTCTTACCTTGCCATCCTATGATATTTTATTACGGCTGTATCAGATAGTGCCACAATAATGGTCAGACCTGCCCAGTAGTTTACCCAAGAGTGGGCATCCAAATCTTCAAAAAAAAAAAAATAATAATAACCAAACTCATTGCCATGAAGTTAATTCCTCTCATGGTGACCCCATGTGTTACACAGTAGAGCTGCTCTATAGGGCTTTCTTGGTGGTAAACTTTATGGAAGCAGATTGCCAGAACTTTCTTCTGTAGTGCCCCTGGAGGGGTTCAAACCACCAACCTTTAAGTTAGTAGTTGTGGAGCAGAAACGATTTGTGCCACCCAGGGCCCTGCTCACTGCCCCAAGTAGCTTCCCAAGTTCTCATTTGAATCCATGTATCCCATGTCTTTCTACGGCATTGGCTTTGGTCTTGGTTTATGCCATTTCTTTGCACCTTGCTTACCTTTTTACATCCACATCATTAAATTAACCTCCTTTGCAGTGTCAGAAACCCTGGCGGCATAGTGGTTAAGAGCTACAGCTGTTTACCAAAAGGTCAGCAGTTCAAATCTACCACATGCTCCTATAGGGTGTCTATGAGTCAGAATCAACTCGATGGCAAGGGGTTTGTTTTTTTTTTGTTTGTTTTTGGTTTTGCACCACCCTTCAGTTGTCGTCAATTCTTCTCTGCATTTGTTCCCATGAATAGTCATGAGGTGGCGAGGAGGTACTTCAGGCAGTCACCATTTAATCGTTGTACTCTGTCTCGCATCCTCCAGAAGCTGATCTCTTACTCTTCCTTTCTGGAAGGCCTTCTTGCCACCACCTCTCTTATCACAACTCTCACCAACTTATACTGTAGTTGGGAAACCACAGCATGTGTTCCCATCTGATTTTGGGAGGACTTGTTAGAGTGTTCCATGAGGTATGTATCTCAGTGTACATGGGTGGAACCAAAAAGTCTTAATATCTTTTAAAAATTGATTCTCATTTTTGTACTTTTTTCACCTTTCTCTTAGTAATGTTAATTAGGTGATAGTTAACGGAAGCCTGCAACTTCTAGTTTTCATTTTTATTTTCTTTCTAGGAAAAGAAAGATGTTTGTATGTGTAGGTGTGTGCACGCATGTGTGTAGGGTGTGTGTGTGTCTGTACACATATATACACAGTAGGTGACTGTAGTTCAATTTGGTTATTGTGAGGAAAATTAGTTCTAAGAGCATATGTAAATGCAAGTTTTTTTTTTTTTTTTTGGTGAGAGGGAATTTGTTGACCTATTAAAACTCCCAACAGATTAGCTCACAGATTCCTAACTCAGAACAACTTTATTCTTCAGCTCTCTCTGTACCGAGTGGCATGACGTTTTGCTGGAAAGCAGGCACTAAGAGATACATTCATCCTTCAGACTCACTCATCCCTGGAATACCCAAAGTATGCCACTGGGATGTCTTTGAGCAGGTTCACGGATGCTGCTTAGGGTAGTACACAGCTTTCAATACAAAAAGGAGCTGTTCAAAAGCCTTAAAAACACCATGAACTGAGAGAGAAATGTAGAGTGTATTTTAAAGAACCATGTTTATAAATTCTCTGGGACATAACTGAGAGAAAAGAAATTTCAAGTTTATTCTGCTGCCCTTTGCATTTAAAAAACATGCCTGTTGACTGTTTATACATGTGCGTGTGCACACATTTTTTTGTTTGTTAGTATTTCTGATTGAACCCAGAAAGGTAGGCTGTGGCTTTGTTTTTATATGATACATGAGGGTAGACTGCTACCCTACTACACTGACCATAGCTTCTGTCTGGACGGTCATCACTGTTAATGTTTGGACTCTTTGCCTGAATCACGGGGTGTACTTACAGAAGAAGACGCATTCTCTCTGGGGTTGCTTTAAGCCGGCCCATGTTGTATGTTGCTGCTGTAGCTTCTTAAAATTTCCCAAAGATGCCACATTATTGAAGTTGTGTTTTAGTGTCACCAACCTATTTTCTTCCTCTGACACTCTCAACAATCAAGCTGCCATAGACAGGCGCCAGCCATTCTCTGCGCTTGTCCAACTGAGTGGAGCTGTGTTGTAGCAGGAATCATTTCTGTGTTGGAAGACTTTCTAGGACTTCATTGCTGATGATCCTGTCTTACCTTTCTGTGTGACATTTGGGATGACCTGAACGGGCCTTTCTGGTGGGGGAAAATGTTTTGATTTGAGAGATGACAGAAAGATTTTCTACCATTATCTATCCAAGTGTCAGTGTGCCTGAGATTCCATTCCCAGGAGCATTTTATTTTTTTGTGTAAACCTTGTCCACTCTCCTTGGAAAGAGCTAAACAATAATTCATTAATATGTTAGAGTGAATGATACTATATTAGCATCATTTGGAAGTATTCATGCCTCAGTTCTCAAATTCAAAGGGGACATTTCATTGTAGGAAACCACTTTCCTCTTAGAGATTTTAGGCAGAAAATTGCTTCATTATGCTGTGATTATTAAAACAGATTAGGATCCATGAAGATGGCAGTGACTTTCACAACATTCAACATACTTTTCCATTGCAGCAGATGAGTTCAGATGAAGCACAGAACACTAAGTGTGATAAGACAGTCACGCATCCATTCTGGGCATATTGAAGAGGTCATGACTACAGGTCTAACCCTACCTGTGAATGCTTTGAGACAGGGAGGGAGAGGATGGAATAACTTAAGTCTCTGTATTTTTTCTTAATTTGTGGAATCATGAGCTATAGTGTGCCCCCATTATCATCATTTTCAAGAAGCAAAACAAGATCACTGATCCCGGGTTTCTCACCGTTCTCCACCATTGACAATATCTTGGCCAGAGTCCATTGTAGACACTCAGATTATCAAAATAAGAGCTAATATTTATTGAACAATTACTATATGCAAATGTATTATTTAATGGTCTTCTCAACAGCTTTATGAGATCGGTAATGTTATTATCTAAATTTCATTCAGGTTTGACAAGCCAAGTAATTTGTCTAAAGTATTACACTTAATAATTGGCAGATCCGAGACTTGAAATTAGGTCTAATGCTAACTCATAGGTTTTCGAAGGCCACAGTACACTGCCTCCCTCAGCTTGTTCAGGACTGAGAGCTAAGGACACACTGGCCATTAAAACAAACCAGCAGCACGCACATGTGCAGACATGCACACTTATGCAGCCATATGCACACTTCTTGCACACACATGCTAGATACAACCAAAGGATTTAAAACCAAGTCAAAGCAAAACAGCGCCAAAACCTAGGGAGAATCAAAGGATTTTAGAGGCAAAATAAACTCCCCATTTATACATAGAAGAATAAATAGATAAATAAGCAAGCAAATGCATAAATAAGCTGACGCCAAATATCTCTATCAGAGAAGGACAGCTTCTAAGAAAGAGCTAAGAAGGGAAAACTTGAGTAGAGCACAGTACTCTTAACACAATGTTTGGGCTACGGAATTGACTCCATTCACAAGATGGCTGGAAAGTCTTCCAGGAACATTTGACTTCACTGATGATTCTAAGGCTTGGATGTTCTGGCCTTAACACATCTGCTTTGAACTAAGTTCTCCTCAGGGTCAACCAAAGATCGTTTAACACTCTTTAGTGCCCCTTCCACCCAGCACCTAAAAATCTTATACTCTCTTAGGGCCACATCTTGTTATCAACTTTAGTAAACTCATTCAGAATATTCCTCTCCACACACCTATACACGTACACACTGCACCCTGTCTTCTTCATACCTGTCTATTTAAAATATGCTTCCCAAAATAGAGTTAACTGTGCTCACTGTTGACAAATTGGAAATACTGTGTAATAAGGAAAATGAAAGCCTTGTACAAAGTTAATCACTGCTAACACACTTCAGTGTATGACTGTCTAGTACTTAAATACGTATTTTACCTAACTGAGATCATACTGGAATATAATTTTGTTTTTTGACTTTATTTCATGTTAACATGGTAACAAAAACATTTCCCATCTTTTTAAATCCCTTACAAACAGCATCCTGATGGCTGTGTAACATTGCATCTAGAAGAACTGTCATTTTCTTAACACTTTATTGTTCAGCATTGGTGAAAAAACATCAGATATAAATGTTCCGTGATCAACTAACAATTGCTGGTGCCACTGTGTGTGTGTGTGTGTGTGTGTGTGCATGTGTGTGTGTTGTGAAAATGAGTAGTAGGGGGTTTAGCTGAAGGAAAACATGTTTTGTCTTCTCCCACCTCAATTTCAGTAGGATTTAAACTGATCCTTGACTCATTCCTTGACCTCTAACTTTGATACCATGCTAGGAATGAGGAAAAGGAGATGTTAAGGGAAAACAGAGAAAGAGGAAAAGTGAAGAGAAAGAGATAAGAGAGAGGAATTAGAGAGGGAATGAAGTGGAATAGAGGGAAGAAAAGACCCTGCAGAGTAGAGTGAACTTACCAGTTGTGTCCTTAAGACTTGTGAAGATGACTAGGATGGATTTAGGCTCTCAGAAAAAGGTATAGGGTCAACTACCCATCTTACTGCCTTCTCCCAAGCCCATGCCGTTTTTTTCCCAGTAGTGTGAGAATTTATATGTGACACATCCCTGTCTGATATGGGCAATAGCAGCATTTCAGAAGCTGACCTTGTTTCCAGGAATCTGTGTTATGCTATAAAACTCTGGAATTAGATTTCCTGTTGCCCTTTCACCTCTTTGCAGCCACCTGGTATTACCGTAGCCATCTTTGTGATGGAGGCCCTGAATTCTTGGCTTCAAAACAGCCATGGTCCCCTGGGGCTGCACACAGCAGTGCTCTGAGATTGCTACTTACTAGCTCCTTCAACAAGACTGATGCTGAGAGGGCTTTGCTTCTGCTTTCAGCCTTCACCACATTCCTTATAAATGAAACATGAATGTAATTCATATTTCTTCTAGGAAGAGACGCTTTAGAGGCCTCATGTATTCATTCATTCAACAAATATTTATCGGGTCCCTTCTGCACTCAAAATACCATGGAAGTTGCTGTAGGGGATAAAAAGACACATAAGGCTTAGTTCCTGCTCTTAGCAATCTAGTCTGCCACCAAGTCCTGTTAATTTTACGTCTTCGGGGTCTCCTGAATCCATTCACTCTGTCCGTATTTCCTACAATAGTCTTAATTCAAGCAATCACTATCTTCTTACCATATTTTAGGAATTTGAGCAAATTGTTCCTATGCTTAAAAACATTCGTTATCAGGCCGAAAGTCCAAATCCTTACTGTACCCTATAAGACCCTAAAGAATGGTGGCTCAGTGCACTCTCAATTATCTCTTCTCCCCCAAAACTCAACTATATTGAATTTCCTTTAACTCTTTGAATGTGCAATGGCTGTCTTGCTACTAGACTTTCTCTGTATGTGTGCTGTTTCTTCTGCTGCCAAGATTCTAACCTCATACCGTATTCACCCAACAAATTACTATTCATAATTTAAGTCTTAGATATCATTTCAACCAGAAAGAGTTCACTGTCTGCTCATGTGCTCCTCCCATTTCTAGACCAGATTTGAAGGGAAAGGCATAGATTTCCACGTACTACATTTACTTATAACAGTTGAAATCATACACATTACACAGTTTGTCTATGGTGGCTCATTAGGTATATAATTTTGAATTGCGTGGCAAGGAGGTGGTCAAAGGAACAGAAACAAATAGAAAAGGGTAGAAAATTCAAGTTCTGAGGATCTTACTCCTTATTTGGAGTACGTGGGGTGTGGTATACCATTTCTCTCTGAGCGGGGATTGGATAAGAAGTTGGACAACTGGTTGACTGAATCTTGGCGTAAATCTGAATGATTTCAGCTCCCGTGTCATTAGCCCCAGTTTGTGATGCTACTGTCCTCCTTCTTGACTAACTTCTACTTATTAAATGAAATTTGAATCAACCGTGTTTAGCAATGTGATCTCAGATTAAAGAGATAAGGAGGAATAAGAGAAGGCCAGAACAAGGGAACGGGTCTAAATGAATTAAGTAAAAAATGTTACTAAACTTGTTCTATCTAATGGACAGTTTGCCATATTCTTTACAGATATTATTATAATAATCTTACAGTAGTATATTACACTAGTACGTAATATGACCAGTTTCTGTCAAGTCGATTCTGATTCATGGTGACCCCATGTGTGTCAGAGTACATAGAACTGTGCTCCATAGGGCTTTCTTTTTTACTTTTTTGTATGTAAGTTAAAATATAATTTATTATTGATGAACAGTTTGAAGTATGTGCAAGTACATATTGGAGGCGAATTCATCATTTTAGACCTAAAATTAAATAAAAAGACAAGATCTCTCCTGATAAACACAGTGTCTATCATGGCAGGTAAAATTTCTTCATGGCAGAAATCAAGTCCAGTTGATATATATGTCTGTAGGAAGTAAATGCTGATTCTGGATTTAAGATAGAGGGTAAAAGTCAGTTTCTTGAGGCATGGTTCTTTGTGTTCTTTTTTTTTAATGGTGATAGTGATTTTAAATTACCTTGACTGTGTTTATATCCATGAATTCAGCATTTCTTGAGGAATAATCATAGGACATTCTGGGACTTTAGTAGGAATGATAACTTTCATGTACCAAAGGTCCATCTATTCTTAAATGATTTCGGTCAATTTTGGCCATGTCTTTGACTTCTACTTTAATCAGTAAACATTTATTGAATATTTACCATACACAAGGAACTGTGCTAGAGTCTATGGTAATTATGCTGTCTCACAAGAAATTCACTATCTCCTCTTCCTCCCTATAACTCTGCTTGGTTGTCATCTTCTCTGTGAGGCCCACATTGCCCACTTTTTTAAAACTGCAAACCTCATTCCTTTATTTTATTTCCCCGTTGTACCTGTCTCAGAGCCCTGGTGAGGCAGTGGTTCAGAGCTATGGTGAGCTATGGCTTTTAACCAAAAGGTCAACAATTCAAATTCATCAGCCACTCCTTGGAAACACTATGGGGCGGTTCTAGTCTGTCCTGTAGGGTTGTTATGAGTCGGAATCAATTCAGTGGCAATGGGTATGGCTTGATGTACCTATCACCCTCTATATAATTTACCTACCTATTACGTTTATGATCTTACTAGGATGTAAGCTCCATAAAGGCAGGCATCTTTATTTTGTCCACTGTTGTATCCCCAGCCCTGGTACACAAACCAGTTGTTGTCGAGTTGATTCCGACTCATGGTGACTCCATGTGAATCAAAATAGAACTGTACTCCATAGGCTTTTTTTTTTTTTTAAAAAAAAACTATTTTATTGAGTTTTTGGTGAAAGTTTACACAGAAAATTAGGCTGCCATTTAGCAATTTCTATACATATTTTTCCATGACACTGGTTACGTTTTCCACATTGCGTCAGCATTTTCCGTATTTCCATTTTGGTTGTTCTGCTCCATGTGGTTTTCAATGGCTGATTTTTTAGAAGTACATCACCAGGCCTTTCTTCCAAGGTACCTCTGGGTGGACTCGAACTTACTCCTTTATGGTTAACAGCTGAGGTCCTTAGCCATTTACACTACCCAGAGACTCCAGTACATAATATAGTACTATTATTTCCTCTTGTCAACAAGGAAATTGAAGCCAGTAGAAGTTCAGTAACTTGCCCAAGCTTACATATAGCATGTGGCAGAGAGGAGGTGTAAACGGATGCTATGTGATAACAAGGCCTAAACGCTTAACACCATGGGATGGAGGAATTAAATAAAAGTTAAAGGAAGTGAGGGAGGGGTAGGATTTCAAGTAAGGAAAATGTGAGCTGACAGATGTGAGCAAGAATCAGAAAAGAGTAAGCAAGAAGGATTTGACAGTATGGATGAAAGACAAGCGCATACGGTTATTTAGCCCCATATTCTCAGAACATCTTCCCTACTTGCCAAATGCCTTGAAAGCTGGCACAGTTCGCTCCTGGGAAACATGAAGAGTCTGGTAAATGGTCAGGAGGATTTTCCAAGTTGGGAAAAGGAAGCCCACTGCTGACATGTGTCACGTGCTCTCGGGACATTTTAGGATGCTGTAGGCACTAACATCTTACCTTTCCCTAAATGTATGAGGAAATAAAAACATGTAGAAAAATTAAAAACACAATTGTATCTTTATAGCTGTGAAGTCATGTATAAAAGGATATCATAGCAGAACTATCAGCAGTTGTTGCTGTAACCGGAGAGTGCCTTGCAATTACAGTTCATTATTTCCTCAGCCTGGCTGCTTCCTATAATCCATAAATGAAACTACCTAAGAGTCCCTGCCACAGAGAAGACTACAGGAGAGAAGGGAGAACAACCTCCCTAGCCCCCAGTGCCCTAATAACATGAAAAGTGAATTCAACCCGTGGTCAGTAAATCTCTCTGGCTAAAAGCACCAAATTAATTTCTTGCTTGACAGCAGCACGGAGCAGAAAACTTTAATATGTGTGGGGCCATTTCTGAGTAACCCTCACTTCTTTGACATGCCGCTATCGGATGCTGGTGACCCATGTTGCCACTGTGCTGCATAAAGGGCTGGCCCAGACTGGTTTTTAATTAAATCCTCCTAAAGCACGGTCAAATAGACCTGTCTTTGCTGAAAGAGTAGCTGTGATCCAGTGTCCTGAGAATACATGGTCCCCCGTGGCCTTCTCCTCTCCCCAGAGGCTTTCTCATTGCATCATTGATCAGCGACTCTCTCTCCCTGGCTTCTGAGCCATAGTAGCAGGAAGAAGACAGAGAGAATGAAACTCAATGCAGTTTCCACAGCAACATTGTTAGAAAAGAATGAAAGAGGGAAAAGAGGAGAACTAGACTACGATTCCGGTTCTGAACATCAGTGAATGAGCTGCCTGTTCCAAGCAGTCAGTGCTAGAATTTATTTATTAGGCCCAAAATAATCTAAGAGCATTAGAGATTAATGTCAGCATTCCTTCAATTCCAGCCTCTTCCAGTAGGTGGTGGCAATATGAGTAGCATGAAGCGCAGAGGAAATATGTAGTCTCACATGTACCTTCTTGCTTTGATATCAGTCACACTATAAAATAGTAGAGCTATGAGCCTTTATTCCAGCTTATTATCATAAAGGGTAAACAAATATTGAACAAATTTTCCCAAGCAAAGCAACGTACACCACACCAGTAAAATGCAAACTGAAAGCATACACTTTGAGTAGATATAGATTGAAGAACTCATCGCTGCTAAGTGGTGTTAATTTGGGAGGCTTTCCAGGAAAGGGAGTGGTCTTGTAAACGTGGAGAAACAGGAACTGACAGTTTTGTTTTGTTTTCCCCTGGGGTGGAGTGAGGCAGAAGGAAGCGTTCATAAGCTTGCAGGTGAGATAGGTAAAGTATGTCTGAGCTAGCAGACATACTTGGCTTTCTTATAATAGGATTTCTGTGAGCGATAAGGAAAGAGTCCGGTAAGACAGGCAGGATAGATGTGTTAGTGAAGAGCAGAGAAATTTATATTTAGTTTGAAAGACCAGACCATAGGAAATTTTAAGATTTGTTTAAGCCACTTACATGTTTTAAGTAGGAAGTGCTTGAGAAAAAAGTATATGTGGCAGTGTATAGGATCAATTTCTTGGCTGTTGGGTTGATGAGATGGAGCAAAGAACCCCCAAAGTGAATTGTATATGCACATTTTTGGGGGGGCCCTGGTGGTGCAGTGGTTAAGCATTTGGCTGCTAACCAAAAGGTCGACAGTTTAAATCTACCAGCTGCTCCTTGGAGACCCTATAGGGAAGTTCTACTCTGTCCTATTGGATTACTATGAATTGGAATCCACTTTACGTCAACAGGGATACTTTTGTGAGGAGTCCTGGTGGCGAAGTGGTTAAAGCACTTAACTTCTAACAGGTAGGTTGACGGTTCAAACCCACTAGCTGTTCCATGGGAAAAAAGATGTCAGTCTGTTTCCACAAAGATTGACAGTCTTGGAAACCCTATGGGGCAGTTCTACTCTGTCCTACAGGGTTGCTATGAGTCAGAATTAACTCCATAGCAGCAGTTATACTTTTGTGAGGAAGATGAATCTAGTAATTCTCATTATGGAAAGATGGGAATTAATGGAATGTCTACCCTAAGCTGTGGTTTCCATATGATAATAATGCTTGCCACCGTTTGTTTAGAGCTTATGATATGCCAGACAATGCACTAACCCTGTTTAATGTATTATCAAATTTATAATCCTCATGATGACCCTAATAGGTAAGTTTTGTTATGATTCCCATTTTATAGCTGGAAAGCTGAAAATCAGGGAAGTTACGTACATACTGTTGATGAGCATAAGCCTGGCATTTAAACCAGATTTCAAAGCCCGTGGTCCTTCCATTGTAGCATAGTGTGTGCAGTGTATATGGGCAACTGGATGTGAGAGATGAAACTAAGAGAGCTTTCCAGGGCTTGCCATGAATTGACACAGAGGCAATGCCTCAGGAGCAAGGGAGATATTTGGAGGACATGTCGTTTTCAGTTTGGGGAGAAAATGTCCGTGTAGTTTTCATTGACTACAGTTTAATTGGTAGAAGCAGGGGTAGGTTTGTGCACATTTTGATAAGCTTCCTATAGTTTGGAAAATTTCAGATATTGTGAGGAGCTGGGAGCACCCAGTTTATGTACTTTCTGGGCATGCTAATATATCCTCTAGGAGGGGAAAGAAGTCGGCCTGAAGAGAGCCACGAGCGACTGTTGTCCCAGCCATTATTCCTACCACCCTTCAGCAAAATGGCCTCTCAGCTCCCTCCAGTTCTCATCTGGCAAGGTTGATGCCTTTTGGTTTAGGTTTTAATAGAACGTATCTCTCAGTGTTCAATCTTAAATTTTAATATGCATTTCCAAAATTCAGCCAAGTCCTTATATAAAGGAATGTGAAAAAGGAAAGAATTTCATGTTCCTTTGCATATTTTCCTCAATTCTTAGCCAAAATGATAACCCCAGGGTCTATTAGCATGCCTTCTGCTTCTTCATTTGCACGGTAGATACTTTATAGTATGAAGTATCCATTTATGAGTAAGGAAAAAATATATATCTATATAGATAGTGGCCATTTCACGTCAACAATGAGATTGTGGGTTTGTGTTTAGTTTAATTCTGATAAGGGGGATTGTATTAAGATGCAACAAAGTTAATGTTAGCTGCTCCTCTGCCTCTTGAGTCACAGTGGAAGTACATTAATACACACTGTTTAAAATGTGGTTCTGGAGGCAGACACCTAAATTCCAGACTGACGCCACCACTTCCTAGTTCTGGGACCATGGGCGAGTTATTTAACATGCCTCAACCTTTGTCTTTCCATCTGAAAAATGGGATAATAACAGTATCAATTTTTGTATAGTAAGTATAATAATATCGCATGTAAAGTGTTTAAAACAGAGTCTGGATTGTAATGTGTTCAGTCATGGTTAAAGGCCATGGTTACTATTATTAAGAGCAAAGATGGCTACATGGGCAATGTCTCAGATATCTAGTGCTGCTATAACAGAAATACCACAAGTGGATGACGAGTAGAGATATTTATTCTCTCACAGTCTAGGAGGCTAGAAGTCCATATTCAGGTTGCCAGTTCCAGGGGAGGGACCTCTCTTGCTCTGTTGACTCTGGAGGAAGGTCCTTGTCATTTGTCTTCCCCTGATCTAGGACCTTTTCAGCACGGGGACCCTGGGTCCAAAGACACATGCTCCTGGCTCTCCTTTCTTGGTGATTTGAGGTCCCCCTGTCTGTCTGCTTGCTTCTCTCTTTTATATCTCAAAAGAGATTGACTTAAAACACAACCTAATCTTGTAGACTGAGCCCTGCCTCGTTAACATAACTGTCAGAAAATCCCACCTCATCAACATCATAGAGGTAGGATTTAACAACATGTAGGAAAATCACATTAGATGCCAAAATGGTGGACAGTCACAGAATACTGGGAATTGTGGCCTAGCCAAGTTTACACACATTTCTGGGGGACACAATTCAACCCATAATAGGCAGTGAACATAATATAGCAAGAGAGGGAAAGTACCCTGTTTCAAAGTGATGACTTCAAAACGAGGAGGTAGGAGGTAAGGCTAGAGCGAAGCTAGATGGATTTTCTCAGCTATACAGTACTGTACAACGCAGGTACGTGGCGTGCTGTGGGAGCAGTGGGGAGCCACAGAGTCTCACAGGCAGAGGGTGGGTATATGTGTGGTGGTGGTAGGGTTGTATTTACACATACGCACGTGCATGCACGTGTTCTCCACCCAATACCAACATGCAGAGATAAGTTAATTCTCATTGCTCCTTGCTCAGCTTGAACACAGGTGGGAAGCAAAATACCAGAAGGGGCATAGAAGGCTTTAAACACCTTCACATACATGTACAGAGAACAGAGGTTTCCGAATCAACAACGGCAGAATTGAAGACAGTAACTGTTGTTAGAATCACGTCCCACTTATTTATAAAGGATAATTGTCATCCTGCCTTAGCATCCAGTTCATCATTTGGCCTGTCAGTTGCTCTGACACTTTTACAGAATATCTCTTTGACAAATAATTTCTTTAATTACTCCGGTTCCTGTGAAACCACAGCCAGGTTAGACTTGTTTAAATACTGCAATGTCTATATAAAATGGAATCACCCTTTTGTCTAGGAACGAAGACCTGGAAGGTCTGTTATTTTAGAAGTAAGCAGTGGGTCACTCTGCACTGGAATCATTTCAAATAAAACCCGGTTTTGACAGTGACTTCAGGCTGTCCTCGTATCTAAAATTTTGTCTGGTTTACAATCTGTAACCGTTTTTTCCTTCTGTATTCTTCTTTTTGCACCTTTAAACTTAGAATTAGGATGTCCCTCTGGTACATCACACTTTAGTTATTCAAGCCAGTAACCTATTGAGTTTCAATCCATTCTTCATGTGGGCTATTGGGCTGATACGGTATACCATATGTTCCCTTCAATAGCTCCTAAATAATTAATTAAATGGTAATATTGCTTTTTTCTCTTAACAATTGTTCTTAAGTGTTAAATCAATCACAGATTAATTGAAACTTTCTCACCATTTTCCCTTTTCTCTCCATAAATTAGCGTTTCTTTCATGGGCCTTTTTCCCCCTTCTCTCAGGCATTCTCAGAGGACGTCTGAAGTTCTTTGGCTCTGTAGTTTTGAAGTGTGCAATTTGGAAGGGATGTGGATCTGAAGGGAATTAAATTAACTAGAAACACTCTGGTTTTTGATTAAATGGCTTCTTTCGAAGATATTATAGAACATTCCAGGTATTCATTTTTAAATTTTCTTTGAAAAAAGGGAAAAGGCATTAAAGTTCAGTCAATTTTCATTCCTGTTTTGCTTGGCATTTAAGGTTTATACTTAAAATACCTTTATCATGCTTTTAGTACAAAGTTTCAAAGGTTTAAGAAAATACATTTATTGAGTTTAATTCAGTAAAAACAAGAACAGGAAGCAGAAAGGGTAGAACAACTAGAAAATGAAGTGAATGTAAGAAGCCAACACAGCAAGGCATGGGTAAGCTACATCCTAAAGGAAAGGGTGAAAATCCCAGATGACTATGAATTTAGACAGTGGTCAGGAACCTGGAGAATGCTGAGCAGAAAGAACGAAGGGCACAATGCCTAGAGGGGAAATTCTGAGTATAAAACTACAAGACAGAGCAAGACAGTTCTGTATGGCTTGGATAGAAAAATCTGTAGGGGCCATAGTGAATAATGACTAGGTGGACAGTCAGCACATCCCTTCTCCCCGCTTTGGAGTGGTGAAAAGCAAAGATGGTATTGTGAGAAATGAATGAGAGCCAGCCCTTCTGAAAAAGCCAACATGGCGCAGGCCTTGGCTGGACTAATGTGTGCAGCCCTGGAATTCTTACCTGGAAGCTATGCCTCGCAAAACACCTTGATTAAAATTAAAAGACCAAACCAACAAAACAGTGGCCGTTGAACTTCCATGCATTTGCCCATGTAAAGGTGTATTGTGTGGATGACTAGCTTAAGTTTCCACTTATTTTCACAAATTTTAGTTTGTTTACTTCAGGTGGGCACCCAAAGAAAGTATGGCTCATTCAGAGTATTAAAATGATGGTTGTTTGCTGATGTTGAGTCAGCGCCTGACTTATGGAGATCCCATACCCAATGGGATCACACCATTATGATCTACAGCATTTTAACTGGCTGATTTTTCAGGCCTTTCTTCTTAGTTTGTCTTAGTCTGGAAGCTCCGCTGAAAACTGTTCAGCGTCCCAGCAACACACAAGCCTCCACTGACAGGTGGTGGCTGCACATGACATGCGTTGGCCAGGAATTGAACCTGGGTCACCTGCATGAAAGGAAAAAATCCTGCCACTGAACACCGCTGCCCTCTCAATTAAAAAAATCTCAGATTGTTCCTTCTGAAACAAATCTGAACCTGCCATCCTGAAAATACTTCAGTGAATTCTCACTGCTTTAGTGAAAACCCAAGCTTCTTTAGATGACTTCCAAAGTCCTTCTTTATTGGATTTGACTACCCCGTGAGCTCACTATTTCATCACCTGGCCCACACCTTTTTCCTTCAGTCATTAGTGAAGAATATACATTTTCTTAATGAGATGTGTTCTACCATGATCTGAGGCCATTTGACTTACTGTTCCCAGTGCTAGAAACTTCTATTCTCACCATGTTTTCTGGCAAGCTCCCACTTGTAATTCAGGATCTGTCTCAGGTATCATGGCCTCCCTTAAAGCTTTACCAAGTCTTAGTCTCAGTTTCACTGCACCATAGCATGAATGCCTTGTTAATTGTTCAGTTCCCCTTTCAGACTGTGAGTAGCTTTAGGGAGTTGCCATGTAGTTTGATCCATTTTTGTTCCCCATCTCTTAACAAAGTACCTGCAATGTAAGGATGCTCATTAAATATTGGTTGGGTGAAATGTCAAAGGAATTGGGATAATTCCGTTATAAGGGAAGACCAAGGAGATAAGCAATGGCGCTGAACAGGAGGGACAGAGAGAGTATTCACAAGTCCCTCCTGTGATCAGTTGGTAGAGAAGTACTTATTCTATAAAATTAAAACAAGTTAGAGCCTTAGTAAAATGGATAAGCTACCCCACAACACTTTTATCATATCTCTACTTATTGACTCCTCAACCTTCCTATATAGTTTATTATAGAGACTAGTTTTATCTTTCACCTTATTATGTGCTGTGTTTTGTGTGTAGATGTGTGCACGTGTGATTACTCACTAATCCAGAGATTTGCTATTTCTTTTTTTAATCTTCCAAAAAGCCTGAGTGCCATGCACACAGTTGGCATTTTACAGATTTATGTTTAGTGAAATATTTTTTAAATAAAATATCCTGTGCAGAGAGGTTCTGTGAAACTCTTAAATTAAGAATCAAATGACGTCAAATCTGTAATCTATTCTTTCTGCACACTAATACTATTTCTATAACATATAAAGAAACTGACATTATAAAGGATGAGGCTATAACCTCGTATTTTCTTTTGTTTCTCAGTACAATTAAATGTTCTTCAACAAAAGTCCATATCTGCAGAGCAGGGCAGCTATAGATGTGAGCATCCATACCAATGAATTTAATTTTTGTTTTTAATGTGAATGTTTGATATCAAGCAGAAAAACCTAATTCATTAAATGTGTAATTTTTAGCTTTAGATTGTGGTGTTATTTTTTAAAACATGGAGGTGGGTTAATTATTGTAAAACCCAAAACAATGTATGTACTTTTTTTTTCTGGAAATCTGCATGTAATTGAACAGAACAGAGATGCACAAAAGTGTAGTTTTTAGGAAGTATAGGCATTACCTAGAAACTTATTAGAAACACATATTCTCAGACCCACCAGGGCTAGAGAATCAGAAAGTGTGAGTGGGACCTGCAATCCGTGTTTTAACAAACCCTCCAGGTAATTCTAATGCATGAGGAATTTTGAGACCCACTGGAATAAACCTTTCAAAGCACAACCCAGTAAGTTCAGAAGTCATCATGATGGCACTTGAGGACCTTGGGATTTTCTAGCCTTCAACGATCCCTGGGAAATAGGCTCCCTCCAGCACTGCCAGCACACTTCCATGCTCTGTCTAAGAGCTGACTCTGACTTGATCTGACTTTCAGGTAGCAGACTCCATATCTTTATGCCAGTGGAAAACATCAAGAACTGCTTGTCATGATGTTGGTAAAAGGCCAAATCTTACCAGACCCTGTTAACTTCACGAAAGTTAAAATAACTAACAATAGAAAACTTGTATAGTACGTTTTCCATCCAGTTGAGGGTGATGAAAAATATACTGGCCCTTCCTCCATGCTTATACAATAATGAAATAACTAGATATTTGGCAAATGTGCATGTTTGGGCATATCAACCAAAGGACACCATGGATTATTCAGTGTTGTACAGATAGGGCCTTTGAGGCAATGGATACCTGCCTTTTTGTGTCAAGTATTTACAAAATTATGGTCCTTTTCCATCCTATCCTGTTTTGTTTTATATTGTTTTGTTTCTGTCTCTTCTTCTCTCTGATGGTCTCCAGTGCGGCAAGGAGCTTTTAGTAGATTATTAAAGGTGTGTTGGGAATCATCTCAAAGTGAGAGATTCATTCATATCTTTTGAATACTCTCAAAAAGTTGACTGCTCATACTAGACTATGATTTCAGTATTAGCTCTGGGGTCTTCTTAATGTTACTTGCTGTGAGTTTTATACAACCATATTTGGAGTAGTCAATGGAAAAAGTCATTTAAGAAACCACACGCCATTCATGGATAGCTTCATTTTCCTGGATAATGTGGGTGGCTAGTTTCTTCCTTTTTTATTTAATTGTCTGTGGAAGAGAATATGGTTCTTTTGAATTAAATCCTATAGAAATAATATCAGTTCTTCAGATCGAAGATTCAAAGCAAGAGAAAGTGTTTTTTGATAAATATATATATTTGATACACGTTCTTACACACAGCACACATGAGAGGAAATGAAAGTTATAGCTCTATTTTCTTGTATCTCTAGGAAGCTATAAAAGTGCATATGTGACTCAGGTCACCTCATAAAGAAAAAATAATATGCAACATATAAAATACAGAGATGTTTAATAGGGTTGTAAAATCTGGGCTACCTACTTATTTTCCAGTAGCAAATTTATTCATTATTGTCGCTGTTAATAATAGTAATATCATTAGGAATCTGTGCATATATTAGAAAAAACACCATTTGCATTATCCACAAAAGATAATTTTTCCTACGGGATTTAATTGTGGCTTTGAAGAAGGAGAGAAGTGAAATCATTATGAAATGCTAAAAGATTCATGTGTTTCTGCTCATGGGTCTAACAGTCATTAATATTCTATGTGAGTTTATTTCATATGGGAGAGGAGGGGGTTAAATGAAGACTGGTTTATGTGTGGGCACAGTGTGTGAAAATGCGGTATGGAGCACAGTACCCTTACACATATGTCCATAGCCAGGTTGGAAAGATGAAAAAGGTCTCTCTTGAATAACAAAATGTATCGTCTCCGTATTGTTTTTGGCCAGAAGTGTGGAATCCACTAATGGAGGACCATCTCTCTGTGTAACTCAGGAAGCCACTGGTGTGCTATCTGAAGAAAGATCTGGAGCCTCAGGATAACTGTGTCAAAACAGCAGGTTTATTCTTGCTCCATTATTTGTAACTGTGTTTATTTATTGTCATAGAGTGCATCTAGACTTCATCTTGGACTGGTGTGGCATTCTCTTCTGCTTGGTTTCTCTCAGTTGAGCACAAGCTGTTGAGGATACAATAACAGACACTTTCCTTTGGATTGAGACACTTTAAACTCTGGTAATCTTTTGCTGGAGCTCACATCTACACGACATTGTGAAAATTTCACACTGTTAGAGATTAACTTTGTTAGCAGCTGTGAACTAGTTATTAACAGAGGTAGGTGAACTGGGTCAGCCAAAGAGGCACAAACCTTAATTTCTACAGACAACACAACCTGGATCAAATTTCAAATTATGTTTTTTAATAATTAAAGAATTTCCCATTGTGTCACCTAAGTGTTCTCATGGACTAATTAGATGAAGAATCACTAGCACTGGGACAAGAGATAATAAAGAGAATTCAGGAAGGAGCTGTCTTTCACACGAGTCATAAACTGAGGCCCTGACATAGTACCTCCGATACTTTTCTGAGTCAGTACTGAACCACTGCCCCATTCTAGTAATAACCTGGGGATAAAATAAAGGATCCTCCAAGGAGGCATTTAGTGGTGAGCTAGGGCTGAGAGGCTTCAAGGACATTTATCTCTATAGTAGCAACGTTTGACTCCTGGTGGTTTCCACAAATCTCTGTAAAAGGCATTGATCGCCACTGTCAGTATGATTAGAGGAAGCACTGATGCATAGCATGGTTATGATTAAAAAAGAACAACAACAAGAAAAACAACTCACACACTTAACGTGTGTCATGAGGAGGTTTTCACTCTCCTGGTAAAAGAGGAAGTTTACTTTTCAAACAGATGCCTTCCATTTTTTATCCTTTTGTTACACAGTTCCAGCTTTTGTTTAATATATAGGCCAGTCTGAGGACCAAGAAAACACTACTTACTCTGAGACCTTAACCAATTCACTTTACTCTCTGCTCCTTGTTAGCTGTGTCTTTAAAACGAGATTGTCGTTTCTCTCCTGTGCTCTCCGTCTCCAGAAAGTATTGGATTTATGGTACAGGCATTGCTGCACATAGCTCTTCTAATTTGCATTAAAAGATTTACCCTAAAGCATCCGGTGTCAGTGGAGTGATTACCAGTCATTCAGTCCACCAGTACTTGTTTGAGCACCTATTATCAACTTGCAACTGTTAGTCACCATTGGTGAAAGGAATGCAGGATACAAAATTGCACAAGACATAGTCTCTAGCCTCCAGGAATATCCAGCATATTATGTAATGCAAGGAAGAAAGTGTTAAATTTCATAAGGAAATTACGAAGACAGCATTATTACCATATAGATCAGGGTTTCTCAGTCTCGCCCACGGTTGGCATGTTGGGATAGATGGGTACTTCTTTGCTGGGGGGGCGGGGATTTCCTGTGTATTGTAGGACATTTAGCAGCATCGGTAGCCTCTACCCACTAGATGCCATTAGCACCCCCACCCCCAATTATAAAAACAAGGATGTCTCTAAACATTACCGTATATTCCCTGGAGGGGCAAGTTTGTCGTGGTTGGGAACTATTGATATAGAAGAGGGCATTACCTTCTTTGGAATTTTCAGAGAGGACTCACTGAAAAGGATTCACTTGACCTGGGTTTCAAAATACAGGAAGTAAGTAAAGCTAGAAATACAGGTTGAAGTAATATTTTGAAGTACCTTGAATGTTGACTAAAGAAATTTAGACTTGATTCTCTTGCCAATGGGCAACACCCAATGTTTTGAAAAGACAAGTGATGCAGGGACTTATTTATAACATAGTACATGAGCATGGTCTTTGGAGAAGGAAGAAAACAATTTGGGCCCTGGATCAAAAACTTGACTAGCTGTGTGATCTTGGGTAGATAATCTAGCAGTGCTGACCTCATAGAGTTGCTGTGATGATTAAATGTAATACATGAAGTCCTTAGTACTGTGCCTGGTATAAAACGCATGCAATACGATTATAATGGTGAGTTAGGCAATAACTCTAGAGTCTGGACACCATTAGCCTGCCTATTAATTGTGAATTTTGTTGCAAGTATCTTGTTATTCATAGCAAAATACTAATATATGTGAAAGATTTACTTTTATATTTATTAGAGGAGATTCATCAATATTTCCAAAAAAGACACTCTAACTTATTTATATGCTTTCCCGAGTATTGGAGAAAAAGTGGCATTAAAGCTAGCATATGACTGTTGAATTTAGTCCTGCCTGTGTTCATGGAAGTGTGTCAGAAGCAAATGACAACCTTAATGTGTGTTAGTGTCATCGAAGAGATAGGGTTGGGAACCACTGTTTAAGTGATTGCTCAGGCCAGGATTAAGAAGTGAACTTGGCTGGCTGGCTGACAAAGTTGACATCTTTCAGTGCCGTGATGGGGTTGGGATGTGGAAGTCAGAAGCATTGTTTTTTGGGCAGAGGAGCCTGGAGCATGCAGGTGTCTGGCTCTGGGCCTTGGCTTTGGCACCAGCCACAAGAAGGATAGGACTTGGAATTGGAATCTGGGATCTAGTGTATAAATATTAGCTGATTACAAAAATCCAGCTTTTAACGTTTTCAATAAACTTTAGTGAGCTGTTCAAGTCATTTTGTAAGTTAGCACTGACTCAATTCTGGCAATTGTAGAGATTAAAACACACAGGTTCCCGTTTTGAAACTATCACCTCTGAAATTTCAGCATATCAATTCTTGAAAGAAATGGTCATGTTAGGGCTAAATGAGGGAAAATTTATAACATGCCTAAAACTGATGGCAGCCAATTCCCTAAGGCCAGCATCTCTTCCAAGCATTGAATATTTTATTCCACTGGGGAAAGATTTTGCTACATGACCTGTTAAATTTGAGCCTTTTTTCAGGGCTTACTGCTTTATGGCACCGCTGCCTCCAGTGGAATGTTGCATTGGTGCCCAGATCTGCAGCACACGCATGTGATGGGTGCTATTAGGTGGCAGCTCCAGCAGTGGCCACTTAACCATCCCCGGGAGAGGCCCGCCTGAGGAGAAAGGTGATAAATGTCACCACAGGAGATTAATTGCACATGTTCCATGTGACATTGCACCCCATGACACCTGGGAGGATATTGTGGTTTATAAAGCATACTGTAAATATCAGGCCAGGCTTTGGCAGCAACCCTGCCAAACACCGGGCTAATGTCATTTGTCATATTCAGCCATTGCCTTAAAAAAAAAAAAAAAACCTTGTTCAGGCTGCCCCTGAGGTTTGATGTGTCTGATGGGTCACAGGAAATTGTTATTCTTATAGTAAGGGGATAGACAGAGCAAGGCAATGGAGGAGAGGAGGTGGGCCATGAGATGAATCAACAATATGTCACTCAGAGGGATGGGGAAATGATGTTCTTATTCTTTGAGTAATATGATGAGATTTTTTTGGAGTTATTGGGAGGGGGCAGAATGAAGTGAAGGCATAGGAGTATATATTGAGAAGGAGTAGCAGTACCCTTTCGCTGTGGTCCAGTTATTACCATTTTCATGATTGCATTCTCTGCCAGTTGGCCCAGAGTGAGCCAAGAGTCAATATTTGAGGTAAATCTGTATTCCATGTCAGTCCTAAGTGATCTGTTGCTAAATCTCGGTACCCCTTGCTGCAAAACTTAAATGGCTGGCTTGTCTTTTTGAATTTCTAGCTCTGGTTGGAGTTGTACATAGCTCGCACGTCTCAGACTGAATGGAATCAGAACATATTTGTAGCAGACAGATGTTCAGAGCATGAAACCCCACCCGAAAGAGAGGCTACAATGCATCACCATCCATCTGGCTGCTGCCGTGACCGTCCAGTGGCTGTGGCCCATTAAATAATTAGTTTCATTTTGGAAAATTTTCCTTTCACTTGAGACCCTGGAGGCTTAATTTCCTTCTTGTCTTTGCCTGTTTCTCCTTCTGTGATTTGACACAATGTGGAGCTTTTCAGGGTTAGTAGTTTAAATCTCTGGTGGCATAGGGAATGGGGTGATGTGATATGAAAGTGCTACAGAGGGGATATAAGGCTTAATTGCCATTTGCTTAAGTTATTTAGATCACATATATCCTTAGCCGAAGCAGAATCTGAGCATTGTATGTGTGGGACTAAATTATGTCACGGATATAGGAAGCTGACTTCTTAGGTCTAGAAGGCAAGGATTGGTGATGATGTCACATGCAGTATCCTCTCTCTTTCCTGTTTTCTCTCCCTGTCTCTGTTTTACCTGCCTTGTTTTTCCCCCTGTGTTTCTACATTCTAGCCTGTTTCTTCTTTTCTATCTTCTATTTTCAAGTTTACTTTCCAGTTTTGATGGTGGGAATTATGTTGTCACTAACCCAAAAACCCACTGCCATTAAAAATGCTTCTAAGGCTCTACCACATTATGAACAAGAACTTAACACTTGCTGCTCTGTGATTGTGTTTATCTTGATTGGAAACTAGTTGTCCTATCCATTAATTTATTTGTGGATTTCTTCATTCTCAACACCTCTTTACTGAGCATTTACTGTGTGTCAGATATTGAGCTAAGAAGAGAAAGAACAGCCCTTTCCCTTAAGGCACTTAGAAATACAAGGCAATGTGGTTATGAAGGAAATATTTTCCAAGTGCTTAGAAAACCAGGAGTCCCTGGGTGGTACAAAAGGCTAACGCACTCAGCTGCCAAGTGAAAGGTTAGAGGTTTGAATTCACCCAGAGGTGCCCTGAAGAAAAGCCTGGTGGTCTACTTCTGAATAAGCGTTCATTGGAAACGCTGTGGACCACAGTTCTACTTGGACACACATGAAGTTGTCATGAGTCAGAGTTTACGGTGGCTGGTCTTTATGAAATCCAATTGCTTGTTCCAAGTGCCAAGAGAAATTACTAACAGGTGAGGGGAGATATTGGGGAATGCTAAATAGAGCGGTGATGTTTTATAAAATCTTGATGGGTAGACCCTTTCCAGTAAGAGGCATGTACGAATGTATAGAAGCATAAATCAGCCTTGCACTATGGCATTGAGGGAAGAAAGTAATTTAATTTGGTATGAGTTAAACATAAGATCAGAGTGGAGGGATTGAAGATGAGGTTAGATAAGTTTGGCTGAGGCTTTCTTTTAGAAAATTGACATTGGTAGGAATGTATCATTTGGATTGAAAAGAGGAAGAAATTGAAGGCATGGAGATCTGTGCGGAGGCAATTGCAATAATCTAGGCATAAATAAAAAATTATAATCTAATGTGGTGATAATAGATAATATGTGAAGGTGAGACAAAACTGGGTAACATTTCATTCTGTTACACATAAGGTTTCCATGAGTTGGAACCAACTTGACAGCGCCTGACAACAGCATCAACAACAATAGAGTATTATGATAGTATGTGGACTTTAGTCTTGTGTTGGGAGGTTATAAAGTAATTTTTGGAGGAGGGGATGTTGAGTTGAAATATAGAAGATAGAGGTGGAGGCAAAGGTTAATGGGAGGAGAGGAGGCTTTCTAGATAGGAGAGGACAGAGGCAACATCTATATATCTAGATACACACAGTAGGACAGAGGTGAGAGAGTGAGAGCACAATGCAGTTACTGTTGCTGGAATATAAAGTGAGAGGTAGGAGAGAGGCTAAGCAGGTAGGTGGAATCAGATCACAAAGGATCTTCCATTCATGATCAGGAACTTGGGCTTTGACTTGTAGGTGATGGGAAACGTTGAAAGGTTTTAGTTAAATAAGTTACACAGGAAGATCTGCTTTTTAAAGGCCTCACTCTCCCAGCAGTGGAGAGAATAGATTTGAGGTGGGAGGAATTAGAAGCAGAGACATGAATAGGAAGCATTTAGAATAGCCCCAGCAAGAGATAATGGAAGTGCAAAGCAGGGTAGAAATAATGTAGTTAGAGTCTAGAAATAGTTACTCAAATCAAACGTTTGATGATAAATTCAGGTGAGAGCTGGTTTTTTGGTTTTGTTATTTTTCTAGAAGTAGACCCTGAGATGAGAATTCAAGTGGAAGTAGTTTTGTCTGGACGGGGAAGAAAATGCCATCAGGGAAATGGGGGAGTGAAACAGGAAAGGGAATTCAGCCAATAAGGGTCACACTGTCAAGCAAATTACCACTGTGGGCAACTGGAGCTTTGCTTAATCCTGCTGAGGAACTTTGGAAGGCAGCATAGAGCATATGCCTTAAATTTATCACACCCAGTGGGACTGGGGGTAGAATATTTGTAAACCAACTCTGACCAGTCTTTGGTTGAAACCAGAGGATGTTAATTTCCTGGAGTTTCTGGCCTGCTGTGCACAGAGATGCAGATGCTGGCAGTAGGAAGTCAGACTAGCACGACCTGAAGTGGTAAGACCCTAAGCTCTTTGAGGTAGTACAACAACAGATAAACTTTAAACCAAAAATACCCCTGAAGTCTTCTTAAAAACAAACATTAGTTTAGTTTAACTAAACTATTGAACCTTACCATAATTTTACACAAATAATGCACACCTTCTATGTTTGTTTGTCAACCTATACCTCAAAATGATAGATGTCAGATTGTAGTGGGTTTAGGAGTGAACATACTTCTCTTCTGTGAATGAAATGGAGGTAGCTAGCCAAAAAGCCCATTGCTGTCAAGTCAATTCTAACTCATACTGACCCTCTAGGGCAGAATAAAACCGCCCCTTGGGTTTCCAAGGAGAAGCGGGAGGATTCGAACTGCCAACATTTTGGTTAGCAGCCGAGCTCTTAACCACTGTACCACCAGGCTCCAGATGGTAGCTAGAGGAAGATTTAATTTCAAGGAAAGGTTTATGACATATAGACTAAAAGGGGGAGGAACCAATACAAAGTAGGTTAAATGCAGTGGAAAGAGAAGGAATACAAAGTTGGGCAAGGTCCCAGAAGAGGCAGCTCTAAATGGTTTAGGCAATGAGACCACCTAGTCAGAAGAAATTGCACGTCATCCTACGAGACTGGAAGAAAGGGGATAAGGATGAATATAGGTGAATTTAAGTTAATAAAAGGGCTGGCATGGGAATGTAAGGAAGGGTATACCTTATAGCCTCAGTGCTCTCGAAGCTTCAGAAGGCCAGCTTCCCTATTAAGACTGAGTGACATGGAGTTAGTTCAGTAGGCTACAGGAGAATGACTAAGGTTGAAGAGTGTTGTAGAAATGGGAGAGAGAACTGTCTGAAATCAGATAAAGGGATTGTTGAGATCGCACTGGTTCTACAGATAAAGAATTTTTATTAGTGTGATTAACTGATTTTTGCTAGCAACCCTCAGTCACCTGAATGCAGAAATGGAAAAGATGGCATTGTAGCACTGATCCCTTTTGGAGATTTTATGGGGCAGGTGACGTCCATAAGACGGGTGCAAAGGACACTTACTTTTCCTTTAATCCTTATTCTTCTTTAATTGCCAAATGTATTATTTGAGTAGCTTATGCTTACCAGGAGCCTTGGTGGCACAATATTTAAGTGCTTGGCTGCTAACTGAAAGGTTGGCCATTTGAACCCACCCAGCTGCTCTGTCTGCTCACGTAAAGATTAAAAAAAAAAAAAAAAAAAAAGCGTTCAAGTTGATTCTGACTTACAGTGACCCTATAGGACAGGGTAGAACTGCCCCATAGTGTTTCCAAGGTTGTAAATCTTTTCATAAGCAGACTGCCACATCTTTCTCCCCAGGAGCAGCTGGTGGGTTCTAACAGCAAACCTATAAGTTAGCAGCTGAGCACTCTAACCACTGCTCCATCAGGGCTGGATTGCAGCCTAGAAAACCCTATGGGGCTGTTCTACTCTGTCACATAGGGTCCCTATGAGCTGGAATCGACTTGACAGCACACAGCAACGATAGTCTTAAACCTGCTTCCTTCGCCTTCTTAATACCCGCATTCTCATCAAATTATAAAATCTGTATTTTTGTCTCCTCTAAGCACTCAACTACCAGCCAAGATGTTGGCAGTTCGAACCCACCTGGAGACACCTGGTGATCTGTTTCCGAAAGGTCAGAGCCTTGAAAATCCTATGGAGCAGTTCTACTCTGTACACGTGGGGTCGCCATGAGTAGGAATCAACAAAACCAAACCAAACCCAGTGCGGTCCAGTCGATTCCGACTCATGGCAACCCTATAGTCGGAATCAACTCAATGGCAACTAGCAACAGCAACATTCTACCTTAACTATTTCCTTCCAGATCAATAATAGCCTCTTATTTATCAAAGCCTATGGCCTTTTGTCCTTATACTTATAACCTTTTTGACCTCGCTGCAACAGATGCTGCCCTTACCTTGCTCTCATTTCTGGGGGAAAAAAATCCATTAGTCAGATAAGCCTAGGCTCTTTTGTGGAAACAAACAGGCAAAAATAACTCATTGTGGCTTACCAAAAACCAAACCCGTTGCGGTGGAGTCAATTCCGATTCATAGCGACCCTGTAGGACATAGTAGAACTGCCCCATAGAGTTTCCAAGGAGCGCCTGGTGGATTCGAACTGCCGATCTTTCGGTTAGCAGCCATAGAACTTAACCACTATGCCACCAGGGTTTCCTGTTGTGGCTTAAGGCAATGGAGATCATGACTTGTACTCGAGATACATGTCCAATGTAATGGTGAGTGAGGGAACTCTACACGTTGCAATCAGTCCAGAACCCAGGCTGACTGGATATACCCCATGACCTTCATATTCTCTGACGGTCTCCACAGTTAATAGGGAAAGAGAAGTCTGTCAAGTATACAGCTTCTTAAGGCTTTCAAGGAGCCCTGGTGGCTCAGTGGTTAAAGTGATCTACTGCTAGCTGAAAGTTTGGAGGTTCAAAACTACCAGCGGCTCTGTGGGAGAAAGAGCTTGCAGGCTGCTTCCCTAGAGATTTGCAGCCTGGGAAGCCCTGTGGGGTTGCTATGAGTCAGAATCCACCTGACACTGGTGGGTTAAGGCTTCCAGAAGTGACACAACGTAATTCTGCTCACATTCCATTGCCCAAATCAAACCACTTGGCAAGTCAAAATGGGCAGGCATAAATACCACCTTATGCTCAAAAGGAAACCAAATGTAGATTTGTTTTGCCTGCTTTTGAAATTTATAAAGATGGGGTCATAGGCTATGTACTCTTTCTTGTCTTTGGATTTTTTTTTTCACTCAATATTTGTGTTTGTAAGATTTATCCATGCTGTTGCATGCATCATTGCTATATGTTGTTGTTGTTGGATGTCGTAGAGTTGGTCCCAGCTCATAGTGACCCTATGCGCAATAGAATGAAACCCTACCCGGTCCTGCACCATCCTCACAGTTGTTGCGCTTGAGCCCATTGTTGCAGCCACTGTGTCAGTCCATCTTATTGAGGGTCTTCCTCTTTTTTGCTTACCCTTTACCAAGCATGATGTCCTTCTCCGTGACTGGTCCCTCCTGATAACATGTCCAAAGTATGTGAGACGTAGCCTTACCATCCTTACTTCTAAGGAGCATTCATTCTGGTTGTACTTCTTCCAAGACAGATTTGTTCTTTTGGCAGTCCATGGCATATTCAATATCCATCGCCAACACCACAATTCAAAGATGTCAATTCCTCAGTCTTCCTTATTCATTGTCCAGCTTACATGTGCATATGAGGTGATTGAAAACACCACGGCTTGGGTCAGGTGCACCTTAGTCTTCAAGGTGACATCTTTGCTTTTCAACACTTTAAAGAGGTCTTCTGCAGCCGATTTGCCCAATACAATGCATCTTTTGATTTTTTGATTGCTGCTTCCAAGGGTGTCGATTGTGGATCAAAGTAAAATGACATTCTTGACAGCCTCAGTCTTTTCTCTGTTTATTATGATGATGTCGCTTATTGGCCCAGTTGTGAGGATTTTTGTTTTCTTTATGTCGAGGTGTAATCCATATTGAAGGCCGTGGTCTTTGATCATCAGTAAGTGCTTCAAGTCCTCTTCACTTTCAGCAAACAAGGTTGTGTCATCTGCATAATGCAGGTTGTTAATGAGTCTTCCTCCAGTCCTGATGCCCCCTTCTTCTTCGTACAGTCCGGCTTCTTGGATTATTTGCTCAGCATACAGACTGAATAGGTATGGTGAAAGGATACAACGCTGACACACACCTTTCCTGACTTTAAACCATGCAGTATCCCCTCATTCTGTTCAAAAGACTGCCTCTTGGTCCATGTACAGATTCCTCATGAGCACAATTAACTGTTCTGGAATTCCCATTCTCTGCAATGTTATCCATGATTTGTTAGGATCCATACAGTCAAATGCCTTTGCATAGTCAGTCAATAAAACACAGGTAAACATCCTTCTGGTATTCTCAGCTTTCAGCTAAGATCAATCTGACATCAGCAATTATATCCCTGGTTCCATGTCCACTTCTATATTCAGCTTGAATTTCTGGCAGTTCCCTGTTGATGTACAGCTGCAGCCACTTTTGAATGATCTTCAGCAAAATTCATCACATTTTTTTTTTTCCATTCTACCATGGATGTACATTTGGATTATTTCAAGTTATATGTTATGGATAGAGTTGCTATGAACATTCTGGTACATGTATTTTTCTGAATATGTATGTATGTACACCCATTGGGAAATGAATGCCGTTGCTGAGTCATGTGTTAGAATTTAGTAATTACTTCTGAACTGTTTTGAAAGAGATTTTATCAAATTATACTCCTACCGGCACATGAAAGAGCATGAGCCGACCCATGTACTTGCCAGCATTTGGCACTATATATCTTTTTTAGTTTAGTTTGTTTTATGGCATCACCTTATGGTTTTAATTTGAATTTCTCTGTTAAGCAGAGGATTTGAACACCTCGTGTGTTATCAGTATTTAGATATCCTCTTTTGTGAAATGTTTGGGTATTATGCCCATTTTTCTCTTGAGTTATTTGGCTTTTTTTCTCATTGATTTTTAGGAATCATTTATATATTACAGATATGAGTTCTTTGTCAGATATACTTCACATCACACACAAAAATCAGTTCCAGATACATTATAGATTTAAGTGTAAATGCTAAAAAAAAAAAAAATAGAATTTTCTAAGACAATAATTCCTTAAATAGGATACAAAAATTTTTAATCATAAAAGAAATAATTGAAAATCAAGACCTTCTGTCCCACAGTCTACACAGTCTACATTTGTTTTCATCCAGAATATTCATCTTGTGTTTTCCTTCTCCTAAGACACTTAAGTTACCTGCCTGTATCCATGGAAAGATGACTCCATATCTGGGGCGGTGGCAGGGGGGGTGGTTAAATTTTACTTTAGGTCTATGCTTGGGAAGGTTTTGATCTCAAGAAACTTAGATTAAAAAAAAACCAACATCCAGACCCTCACTAAATTTATAATTAAACCATATGCTAACTGAATTTTTTTTTTTTTTTTTTTGATGCATTTGAAACACTTTCCCTTTCTTTGCATATATCTATTTTGGTCAATGAGTTTCTGCATTGCAGTTTCATAGGCTCTGGAAAGCAGGAGTACGTGCTACAGTCACGTTAGGTCGTTGCTGGATATGGTTAGATTAGCAGACCAGTGACCACATTGTTAGCCAAAGGCTTTCGGTTTTTAAAATTTTTTTTTTATTTTTAGCATGTGTATTGGTAGAGAGAATTGAAGTCTTTTTTTTGTCCTAAATCTCCTAAGTGGGACTCCATTTGATAACTTACAGGGAAGAGAGAAAGCTCAGGGTTGACATAAGGCTTTAGGATCAATTTATCCTATCCAGACAGTAGAAATCTGGAGTGTAATTCAAAAGCCCTGGAATAGGATTTAAGAGAAATGTGGCTGAGACTTGGCTATATCACATGAGAACCAGGTGACTTGGATCGAGCTCATCACGTCTTTTATCTCAGTTTCCTTACTATTACAAGGAGATGATTGTACTCAAAGTCAGTTTCTGAATTTTGTATTATTTTAATATGGTGACAGATCATGGAAGTGTTTTTTAAAAAATTTTTTTAAACCCAGAGATAAAGAGACAGTGAGTTTAAAAGCAATATTTGAGTAGCCTTTTCTATCCACTGTTTGCTCGTTTGCTGTTTTAGTTCTGAGAGCACCAGGAAAAGGGATGGGAAAGCAGGATCCTACTTTAATTACTACCCCTGTTATTATTTGAGAGTTATGTATCCAGGAAAGGTATTCTGTCTTCAGGGACAGAAAGCAGAGACAGTGACTAACAGAGGAGTCTGCGAATAATGTAGAAGACAGCTTTGTTTAAAGCAGTACCCTCAATCCATTGCTACTCTGGACAGAAGAAGGAATTAGAGGTATGAGTGCCTTACAGACAGAATACTGTACAAAAATGGGAAAGATTTTTTTTTGTTTTAAAGAGAGACCATTACTAAAGACCAAATGCAGGAAAAACTGCTTGACAAAGAACAGCTATGTCTTAGGCTGAGTTCTCTAGAGAAGCAATACCAGTGATGTGTGTGTGTGTGTAGACATATATAGAGATATTCATATCAAGGAAATGACTCACGTGGTTGTAGAGGCTGGAAAGTCCCAAATTTTATGGGTCAGGAGTCAGGCTGGAGGTTTTTCCTGACTCATGTAGCTGCAGGGGCTAAGAAATCCAAGATCAGCAGGTCAGACGACAGGCTACTGGCTCATGGGCTATGGAGGCTGATGAATCCAAGATTGACAGGTAAGACAGCAGGCTGCTGGCTCAAGTCCCAGGAACCAGAGGTCAAATGATGATGAGCCAGATGCAGGATCCAGAGCAAGCAAAAGCCAGTGAGCTTTGCCAGAAAGTCCCTATATATTGGATGTAGGCCACACGCCCAAGGAAACTCCCTTTCTACTGATTGGCTCCTCAGAGCACATCTCAGCAAGTAGGTGATTACATCATTATATAACTGCCAGACTACTGAGAATCAGAGCCCAGCCAAGTTGACACACAGCCTTAGCCATCACAAGCTAAGAAAGGGAAACTACACATCTTCAAATATTTTCACTTAGGTAGAATGGGCACTACTACCTGTATAGACGGGCTTCACCACTTGTCAGCCAGTTTGTCATACTGTGGTGACTTCCATGTTGCTGTGATGCTAGAAGCTATGCTGCTAGTATTTCAAATACCAACAGTGTCAGTCATGTGGACAGGTCTAAGCGGAGCTTCCAGACTAAGACAGCCTAAGAAGGAAAGTCTGGTGATCTACTTCTGAAATTCAGCCAATGAAAACCCTGTGGATCACAACAGAATATTGTTTGATATAGTGCTGGAAGATGAGCCCTCCAGGTGGACGCTGCTGCTGTTGAATCAATTCCAACTCATAGTGACCCTATAGGACAGAGTAGAACTGCCCCATAGAGTTTCCAAGGAGCACCTGGTGGATTCGAACTGCTGACCTTTTTGGTTAGCAGCAGTAACTCTTAACCACTACGCCACCAGGTGGAAGGTATTCAAAATACACAATGGCCACAGTAATGGTCTTGAATATACCAGTGACCTTGAAGATGGCAACCTTTCATTCTGTTGTACATGGGGTTACCATGAGTTGGAAACTCAACAGCAACTGAAAATATAGATGGTTTAAAATGAAGGAAAAATAGAATGAATAACCACAGGTGTGTAAGCCTGAAGAACTGGCAAGGGAAGAAAATAGCTCTGAGGTGAATAAAAATGGACTGTAGTCATAGAACTATGAATTAAAGATGGTGCTCAAAGAGAGGTGGGATCAAGACGATGGGAAGGAGAAGAGTGAAAGACAGTGGATTTATGAGTCATTTTAAGAAGAGAGGAAATGCCTATGTTTAGGTGAGTAATGATGATAACAAACTAGTAGGGAACTGGAATTACGTGTATGTTAATTTTCCTTTAAACTGTTAGGAGGAGCTCTTTTTTCTTTTGGGACTGGATTATTTCAAATGCCCCAAGGCCACCAAAGGAAGGAGAAGGGGACATTATACAGTAGGAGTGAGGATTAGAGGTGGAGAAAATCCTGGGAGAGGGGTGCTGTAAATAGAGTCTCATTAGCACAGCCAAGCTTGGTGCCTGATTAATTATGGAGCACTTGATAAATAATGGCCTGAAGTCATGGAAATCAGGAGAAAAGGTAGAGATAATTGAATGGAATTGAAGGACTGGGAGCGTTGAGAGTATCATTAACATATTTTTGCTGTTGTTGTTGTTCTTGGCATCTGCCCTTGTCACAATTGACCCTCGGCTTCCCGCAGCTGCAGAGTTTGGTGGAAGAGAGGAAGAAGAGACAGAGAAGGGGAATGGCAAGTGGAAGCTGTTGTCCTTTATCCCTTTCATGGACCAAGGGACATATAAGCCTGTGTTAGGCTTTCCCAGCCCTGGAGGTTTATTGGTAGGCATTTGATCCACTTTAGTATGTTCTGGCGTTATGGTGGTTGCTGATGTTACTGCCTAAAAAACAAAGAAGTTGGTCTGTGCCACATTCGACTGTTGAGAGCCATTCCAATGAGGGGATGCTTCTCGGAGGAGTGATTGTGTGAAACTGTCATACCTTTTGGCTTCTGTAAAGTGAGATAAGACTGCAAGTATATTTGCCATTTCCTTTGTCTTGTTGGGAAGGTACAGTTACCAGCATTCAGAAATATTCAAGGAAAATGAGTTATTTTGGGGGTGTAAACAATTTGTGATGCACTTCCTGGGCCATGGGACCAGTTCGTCCCGTAAGTGTGATATACTTCATGGAACACGGTACTGACATGGCCCACTCTCAAGCAAACTGATAACAATTATGTGTTGCAAGTATTATTGCTTCATGTTTGGTATTCCATGTGTAATTTTAGAAAGTTGAGTAAGTTATTTTACAGCTTACATTTTCCAGGAAGTGTGGTGTTCCACGATACCGGTATATCTTGCATGTGTGATGTGCTTCATAGAACATGGGACTAATATGTCCTGTTTGCAGTTCGCACCCCACTTTTTCCAGTTAAAAAAAAAAAAAAAACACCAACAAACAGTGATCCAGGTTCTCTTCCATTAATGAAAAAATTTGGCATCACCAAAAAATTCCAAAAAAGAAAAAAGAATGATAATGATAATTGACAGATGAAAGGGTTATAGGAGCCCAGAGGTCCACTGGCCTTTGCAACCAGTCCTGTCTTCTGGAACAGTCAGTGCCTTTATCTTCTTCCATTAGCCAGAATTAACTTTTCTCTCAAGCGGGTCAGTTGAAGTTTTCTCTAGAAGTCAGTTTGGGTGTAGGACAACTGTCTCAGACTGGCCATTTTGGATTGTGTTAAGAAACCTGAAAGAGTCTCTGGGTGGTACAAATGGCTACTAACCAAAAGGTTGGCAGTTCAATCCCACCCAGAGGCACCTTGGGAGAAAGGCCTGGCAATCTACTTCTGAAAAATTATAGCTATTGCAAAACCTACAGAGGACAGCTCTACTCTGTCTTACCTGGAATCTCCATGAGTCGGAATTGACTTGACAGCAACTATGTGTGTATGTTTGTGTGTTGTTTGTTTTTTAAGAAAGCTACCCCAGATTAGAAGTCTCTTCTGAAGTCATCGTGTGCTGGCAGTTACTTGCCCGCTACCCTAGAATGTTCCAATTTTAGACAAAGTAATAAAACATCATCAGCGTGGAAGATGTGAATACATCTTCCTTTGCTCGGCACTGGGCATGTGCCATTAAAAAGATGTGAATTTTTTAGTTGTCAAACTTTTTGCTTCTCCCTATAGACGTCTGAGCTTCTTAGGAATCTCTGTGGTTTTTCATTAATACACTAGAGATAAAATTTTGATAGAAAGGTTGCAATGCAAGTGCTTTCAGATTAGTCCAGGAACAAATCTGATGAAATAAACTGAGAAGAGATAAGAATTCTTCATCTCTCCACGGACGAGGAAAGTGAGTCTCCACCAGGGACTAGTGTTGCAATTGGGCATGGAGATTGAGCTGCCTTGGAAAACCCAGGAACGTGTTTCAGGTCAGGGAGATGGTGTCTGATGAGCTCAGTTCTGCCTGTGGCCTGCAGCAGGGTGGTATGGGACTGGGATGCTGAACAGAGAATGCCGGGGTTGAAAGACCTGCAACTGCCTTTGCTGGCTTTTTAGTGCAGATAATAAAACAGCTTGGTGAGTATCACAGGAGGTAGAGCTGTTCTGTAGAAAATGCTGTGTCTTGGGGTACTGCCAAGCTTTATCTATCCCAAGTGACTTTTTTTAACCCAAGTTGAAATTTTTTCTCTTTTGTATTTTGTTAAACAGTAGAAAAGAATGAGTCAAGATTAAGTAAAAATTGACCTAAATGCTCATTAGAACACAGGCTACTCAGTCTGTCTTGATACTTAACTGTATTTACACAGAAATCACAATAAATCCCTCTTCATACAATAGCCCCAGGACACGGATAAACGTGGGGCTGGACTCTAGAGGGTGCCCCCAGGCAAATGGGGTCTGGAGAAGTGTGTGAGTAGCCATTAGTAGTGAGATTGCTCTGTAGTTAGGAGCCTTTTCTTGAGACTCTCTAGGCATATCTGCTTTACCTCTGACACAAACTCTTATTTATATTTGCTTTCCCACCTTAGAAGAAAGTCTATTCAAAGATTTTCTTTTTTTTTTTTTTTTTTTAAGGAAACACCCTGATATTTCCCTTGGTGTTGAAAAGTGGTGTTTCAGGAAAAAGATTTCCCAGGTGAATCATACAATTCTTCCGTAGTGGTAACTGACAGGGTCAGCAGGAGACTTTACAATGGTTTGGGGTCACTTTGCTACAAGTGTGAAAACTGATCAGCCAACTCATACATAGCAAACAGGTACTAAGACCAGGGCAGCATGTTATATCCTAAGACCTAGTGTGACTGGATCTTGACATCATGAGTATACAAAATTTCACAAATATTCAATAACCTAGAATATTTCGGACTGGCCATATTATTAATTCAAGAAATTTCGGGCAGAGGTTGTGTGATTCTTTCTAAATTCTTAGATAACAAGGCACCATCTCCCTTTTGTTTTTGTGTCTAGGTCTGCCATTCAGGCTTAGATAGCACCAATGGCCACTTCTTTTTCTTTTTTTTTTTTTAAGTCTTATTTATCCAGATTTGCCATTTTACAACCTGCCAGGAAACACAGCAAGAGGCTCTGAAATGAAACGTCTAGATTAGTCAAATTCATTCTTCGCTGAGCATTGTGCTCGCTTCACTGATTTGTTCTAGGTGCTGACGTGAATTATTAGAACAATGCAAACTCAGCTCACAGTCACCCTGAATCACTAGGGAAAAATGCTCAACTCTGAGCACAGAAGTTATTGTCTCATAGAGTCACTTTTCAGAAAATACATCAAAAATACCAAAACCAAACCCAGTGCCGTTGAGTCGATTCTGACTCACAGCAACCTATAGGACAGAGTAGAACTGCCCCATATAGTTTCCAAGGAGTGCCTGATGGATTTGAACTGCCAATCCTTTGATTAGTAGCCGTAGCACTTAACCACTATGCCACCAGAGTTTCCAGAAAATACATATGACACCTAAATTAATAAACTGCTGATTCAATAAACTATCTGTTGAAGTCATGGATATCAGGTGGAAAAAAAGTCTTACTTTATTTTTTCTCAAATTTTGTCAGAAATTCTGAAGACAAGCAACATTAATTTTTTTGGATAATATATGTTTTAATTTAACAGCCTTGGTGTTTGTTGAAGGAGTCTGTGGGTGGTTAATGGTTAAGTGCTCAAATCTACTTGGAGGCACCTCAGAAGAAAGTCTTGTTGAGCTCCTTGAAAACTCCGTAGAGGACAGCTCTACACTGAAGCATATTGGGTCACTGTAAGTCGGAATCAACTGGAAATCAACTGGTTTGGTGTTTGCTGAAATTTATATATTTAAAGAAGTTTTCTCACAGGAAAGCAGTTCTCCCCCTGTGACTTTGTCAAATCATTATTGTTAGTAAGTTCCTCTTTTACATATATTGATCTCGACTTTTCCCATCTTATGGATTGGCATGTTTTCTTTCATATAGTTTGATATGGGAAAGCCCACATCTAGAAACTACTGTAATAAAAACATAACAGATGCTGAGGGGAGTCAAAAGATTCCTTCCTAGTCTATATATTGTAAAAAAAAAATCACAGTATTTTAATATATAAACAATATCCCATTGTGCACATTAGTTCAACTTGTGGATTTTTGTGCATTTTTAACTTTTCTTTGACTTGAACGAACTCATTTAATATTTAAACTCTTTACGTTTCATTCTCTTTTATTCTGAGGAAGTAAGTAGTTAGTAGGTTAGGAGGTTTAATAAGCATGTCCTGTACTTTAAGAAGAAACGCTGGTGGCTTAGTGATTAAGTGCTACGGCTGCTAACGAAAGGGTCAGCAGTTCGAATCCTCCAGGCGCTACTTGGAAACTCTATGGGGCAGTTCTACTCTGTCCTATAGGGTTGCTGTGAGTCGGAATCGACTCGACGGCACTGAGTTTGGTTTTGGTTTTTTGGAACTTTAAAAATGTGAATAAGATTGATTCTAGAATTGACACATCTGAGTTACAACTCGTGGCTATGTTTTATTAAAGTAAACATCCAGAGGGAAGGGGAATAGACAATCAGACATTCAGATATTTTGTCAACATGCTGTTAAGTGTCCAGATGTCTTAGAAACATCTAGTATTTGACAGATTTGTTCTTCCACACTGCTGTTTAGTGTTGCCGACGCCCAGCGATGTTCCCTTAAGTTGAAGAACCCAGTGATCTCTTATGGGCATTGAATTCCATATTCCATACCAGAACCCAAAGTAAGAAGTGTGTTTTATATCATGATATATTTTTATAATATAAAATATACTGTTTTGTTTAATATATTTGTACATATTCATACCTACACCCACACCATCCATACACTGAAGCAAAAAATTCCTAAAATTATATGTAGCCTAACTGTATGTGAGGCACTTTGATATTTTCTATTCTAATCCATCCCATTCATTATATTCTATTCCATTCCATTCCATTATTTCTAAAAATGAATAGCCCTCTATATTAATTCCATTGCTTATGGAATTAAACCAAACCAGAAAAACAAATTACAGTGACCCTATTTTTTTTTTTATATATAGGACAGAGTAGAACTGCCCCATAGAGTTTCCAAGGACCAACTAGTGGATTTGAACTGCTGACCTTTTAATTAACAGCCAAACTCTTAACCACTGCACCACCCTAGTTTGGAAATAATTCACTAAAAGTATCTCTGACTTGGTATGACCCTTTATAGAATAACGTGGACATGAGAAAGCGGTATGTAACCTTCCAATAAAATTCAGAAAATGAGTGCAGTTCAGGCTTTAGTTTTGGCAAGTACACTGTAGTGTTCACAGCGTGCTTGTTGAGCAATAGAAAGACCTGTGTAACCCCTGTAGTATTTCCAGCAAGGAAAGGGAGGAAGGTGGAGTCAGGGGAGAGGGTCTCACATATTCAGATGCTTTACAGGAGTTTTAATTACTAACCTTAGTGAAAATTCCCTGGAAAGAAAATTACCTGTCCCTGACAGCAGGCAAGTGCTAGTCTACTTAGGAGCTGTCAGCTAAGTGTGGCCGCTGCCTCTCAGAGCTGTCCTTTATTTAATCAGGTTGAAGGAGGCTCTGTGTACCACATGTGGCTCTGAAGGTAGGAAATGACTTGCTGCCCCATTGTCACATGGCTCTTTAATCTTGTCTTTATGAACACCTAAACAACACCTAAAAAAAAAAAAAATAACACCTACAAATTACCTGTTTGCTCTAAGCACATCACCTGCCTCATGCCTTAGTAACCTGGAGGTAAAAATACCAGAGGGCAGCCTGTTTACCTGGTAGCCTCCTGTCCAAACTGTTTAGGTTTCTTATTCAGCTCTTGACCATTCTTCTGAGTATGCACTTTACTTTTCTAGACTGAAAGCACATCTCTCTAAGGTCCTCATTACCATTACCTTTAGAGATCCAGAAATACAGAGCTCTTTAAGCAAGGTTACTCTTATCAGTCCCAGAAAAAAATGAAAATCTCTGCTTCCTTTAAGAATTTTTGAGGAAGAAAAGTAAACCACAGGCCTTCGGAGTACACACCAATTTATTTATTTTTTTTTCCTGGAAAATCTTATTTGTGTCTCTCTTAAATCTTTCTTGTTTTAATTTAAACATTTTTTCTCATTTTATCTTTTTATGAGAATGGAAAACAACTACTAGTGGTCACTTTTCCAAAAGACTGGGATCTCCAAATCTACCGAGTGCTTCCTGGAAACCCTGGCATCCTACTCTGTCCTGTAGGGTCGTTACAAGTCAGAATTGACTCGACAGCAATAGGTATAGAATGAATGATTCCAAATCTCTTAAATTTGTGCTCAAATATTCTCAGTAAATTATTCTTATAGCTCTAGAGTTTCTATAAATTATTTTAATATCCTTATCTTCTGTCTTTTACAGTAGAGGCCAGAAATCTAGCCAGTATCATAGTCAGGCTATGACCTGACTGTGAACATCAAGATTCCTAGATTTTAGCCTTCTCATCATACTTGCTCATTTTTTCTATATCAATAATTTATACGAAGTCAATGCCCAGTACATATTTCTTCAATGGATACCTTTAACTCTATTGTTGTTTGGCTAATAAACTTTAACTTCTGGATTTGTTCTTTTTTTTTTTTTTTCTCCCCATTCTCTTTCTTTAGTTTATTGTTGTTTCACAATTGCAGCTTTATTCATATTCTTCCTAGAACTTCTCATTGTTCTTGGCTATTTTTCTAGTTTCTCAAAGTAATTTTAAATTCTAATCTGATTCCTACATTTCGTCTAAGGTTTGTCTAATCCAAATAATTAGTAATCGTTTTTCTTTCAAGTATCCAGATGCAAGAGAAAGATGTGGTAGTCTACTTCTGTAAAGATTTATAGCCTTGGAAACCCTATGGGGCAGTTCTACACTTTCCTCTAAGTCCTATGAGTTGCAATCAACTTGATGCCAGTGGGTTTCTTTTTTTTTTCTGTTTTCTAATTATCCAGATACTAACCAATGATTCCTGTTTCCAAGACTGACTCATCCTAAACACTAATCACTAAATGCATCAAAGTCAATAATGTCAACTGATGACACCTTGATATATTCCTACAGTCAGCTGTGCCCACATAATACAGAAAACTAGTAATTCTGTGATCATGATAGTTCTCAGTGTATGGGATTCCCGTGGCAGCTGTACCTCTACCAGAAGTCATTGAAATCTGTTAAGAATTACAAAAAGCTATGCCCATATGGAGAACACATTGATTGCCATTTGGTTTTCAGATGGTATACTGTAGACAAATTGCATTTAAGTTGTTCCTTGTTCCTTTTATAGGGTATCACATTTGGTCAGACTTAATTCATTTAAATGTTAATTGTAAAATGATCTAACACACTGCAGGTACTAACAGTATATACTAGCTGAACTCCTGGATAGGGGTATTGGCAGGATTGTGTACCCTAGTTACACCGGAGTCCAGGTGAAAGAGACATCTGGTAATGAAAGAAGAGAGAAAAATACTCTCCAAGTTTGAGAATGTTATTTTATTGGACTTTCACCCGCTTTCGAGATGAAATGCATAAGAGGCAAATGAAAGGACTACTAGGAAATCAAACATGGTCTTCTGCCATAGAGGGTCATCAGGGATAGTTAATGGTCCTTTGGTGGGGTGGAGGGTGGTGAGAGAAGCATTAGAGAAAGCAGTGCTATGGGAGCCTTAAATGGTGGTGGAGTAATGAGCCTAGAAATGACACTTTGTAGGTAATCTGCACGTGAATGATGGAGATTTGCACTAATTACATCTAAACCATTTCCCCAATTTCCTGTGAGGAATCTAGTCTATTGGTAAGGTTTTTTTTTTTTTTTTTTTTTTAATACATTGTGCTGCAACATGCATCTTCCATGTAGGTTTTTTTTTTTTTTTTTCTCTAAGAATGATTCATTTTCAAATATACTATGAGCAGGAATGCATAGACTTACTGACAAGAGAGAAATAATGTCGGGATTCATCTACATGGAACCAAAAGGAGCAGTATTCAGAGTTGAGTTCATTTTGTCAGTTAAGTCTATCCCATCACTCCCTAAGTATCTATTGACTTCATTGTCTACACAAAGGATGGTGCTGGGGATGAAGAGGGATAAAGAAGAATTGTAAAATGCAAAGCCGGACTTCCAAATACAAGACACATTCATGTGAAATAATGCAGAGAGATAAGAGGTGGTTTGTACTTAAGGGCAAAATTAGCAATAAAGACAGGGGTGTGGACTCCTGTGGTCCAGGGTGATTAGATAATGAAGAAGACCTCAGGATCACTCACCACAAGCTATCCATTTACCCTAGGTCAGATTCTGGGACAGTTCTGTCCTTAGTGAAGAGTAAGTTGGGAAGCTTTGATTCATCCATTTGGTTGAATTATTATCAAGTCAATCAGACCACTGGCCCAGCTGTGAACATGTGCCCAGTTCTAGGACTTGGGTCACTGTATTCTACCTGGGGCAAAGCCATAGTCCCATACCTTGGTGCCAATTGTTTTATCTTGTTCTCCTATTCTTTTGTTCCTTTGTTATCAACCAGGGAGGGCATAATAAAATTGGCAAGCCAGGAAATAAAATAAAGCATATTAAGCCAGTATAAATAAATAAATGTATTTATTTATTTATACTGGCTTAATATGCTTTATTTTATTAATATAAAAAAATATATTTATTTATTTTCAAGTTTTACCATCAACATAGCAGTTCTATGAGGATAACCCATGGTAGCGGATTAGCAGATGGGTATTTTGTAAGGTCCAGGCCCATCATTCATGAAATATTTGTTTATAGGTATTAAGTAAATAGCCCTGGTGGCACAGTGGTTAAGAGCTTGGCTGCTAACCAAAAGGTCAGCAGTTCAAATCCACTAGCTGCTCTTTGGAAACCCTATGGGACAGTTCTATTCTATAGGGTTGCTGTGAGTCAGAATTGACTTGATGGCAGTAGGCTTTTTTTGTTGTTTGTTTATTAAGTAAATAGAAGCAAATTGATGCCAATGGACTGAGAGAATAATGATGAGGGTTAAGGGACTAGAAGATGAAACAAAGAACGAAAGTGTATTCTGTGGGAGAGGAAACTGTAGATAGGAGGATGGAACTGGAGCCCTGTAGAGCAGAGGCTATGATATAGTTTACATTGTATCCTCTCCTCAGTGCTTCACACAGTATCTAGAACATTTAAAAAAAAATTGTCATATCGATTCCAACTCAGAGCGGCCCTATAAGACAGAGTAGGACTGCCCCGTAGAGCTTCCAAGGAGCAGTTGGTGGACTTGAACCACCGACCTTTTTGTTAGCAGCCGAGTTCTTAATTACTGCACCATCTAGAACATAGTAGATGATTTAACAAAAAGCATCAGCTGAATGAGTGACGGAGAGAGAATATCAGATTTTGAGGCTCTGCAAGTGGAATACTTTCAAACAACGATAAGAGACAAGGGGTGGTGCCCCTAGTGGATGCTGAGGCTGAGGAACAATAGCACCAGGGCATCTCCTGGACACTGAGCAATTGTGAAGCCAGAGTATTGGAGGCAGGTGATTTCATCACAAACCAAAGGAGAACGGGAGCCTCAAAGATACTAAAAGCAAAACGTGAGTTTAAAGCATGTGGAGGAGGAAAGAATAAGCAGATCTCTTATCCCAGTCCCTTTGGTTGGTGAAGGTGGTTGGAGTGCAGTGCAGAGGCAGATAACAACCTTAGAAAAGGTTGAATGTCACACAGTAATTTTGGTTAAAGCAGATTTAGCAAGATGAAGAGATGGTCTTAATAAAGAATATCTGGGAATTTGTTCAGAACAGCATAGAGGTTCCAAATATAAGCAACACATATAGAACCAGTCTTGGAAGAAGAGAATCTGGGAGGAACAGAGCTAATCTCAACAGGGTTGAGAATACAGGAGCAAAAAGAAACAGTGAATGATGTAATAGTAGGAATTAGGGTCAGTTTTGCAAGGGGGATTGTGAAATGAATGTTTTAAAATCTTAAACACATTTATTTTCTTACAATTGCTGAGCATCCAGGTGGAAGTATCCAGTGAGCAGATGCCAAGCTTGACTGGAATTGTTTAAAACGTTTTGTAATGTCTATGATTTTGGCTATCTTACTTCCAAATTCTACTGTTTTTTCAAAGGATAACCAAAAAAGTCATTGCTATCTAGTCGATTCTGACTCGTAAAAACCCTGTAGCATGGAGTAGAACTGCCCCATAGGGTTTCCAAGGCTATAATCTTTACAGAAGAAGACTGCCACATCTTTCTCTTGTGGGTTTGAGCCACTGACCTTTCAGTTAGCAGCCGAGCACTTTAACCACTGTGTCACCGGGGCTCCTTTTTTCCAAAGGATATGGGAGACTATTGCAAAACATGAATAATCAAGAATTTAAGAAGGTTTAAGATGGTAAAGGGTGGTGAAATTGATTATTTTTGTTTGGCCTTTCTAGCCATGGTCTTCTAACTCCCACCTAGGTGATTGGGCAGGACTGCATGATAGGGTAATTGTGACTTACCAAGGGGACTGGTCAATTTTGCCTTAAAAGAGAATGAATTACCAGAGCAGAGAGGAGGATCCTACCACCACGAAGGAAGAACAGCCAGGAGCGGAGAGCGCGTCCTTTAGACCCAGGATCCCTGCACTGAGAAGCTCCTGGAAGCAGGAGACCGAGAGGGAGAGAGAGCAAGCTAAACCCTGAAGATGGTGAGAAGCAATGGCAGGAGAAACTTGGCAGGAGGAGACAGTGTGGTGGGCTTCCTGGCTCACAGACAGAGAAAGCTGAATGCCTTTGGGGAGAGGCCTCCGGCCAGGGAGAGGCGTGCCTGTCTGAGAGCATGGTTGGGAAGAGGCTGTCCTAATGGAAGAACTGTATGCTGAGTGTTTCTGAGCCTGAATTATAACCATTACCTCCCTAATAAACCCCATAATTGTGAGTATGGTATGTGAGTTTTGTATGGCCATTGCAATGAATTGTGGAACCCACAGAGAAGTAGAGAGTGCTGGGTAAGGGATAGTTGGTGTCAGAATTAGTAAAGATGGCAGAGAGAGGAGGCTTGTCTGGCCTCCACCTCATGGGAGTCAGCCTTGTGCTGTTGATCTTGGTTCTCTGTCCTCCTTGTGGGGTTTGAGGTCAAACACTGCCCGCATGCTGTTTTTACATAAAGCTAGCATTTAGTGAGCACTACTATAAAAAAAAAAAATTTTTTTTTTTTTTTTACTATGTGTCAGGCACAGTTTGAAGGGCTTTCTTTACACGCATCAACTCACGTATTTCCCAAAGAAGCCCTGTAGGGTAAATGTCACTGCTATTGCCCAACCATAATGTACAAAGAAAGGTAAACAAATTAGCTTACTTGACACTGAAAATCAGCACTGCAACTGGGGTTGGGCCCTAGTCAAAGTTTTCAACCCCTCCACTATTTTGCTTCCCGTTATTAGTGTAGTTTTTACCATTAAACCTCTCCAACAACCATCAGCCTTTCCTACGACTGGCACCCACCTTCTCTTGGCAGAGATTCTTCATTATTCTGCATTTAGTAACACCGGGTAAACAGGTTAAACAATAGAGGGAGTAAACACTGACAGAATAATGTGTGCCAACGTGAAAGCATTACAGAGAGATGAAGGATGACGCATCATAATTCAAAGGGACGATAAAATGTGATGGATTTCCTTACCACCCAATCTTTCACTGACAGGCTGGGCTGGTACTTTCTGATGCAGCTTGATTACACTGGCCTGCAAGATACCAAATAGCCCTCGGATTGGAAGGTGTTAGGACACAGTGTCAGTCATTCACAGTGAGAAGAACTAGCCTAAAGATAATTTCTAAAGTGTTCCTAAAACAATCTGAGTTGATTGTCTATGCTATTCTACCTTCACCCAATATCTACCAAATATATTTGATCACAAACCCCAGGAAATCAGAGGCATATCCAATGAATTGCAAGTATTTGAAATCCCTAGATTGTAAGTTACTTGAGAGCTACTGGGGACAGCAATCAGATCGTTTCTTCTAGCACCATGCTGAACAAACAGGTTCTGTGTTTACTGACCTGAATTAAATTTAATTAAGTCAATAAAATGTTTTCTGTGATACATATAAAATTATAGCCTCTTACTAGTATAAATTAAAATGTTGATTTTGATCTATATTTATTGACCTGGAGTGATGTTCATAATGTACTTGCTCGGTAAAAAAATGAAATTCCCAATATATCATGTATGCTAGATTGCATTTGTGTTATCTGAGTAGAAAACTACATACGAAAAAGCCAAAACCTAACCAAATCAGTTGCCAACAAATCAATTATGACTTCTGGTGACCCTGTGTATTGCAGAGTAGAACCACATTCCATAGAGTTTTTATGGGTGTGACCTTTCAGAAGCAGGTTGCCAGGCCTTTCTTCTGAAGACTCTTCTTCTGGGTAGGCTCAAACCACTAAACTTTTGGTTAGTAGCTGAGCACTTCACAGTTTGTGCCACCAAGAAAATTATTAGCTCCCAATATCTGAACAACCTGTGGTTAAAAGTGAAGGCTTTGGAGTCAAACTGTCAAGATTTTAATTTTAAATGCCCTTCCTCCCAGTTATGTGAGTAAATTCCTTAATTTTTCTGTGCTTCATTTTCCTGATTTGTAAAATAAGGTAATAATAGAACTTATATCATAGAGTTACCATGAATATTAAAAGAGATCACATGTATAAAAAGGTTTAGTGTAATGCCTAGCTCCTAGTTAGTGTAAACATGCAAACAATTTAACTATTAGTAGTATTATGAGAGAAATATAGAAGAAGGTTTACCAAAATATTAACTGGCTTATTTATCCTTTTGTACTATATAATAAAAAAAAAATACTTTCTTATAATTAGATAACTATAATTTGTTTTAATTTCTAGAGGGAAAAAAAAAAGAAGTCATAGACCCTTGTGTTAGAAGGGAACTTAGATGGCATTTGTCTCAATTTCCCAACAGGTGCAGGTCCTCCAGTGTAACTTTTCTAAGAGATGGATCTCTCACATTTTCTCCTAAAGAAGCTGCAAGTTCACTCTACCTTGCCGTCTCTTTGAATGCCCCATGGAGTAGTCATTCCATAAATACCACTTTGTTGAAGTACATTTGGGAAAACAATCAAGAGTGTTACCATTCCCTTCCCAAGGTTCAGCTGCCCTCATGGGATGTGCTTAGCTTCTTAACAAAATTCTAAGTTCTCACTTTACATCTGAGAAGGCTTCAGTAACGTGGCCTCCTGGGGAACAAAGGAGAAACACTCATTGTTTAGCACTCTCCTGGGTCTTTTTCACAAGAAGAGCTTAGGAACAGAAGTGTTTGACTTTCCTTGGCACCGTTAGCCTCCACAGCTGTCTCCCTAACAGCATGCTGGGTCCCTAAAAAGCAGACTAAACCATTTACAGTGGTCCCCCAAGAAGATAAAATACTTAGGAACAAATCTTACCAGAGATATAAAAGACCTATACAAAGAAAACCGCAAGAAACCAAAAGAGACCTACATTAAGTGGAAAAACATAATTTGCTCATGGATGGGAAGACTTAACATTGTAAAAATATCTGTTCCACCAAAAGCCATCTAGATGCATGCAATTCCGATCCAAATTCCAACGCCATTTTTCTTCTTTTTTTTCGTTTTTCTTTAAGTGAAAGTTTACAAATCAAGTCAGCCGCTCACACAAAAAGTTATATATGCCTTGTTATATGCTCCTAATTGCCCTCCCCTTGATAAAACAACACACTCCTTCCCTCCACTCTCTATTTTCATGTCCATTCGGCCAGCTTCTGACCCCCTCTGCCCTCTTACCTCCCCTCCAGACAGGAGATGCCAACATAGTCTAATGTGTCTACTTGATCCAAGAAGCTTATTCTTCACCAGTATCATTTTCTATCCCATAGTCCAGTCCAATCCCTGTCTGAAGAGTTGGCTTTGGGAATGGTTCCTGTCTTGGGCCAACAGAAGGTCTGGGGACCATGATCTCCAGGGTCCTTCTAGTCTCAGTCAGACCATTAAGTCTGGTCTTTTTATGAAAATTTAGGGTCTGCATCCCACTGCTTTCCTGCTCCCTCAGGGGTTCTCTGTTGAGTTCCCTGTCAGGGCAGTCGTCGGTTGTAGCCGGGCACCATCTAGTTCTTCTGGTCTCCAGCTGATGTAGTCTCTGGTTTTTGCAGCCCTTTCTGTCTCTTGGGCTCATAATTACCTTGTGCCTCTGGTGTTCTTCATTCTCCTTTGCTCCAGGTGGGTTGAGACCAATTGATGCATCTTAGATGGCTGCTTGCTAGAGTTTAAGACCCTAGACATCAGTCTCCAAAGTGGGATGAAGAATGTTTTCTTAATAGATTTTATTATGCCAATTGACTTAGATGTCCCCTGAAACCATGGTCCCCCAACCCCTGCCCCTGCTACACTGGCCTTTGAAGCATTCAGTTTATCCAGGAAACTTCTTTGCTTCTGGTTTAGTCCAGTTGTGCTGACCTCTCCTGTACTGTGTGTTGTCTTTCCCCTCACGTAAAATAGTTCTTAAAAAAAAAAAAAAAATAGTTCTTATGTACTACCTAATTAGTGAATACCCCTCTCCCTCCCTTCCCCCTTCTCTGTTTAAACTATTTCTCAAGTTCTTATAATAGTGATCTTATACAATCAACACCATTTTTTTAATGTGATGAGAAACAAATCACCCATTTCATATGGAAGGGAAAGAAGCCCCAGATAAGTAAAGCATTACTGAAAAAGAAGAACAAAGTGGGAGGTCTCACTCTATCTGATTTTAGAACCTATTATACTGCCACAGTAGTCAAAACAGCCTGGTACTTGTACAACAACAGATACATAGACCAGTGGAACAGAATTGAGAATCCAGACATAAATCCATCCACATATGAGCAGTTGATATTTGACAAAGGCCCAAAGTCAGTTAAATGGGGGAAAAGACAGACTTTTTAACAAATGGTGCTGGCGTAACTGGATACCCATCTGCAAAAAAATGCAACAAGACCCATACCTCACACCATGCACAAAAACAAACTCAAAATGGATCAAAGACCTATGTATAAAATAAAAAAATGATAAAGATCATGGAAAATAAAATAGGGAAAATGCTAGGAGCCCTAATACATGGCATAAACGGTATACAAAACATACGAACAATGCAGAAAAAAAACTAGATAACTGGGAGCTCCTAAAAATCAAGCACCTATGCTCATCCAAAGACTTCACCAAAGAAGTAAAAATATTACCTACAGACTAGGAAAAAAATTTTAACTATGATATTTCTGATCAGTGTCTGATCTCTAAAATCTACATGATACTGAAAAAACTCAACTATAAAAAGACAAATAACCCAATTAAAAAATGGGCAAAGGATATGAACAGGCACTTCATTAATGAAGACATTCAGGTAGCTAACAGATACATGAGGAAATGCTAATGATCATTAGCCATTAGACAAAGGCAAATCAAAACTACAATGAGATTCAATCTTACTCCAACAAGGCTGGCATTAATCCAAAAAACAAAAAATATTAAATGTTGGAGAGGTTGTGGAGAGACTGGAACACTTATACACAGCTGGTGGGAATGTAAAATGGTACAACCACTTTAGAAATCGATTTGGCGCTTCCTTTTTTTAAAAAACTAGAAATAGAACTACCATATGATCGAGCAATCCCGCTCCTTGGAATATATCCTGGAGAAATAAAAGCCTTTACATGAACAGTTATATGCACACCCATGTTCATTGCAGCACTGTTTACAGAAGCAACCAAGGGGCCCATCAACGGATGAATGGATAAATAAATTGTGGTATATTCACACAATGGAATACTATGCATCCATAAAGAACAATGATGAATCTATGAAACATTTCATAACATGGAGGAATCTGGAAGGCATTATGCTGAGTGAAATTAGTCTGTTGTAAAAGGATAAATGTTGTATGAGACCACTACTATAAGAACTAGAAAAATAGAGAAGAAAATATTCTTTGATGGTTTTAAGAGTGGGGAGGGAGGGAGGGAGAAGGGTGCACTAATTAGATAGTAGATAAGAGCTATTTTAGGTGAAGGGAAAGAAAACATACAATATAGGCGAGGTTAGCACAACTAGACTAAACAAAAAGCAAAGAAGTTTCCTGAATAAACTGAATGCTTCAAAGGCCAGTGTAGCAGGGGCAGGGTTTGGGGACCATGGTTTCAGGGGACATCTAGGTTAATTGGCATAATAAAATCCATTAAGAAAACATTCTGCATCCCGCTTTGGAGAGTGGTGCCTGGGGTCTTAAACGGTAGCACACGGCCTTCTAAGATGCATCAATTGGTCTCAACCCACATGGAACAAAGGACAATGAAGAACACCAAAGACACAAGGTAATTATGAGCCCAAGAGAGAGAAAGGGACACATAAACCAGATACTACATCAGCCTGAGACCAGAAGAACTAGATGGTGCCCAGCTACAACCAATGACTGCCCTGACAGGGAACACAACAGAGAACCCCTGAGGGAGCAGGAGAGCAGCGGGATGCAGACCTCAAATTCTCATAAAAGACCAGACTTAATGGTCTGACTGATACTAGAAGGATCTGGGGGAGGGGGGCGTCATGGTCCCCAGATCTTCTCTTAGCCCAAGACAGGAACCATTCCCAAAGCCAGCTCTTCAGATAGGGATTGGACTGGGATAGAAAATGATACTGGTGAAGAGTGAGCTTCTTGGATCAAGTAGACACATGAGACTATAGGGGCAGCCTGTTTGGAGGGAAGATGAGAAGGCAGAGGGGGACAGAAGGTGGCTGAAAGGACATGAAAAAAGAGAGTGGAGGGAAGGAGTGTGTTGTCTCATTAGAGGGAGAGCAACTAGGAGTATATAAAAAAAAAAATTTTTTTTATAGCACTGTATATATAATTTTTTGTATGAGAGACTGACTTGATTTGTAAACTTTCACTTAAAGCACAATAATAATCATAATCATAATAATAATAAAGCAGATTAAGAAGATCACAGCAGAAGGAGTACAGGCCTAAGGGCTGTCCATGACGGAGTGTCTACTGGAGTTCCCTATTTTCAACCCTTTCACCAGTTGCCCCACACAAATAGGGCATGCAGTAGTTCACAGAATTATCTAGGGTTTGGGAGGAAAAACAAATTTGTACTGTAGAATGCATATTCCAGGCCACCTTTAACTGGGACTTTAACCTGGTGTTAATAGCCTATTGAATTACAATGCCCCATCCTTTTCCCTGACTCATATTATCTGTAGCTTTAGCCATGCTCAAGGCTCTTCTGGGTATTCTGTGTGGTGGGAGGGTCTTAAATGAAAGCACTAAAATATTTGTCAAAAAAGAGAGTTGAATTCCATGTTGCATACCAGAGCAATTTCAAAGAACCAAAATCCGTATATCCCAAGCCAAAGCAAACCCATTGTCGTTGAGTCAATTCTGACTCATAGTGACCCTATAGAGAAAGTAGAAGGTTCCCATAAGGTTTCCAAGGGTTTAAGTCTTTACGGGAGCAGACTCAACATCTTGAGTTGGAGCAGTTGGTAGATTCAAACAGGCTCAGGCAGCAGCCAAGCGCTTAAACACTGCAGCACCAGGGCTCCTAGAAGCCGTACACCAAACCAAACCCATTGCTGTCGAGTTGATGCTGACTCACAGTGACCCTATAGGACAGACTAGAACTGCCCCATAGGGTTTCCAAGGAGCAGCTGGTGGATTTGAGCTGCTGACTTTTTGATTAGCAGCTGAGATCTTAACCAGTGGACCACCACGGTCCCCAGAAGCCATATATGGGACTTAAAAATAGATATATGGTATAAAAGATGAGATGTGTAACACTTTCACTTTTACAGTCATGAAACAGATTGGCATTGATTTTGCTCCCTCTTGGGTTACATCCATTGTCATTGTGGAGTAAGCTATGACCTTCTAGCAGGGATCAACACAAGTCCATATGAAGGTGCCACATAGACCAAAAGAATGAGAACAGACTCAAGTGAGGCCACTTCTCTGTTCACTGGAGACACACTCATTAGCCCTCTTGCTTCCCCCTTCCTATGGTGATTTCCAAGATTCTTGGGTCTACTTGCTACCTGAATTTAAGCATCTCTAAACTGCTTCCTCAGTGTGGCTTCCCTTGGGTTGCCCTGTAAAAAGACGCTCTTGCTCTGCTGGGAGACTAAATGAAAAATAACAGTGTTCAAGAGTATGTCAAAAGACCAGGAAGGTGGTATTGAAATGTATTTCTAATCTGCTGGAAAACTCTTCCCATCTGAGAGAGAGAAATTTTCAGAGCTGAGAAGTAACAGTGTGATATGCTGTTGAGCGTCTCAGAAGACATGTACTTTTTCTTGCTTCTTTTGAAGAGTCAATGCAACATCACCATCCCATAATCAAAACATCTGCTGGCAGCATTGATGTTGATGTGTAACCAAAAACTGCCATCAGCAGTTAACACTGTCAAAATCCGTGAACACATGCTGGGTTCTGCTCCTGCTAGTTGCTAAATCTGTGACCTTGGGTAAGTCACTTAACTTTTCTGAACCTCAGTTTTCTCATCTACAGAATGGGGATAATAATTAAACGAGTAATCCCTCAGCCAGATTTGGCTACTGTTACTATCTTCCTTCCCCTAACATTTAGCTTTTTGTCCTTCTCAGCTACAACTTTTCCTTTCACTCCTTGTGAGCTAATTTCATTCTTTTAGCTTTTATTTATTTATTTTATAAATCCTGTGACTTTGCTGCTCTTTCTTTATCAATTCATCAGGACTTTCTTAATGTTCTTAATTTCTGTCTTAGTTACCTAGTGCTACTGTAACACAAAATACCACAATGGAGTGGCTTTAAAAAAACAGAAATTTATTTTTCTTACAGTTCTAGAGGCTCAGAGGCCAAATCAGATACTTGACCCCATCACTTCCTTCTTGGTCGGTAGCCATGGATATTCCTTGATCATTGGTTTTCCTTGGCTTGTAGGTGATCCTTGCATAGTGTCTGTCTTCCCTCTATGTGTGTCTCTGTGTATTCTGCTTTTTTATAACCCAGAAGCGATTAGGTTTAGGATCCACCTTACACTTGGATGACCTCATTAACAGAACACAAGAGAACGCTTTTTTTTCAAACAGGATCACATCCATAGGTACAGGGGTTACAATTCCAATACATATATTTTTGAAGATACAGTACAATTCATAGCAATTCTAAATCAAGTGCTTAATTTGTGTTTAATTATCAAAAAGCCTAAATAAGAAAAATATATTTTTATTTAAGAATTGTGCACTTTTCCTCTTATTGACAAGTATAGCATTCTTCAAATATTTCTCTCTTGTAAAGAAAAAAAAATAATGTACATAGTGCCATCTTGAATCCTCTTGTGAAAAAAAATTAAAAATAATAACAGTGGTAATATTTTACTTTTAACATTTAAGAGTAATATTTGTTATTAACATAATAATAATGTTTTAATGTATTTTCACAAATGGTGGTATAAGCCTTATCACTATTGTTGATTAATTTGATTAGCATTATTCTTAAAATCTTATAAGGGACAGTTTTCGTGTTAATTAAGCTTATATGAGACCTCAGGTAAAAGCTGTGCTAGAGATAAATGTTGACACATAACTGAGCTCCTAGGGATCAAAGATGTAATCTTCTTCTAGCTGGCAATTACCTGTTTTTTGAGAGAACATGAATGCTCAAGCATGAATATTTGGGGCCATATTCTCTTAGCTTTTAACAATTCCATACAACAGAAGAAAATTAAAGTAAAATATCTGGAATCTTTTATTCTTACCAGGCTATCTTTGTGGTATATGTATAGAGGAATAGGCATTTCTGGATATCTTTTGCACAGCCATATAAATTAGATGGAAACATGTATTTTTGCCCCAATGTCAAGTACTCATTAAAGTCAAGACTATATTAAACATCCAAAAGTTGGGGAAAGGAGAATAAAATCATTCAAGCAGAAGCAGTTTTAAAAGCATGGACTAGTATGGAACCTAGAAAATTGGGTTTAGTAGATGATGGTAAGATATAAGGCTACAAACATGCAGCCTTAAACCACATATGGCTTTGGAGAACATGCTCTTATATTTGTATTTCAAAGATCAGACTTAGAGGGGGTGAAGGATAAATTAAATATGCTATGGAAAGACTCAGATATCCAGACATAATCCAGGAGATAAATATAGATGGCAGGAACCAGGCAAAGTCTGTGATGGTGGAGGGATGGATTAAAGAGCCTTATTATGAAGGGATATTAGAGAAAGAATGGCTCTTGATTAGAGATGAAGGGTGAAGGGGCATTGGATTGAAGGATGAGTTAGTGATGACCATTGGCTGTGTGTTTGGATAACTGAGTGAATGGCATTGCAATATGTGAGAAAGGAAACAGATTAAAACACACACACACACCCATTGTGAGGAAGAGTTCAGCTTACGGTATAACAAATTATCCCCAAACTTAGCAGTGTAAAATAACAAACATATATTACCTCACATTTTCTTTAGGCCAAGAATTTGGGCACAGTTTATCTGAGTGGCTGTTGCTCAAGGTCTTTCATGAGGTTGCAGTCAAGATATTGTTCAGGGTTGTAGCCATCTAAAAGCTTGACTGGGGCTGGAGGACCTCTTTCTGAAATGGCTTACTCACATGGCTGTTTGCAGGAGGCTTCAGTTTCTTACATGTGTTTCTCCATTGGGTAGCTGAGTGCCCTTATGACATGGTAGTTGGATTCCCAGAGCAAGTGATCCAAGAACGACCATGGCAGAAGCCACACGGTATTTTACGACCTTGCCTCATATGTCACATGTGTCATTTCTGCAACATCCTAGTGGTTACACGGGTGGACAAAATTTAATGTGGAAGAGGACCTTGAAAGGACATGAATGTAAAAAAACACACGAATCTTTAGGGCCATCTTGGAGTCTAGCTACCATATGCCATGTTGAGTGTAGCATCAGTAAGTAGTAAACGGTTGAATACATTGGTCTGCAACACAGTATAGAGTTCACTCTAGAAAAAGAATGTTTAGAGAGAGAACAAATGAAGACAAAAACATAACATTCTGGAATATCTGCATTTAAAAATTGGTTAGAGAGAAATGATATATTAAAAAAAAAAGTTGAAAGAGAGGGACCACGGGATGAGGATTGTGATTAGAAGAAAATGGTACCCCTGAAACTATGGATAGTAAATTTTTCACAGTGCAAATACAGATTAAGAAACATAAATTGGATTTGGTAATTAGGAAATAATTAATGAACTTTATCAGAGACAATTCAATGAATTATGGGAATGGTAGAAAATTAATGACACAGGATATGAAAAGAAAATGAGGAACTGGAGACAGTAAGAATTACACTTTAAGGGGCTTGGCAAAGAAGGAGAAAGAGGGGACTATGCCAGAGAGAGGACTGGGGGAAAGGAGCACATATATGATGACTGAAAACTGAGGCTATATAGAGAGGGAGACTAAGCATTTAGGAAAAAGAAAGCATAACTGTTAGAGGTAAAAAGATATTATCACACCAGAGTCCAGGTAGAGTTTGCTCTGTATTTGGATACTCATTTCCACTTCCTCTGTGGTGAGTGTCTGCACGGGTGTAGAATTGATCATGGGTTTTAGTAGTGGGAAATTGGGATTGTCCATGCCATAGAGACTTAGTTTTTCTCTGAAAGGTATGAGATTTCCTGTGACAATGTGGTTTAGGGCAAGAGTAGAGTGGAGGACAAGAGGAAACAGGTGAGTGTTTTAGAGGACCCTTCTGCAGAGTGGGGACAGGTGACTGTACCAGCATGGCTAAGAGTTCCAGGGGTCCAGATGGGATTGATGATAAGTTTATGGTGGCACCAATGGGTGCTTTGAACTTAAAAAATCTAGATTTCAGAAAACTAGTTAAAAGAGATCCATATTGTTTGGTGGTTAAGGGTAGACCCTGGAACTGGGTTGCCCGGGTTTAAACGCAGTACTGTCACTTCGTGCTGTGCAACCAAAGACAAATTAACTTCTCTAAGGCGGCTTCCTCATCTGTAAAACAGGGTAATCACAGTATCTACTTACAGTGTTGTTGTGAGGATTAACTGACGTTATGTATGTAAAGCTTTTAGAACAACAAATGACACGTGGTAAACGTTCAACAAAGAATAGCGATTGTAATTATTAGGGTTGTTGGATTTTATTGGTTTGTTTTAAGAAGGCTTACTTTCAAATATTTATTTCTGTGATTTTAATAAACAGTATAGTTTAGCTTCAAGCATTTTTAGAAACAAGTTTGAAGTACAGCAAATAAGTTTTCCTGGAAGATTTATAACCCGATTTTATAGATCAAAGAGTTTCATTTAAAGTGCTGAAAGGAAATGTAGTAACTAATCAATAAGTCAACGACTAAACCCACCACATGATACAGGATAGGATAGATAACCAATAAAAAAAGAAAAGAAAAGAAAAAAAAAAGCTCTCCTCTCTGCCTCTTTACCTGCCCTTGATTTTTGTAATATTTTGTCTAAAGAGTACAGACCCAAATCGTTATCATTATGACTGTTACCCTGCATCTCCTTGCTTTTCCAAAGTCTTTTAAAATGTTGTTTTTTGTTTTGTTTTAATTATTTTTCTTTATGGAGCTCCCTCTGTAAGTTCCAGGGGGTTCTGCATTCTGAGATTAAGCAAAAGTATAACATCAATTTAATCCTCAGGGAAAATTCCTTTTTTACCATTTTCTTTCAATCTGTCAGAATGTTCTAGAAATACTAGATGAGACAAAAGTATTGTGTGAAGTAAATCAAGGTTTTAGCATCTCCTCTCACTTGTTTTCCTATGTGGATATGATCAGAAGGGAATTTGTTTACACTTATTTATTCTAATGGAAAAGAGATGTTTTCTGAATTGAGGTACTTTTATGAAATGCAGCAGTTGACTGAGATGCTATTTAGAACATTAGAGAAGGGTTAGTACATTTCCAGAAAGGACCAGAGTTGGCCTAGGAGATAGGGCAATCCAATACTTGCAGGAAAGGCATCATATCTTTTTTTTTGAAATAGAAGAAAGCATTGTATTTCGTTTTGAACTGATTCTGGGCCTTAGGTTTTTCCTTTTATGATTTTCTTTTTTTTAAATCAACTCCTTAGGTATAGAAAATGAGGAAATTAACAATTCACTTCAGGAAGAAATTGGACGACCCACTAGTCAAGCCTACTTTTGCAAAATAAATCAGAAATATTGAGAATCACTAAAAAACCCTAGAATGTGAATATAGTTTTTCCATGTGAAACAATTAAAGTTATGTAATCTTATATGTATATCAGTTGAAACTTTTGAGAAACTTAGAAATTAGCTAAACCTTAAAAATGAAAATATGGTTTTCATTCCCAAATGGTAGCTCCAAGGTAGGAAAGTGATTAAATTAGATCAAACAGGTATTATTGTCTAAATCCAAGTCTATTATCACAGCATATACATTTATATAAAATAATATTCAGATATTCAAATGTATTAGTATTTTTTTTTTTAACTTGCTACCATGGAGCTCTGCTGTTGAATTGTGACCGACTCAGCTTGTCACACGAGTGACCCCCAGGCTGGGTGTGTGAAGGGGCACACGCTTTGCATTTCTGGATGAGCTCTATGGATTTGCCTGCTTTCCCACATGTACTGTGCTTTGTGTAGCATTGCGCTTGTAATGGCTCACATTGATCTCTTGATTCTGTGGTTAATTAAGATGTATTTTGCAGCACTGCCCATGAGATCCAAGGCTCAGAGGATTAGTCGATAGTTTTCTGAGGCTCCGCCATTAACAGGGCAAAAACATCTTAAAGACAGAGTCTGTGTTCGTATGAGTGTGGGCATTTCTTATATGTCAGGAGACTGGATGTCCTGCCATACCAATCAGAGGTGGACAGATGGTGGGCAGCTGTGATAATGTAGAAATGTAAGTGGACTAGGGTTCTAATCCGAGATCAGAACATTACACACTGAGAAAACTTGGGCAGAGTTAACCTGTCTGGACCTGCGTCCTTGTCTAGAAAATGAAAATATCTCTTGCTACCAGCATTGCAGATTGTCGTCAGCATCAGATCCATTCGAACAAGACGAAGTGCTTGAAGTCGATGAAACACGATACGTGAGCTTTGTGACAGGCATGAATCAATGAAAAAATGTAGAGCATTACTTTAAAATACACCTAGGAAGAGACTGAGGCACAGATTGAGAAGTGAAAGGAAGAAGTGAGAAGTGGGCAGTTAGAGCAGAAGCGTTGCGGGGAGACAATGCAGGGAGTGGAGGTGGAGAAAAGCTATGGTTTCATAGGAGAAGAAAAGAGAGCTGCAGGCAGGAGAATAGAAATAAAGAAGCAGGATGCAGGAAGCATGAGCTGAGGCAAAGGCGAGTGTTTACTTTTAACAAACCTAATCCATTTGGACTCTTGTGCTGCCTAAATCCTAGCTATTTCCGTGCCAGAGAATTACTGATGTCTGTCCTTGATAATGTAGGCTCACAAAGATCCTGTTGATGCCATGGCAAAATGAATAGCCTCTTACTTTGCCAACAGCTCTTGCTAGCTGAACACAACAGGCTCAAGGCCGTTATCTCAGTGGACAGTACGGCCTTCACATCCATAACTCTCTAGCAGCAAGGACACTTGGCCAATGGTGTTATCACCATAAACTGCCAAGGAAACTGGCAAAGGTACTTGTCATTACCACTTTGGTCTACCACCGTATTTCTGTCTCCCTGGAAAGACACAATCCTCTGGTTGCCAGCAGCTGAACTATTGCATTTAGATTAAATAATGAGGGCAATTTGGATAATTCGCCAAGGAAATATTTGGTTACTCGAGAGCTGGCCTACACAATGAATTAGAAGTATTGTTTGCTTTCGATATGTAGGTGTGAAGGAAAGAAAAGAACGATTGACTTATTTTGCTGCCCACATTTCAGAGAATTTCTTTCTCAGAGGTAAGGAAAATTCACATGTAACTAGCTGTGTAGGTGAGACCTACATATACAGGAGGATGAATTTTCCATGTTGTTTGATTAATGTATTTCAGTCCCTATAATCAAAGCTAAAGCGTTTTTCAGTGAAACTGGAAAGAAGCCGGACTCTAGGTTCAGATATCTATTGGGTAAATATTCATCTTTTTCTCATTTGTCCATAAAACCAAAAACCAAACCCAGTGCCATCGAGCTGACTCCAGTCCAGTCCATAAAAAAAATAGTTACCTAAAAATGCCATTTTTTAAAAAACAGTAATGGACCACATTGGAGAAGTCTAACTTTTTCTTTTCTTTTTCTGCCTTTAGCCTTCAAGTAGATGAATACATCGGTTGACTTTATGAAAACTCCAGTTTCTTCACTATGATTCTGCATCCATGGTGGATATATGTTAATGATGACATTACGGTTCACTTACAGATATAACATATCTATTGGGATTATGACATTTGCTAATATCGTCTAAATTAACTCCTCAGAATTCCACATGGAAAATCTCAAATTTCTGCCAGGAAAACAAATGCTGAGTGTTTCACCCCTCCATAAGGGTGTATTTATCCCTCCTCAAAAATTATTTCTCCAAAAGGGCATTAAGTCTTTGCTGCCTAAGTCCCAACAGAATATAACTTAGGGATAAATTTTAAATAGGGAAATAGAGGAGGAAACTGACTTATAATATGGCATATTTCTTCTGAAGTACAGTAGGTACTTAGAATTCCAGGATTTAACAGTCCGAGGTTTAAAGATTTGTGAACAACTCAGAAGCCTATGTATAATATTGCCAGGTCTCAGATTTGAAACACATGCTGGGAACAAGATATATGAAAGCCAGTCATTGCCTGATCACCCAGCAACCACATTTCAACATGAACTCATCATTCCCCATTTATTTCTGTGGGCTCAGAAAGTCTCACTGAGGTTCCGAAAGCACCACTTTACATTCTGTAGGGAAAATAATATATTAAAAAATTTGGGAATTAGAGAAAGTCTTAGATGTAACATGTGAGAATGTCAAGGGGGTACTGTGTGTGTGTGTGTGTGTGTGTATATATATGTAGTTTCCAAGGGTGTGTGTATATATATATGTGTATATAAAACTATATATATAGTTTCCAAGGCACACCTGGATTTGAACTGCCAACTCTTTGGTTAGCAGCTGTAGTACTTAACCACTACAGCATGGTGGCATAATGGTTAAGTGCTACAGCTGCTAACCAAAGGGCCAGCAGTTCAAATCCACTAGGCACGCCTTGGAAACTCTATGGGGCAGTTCTACTCTGTCCTATAGGGTTGCTATGAGTCAGTTCTACTCTACGTATAGGGTCGCTTTGAGTCAGAATTGACTCGATGGCAACAGGTTTGATTTGGTTTTTGGTTTTATACATATATATATTTTTTCCAGCACAATGACTTTACTGCCCTTATCTTACCTGCCCAAACCCCCAGAAATTTCTACATAGTCAGATTATCAAATGTAAATCAAATATCAACTTCCTTAGTAAGTAGAAGAGCTGTGACATAAATCCACATCTGACTTCCAAACTCATAGCTCTTCTTCTCCCAAGTATGATTCAATTTTGTCATGGCCAGTTCCATAAGCACCTGCACACCCTATTCAGGAGTCCTTCCCTACCTTCAGGTCCTAAGACCCTGTTACTGCTCTGTTGTTAAAGAATATTTAGCTACTCCATGTATCAAGTTCTCTTCTGTGAAAACCTGGTACCCTTTGGCATGGGACTTTCTGGTAAAAGGGGCAGAGTCAGGGATTCTGGGGTGCTGAGCTACTTTTATTTGTAAAAAAAAAAAAAAAAAAAGATGAAACAGTTTTGTAAACCTAAGACTTTTACACTTGGAGTGGTCCACTGTTGGATTTCTGAAGTATTCTGAATCTTGTTTTTTGTGGAAGTAGAACCCTGGACCATTCTAAAAACACACTTTCCAGAGAGATTTTTTTTTTTTGCGGGGGGGTCTCTCAAATACCACAAGTCTGTCTACATTTAGGCTGAGAAAGAAGCTGCTAATGGAGTTTGAAAGGTTACCTTCATTAACTAAAACCAAATTTTAAATGAATGGTCTTCCTTCAGAGGAGGAACATTTAGAATGAGCATTGTTAAAATGAAATGAAAGACACATTAGTCCTTGCAGTGTTTTCCTAGTGTGTTTTCTCCATTTCTGTTCCTAAATGCCTGCAACCTCAAAGTCTTCCCTGGAACCTAATTAGACTTCAGGGCCTTCATAGTGTTCAAAGGTGAGCCCAGATCAATTTTCTGCATCTTCTCTGCCATGGTAAGTCATTTATTGGCACAAATGTTTTACAAAGCCAGCAAGAGGAAAACTCATGAAAAATAAATATGGTAAAATACACCGTGCTGTCCTGCAGAAGCTTCGGGCGTTCATCACATTTAAACTCTCCACGGCATTGATGCAGTCAGACTTTCCCTGCATTTGGTCTCACTATGGCCAGTTGAACTCAATTAACTCGTGGTGCCACTGAGGCCAAGAGTTTGCATTTTATTTCCTCATACGTCAGTTTGATTCACTCCATTCTGTGGCCACAGACTTCTGATCCAGCCATAAGCAAACACGTTCAGAATAAGGAGTGAGCCAGGCAAGGTGGCTAGATCAGAGCTTATTCGCTCCTACGCAAAATAAACAACCAAACAAACAAAAGCAGGGAAGTACCTCACTAGGGCTGGTAATTTAGCCTAATGACTATTAAAAACAAACAAACAAACAAAAAATATCATCAGCAGCAGTGATAATTTGGTTCCCCGGTTGCATTGACTCTGCCCACATTTCTTGCCTTTTTTTTAGTGTCTCTCACTCTACTGATGTCAGAAGATAAAATGAGGAATGAGGGAACTGATTTTTTGTACCTCCATTATATATTAGATACATCCCATAAGCTCATTTAGTTTACTTCTCACAACTACCTCTCAAGATTAGTAGAATTATTCCCATTTTACAGATATAAGGGGAGAAAACAAAAGTTACCACCTAGTCATTGGAGTCCTTGGTGGGCACAAATGGTTTAGCACTTGACTGCTAACCAAAAGGCTGGAGAACCCACCTAGAGGCACCTTGGAAGACAGGCCTGGTGAACTCCTCCCAAAAGGCCACGATCTTGGAAACCCTATGGAGCACAGTTCTTCTCTGACACACATGGGATTGACATGACTGATAAAGAAACTGAGGCTAAATAGTATGCTCTGGGTCATATAATTAGTTAATGGTGCACCAGGCTTCAAATCAGGTCTGTCTGGATCTGTCAGCACATTTGGGTGAAGCTTTGTACACATTCTAAGTCTAGCCAGGCAGAGGTAGAAAACTGGAAACATGTTTAAAGTAGAAAGAAGCATGTCGCTCACGTTGGGAGACAGTCAGGATTAATGACAACCACAGAAACATTACAGAATGGAGAACTCTGATCTTCAGTCATTATACCAAAAGAATGTCAACTGGAAGAAACACCTACATTTCTCTTTTGGGTGACACCTTTTATGGTTGTATTGTCTTGACTAATTCTGGATTAAATCCTTCCAGAGCTCTCCTTTGGGAATTTGTTTAGATTCTCTAATGGTGTCCTTTGTCAAGGGGAGGAACTCAGAATATTCCTGATTGCCATTTCATTCCCAGAAACGTTTAGTAGATTTCAATTAATAACTGTTTTCTTTACCTTCACTCCTTCACTACACCCAGTCCATCTGCTACTCTGCCATGCATTAATCAAAGGAGAACTACACATTCATCAAATCATTACCCAGTTCAAGATCATCAGTTGTTCATCCTGATTTTCGAGGCTTTCTAAAATATGCTCACTCCTTAGCCATCCAACCACATTTCCAACTCCTCCTCTAGCACAGACCCTTGGCTGCCGCCATCTTTCATCATTTATGTCAGGCATATCTCCCACCGTTATCTTTACCTGTACCATTACTAAGTGCTTCTGTTTTACTAGAATATCTTTCCAATTCTGGTCTACATATCTGCATCAAATCAAGGTGTTAAAAAAAAAAAAAGTTAACATACTTAGAAAACATAGGAGAAAATAAAGAAACCAGACAACTACTACAAATCTCTTTGTATTCCTTTTCTGTATATTTTCTTCAATTATGTACACACATTCATACAAAATATGAGGCACATTACATAAACAGGTTTGTGTTCTTTATGCTTTATCATGTATACATTTTTGCATGTAATTCATTTTTAAAAACTTGAGTGCTTGAATAATATTCAATCATACCTAATTTACAAAAGTAACAGCCCGTTTCACAGTTTTTCCCTTAACTTTCCATATATTAATCTTGAAATAAATATCATTGCTCATAAATATTTGTCTGCATCTCTGAGTCCTATCCATCCTTAAAATAGAAACTGAAGTGTAAAAATATTGTTTCCAATAATAAGAAAAATTTCAGGGCTTTTACTATAATATTTACAAACTTTTCTACAAAAATGTATTTCAATTGATAGTCATAATAATCCAGTCTTTAATGTTTGTCAATTTGATAAATGTATCTCACTATATCTTTACTTTCTATTCATTTGATACTTAGTATTGTTAAATTTTTAAAAACATTAGTTATCTCAATTTTTTAATGTTTGATTTTTTATGGCCTCTACCTATTGTTCTTAAAAATTAAAATGTAAGAAGAGAATAAAGAAAAAAATAAAAATTACCAAACTTTTTCTTACCAAAATTTATAAAATCAGGAGGTATTATTTTGAAATTAGAGAAAAATATGGTAAATGTAATTGAAAACACAATCATAATTAGTTGATGTTTGGCTGCTTTAAAAGAAAGAAAGAAAGATTTTGTGCCCAATTTTCTGTTTCTTAAAGAACTTGCATCTCAAAGCCAGGAAGTAGGTGGTAAAGGAGTAATACAGTAAGTGTCTTCCCTTCCCTTTTCGTTTTGTTTCTCCTTCCTTCAGATTGGAAAACTGGTTTAATGCAGATTGTGGGTATATTTCCATGTATTTTTCTTAATCTTGTTCCAGACACTGGTAAAAACTTTTCTGCCAATTTTAGTTGTCAATAAGAATGTGAGGCTGTTACTTTTTATTGGAGTCCAACCAAAAGCTCGTTCTTCCTTGAAGTCATTCCCCACAGAACTAGTCATTTTAATGTTTGATTATATCCAGTTTAACACTAGGCATTCTGTCTTTGTGTGTGTGTGTTTCTTTCACAGGAAATGAAATTATAAGTTCCCTGAGGGCTTGAATTTGAAAGTTTCTTGGGTGTTGGTAGATGGAGTCTAAAATGCCAGCTAAACCAGTCCATTGAATTAGAGAGCATTATGTTTTAACCTTTCTGAACCTCCGTCTTCTCAACTGTAAACCTTCATAATATATATTTTTTTATTTTTTTTAAACCTTCATAATATTGTGATGGGATAAAATCACACTTGTAGCTTCACTTCAAAGCTCTCTTCAGTACCCAGCCTGATTCCCGCAATCCTGATTCTAGTACTTCACACTTTGTGAATGGGACACCTTCTGTTATCAACTCTTTCTTTCCTACAGTGCATATCTCTTTTGAACCCCAGATCCAAGTTTTTTAGCTAGATTGTCATCAGATCTTGATAGAACATACACTGATTAATTACTTGGAATTCCAATGAAGAAATACGTTTTTATCTTTGAGTATAGGGTAGAATCTATGTTTAATCATATTAGGCCAAAAACCACGGGAAAGGCAATAATCTGATCGGACACGTAGATGTAGCATTTCCCTTCAGTTGATATCGGCTTCACGCTCTTATGTATTTTTATCTTAGGCAGAGGGTCTTGCATCAGATCTGGTTCAGTGCTTCCCTTACCTGCAAAGCCAACTTGCAAAGCCAGTGTCCAGGCACAAACCATTGAACATCCCCTTCAGGCAACTGGAAGAGTGATGTTGCAAGATATATTACTAGAATTGAAGACTTTGTAGCTGCTTGGGCAAATTTCTTCCAATTTACAAATGATGATGTAATCTCCAAATTACTAAGTTTCTGTCAAGGAAATTTCTCAATCACATTATTTACAGATCCAAGAGGCGGCCATTTCATCCCAAGTTATTTTCAGGAGTTCTGTTTTTCCCAAAATGTATTTGGTAACTAATATTTCCTTTACCCAGTGACAATGATTTATTGTTTGTGTGTGCTTTCTGTTTAGTTTCAATATTTTACCCTTTAATTAAAAAAAAAAAAAAATCACATATCCCTTTGATATGCCATGAAACAGATGCTGGCAATTTGTAATTTTATTTGTTTTACCCTATCCCAAATCTTTCTTCACATCTCCTGTGTGCATGCCAGGCTTCTTACTTGTGTGAGATTTTTGCTGTAAACCTATATTCTCATCTCTCTTGCCTCTTTGGAGTTTTAGCTTGCTCTGAAGCAGTGTACCAAAAACAAAAAAACAAAAACGGTTGTATCTAGTCAGTTCCAGTTTGTGGAGACCCCGTGTGTGTCAGAGTAGCACCGTGCTCCGCAGCGTTGCCAATGGCTGATTTTTTCAGAAGTAGATCAGCAGGCGTTTCTCCTGAAGTGCCTCTGGGTGGACTTGAACCACCAACCAAGTACAACCGAGTACTACTGTTTGTACCACCCAGGGACTAAAGCATTGTACAGATATATTTAAGCAGCTGACGTATCCAGCACCTGGAAATGTCAAATTAAAAATGCGCAAACAAAAAAGTTGATTGATCAGACAAGAATTTGGCCATGCTCTGTGTCCTCCTTCTTCTTTTATTTTATTTTTTTTTAAGGTGTAAAGCTTACTCACTTCCAAAAATCATTTCCTATTTTATGTCAGTGTTTTCATGGGACATAATTAGAACCTCTGAAGAAACGCCGTCTTTTCAATTACCATAAGATTTGCACATACTTTATTGATGCCCGTGGCATGTTCTCAGAGTTGGTTGGTTCCAAGTAAGATCATTTACGACTAATCCTTGTGAGGTCTTACAAATGCTGAGATTTTTTTTTTGCTATCTTCCACTTTAAATGCTGAAAGAGTGTTAAGAGCATCGACTGGGGTATAGAAGTTAAAAACTTGACACAAACTAATTATCCTCCCTTGCTCTGTTCCTATTAATGAGAGGTTTACAGCAAATTTCCAAGAGTTTGTCTCAGAGAGAAAGGAAAACAAAATGTATTAATGAAGTGTTTTCTCAGATGTTTCCCTTATCAATTGTGAGTGAATCATAGTGGCACTGAGTGCAGACTTTGTGTCAGTATGTACAGCGGGGCCCGAAGGGCTCAGGAGCACCTTTAGCTTTGATCAGGCTAATCAGTTGCTGTGGGTAGCATCATGAGAAAGATCTTATTTCTCCACTTCTATTTGTCACATTTTTGTATAAACTGCACGCTGATGTATATTACCTCAAATAAGAGGTTTGTGGCACAGTGTTAAGAGCTCATCTGCTAACCAAAAAAAAGATCGGCAGCTTGAATCCACCAGCTGCTCCTTGGAAACCCCATGGGAGAGTTCTACTCTGTCCTGTAAAACCCATTGCTGTCGAGTCAATTTCAACTCGTAGCGGCCCTATAGGACAGAATAGAACTGCCCCATAGAGTTTCCAAGGTGCTGCTGGCAGAATCTAACTGCCTACTCTTTGGTTAGCAGCTGTAGCACTTAACCACTGTGCCACCAGGGTTTCCAAGACACTCTGTCCTATAGGGTTGCTATTGAGTCAGAATCGACTCACAGCGATGGGTTTGGTTTGGGTTTTGGTAACTAGTTCATAACAATACTGTTATGAACCTTCAATAATGACACCTTAAAATAGCGAGATATATTCTCATAAGAAGATATTTCTTCATCCACTGATATAGTTGCCCCCCAAATTTCAGATTTATTTTATATAGTCTCAATATTTTGAACTGTGTGACTTGATTAATTTATTAAAAGGCCTATGTTCACGTTAAAAATTGCCTCCCAACAAATGTATAAAAGGAATAAGGCCAATTTATATTAAAGTATCAACTTTGTTTTAAACTCAGTACGCTTTGTACACCCTCAAAACAAAGGTGAATGTTGTTGTTAAGTGCCGTCGAGTTGGTTACAGCTCATAGTGACCCTATGTACAACAAAACAACACACTGTCCAGCTCTGCTCCTTCCTTACACTCGTTGCTAGGTGGAGAGATATTGGTACTCTGTTGTAAAGATGAGAAAAGAAAGGCTCAAATGAATTAACTGGCTTGCATAAAATAATAGTTCTTAACATTTTTTCGGTCATAGACTCTTAGAAATCTGATTATACCTATACCCCTCTTCCTTAGAAAATATGTATAGAAAAATACATAAACATTTTTTGGCGTAGAATTTCAGGTTAATAACCTATAGCCTAGGTCACATAAATATTAGTCTATGTAGGACTAGAGCCCAGGTAACCTGGCTCTCCAACCTGGGTTCATTTTCCTGCTGCATCTATTACCAATTGTGTTCCCCGAAAAATATGTTGGAATCCTAACCCTTCTACCTGTGGATATGATTCTATTTGGATATAGAGTTTTCTCTGTTACATTAATGAGTCTGTATTAGTGTAGGAGCCCTGGTAGCACCGTGGTTAAAGCACTTGGCTGCAAACCAAAAGGTTGGCAGTTCAAACCCACCAGCAGCTCCATGGAGTAAGATGTCACCGTTTGCTTCTGTAAAGATTTACATATTTGGAAACCCTTCAGGGCAGTTCTACTCCATCCTGTAGGGTCGACTATGAGTTGAAATTGACTTGAAGGGAGTGGATTTTTTATCTGTTAGGGTGTGTGCTAAACCTAATCACATCTGAATATATAAAGGGCAGCATGGCCACAGAAGTAAGCAAGGGCAATTGGAAGAAGATTGATGGCCCATGAAGATTACCAGGAACTTGAGGACCAGATGCTGAAAGAGACAAGGATCTTCCCCAAGAGCTAACAAAGAGCCTTCTCCTATAGATGATGCCCTGAATTTGGATTTCCAGCCTCCTGAACTTTGAAAAAATAAATTTCTGTTCTTTAAAGCCACCCCCTTGTGGTATTTCTGTTACGGCAGAGCAGGCAAACTAAGACACCATCTATTAACTATAGTAGAGATATACTTTTTTCCTTCTCTCTTTTAGTGTTAAGTACCATAAAAAAAAAAAAAAACCTATTGCATATTTCCAATTTCTACACAATATGCTACTGAGCTATATAAAACTTCTGTAAATTAATTCTGCTCATTTCCTATTCCATACAATTTCTCCTGAGGTTTCTTTTCTCCATGTTACATTCCTAGTCCCTATGGGATGTGGACGTAGCATATGCTGATGTTACACTTTCAGACTGTACAACTTGTGCTTCACACATCAAAGAGTGGGGACTTAGTAAGCTGTGCCTTATTCTCCTGTCCTGTCAGCAAAAAACAATATATTAATTAGGTTTCTCAATATTATTCTTATGATGATAATGTTAATATGTGGAATAGAGTCTATATCAGTTATGGCAGTTCCATTTGTGTTTCCTTTCACTGTTTTTGAGCTTTGGAAAAAGAACCAAAAAAAAAAAAAAAAAGGGTAAGAGAAGAAAGAATGTGCATATTACTGTCATAAAACCAAACCTTACACAAAAGCATGTCTGTACGCTTTTTATTTTGTTTGCATGTAGTTTTTTTAACATAGAATAACATCTTTTCCATGCTTTTTTCCCCTTAGTATAAAACTTTATTAAAAAATTAATCCAAGGCATTTATTCTTTATAGTCTACTTTTTATCATTTTTATCACGAGGGTTTAAATGAAGGAGATACTGTAAAATAGAAGAACTGCAAGCTCTTTTATATTGAGTATATAAATACAAACATTATAATTAATTTCAATGCGGAGGTCGAGTATTCCACCATTCCTCTTAGCCATTTTAGCTTAGAGAGAAACACTGTCGTTGATCTGAGTGTGTTTGCTTTATTGGGTTGTCAGTTCTCTGTTCTGCTTTTTTGTTAGAGGAAGACCAGGAACGCAGCAGCTCTCTGCTCCCTGCAGCCTGTGCTGAAGACCAGGTTTCCTCACCTCTCACGCCAAGTGAGCAATTCCACGTCGCCTGTCTCGTAGTAGGATTTAAACTCTGCTAAACTAACAGTCCTTGTTTTATTCCCTCAGTGAGGAAAACATGGCCTTTGTTTTAATGATAGATTTGAAAGTTTTCTGACCACACTTACTGTACTGTTTCCCCTTCCTCTTGGCACCTTGAGGGATTTTCAGTCGGTACAAGCAATCTGCAGTTATGAGTGGGACCAGGCAGAAGGAGGAAACTTGAGGGGAAATAAGGCCTAAGGGCACAAGACTGAGCTGCCCATCAGGAATCAGGGGCGAATGAAGATGAATCACATGAAAACAGACAATGTAGTTGAAAGCACACACACAGGACACACTTAGCAATGTAAAACAAAACAAGTAAAACAACTCAAAAGGAAAAACTAAAATGCTACTTATGCTCACGCTTACTATTGTCCCCACAGTAAAATTTCCTCTGTCTATCCCAGTCCCTTTCTCCAGTGTGATTTGGATTTCTTGTCAGCTTCTGACTTTGTCTCCTAAAAGTAAAAATGTAAAGACTGAGGCAGCTTAATGGTCTCCTAAGGCTACCATAACAAAATACCACAAAGAGTGTGGCTTATAATAAGAAAAATTTATTATTTCACAGTTCTGGAGGCTAGAAGTCCAAATTAATGTGTCAGCCTGGCCATGTTCCCTCCATGTTCCCTCCAAAGTTTCTAGGTGAAGACCCTGTTTTGTTTCTCCCAGCCCCAGGTGTTCCTTGGCTTTAGTTGCATTTTTACATGCCCATCCTCCTTCCCCTGCTTCTGTGTCCCTTCCCTTTTGTAAGGGCTCAGACTGGATTAGCACCATCCCACTCCAGTATGACCTCATATTAATTTAACTGATGGCATCTTCAATGATCCTATTTCCAAATAAGGTCACCTTCATGGGTGTCAGGGTTGGGTGTTGCGAAGCATATGTTGAAGTTAGGACTTCAGGATATCTTGTGTGTGGGGGGGAGGGGAGATAACATAACCTTATTATGAACTTGAAGAAATAAACTAGATTCTCAAGTCGCAGTGTTGTCGTAGTTAGTTGCTGTTGATTTGGCACCAACTCATATTACTGTAGAGATCTTAGTTCTTCTCTGATGTCCCTGAACAATGTACCTCATGATCTCATTAAAATGAGTCTACTTTTCTTATTAGAATTTCTCTTTCCATCCTTGAAGGTCTTGTTTTGGCTTTCTTCTCAATAGAAAGTGTGGAGAATATTTTAGCATTTGCATGCTGCCTTTCCCATTCTCCTATCCAAACAGCCTAAGCTGTGATTTACTCAAGAATGCTGGAAAAGCAGTGACCCACGACTGGTATTCAGGGCCTACTCAAGTGATGTCTTAAACAGTTAGCAGGAAATCTGGGTAGGCGTGGGGCAGTTCTATAGACCCCAACATCCATTTGTTCTTACCGAGCTATAGAATATAGACAGGCAATGTGTCTTGCTGAGAGTAACTGCTAGGTTTTGGGGACGCATCTAAGGAGAGTTCTGTAAGTCCTTCTACCCTCCAATGCTTTAGTTTGTGCCTTTCTGATTTTCTAAGGAGCAAATTGATGAATTATAGGTCTGCAGCGAAGGGTAATCATTTGCTGGATTAAGTAAGGTTCCATGCCTTGATTGCAATGTTTAGTATTGAATACATTCACTGCACCTCAGATCCATTCATTGAAATGTAAATTATAGGAAATGTTTTTGAATTTATAAAAGTCTACTGAAAGTCATAGGTTGTGAAGTGAAGGCGGCGGATTTGAGTTTAAATGAGCACTTTATTAGACTTGTCAGCAGAGAAAAAAAATACAGCATTTTTGTATTCCTACTATGTGCCAGGCAGATAATCCTGTAAGGTAGTTACTTCCCGTCTCCATTTTAAATGACGAGGCGAATAAAGCTCAGAGAGGCCAAGTAATTTGCCTAAGTTTACACAATTGGAAATAGAAAGAATTCAATCCATGTTCTATGTGTTCTTTGTTATATTCTATAATTGAAATGTATTCAGGTTTATTCTTTTATATATTTTTGGATTATATAATTTTATAGAAGGAAATATCATGGAACTTTTATGTGTGTGTAACACAAGTCCCCAGATATATACCAAAGTGGTACTTTATTTCTTCCAGGACCTGCTGAGATACTCAGCTTCCTCCTAGAATAATTGTGTACCTGACACCACTCCCCGAAAGCCACCCCCAGTCATTGATGACACTTAAGGGTAAAGTTATACAGGATTTCTCTTGACTTCTAACATGTAATGTAACAACGCACTTACCCTTCACTGATTATGAATTGACTGGTGCTGCAGCGTTGCTGGCACAGCTGATGAGAGGCTTAAAATTAGTGCTCCCAGGTGTGTTTTAGAAGGCACGGAGGGTAGGTTCATCCTAGAATCTCTTTCCATTTCTTACTGCACCTTATTGAGATTAGAGACTAGGCTACCTGTGGATGCTGCAGTGTGTCACGCAAGTCCCACACAGGCTAGAAAGAGAGCAAGCAAAGCAGGAACTGTGGCTAAAGGATTTAGGTGCCGTGTTTCATCAGGCCAATGTTTCTGAGAATCCATTGTCCTGCCTCTGGTTCCAGCATTTTGCCTCTTTCTAGGTGCTGTAGTATCAATGCATACTTGGCCAACTGTGAGATCTTTTTTAGGGAGGAAACCCTCTTTGGCTTTGGAAGGTCCTCAAACATATATGATATATGAGATCTAATTTAAAAAAAAAAAAAATTTTTTTTTAATGTTGTACAGTACATCATCTTAAGCTCGGTATAGGAGTCATGGGTGGCAAGACATTATTTGTTCATAGTTACCCTCATATCCAATTGAAACAAGGTCATCACTCTTGACTGTCTTATTGGTCTTAGCCTTTACAGGGGGAATTAAATGGATTGCGCAAGATCTGGAGAATAAGCAGAAGGAAATGCTATTAAAAAGAGACTAGATGTGGAAGTTACCATCACTGATGATGTTCTTGTTTGTTTCTATTCCTATTTTTCCCTTCCCTGAAATGGCCAAGGAAACAAGTGAATAAGTATTTACCCAAATTATATCAATTGTTATTTCACCAACACGGTTGTTCTCTTGACATTTGCAGAGTGCCTTTTAGTTGTTATTAGATGCAGTGCTCATGACTATCTGGTGAATAAGAGGAAGTTTGTACACCCTCTTCACAGATTAAGGTCTTTGAAGTACAGGGTGTTTAATATTCATAGGTGGGATAATGAGGCACCTGGCTAATATCTACGTAGAGCAATTTAAATCTTTGAGTCATTCTTTCCTTGAACATACGTGGAGCTCAGAAATTAATAGCAGGAATTATGTAAACAATTAAGAACAGTTCAGTGCTCCAACTATTGTAATAAATGACTATATAAGCAGCCTTTGTGGAACCCTGATGGTGTAGTGGTTAAGAGCTTGGCTACTAGCCGAAAGGTTGGTGGTTTGAACCTACCAGCCACTCTGCAGGAGAAAAATGTGGCAGTCTGCCTCCATAAAGATTACAGCCTTGGAAACTCTATGGGGCAGTTCTACTCTTTCCTATAGGGTCACTACAAGTCAAAATCTACTTGACGGCAGCGTGTTTGGTTTTGATTTGGAGACCTGTCCTTGCAATGTATGTGTTTGGAGGTTAATCTGTGAAACCCCATAACATTCTGTGCAAATCGTTGTGCGTATGTATGTATACCATAATTTCCTTGAGAGAAAGTCTATTATTTTAATTTTAATTAAATTTTAAGAGTATAATCACACAAAACAGGTTAAGAACCATTGGTATAAGGTATTGTTAGGAATTAGGGTGAAGTGTTAGGAAGACCCAATGGTCAAAGGTCCAGAGTTTTATAAACAGTAATTTTACCAATTGCTTTTTCTCTTATGAATTTGCAAAGAGAGCTCTACATATAAAGGACAAAATTACCTGTATGTCCTAATGCTAATGCCTATTGCAGAGCTCTCTGGTACAGCTGCCTGAATGCTTAAGGCCAAAATACAAGCAAGGACTCGTCCCCAATAAGGTCCAACCATACCACCCGCCATCTCATGAATAAAGTTGGCTAAACAATGCCCTAAATTCTGTAAGGTCAAATTAGTCACTAGAATTCTTGCCTTCTATTAGAGAGACCCAGATATGATTCCCGGCCAGTGTTCCTCAAGCACAGCCACCACTGGGCTGTCAATGGAGGCTTGAGTGTTGCTCTGATGCTGAACAGGTTTCAGCGGAGCTTCCAGACTGAGACACACTAGGAAGAAAGACATTGTGATCTAATTCCGAAAATCTGCCTGTGAAAACCCTATGAATCACAGTGGTTGTATCTGCAACTGATCATTGGGTTGGTGCAGAACTGGGCAATGTTCCCTTCTGTTGTGCATGGAGTTGCCAAGAGTCATGCCAACTATTTAGCAGTTAACAATAACAACCTTCCTAACTGGTGGAGAGAAGTTTTATCTGGGAGGTAGTGAGGGATAAGCTGCCCCTTTATCTACTGGGAAGTAGATAGTGCTCAGGAAACACGAACAAGCTGAGTTTTAAGCTATAAATAAATTTTTATGGTGTCTAAAAGTTTTACCTCTATATATACCTTAGTATATAGATTGTACTTTTTAATGCCAGAAGAAGATGGGAAGGATGGATGACATATTTTTCAAGTTGTTAGTCCTTAAATTTGAGGTTGGTTATTGGATTAGAAAACCAAACTGTTTTTTTTTTTTTGTAGCATGACATAGATGAGAAAGATTTAGGTGTAGAGACTGTGCCAGCATCCACGCTGGTGAGTCAGCAGATGACACGGAAGAATAGTTTGGAGGTCATTGATGAATTAGTCAATGTTTTAAGTTGCAAACAGGAGAAAACAATTCTAGCTAATTTAAGCGGAATCAGCAGACAGCCAGGAATGAAGGGAGAATTTGCAGCAGAGGGGCCAGCTAAGGTCATGCAATAGGAAGTCTGCTTAGAATGCTACCTCTGATGCCCACCACTGGGCAATATGTTTACCTGCCCCTACATTATGCCCATGAGTACTCTCTGAGAGCCCTCTTGTCTTTGTGTTCCTGCCTTCAGATTCAAAGTCCTAAGCAGGGATCTCGGGCTGATGAAGTACCCTGGCTGGAGAGAATGCTTGATTCCTTTTAGCTTTTGTAGCATGGAAAAAGGCCCTACTTGACCAAAATGTATGCATTGAGGAATACTCTTGAAAAAGGAGAAGCATTCAGGTAACTGATTACCCAGAAAAATATCACAGACATCTACTATAGTTGGGAAACCTTTTGTTTTTCCTGAAATCTCATCTCTTCTCTCCTGTATGTTGGCCAAACTCAGGTACAAGTAAGAAATCTGATATTTAATATAGTATCGAACCACCTTTTCAACAGACCCAGGGATTCTTATGAAGCCTTTCACAAACTTGAAATGGGGGACAAGTGAAAATGACAGCAACCAAGACTTCTTGATATGATCAGAGTGGGTATACCAAAATGGCCATTGATGCAACCATACTTTAGAAAAGTTATTTTACCTCAGTCAACCTCAGTATCTTCAACGGTAACAATGAAGGAGATTTCTAACTGCCTGTTAAATATTCTTATATAAGCATTTACCCATTTATTCATCTAATATTTGTTTTATACCTTCTTCATATTAAGAAATTTGCTAGGTACTAGGGAAACAGTAGTAAACAAGTCTGACCAGATCCTTGCTTTCATGAGCTTGCATTGGACTGTGGGGAAGTGGAGGAATGGGATGGAGAGAATGAAAATCAGTAATTCCATTTTGGATATACTGAATTTAAAATGTATCAAGCATCCACATGGAAAGGTTTTGATTTCAGGAGAAAGGAAAAGACTGGAAATACAGTTATGAGTTTTATGAGCATGTTGTGTGGTATTTAAGGCAGTTGAATAGAATTAGGTTATCCCAGTTATGAGTACAAATTGAGAAGAGGGCTGAGGACTGAATCCTGGAGTACTATGATATTTAGAGGCATGTTTTAGAAGAAACAATTGCAGTAAATTGAGAATAAGAGTCCTGTGATATAGGAGGAAAATTGGAAGCTTAGAAAGAAAACAATTCAAGAATTAGGGAGTGGTCTTATCAAATGCTGTTGGCCTATCAAAGGGACCACTGACTTTGGCAACACATAGGCCATTGGGGAGTAGAACTGTGCTCCACAGGGTTTTCAGTGGCTAATTTTTCAGAAGTGAATCGACAGGCCTTTCCTCTCAGGCACTGCTGGGTGGGCTTGAACCTCCAACCTTGGGATTAGCAGCTGATTGTGTTAACCATTCACACCACCCGGGAACTCCTAATTATTAATAAGTACTCATAAAATACAGGTTTGATAAATACAGATTTTAAAAGAGTAATAAACAGAGACTCCTGGTCCCAGCAGAAAGGTCATCAGATTTGTTGAGATCAGTGTCAGGGACGTTGTTTGGAACCAATATGAGTGGCTTAAGCCATCTTAAGTTTAGTCTTAGCATTAGTTTCTATTACTACCACATTTAAATGAATGACAAACAGAAATCCATAGGTTTTAGAATAAATAGGCTTGTAACCCACTGATCTTCTATATTATTTTTGCAGAAGCTGCTTTTGCCATCTCTGTTTGCTTTTCAAGGCACATCAGTGCTCCTCGTGGGAGAGCGTTGCCTCCTTTGGGCAGGCACTGGCCTTGTGTTCCTTATCTAGCTACACAACACTTAGACGCTCAATAGATTCTTGTTAAAGTGAATTGATTAGAATTAGGAAGTTTCTCTAAATCTCTTGGTATTGACCCTCATCTTTCTTTGTTCCATTCTAGAAATGGCTAAATCTATTATGTTCTCCAGAGACTAAAATATATGCCCAATGTTTCAAAATGAAAAGTTATTTTTCTACCTCAATATTGAAAAATAGAAACAAAAACAAATGAAAAGGAACCAAATCTATAAAGATGAAATAGTGAAATAACCCTTTTTAGATGAATCAACAAAAGCAATACTCTACAGACAAAAATATTTAATCAAATAAATAAATCAAACGCTGAGTTAAACTGAGAACCATCAAAGGGTCCATTCACATCTTTAGCAAGAAGAAAAATTGAACCGTATGTCAAAAATAGGAGTGTTTTATCTTTGTATAACACAACAATGTTTTTTAAAATCTGGTCTGTATAAGGAAGAGTCCAGACAGGGAGAGCTATTAGACATCAAAACAGGAGCTATTTAACTGCTGGTGGGAATGCAAAGTGATACAACCATTTTGGAAAATGATACGGCACTTCTTTAGAAAGCTAGAAATAGAAATACCATATGATCCAGCAAACCCACTCCTGGGAATATATCCTAGAGAAATAAGAGTCGTCACATGAATAGGCATATGCACACCATGTTCATTGCAGCATTGTTGACAATAGCAAAAAGGTGGAAACAACCTAGATGCCCATCAACAGAGGAATGGATAAACAGACTGTGGTACATATGCACAATGGAGTATTACACAAGAATAAAGACCAAGGATGAATCAGTTAAGCATCTCATAACATGGATGAACCTGGAGGGCATTATGCTGAGTGAAATAAGTCTATCAGAAAAGGAAGAATATTGTATGAGACCACTCCTCTAAAAACTCATGAAAAGGTTTACACACAAAAAGAAACAATCTTTGACGGTTACGAGGGAGGGGAAGGGTGGGGATGGAAAAACACTAAATAGACAATAGACAAGTGGTAGTTTGGTGAAGGGTAAGGCAGTACACAATACTGGGGAAGCCAGCAAAACTTGTACAAGTCAGGGTCATGGAAGCTCCACAGACACATTCAAACTCCCTGAGGGACCGAATTACAGGGCTGTGGGCACCATGGTCTCAGGGAACATCTAGCTCAATTGGCATAACATAGTTTATAAAGAACATGTTCTACATTCTACTTTGGCGAGTAGCATCTGGGGTCTTAAAAGCCTGCGAGCAGCCATCTACGAGACTCCACTGGTCTCACCCTGTTTGGAGCAAGGTGGAATGAAGAAAACCAAAGACAAAGGGAAAAGATTAGTCCAAAGGACTAATGGAACACATCTACCATGGCCTCCACCAGACTGAGCCTAGTACAACCAGATGACGCCTGGCTGCCACCACTGAGTGCTCTGACAGGGATCACAATAGAGGGTCCTGGACAGAGCTGGAGAAAAATGTAGAACAAAATTCTGACTCAAAAAGAAAGACCAGACTTGCTGGCCTGACAGGGACTGGAGAAACCCTGAGAGTATGGCCACCAGACACCCTTTCAGCTTAGTAATGAAGTCACTCCCGAGGTTCACCCTTCAGTAAAAGACTGGACAGACCCGTAAAACAAAATGAGATTAAAGGGACGCACCAGCCCAGGGACAAGGACTAGAAGGCAGGAGGGAACAGGAAAGCTGGTTATAGGGAACCCAAGGTTGAGACGAGAGAGTGTTGATATGTCATGGGGTGGTTAACCAATGTCATAAAACAACATGTGTACTAACTGTTTAATGAGAAAGTAGCTCTGTAAACCTTCAGCTAAGTACAATTAAAAAAAAAAAAAAAAAAAAGGAAAGAAAAGAAAAAAATACAGGAGCTATTTAGCCAAAGCAGTTCCTATGCTGGAGAGGCAAATACTCAAAAGTGAGTACAAATGTGGTGGTGTTTTGAAATGTGCTAAGAAGATCCATGTGAATAGGAGACTAAGCGGTTTCTGAAATAGAATTTACTTTGGTTATTCCACTAGCTAACACAGATATTTTAGAAATGTTTTGATTCCCAGAAGAAATAAATGTGCTTAGTACCATTAGAAGGCCTGGGGTATAGAAGAAAGCACACGGACTTTGAAGCCCCCCAAACAAGGGTTTGGATTCTAGATCCGCTGTCTATTGCCTGAACAACCAGTTCACCGGTTGTTGTAGAGTTGACTCCAACTCGTGGTGCTCCCGTAGGGGTCCTAGTACAACTGTGCTCCAGAGGGATTTCAAAGGCTTATTTTTGGGGAGTAGATTGTCAGGGATTTCTTTTGAGGCTCCTCTTGGTGGATTTGAACTTCCAACCTTTCAGTTTGCAGCCAAGTGTGTTAACCATTTGTACCACCCAGGTTAACTCAGGGCACATCACCTACCTTTGTTGAAATTTAACTTGCTTATTTATGAAATAAAGAGAGCAATATTTTACTCAAAGGATTTTTGTGAAGCTTACATGATACAACATATAGATCATCTAGAACAGAGGTTGGTAAACTTTTTCTATAAAGGACCAGAAAGTAAATATTTTCATCTTTACAGCCTAGAGGATTCCATGTTACAACTACTCAGCTCTGCCTTTGTAGCACAAAAACAGTCATAGGCAGAATGTAAACAACAACAACAGCAACAAAAGGGTGCCTTCCAATGAACAAAAACAGGCAGTAGGCTGTGGGTCCATCCCAGTGTGGACCAGGGGACCGTTGTTTGCCAACTTAGGATCTAGGGCAATGACTGATATCTTGGCAATGCTTACAAATAAATTAATATTTAAAAAATCACCTAGGACAATTTCTGTCACATAGGAAGTATTGAATAAGTGCATTGAATCAATCAGTTAAGAAATCAGGATAAATATGGTCTAGTGAGTATAACTGTCATCCCCAGTCTCACCAGTTAACATTTTACTACTTTGGATGTCATTGTGCTGTTTTTAGATCACTTTAAAGCTCTTAGTGATGCCCCAGATATAAGGTAACAATGTGTATGCAGTCAAAAATTTTTCTTAAATCATTTTCTTAAAACATTTTTGAAACAATGGCCTTATGATGCAGTGTTCAGGGAAGCTCTGTTCTTAAAATGGGAGGAAATCCCCTATAGCAGTATTTCTTAAACAGTGTGCCATGGATGACTGTGTACTAGGAGTACTGGGAGGTATTCATAGGGTTCTATAGTGGAATGTTTTTGAAAAAAGTTGGCTTAAAAAAAATTAAACAGATTTCTTGACAAAAAATTTACATAGCCTTTAATATGAAAGAAAAGGGGGGGAATAAATTCTGTGGAGTTTCCCAAATGTTATTTAACTAGGAAAAAAAAATTCACATGCCTATTATCATCTTGCAGAATATAGTACTTAGAGAATACTGTTTGAGAAACGTTACCCTGCAATATAAATGGAATTCTGGTACATTTGAAATGATGTTATGCATGGACTCCTCAGACAAGCAATTTAGCAAACCAAAGAGAAAAAAATGCTAGCAATTTACTGTTAAAATTCTTTCATTTTTTCATTCCATCATTCCTTCTTTTATATATTCAATAATCATTTAATGTTTATTCTATTCAAGGTAAACTCTTATTCTTGATCCAAAAGTCTGGGTAGCCTTATGAAAAAAGCTTAGAGATTCTAAAATAAATGGTTACAATCTCAAGCTCTTTGTTTCACATCTATAAAAATCTTTCTGAATTTCATGGGAAGATAAACTTTTATTTCCAAAAGGGACTTCAAAGTTATATGAAGATCAAAGAAAAGCCGCAGCGAGTGAACTGGCATGATATTTGTCAATAACCCTCTGGAGAGCTCATCTGAATTAGAAAGAAGTGTGATAACTGATCTCTTACAGTTTAGGTCTACAGAGCTTGAAATAGAGTTGAAGCAGCCTAGTTGAAACTAATAGTCTTGCATTAGAGTCATTTACAAAATGCGATAATGAATTTTATTTAAGCAGAGATGAGAAAGGTGAATCATTTTCAGGTAACCCTCTGTGAATCTAAAAATACTGGGCTGTTTGCATCGTCTCAGAGAAGCATCAGGAAACATGAAGGAACCATTTTAAGTAAATAATTACTATAGATTTAGCATCATCAATCCCTAATATTTTTACCATAGGGTTTTCCTATGATGTTGGTGGCTAGAAAGGAATGCAGATTGTAAGTATGTAAGGCATAGAAATAACTACCTCCTCTCTGTTCCCACCCAACCCCCGACACACACATTCAAACACACAAGTTAATGTTTTCAGAATCTGTTAAAACGTTGGGATGTTCTCCACTATAATTTTGTTCTTTCTTGTAGAAGATCACCCTGAAATTATGCTTTCTGTAGCGTTAGTGGGACAAGAAGTTGTATCTATAGAGTCTTCAGATAAATAGTACATATTTAGTGACTTCATTATGTTATTATATCTTATGTATATATAACCATCTGTGCTTTTGAAGTGCTTGTTGCTCATTTTGTTTCAGGTATTCAATTCGTATCTCTTTTTCAGTATAAACTGGAATTGATGACTAAGATGACACGACCCAAATTAACAGTGCTAAGACATTCCTTAATTAATTAAAGTTATAGGAAAGCAAGACAAAAAAACAAAAACAAATCTGCCCAAATCTGGGATAATTCAGTGACTAAAATCAATCATCACGGAAAAAAAAAATATGTATATATATATATATAATCTCCTGGTGTTGCATTGGATCTGTCTTAGAAGAAGTACAGCCAGAACGCTTCTTAAAAGCAAGGTGAGACTGTCTTACATACTTTGGATGTGTTATCAGGAGGGACCAGTCCCTGGAGAAGGACATCATGATAGGGAAAGCAGAGGGTCAGCAGAAAAGAGGAATACCCTCAAAGAGACGGATTGCCACAGCGGCTACAACAATGCTCTCAAGCATAAAGACTACTGTGTGGATGGTGTAGGACCGGGCAGTGCTTCGTTCTGTTGTACATTGGGTCGCTGTGAGTTGAAACTGACCCAGTAGCACCCAACGACAATGTTGCATAATACATTTCTCAAAAGATCTGTCAGAATATATATAGATCTTTCTTAGCTTCAAATATTAGGGAGGAAATTCCAAATCCTATAATTGAATAGGGCTAGGTGGAGAATGTGACTTGGCATTCACATTTCAAATTGTAGGTTCTGTGACCTGGCCCTTGAGGAGAGGGTTGTGGAATCTTCCTATCCAACTCAGTGGATACCTTCCTCTTCTGGAGAAAGTAACCTCAAAGTGATTTAAATGCAGGCAAGTGAGGAGTGATGTCTGAGAGAACAACTGGCTGAATTCAGACAGATGCTGTGTTGACTCTTTCCCAGTTTGGTAAATAACTAATAGCATTCGAGAATTTCTCACTAACAATATTAGTATCAGATGCTAAATGCAAATAGACCCAGACAGAGCACATATTTCTTGTAATTTTTCAGTCAATAAAACCCTTGAAAACTGTATATCCATTGAGGTCACATGCTTTCTTTACGGAGTATGGAGAAGAAGAAGGGATAAAACACTGAGAAATATTTTAGGAAGGAAGTGAAATGGATTTTTTGAATTAATTAGAGAAATACAGAATGAATTGTGAAAAAGGAAAGAAACTTAATCTTAATAAGTCCAGCAAAGCCAGCATAATTAAATAGCAGCTATGATATCATTTAATTATTTTTCCCAAATAGCACCATCGTTATATATGACCAAGAAATAACTTTTCTGTATTTATTTGGCAAAGTAGCAAAAATGAATTGAAACTTACATCATCAATTGCAAAAATAGCTTTACAGTGAATTGGAAATAATTTTAAATTGCACCTAATAGAACAAAAAAATCACACTCCAAATTAATGCACATGCTACCAGGAAATAAATGAATTCTTTACTCTTATGCCTTTTGTTTTAAGGAGAACCCTTAGCAGTGAAAGCCAGATAATTGTCCTTAAGACCATGAAATGAATCAAAGCAGCTATAAATGGCATTTGTGATTACAAGAAAAAGATTTTCTTCTCTTAGAATCTCTCTTCTTTTATGCAATGCTGGCAGAGTCCAGTTGTATGACATAGAGCCTACTGGGTAGTTTTCTTGCCATAATTTGATATAACTATTCTCTTTTACACTGCGCTGTTCTCTCTTTACATCCAGTTCCAAAGGCTGCCTCCTGTGTGCCTGCTTCCCGCTGTTTACAAGCGTGTGTATGTTATGACTTGCAAACAAGGACTTGCTCTTAGCCAAGTCATTAATTTAGGGTCCTGTCTGAAGTTCTCCTGTGAAGCAGAATAGTTTGTTAGCTTAACTAAGATCTTCATCCTTCCTGAGAAAGGTCATTCTGGGAAAATGTCTAAGGTGGACCCATGTTAGGTATTGTATGTACAATTTAAACACATGCATGAGGCTATTCGATGCACTATCTCATTTTTGATAGCCAGTAATGACTGTAATCAACTAAAGCCACCTCATTTTAAATAAACAGATGTTTTGAGTTGACAATGGAGGCATAATTTACAAATGTGCTAATCATTATCGCAGAGTATGGAGATACTATCCCAAATTGGAACAGACACCTATATAGATACGTTACACCCTGTATTATTTAACTGTTCCCAAACAGTGTCTTTGTTGATGCAGTTCTCTACATCTGAAATACTAGTCATCCTGTTTATTCAAATTGAAATAATAATTCACAGCAATCATATTTTCTATACATTGCTTACTTTTTTTTTTTTTTTACCACATTTAGTGGCACAGTGGTTAAGTGCTTGGTTGAAAACAGAAAGGTCGGCCATTCAAACCCACCAGCTGCTCTGTGGGAGAGAGATGTGGCAGTTTGCTTCCATAAAGATTTACGATCTTGGAAACCCTATAGGGTAGTTCTACTCTGTCCTACAGGGTCACTATGAGTTGAAATCGACTCAGCTACAACTTCTTTATTTTTTTTTTTTTTAGTAAGTAGAAAGTCTATTGCTTCATCCCAAGTATATCTGATTTTAAAGCTTATTAATTTTGGAGGGAATACAAAGTATGGCTTAGTAGCTGGTACCCTAAGATGGGACTGTTAGGTGACCTACTGGGACTGCCTCAGGCATTACATCTTTGGTGCTCTGCTGTTCGTGATGGGCTATGTTCTTGACTTCTCAGCCTTAGCCTTGCTTGTCCTAGTTATCTAGCTATGATCTCTACTTTGTGCCTTTGTTTTTAGTGTAGACCTTGATTATGATGCTGTTTTGCTAGTGTTAAGTTTATTTTTTTCTTAATCGAGGGTTATAAGCTCAAGGAGATGACTCCACTAGAACTTCTGGGAGAGATGGGCCAAACTTAGGCTCCTGGTCAATATTGTGTGGCACCTGTGGTGGAATGAAAGAGAGCTGAATCGGAGTTAGAAGCCTTTGATTGGAGAGTCAGTTTTTACTCCTAATATGTGTGTAGCCAAAGGAGCCCCATTGGTACAGTGGTTAAGCACTCTGCTGCAAGCTGAAAGGTCAACAATTCAAACCCACCAGCCCCTCCATGGGAAAAAGATATGGCAGTCTACTTCCACAAAGGTTTACAGCCTTAGAAATCCTATGGGGCAGTTCTACTTGTCCTATAGGGTTGCTATGAGTCAGAATCGACTTGATAGCAGTGGGTTTGGTTTTGGTATATGGGTAACATTGGACAAGGCACATAATCTGTCTGAGTTTCAGTTGTTCTCCAAGGCTATGAACTAACATATTATCCTATATAAGGAGTTCTTTTATGAATACCGTTTGTTGGTAATAATATGGTGATGTGTCTTCTTAATATTCTAGATATATTTCGCGTCCTGTTTAATCCTAGTATCACAAATCCTGAGATTTCACAAGCGAAGGTGATATACAGAAGGAAGAAGCTGAGACCACTTGAGACCTGAATGGAATGTAAGGATGGTTCTCAAGGTCTTAGTCTGGGTTCTCTAGAGGAGTAGGAGTAGTGAAGTGTATATATAAATATATAGAGAGGGATTTACTTCAATGAAATGGGGGGACTGCCATGTTTCAAATCCATTGGTCAGGAGGCAGGCTGAAAGCTTCTGCTGGTTCATGTGCTTACAGGGGCTGACATATCCAAAACCTGCAGGTCAGGTGGTAGGCTGAAGGCCTCTACTGGCTCACAGGTTTGCAAGGGCTGGCAAATCCAAAATTTGTGGGTCAGGTGGTAGGCTGAAGACTTCTACTGGCTTATGGCCCCAGAGCCAGAAGTCAGATGACAAGAAGAGTGCAGGGTCAATAGAGAGTTTTGCCAGAACATCCATTTATATACTAGAGGTAGGCTACACCCCCAAGGAAACTCCCCTTTCAACTGATAGGCTGCTCACATCAGATCACAAAAAGAAAAGTCTGCCAGAACACTGAGAATCATAGCCTAGCCAGGTTGACACATTACATTAACCATCACGGTCAGGATGGATATTCAGCAGTAAAATATATAGGGCATGCAAAACGGGAGAATGAATTCAAGCTAGGTTTCAGCCAGTATGCCTTTGGACCAGCATCTATATATCTGTGTCTCTATCTCTCTATGCGTATTCAATGGCTGTCTATATCTAAGGAAGGGCTATCTGGTTGGTGAGACATGAAAGCAACACTGTAGCTACAGGTGCTGTGATAGCACTTGGAGTCACATAGATGACTGTGTGATGATGTGGTGGTTTCCAAGAGAATGCATATTTCAAAGGAGGAACCCAGCCATGAGCTGAAACTAGGATGGACCTAAGGGCAAGAAAGGATGTCAAGGACCCATACAGAGCCATACATCTGAAGTTCCCCAGCAAGTCAGAATAGAAGTCCAGTGTGAGGACTAGGCCAACATGGGAGGCATGCTGTAATATTTTGACCAAATAATCTTGCTGCCTTATGTGCATATCTAGGCCAGTTAGTTTTAAATAGAGATTCTGGATCTAATCAGTATTAGCTCCCTGAGAAACTGTTAAGTGCCTTCTAAGGAAGTTAGTTTCTCCCCTGTGATCTCTCAACACCTTGTTAAAATCTCTAAAATGGAATTTAACATTGAATTTCCATTTTTCATAAGTCTATCTTCCCTGCAGATCTTGGTCTTCTCAAGGGCAAGCCTAATATCTTTTTCAGCTCTTTATCTCTAGTGCTTAGGTCAATGCCTGGTACAATTGCACAAGAAATGCATGTTGAATAAATGAATGGATGAACAAGTACATATCTGAAAACTGCTCATCTATCCTGAAAATGTATGCCTTTGCCACATAATTTACCAGGGTTCAAAGCGGGAATAATTTGATATCTTCTATAGATGTCGGTGTGAGGATGAGAAAGAAGTCAAGGAAGGATATCTTCTCCACACTTCTCAGCCTCCTTCTGAAACATCTGAAACAAAGTCTCCTTCCCAACCAAGAGCACGGTGACACACATCCGTGGTTTCTGCTAGTGTGGTACTAGGAAAGCAATCCCAAATATATGTCCTACTGATGGGAGGTTCATCATATCATATGAAGTTGACACAGGATGCGTTGTGAATGTGAATATCCCATTGAAGGGCTCAGTAAGAATGATCAGGGAGAAAGGGTCTTTGAATTATTTTTCTAACATCAGATTTTGCCATTGAGGACCTTATTGAGGAAGGGAGACTGAAAGCTCTTACTTCCCATGGATTTTATTTGCTCTAGAATCTTTTCAGTGTACGGTGATCCTGTCAGTTTTCTAAATAATTGGAAAGCACTTTGCTGTGGGAAGTGTTAGTGGCTGCATTAGTTTGGAGGCAATTTAGATTAATCAGGGAGTTGATGATCCTAAATAGTCCACAAAGCCTGGACTTCACTGCCATAATTGCAGAGAAGCATTTTCTCCCAACTTGTACCAAAGAATACTTTTTTTTCAGATTTTTAAAAAAATCCGAACTTAAGGACTTTGCTCAAGTAAGACTTTTTTTTTTTTGCTTAATCTTCACACCCTCCTTTTTCAGAGTACTGAATTACCAAGTAAGCCAAGTGAAGATTGTACTAAAAATGGGACTCTTAGAATTGTGAACTTATTCAGTAAAGATTTTATAGGAACTTCAGGGGATTTTATTCAAAATTGAACCTGAATAATTTTCAATAACACTCTGGTTTTGGAAAACTGCCTGTCAAAGTTTCTTTCTTTTTTTTCCCAACCTCCCCCTTCTTTAATGTTTATAAAGATGCCTAACTTCTATAACAGAAAAAAAAAAAAAAATTAGAGTTAAAAGAGAACCTTGGAAATCTGACTCCGTGGTGAATACTGTTAGTTTGGGTTAATGAAAAGACGTAGGAAAACAGTTGTTTGGGAAAAAGTAGGCTCACATTTCGGCCTCTATAGAATTTGCTCATTCAATCAAAATATATTGAATGTTTATTATGTTCTAGACATTATCATACTTTCCAGAAACCTTTAATAAGAATTTGTAGTAGGGCTTCATCTTTGTGAATTTTTTTTTTTTTTTTTTTTTTAAGTAGCATTCAGAAGGCTAGGCATAGAGAAAGCTGACCTCAGCATTCTGAGATTAACAAGATGAGACAGGCAGGAGAATGAGAAAGCAAGCAGTTCCAGAAAGGAGAGTGCAGTGGATGGAAGTAGCCATTCCACAGCCTGGAATTCTCTTCCTCCAAACATCTGCATAGTGCGCTCTCCCATCATCCATGTTGGCTCAAGCCTCCTCCCAAAGAGACTTCTGCAGGCAACCCTATCTAAAATAGCACCACTATCATCATTCTCTATCCCCTACCTTGCTTTTCATTTTTTAGAATACTTATCGCTACCCAAAAAAGTATTTATATTTATACTTGCATTTATCTTTTCCTCACTAAAATGTAACACTACTTGAAGGCAGGGACTTGATCAGTTTTGTTCATCTGTATCTTTTTTTGTGCTTGGATCAGTTTTTCGCAGGGAATTCTTGTTGTTGGTCACCACTGAGTCTGCCTTTAAGTCATGGCGACCCCATACACAACAAAATGAAATGCTGCCCGGTCCTGTGCCAAACCAATGATAGGTTATGGATCTGACCATTGTGAGCCATAAGGTTTTTATTGACTGGTTTTTAGAAGTAGATTGCCAGGCCTGTCTTCCTAGTCTGTCTGAGTCTGGAAGCCCTGCTGAAACCTGATCAGCATCATAGCAATACACAAGTCCTCATGGACAGCTGGGTGGTGGCTGCACATGACGTACATTGGCTGGGAAATGAAGCTGTGACTTCCTCATGAAAGGCAAAGATTCTACCACTGAATCACCGTTGCCTCCATTGCAGGTAATAGAACTCATTAAATATTTACTGAGTAAAAGTACGTGTCCCAAGCTGAGTAGAAAAGTGAATAGTCCCAGGATTGCCTGCCTATGAGACTAGGGAAGAGTTGAAGTCTGATTAGAGGTAGCAGTAAGAAAAGGGTAAGTGACAGGAAGGATAAAGTATAGGTGAAAGGACAGACAATACATTTAGAACTGAAAAGATAAATATCAGAAATCTAGATCTTTGATAAGAGTCAAGGAAGAGATAATGAGACTGAAGCCAAGGTTGCCAGAAGTAGCAGATCCCTGAAATTCATGAAGCCCAGGAGGTATGAAACCAAGATTCCGGTGAAGAATTCAACGTGGACCTCTGCAACTATTGAGGATTATTGTGGGAGATGGTGAAAAGGAAAACTTGACTCCAGATATTGATGTAGACAAGGCATACTCTAAAGAAGGGACAGAAAGACGAGAGTCAACATTTTCTGAAGGCCTTCCCATGATGCAGGTGTCATTTTTCAGAAACGAAATCTGATTCTCAGAGGGCCAAATGCCCAGGGTTACATAGCTACCAAGTGGCATGGCCAGGGTTAATACACAGCTCTGGTGTGGCTTCAAATTCCACACTCATTCTACAGGAGCATCTTCTCCCCACATTTCTGCTCCCAGTTCTACCTCTTCTACTATTTCCCTTTTTCCTCTTTTCTTAACTCATTCCCAGTGTCCTAAATATAAGATAGTTTGGAAGTTCAAAAAAAAAAAAGCAATTCCAAACCCTTTTTCTCCCCTTTTCCCTAGTTTGGAGGGAATATTTAAGAAAGTTAAAAAGAATATACGGTAGACTACTTTCCAGAGTCAGCAGGGTATTTAGTTAGTGTTTTCTATGCATAAAGGAGAAGAAATCGTCTGAGAACAAATCACAATAATGAAAGGAAAATGGTGTCAACATTTGTTTGGAAAAATAAATGCATTATGACTTAAATTTCTAGAATTTAGCCAAGGAAAATTACATCTCCATTAACTTAAAATACCGTGGTTCCTAAAGATTTAGCCACTGCCTGCAAAATGCCTCATGTGACATATCTTAAGCATTATGGGGATAATAGTTGCTAAGAAAATCTCTAGGAGGTTCCAAAAGGATTGAAATGATTTAGGCTTAAAATAACATTTTAGCCGAATTTGTAGCAACAGTGTAATATGTATTTTTAAATGCCTTTTTCTTTTTGACTGGCTAAGGGACAAAATGAGAGAATTTCAAAGGACATGGAGCCCATTCGTTAGAAAGGTAAAATGAAGCAGAATATTCTATTGTGCTGATGATCATAGGTTTGAAATAATGGTGACAAATGTCAACTGACATCTGGGTGTTTATCAAAGGTTACTGTAATGTGGGTTTTGCATAGGTATGCTTATAGATGCTAACTGTTTTTGTGGTCTATAGTTAAGCTTCTGTATGTTAGGAGCATAGTCATGATTTCTTAATTAACCTTTATAATATCCATTGGTTTAATTTTTTACTTTTGTAAAATAAACTTTATGTTCCCATTGTTCATTTCTGGCTTAGTTTTGTTGTAGCACTGTGGCAGCTTTTAGTTGGAAACTTTCAAATTATTAAATTGGGTCTCCACAGGAAAGCAAAGGGAAGGTATGAGCAAGTGAGGAAAATTCATCTGCTTATTCAAAAATATGTATTGATCAACTTTTATGTGTCTAATACCCTTCTAGACTCCGAGGATACAGGAATGAAGAAAGATACAAAAGTCCCCACCCTCATGGAACTTACATCTAGTAGGGGAAGCAGGCAGTACACTCCCCCCCACCCCCCACACACAGCAATTCAGATTAGATAAGAACTATGAAGAAAATAAAATGTGCTAAGCGATGAGAAGATGCCAGGGAAATGTGAAGTGAGAGGGGTGCCAATTCAGGAAATTAGCCAGAGCTGTCTCTCTGAAAATGTTACTTTTGAGCAAGATTAATTTGGACATAACTGGAAGTGAGAAGTAGAAAATAACAGTTATTGGGCACTTATTAGACAGTAAGCATTTTGAAATATTCTTCGCAGGCTATCTCAAGTAATACTCAAAATAACTCAGTAATGTAAGAGATTTTACATTCATTTTAAAGCTGAGGAATCTGATATTCAGAAAGATTAACTAATTTTCCCAGATCATACCATTTCTAATTGAGTAAGATTAAAACTCAGTTCTGCCTGACTTTAGAAACCATGTTCTTCCTGTTACCCTGAGCTGTCTCTTGGACCAATTAAAATACAGCCTTTATTATTTTTTTTCTCTGTCAATAACAGCTTTGAAGAGAATAACATTTTTCTAGACAATTGTTCCCATTCTCTCTATAGAAGAAGCTTTACCGGAATTCTATTGCTGAATATCTATTGAATTCCTTCCTGTGTGTTGCGAATTTCTAGAACCTGGAGACAGAGAGATAACACATAGTTGCTAAACTCAAGACATTCCCAGACTGGGGTAGAGGGGAAGACAAGCAAAGAGACAAGGCGAAGGTACTATGACAGATGCAAAAATGGAGATATATAAAAGACATTGTGAAAACAAATAGGAACTGCAAACTTAAAAAGTAAAAAAGAGGGATGAGAGAGTATTACTAGTACAATTGAAAGTTGTCTAGATCATGAAAATTATTAGCCACAATCAAGAAGTTCTGGGGAATAAAAAGGCCTGGGGATTAATAAAAATAGGAGGCAGAAGGGAAAGAAAAAGATACTTGGAGGCCTTAGGACATCAGGCATTGGGTTCAACTTGGGAAGCTGAAGGAGGCTGAGGAAAGTCATTGAAAAGTACTGGCTTTGCACTGCTTTTAGAAACATGACTCACCATTCATTCAATTAATCATTGGTATGTATTTGATTGAGTTCTGTGCTAAAAACTGTGAGAATGTGATGCTGAGAAAACAATTACGGTCCCTTCACTCATGGACCTTTCAGTCTCATGGTAGAGACAGACCAAAAACCAAACCCATTGCCATCAGGTCAATTCTGAAGGCATTAATAAAAGTAAATAATCACATAGATTAGTTATGTGATTAAAAAAAAACACTGTGAAAAGAGTTACTAAGAGAAATACAGTGTGCCATGGTGACTTACAAAGGGCATGGGAAAGCAGGTAAAGAAAAATTCTAGGGGCAGAGCCAAGATGGCAAAGTAGTCAAATGCTTCTGGTGGTCCCTCTTCCAACAAAGAACAGAAAAAACAAGTGAATCGATTATATATATGACAAGTTAGGAGCCCTGAACATCAAAGGCAAAGTTGAGGAATTGGATAGAGTGGCAGAGGGAAGAAAAATGGTTCAGAAGCAGCGAGGAGTTGCGGGACCTGTCTTGGCAGGAACTGGTGCCCCTCAGCCCTGATCCCTGGGCGTGGCTGCAGCAGGGCTGGTGGTAGCATTCGGGACGCAGTTTCCTTAGTAACAGAGAATGAGCGGCACAGAGTCTACTCATGCCTCTGGAATCAGCGAAGAACCTTGCTCTCAGAAAAAGATAAGTGCTTGCATCTAATTTACTGCATGGATCAAAAACCACCCTTGAAATAACTCTCTCCCTTTTATCTGGTCCCTCCTCCCCGTGCCCCAGGCCCTGAGCTGTCTTCAGTGGCAGTCAGTTCCCCTGGGCCTGAGATAGGCCCTGCTGCATGCTCTGAGCCATTCTTCCAGCCTTGGAGAAGGAACAAATTAACAAATGGAGGAAAAAAAAAAAAAAATTGGCCAGCTCTCCTAAGCTGGGAACTCAGGCCAGAAATGGGTCCTGTCCGGGCACAACCAGTCCATGGACTGAATGCTTTTTACACCTGCATAGACCTGTGTAGGCCCATTTCAGCAGCACAAGCCCTTGTTGGCACAAGGGTGTATATGCCTGAGATCTGACTTTAACTGTTTCATTTATGCAGTGGAAAGGTGGGTCTTTGGTGTTTGACACCACTCTGCCTATTAAGAATAAGCTTGGGCCCCTCACCTCCCCACATCAGGGGCCTGAGGACTGGTAGCTCCACCCATGCTACTTGGCCACCTGTGACAGGGGTACAAGGATAAGTGGTGCCTCCCAGTCCTTACAGCTAAAAGCATTGGGTGCCCATGGTCGGGCTGCAGAGCCCACCCACCTGTGCGCTCTAGGAGACAGGGACCCGCTTTACTCACAGACACTTCGGAGATGGTTGTCAGGCCCCTGCCTTGCTCAGAGTGTGACCCCCTACTGCAAATAGATACCTGTGCCTATAACAATCCCCCCTGCTACTCTAAGACCATAGGTGAGAGCCTGCACCACACATTTGGTGACCAATTACCTGGACACCTGAGCTGAATCCATACAAGAAAAGTGAATGGGCTCCTAGGCTCATATACCTGGTAAAGCTCTAGCCATCTGGTGACAGGACACTGGAGCTTCAAAGGCACCAATAGTCAAGCTAGCTCACTCAAGCAGCCTATTTGGGTATATCAAAAATAAATAAATAAAGCAAGAAGCTAGCACACAGTAATCAAACATAAAATAAATTAATACAATAACTTATAGATGGCTCAGAGACAACAGTCAATAACAAGTCACATAAAAAAGCAGACGAGGATTGCTTCAACAAGCTCCCAAAACAAAGAATCAAGGAATCTTCTGGATGAAGGTGTATTCCTGGAATTACAAGAAGTAGAATACAAAAGATTAATATACACAATTCTTTAAGAGATCAGGCAAAACACACAACAAACTAAAGAACAAACAGATAAAAGGGTTGGGGAAATTCAGGTTATTCAAGAGCATAATGAAAAATTTAATAGGTGGAAAAAAATTTTTTTTTTTAAGAATATATAGAGAGATAGCAAACAGAAATTCAGAAGATTAACAATAAAATTTCAAGAATTAAACAACACAATAGAAAGTCAGAGGAGCAGAATTGAGGAAAAGGAAGTCAGAAGTAGTGAGATTGAAGATAAAACATTTGGCACCAACATGTTAGAAGAAAAATCAGATAAAAGAATTTCAAAACAAAGTGAAAGACCCTAAGAATCATGTGGGACTGTATCAAGGGAAATAACCTGCAAGTGATTGGAATACCAGAACAAGGAGGGAAAACAAAAAATACAGACAGTATTGTTGAAGATTTGTTGGCAGAAAACTTCCCTGATATTGTGAAAGAAGAGAAGCTATCTATCCAAGATGCTCATCGAGCTCCACACAAGATAGATCCCAAAAGAAAGTCATCAAAATATATTATAATCAAAGTTTCCAAAATCAAAGATAAAGAGAGAATGTTAAGAGTGGCTAGGGATAAAGGAAAAGTTACCTACAAATGAGAGTCAATAAGAATAAGCCTGGACTCCTCAGCAGAAACCATGCAGGCAAGAAGGCAATGGGATGACATATATAAAGCACTGAAGGGGTGGCGGGGGGATTGCCAGCCAAGAATCGTACATCCAGCAAAACTGTCTCTCAAACATGAAGGCAAAATTAGGACATTTCCAGATAAACAGAAGTTTAGAGGATTTGCAAAAACCAAAACAAAACTACAAGAACTACTAAAAGGAGTCCACTGGTTAGAAAATCAATATCATCAGATATAAACCCAACACAGGACAGAGCAACCAGATATCAATCCAGATAGGGAAATAGCAAAAATAAATCAGGGTACAAAAAAAAAAAATGCTCAAAACTGGGAAACAGTGATGTCATTATGAAAAGATGACAGCATTAAATCAATAAAGACAGATTAAAAATTGTAGTTATAGATCTTACATATGGAGAGGAAGTTAAGGTGATACAGAGAGGTAAAAGTTTGGTTTAAACTTGGAAAACTAGGGCCACAAAGGAGACTAATAACCTTACACATCAAAATAAAATACAAGAAAAACATAAAGAGCAAAAAAACAATATCAACAATGAAAAAGAGGAAAAGACAATATGTAAAGAAAAAGTACTCGGCACAAAAAACTAAGTAAAAAAAAGAAACTGTTAACACACAAAAAAAAGACATCAAAATGACAGCACTAAAGTCATACCTATCCATAATAATGCTGAATGTGAGTGGACTAAATGGACCAACAAAGAGACAGAGAGTGGCGAATGGATATAAAAATATGATCCATCTATATGGGCCTACAAGAGCCACAGCTTAGATTTAAAGACACAAACTGAAACTCACAAGATGGAAAAAAATAGATATCAAGCAATCAACAACCAAAAAAAAGGAGTAGCAATATTAATGTCTGACAAAATACACTTTAGAGTTAAATCCCCTGCAAAGGATAAGGAAAGACACTACGTGATGAGTAAAGGGACAATATACCAGGACGATATAAACATATTAAATACTTACACACCCAACAACAGGGCTTCAAGATACATAAAACTAACTCTAACAGCACTGAAAAGTGAGATAGACAGCACCGTAATTATAGTAGGAGACTTCAACATTCCACTTTTGGTTAAGGACAGTACATACAGAAAGAAGCTCAACAAAGACACAGAAGATCTAAATGCCACAGTCAACCAACTTGACCTCACTGACACATACAGAACACTCCACCCAACAGCATCCAAGCCTACTTTCTTTGCCAACGTACATGGAACATTCTCTAGAATAGACCACATATTAGGTCATAAAGCAAGACTTACCAGAATCCAAAACATTGAAATGTTACAAAGTGTCTTTTCTGACCATAAATCCATAAAAGTAGAAATCAATAACACAGAAAACAAGGAAAAGAAATTGAACACTTGGAAACTGAACAACACCTTGCTTAAAAACTACTGGGTTATAGAAGAAATTAAGGACTGAATAAAGAAATTTATAGAATCAAATGAGACTAAAAATGCTTCCTATCAGAAGCTTTGGGACACAGCAAAAGCAGTGCTCAGAGGCAATTTATATCAATAAATGCACACATACAAAAAGAAGAAAGGGCCAAAATCAAAGAATTATCCCTATAACTTAAACAAATAGAGAGCAACAGAAGAAACCCTCAGGCTGCAGAAGAAAGAAAATAATAAAAATTAAAGCAGAATTAAATGAACTAGAGAACAGAAAAACACTTGAAAGTGTTAACAAGACCAAAATCTGGTTCTTTGAAAAGATTAACAAAATCAATATACCATTGGCCAGACTGACAAAAGAAAAACAGGAGATGAAGCAAATAACCCAAATAAGAAATGAGATGGGTGATATCACAACAGGACCAACTGAAATTAAAAGAATCATATCAGATCACTATGAAAAATTATACTCTAACAAATTTGAAAACCTAGAAGAAATGGACAAATTTCTGGAAACACACGACTTTCTAAACTAATACAGACAGAGGTAAAACAACTAAATAAACCCATAACAACAGAAGAGGTTGAAAAGGTAATTAAAAAACTCCCAACAACAACAAAAAAAACCCTGGCCCTCACAGCTTCACTGGAAAATTCTACCAAACTTTAAGAGAAGAGTTAACACCACTACTACTAAAGGTATTTCAGAGCATAGAAGAGGATGGAATACTCCCAAATTCATTCTATGAAGCCAGCATATCCCTGATACCAAAACCAGGTAAAGACACCACAAGAAAAGAAAATTATAGACCTATATCCCTCATGAATGTAGATGCAAAAACCCTCAACAAAATTCTTTCCAATAGAATTCAACAACGTATCCAAAAAATAATTCACTATGACCAAGTGGGATTCATACCAGCTATGAAGGGGTGGTTCAACATTAGAAAAACAATAAATGTAATCCACCATATAAATAAAACAAAAGACAAGAACCACATGATCTTATCAATTGATGCAGAAAAGCCATTTGACAAAGTCCAACACCGATTCATGATAAAAACTCTCAGCAAATAGGAATAGAAGGAAAATTCTTCAACATAATAAAGGGCATTTATACAAAGACAACAGCCAACATCATCCTAAATGGAGAGAGTCTGAAAGCATTCTCCTTAAGAACGGGAACCAGACAAGGATGCCCTTTATCAGCACTCTTATTCAATATTGTGCTGGAGGTCCTAGCCAGAGCAATTAAGCTAGATAAAGAAATAAATAGCATCCAAATTGGCAAAGAAGAAGTAAAAGGATGTCTATTGCACATGACATGATCTTATATACAGAAAACCCTAAAGAATCCTCAAGAAAACTACTGAAACTAATAGAAGAGTTCAGCAGAATATCAGGATACAAGACAAACATACATAAATCAGCTGGATTCCTTTACACCAACAAAGAGAATGTCAAAGAGAAAATCACCAAATCAATAACATTTGCGATATCCCCCAGGAAGATAAAATACTTAGGAATAAATCTAACCAGAGATGTAAAAGACCTATACAAAGAAAAGTACAAGGTACTACTGCAAAAAAAAAAAAAAAAAGAGAGACTAATGTAAGTGGAAAAATGTACCTTGCTCATGCATAGGAAGACTCAACATTATGAATGTGTCTATTCTACCCAAAGCAATCTGTAAATACCATGCAATCCCAATCCAAATACCAATGACTTTTTTTAAGGAGATGGAGAAACAAATCACCAAGTTCATATGGAAGGGATGGAGGCCCCGGATAAGTAAACTGTTACTGAAAAAGAAAAAGTGGGAGGCCTCACACTACCTGATGTTAGAACATATTACACTACCACAACCTGGTATTGGTACAACAACAGATACATAGACCAATGGAACAGAATTGAGTATCTGGAAATAAATCCATCCACATATGAGCAGCTGATATTTGATAAAGGCCCAAAGTCTGTTAAATGGGGGAAAAGACAGTCTCTTTAACAAATGGTGCTGGCATAACTGGATGTCCATCTGCAAAGAAATGAAACAAGACCCTTACCTCACATTATGCACAAAAAACTAACTCGAAATGGATCACAGGCTTAAATATAAAACCTAAAATGATAAAGATCATAGAAGAAAAAATAGGGACAATGCTAGGAGCTCTAACACATGGCATAAAAAAAAAAAAATTTTAACAGTATAAAAAACATTACTCACAATGCACAAATACCCGAAGAGAAACTAGATAACTAAGAGCTCCTAAAAATCAAACACTTATGCTCATCAAAACACTTCACCAAAAGAGTGAAAAGACAACCTACAGAGAGGGAAAAAAATTTGTCTACTACATGTTCCATCAGGTTCTAATCTGTAAAATCTACATAATACTGCAAAACCTCAACAACAAAAAGACTAATAAGCCAATTATTAAAAAATGAGCAAAGGATATGAACGGACACTTCACCAAAGAAACATTCAGGTGGCTAACAGATACACGAGGAAATGCTCATGATCATTAGCCATGAAAGAAATGCAAAACAAAACTACAATGAGATACCATCTACCCCAACAAGGCTGGTATTAATCTAAAAACTAGAAAATAATAAATGTTGGAGAGGTTGTGGAGAGACTGGAACACTTATACCCTGCTAGTGGGAATGTAAAATGGTATAATCACTTTAGAAATCAATTTGGTGCTTCCTTAAATAGCTAGATTAAAAGTACCATATGATCTAGCAATCCCACTCCTTGGAATATATCCTAGAGAAATAAGAGCCTTCACATGAAGAGATACATACACACCCATGTTTATTGTAGCATTGTTCACAATACCAAAAAGATGGAAGCAACCAAGGTGCCCATCAGTGGATGAATAGATAAATAAATTATGGTATATTCACATAACGGAACACTACTCAACGATTAAGAACAACATTAATCCATGAAACATAACATGGAGGAATCTGGAAGGCATTATGCTGAGTGAAATTAGTCAGTTGCAAAAGAACAAATATTGTATGAGAACTCTATTATAAAAACACACGAAAAAGTTCAAACACAGAAGAAAAAAAATCTTTGGTGGTTACAAGGGCAGGGAAGGTGGGAGAAGGGTATTCACTAATTAGATGGCAGACAAGAACTATTTTAGGTGAAGAGAAAGACAACACACAATACAGGACAGGTCAGCACAACTGGACTAAACCAAAAGCAAAGAAGCTTTCTGAATACAACAGAGTGCTTCAAAGGCCAGAGTAGTAGGAATGAGGGTCTGGGGACCATGACTTCAGGGGACATCTAGGTCAATTGGCATAACAAAATGTATTAAGAAAACATTCTGCATCCCACTTTGTTGAGTGGTGTCTGGGATCTTCAGCGCTAGCAAGCGACCATCTAAGATGCATCAATTGATCTTGACCGATGTGGAGAAAAGGAGAATGAAGAACACCAAAGACATAAGGTAAATATGAGCCCAAGAGACAGATAGGGCCACGTAAACCAGAGACTTCATCAGCCTGAGACCAGAACTAGATAGTGCCCAGCTACCACTGATGACTGCCCAACAGGGGACACAACAGAAAATCCCTGAGGGAGCAGGACAGCAGCGGGATGCAGATCTCAAATTCTCGTAAAAAGACCAGACTTAATGGTCTGACTGAGACTTGAGGAGCCCCAGAAGTCATGGTCGCTGGACCTTCTGTTAGCCCAAGACCAGAAACATTTCTGAAGCCTCCTCTTCAGGCAGGGATTGGACTGGAATATAAGACAGAAAACGATACTGGTGAGTAGTGAGCTCAAGTAGACACATGAGACTATGTGGGCAGCTCCTGTCTGGAGGTGAGATGAGAAGGCAGAGGGGGACAGGAGCCAACTGAATGGACACAAGGAATACAGGGTAGAGAGGAGGAGTGCGCTGTCTCATTGGGGGGAGAGCAGCTAGGGGTACATAGCAAGGCATGTGTAAGTTTTTGTGTGAGAGACTGACTTGATTTGTAAACTTTCACTTAAACACAGAAAAAAAAAAGTTCTAACCACAATGCATACCAATATATATCCATACCAAAGAAAAAAAAATTTTTTTTTATCCTATATATAAAGGATTTTAGCTGTTAATACCCTTTTTGGAATCCCTCCATGCCCCCGCCCCCCCAAATTATGGTCCAGACTTATTTTCTACATCTTGGGTTCTTTGATCTCTTCACTTGATATCCTTGAGGAAGTGATAATGGAATTGAGATCTAATGGGTGTGTAGGAGTTAACTAACCCAATGTTGGAAGGAAGCAGAAAAGAACATCCTGGGCAAGTATGAAGTTTCTACAGTGAGAAGAACAGTGCACGGGGGAATAGAAGGAAGGTCGGTACAGCTAGTGTGTTCCGAGCGGGTGCGACTGATTCCAGATGTAATGCTGAGAGGCTTTCTCAGAGGTTGTTCTTTAATATATAAGCATTGAAAGTAAGGGAAAAGAGTTTTGTCTTGCTTTTCTTTCTGCTTTTAAAAGTTTATCTACAGTAAAATTCACTCTGTTTTGTGTACAGTTTTGACAAAGACATACATACCAACACCCTCCAAAAGTCCCCTTATTCTACTCCTTTGTAGTCAAACCCTGCCACTATTCCCAAACCCTGGCAACCACTGATAAAACAGGGATCTTTTGGTCATGTAAAAGATCAATTGAAGGAGTGAGGCTGAAATTCCTCTGAGAAGGGTGATGGGCTAACATGAAGGTTGCAGAAAGAATAAGGAGGATGTAAATTCAAGAGATATTTAGAAGCCAAGAGGACTTGATGGCATCAAATATTTGAAGTTGGGAAGGAAAAAAGTTGAGTCCAGGAGAATTCTCAGGTCTCTGGCTTGGGTAACTAGAAGCCTGATGAGGCCCTTTAAGGGATGGGAAGAACAATTACATGTGCTTAGGAGTGGGGCAGAGATCGTGTTCAGTTTGCAGTGCCAGGTGAGGCATCCAATACCGATGGGCGACTGGGAGGATTTGGGGTCTTGAGATCGTTAGAGAGATTGACACTAAAGATTTAATCTAGATTTGGTAGATATATTTACTCTAAGAAATTAAGTGTAATGGTCTATGGAATTTTTTAAAATTTAAATATAAATGTAATATGAATTTATGGTCCCGCTCTCCTGACCCGTCATTTCAAGACAGGGGAGCAGGGGCAGGTAGGAAGATTTTTTTAGATGTTTGTAGCTGATTTTGATGTCTCCCTCCTTTCCTCCTCACCATCACACACCACCTCTCATACACACACGGAAGCTGGCACCTGCTGGGTTGGTAGCTGGTTCTGAGGGTGTTGATTTATTGTGGACATTAATGTATCACAGAAGCGCACTGAAAGTAGATGTCAGCAAACAACTATTCTGCACTATGAGGTGCCCCCAGTATACTCTGAGTCTGTACCTCGGCACTGACAACCAAAAGAAATGGCGTTCTTCTTGAATATGGCTGCATATGGGCCATGTGTTGGCCCTAATGTCATACCCTTGAAAGGGTAAGATTAGAGTTGTTTTTAGTATAAACATTGGGTCATATGTACAGAGTTCTAGAAATCTGTCCAGGCTATAGCATGTTATGTAAACTGCATGTATATTGTTTTTTTTCATGAACATGTTCTTGAAATTTATAACTCATTTTCATGTATTTTCCAGTGGAGAAAGGTATTTAAAGAAATATTCTTTTTCTAAAAACTTAACCTGTGCAAAATGAGTGACCATTTCCAGATCATCTACGTTGTAAATCTCCATGGTCATATACTCCATTTGAATGTAATGATATGCCCTTCTTCCATATTCATGTTTATGGGATAAATATTTAAATCTTAATTAGTAAGAAACTATGGGATTTTTCCTTTACTCAGTCTTGTTGAGTAATTTGAACAACTAAGGGTCTCTCTTCGCAAGAGTGAAACCTAAATACATAAATACTAAAAACAACACAACCATGGCGACAATGTTGCTTTCAGGTGCAAGACTTATGATAAATTTAAGATAAATCTATAGCTTTAGTCCATGAATGTTAGCTCTTTTAACAATTGAAATCACTTTTTCATGTGTCAGAGACAACCCAGGCCTGATTGTTGTACCCATTTGTTTATTCAGTATTCACCTGTCATGAGAAACATGAATGAGCTGGTAAGCAGATCTTTGTAGGTGACTTTTGCAGTACATTACTAACTCAAAAATGGTTTTATAATCCTTTCATATTCCAAAGGTGGAGTAATAATTGGTTGTAATGATTTGACCTGTCATTCATATTCCAAGAGATTGTAGCCCAGCCATAAGATGTGGTTTTAGTAGACTGGCTAATATACTCATTCCCTTAAAAAAAAAAAAAAAAATCAAGTCAATTCCTACCCATGGCAACCCCATGTCTTACAGAGTAGAACTGCTCCACAGGGTTATCTGGGCTGTCATCGTTACATTATTACAGAAACAGACCATCAAACCTTTCTCCTGTGTCACCTCTGGGTGGGTTCAAACTGCCAATCTTTGGGTAGCAGCCAACGGTAAATTATTTGTGTTACTCAGGGAACGTGCCCATTCCCTAAAAAAAAAAAAAACATTCCCTAGAGGGAGCTAAATGCAACATGGCAGAGGTATGATCGCAGATGTTTTCATTTTATGTTATCCTTTTGTTTGTTTGTTTGCTTGTGTGTTCCTTATTTAGTATTAAGAAGAGTGTGGTAAAGAAAATAGGTGGTCAATTCGAAGTGGTGTCTTACACAGGAAAGCCCAGCTCCCGGGGCCTTTGTCCCATGGGGTTTGTTTTTCACAGTTTCCATCACTGCAATTACCTTTTTGAAAAACAATAAGAAAAAAAAAAAAAAAGGTTGAAAAAGAGAGAAGCAAGTTATATAGGGGGGAAAGAATACTTGGCAGTGGTTTTAGACTGTTAAATCCTGTAGAGAAATGACATGAGAAATGCTTCAAATGTGTGCATGTTTTACCATTTCAACTGTTTTACCAAACTCCCAAATCATAAGCACAGGAAAAAAGCTGGGAGGAAATAGACCAAAGCATTAATAGTTGTCATGGTTTGGTGGAGAATATATATATATATATATTCTTAAAGAATATATATATATTCTTTATATTTTTCTAAATGCTGAATTTTCTAAAATTGTAAATGAGTTTGACCAACTTTTAGAATATAAAAAAACACAATTTAGTGACACTAGCTATGATCTGATTAGTGAGCCATGAGTCTAAGCGGAAACGAGGCTTAAAAAAAATATGTATATATATATATGATCGAAAATTCAAACACTGTCTTCACGGTACACCATGTTCTTTCTATCAGTTCTTGAATTAATAATATCCACCCTCAACACCACCAACCTCCTTCCACCTAGTAATCTACCCTGAAATCTCCTTCAGCACACACCTTCCTAATCTTCCCACCCCCATGCGTATCTAGATGTTTCTGGAATCCCTACTCAGGAGAACTACTCATCTTCCCTGCATAACTGCTCTCATCGGGGCATCTTCAGCTGGTATGATAAGCTAATGTTAATGGGTGGTATCGCAGCACCCTTTTATCATGATGGGAATTTAAGACACTGTTAGAGACCTCTGAGGAAATGTTTTTTGATAAATGGAGAGTATTAGACCTAAATATGATTTCACAGAAATCTGGACTTGATTACCGCTTCTGTCACTTCTTATCTGAAAAACCACAGGCAGGTTGCTTAACCCTTCTTTTCTAAGCCTCAGTTTTCTCATAACTGAAGTGGACAAAGTAATACCGATCTCATCAATTTATTCAGAAAATGAACAGATACATAGTTTTACGAACTATTTGAACTATATGGACTAGACCTATTAATCCTCACAAAAGGTAGATTATAGGATAGGTATTATGATAAAGATGGTAGGGAATATTGCATCATTATAACCCATCCCTAGGCTCTCTGTCTCCTGAACTAGCAGAGACCCACTTATCCACTCCCTTCTTCAATTTAGATTTAACTTAAATTATTGTTTATAGAAGATTCACTATGTACTAAGGACTGTGCTAGTCTTAGAGTTCCTGAATGGTGCAAATGGTTAATATGCTTGGCTGCTAACTGAAAGATTGCAGGTTTGAGTCCCCCTGGAGGCACCTCAGAAGAAAAGCCTGGCAATCCACTTCCAAAAATTCAGTCATTGAAAACCCTATAGAGCACAGTTCTGCTCTGACACACATGGAGGACTTCATGAGTCAGAGTCAACTCAACACCATCTGGTGGGGGTGGTATTGGTCAGACACACGTATGTATGTATAATTTTATACCTTATGTTTAGCCTGGTCTCTGGTGACACCAGCCAATATCTGGAAGTCAATGTTTGTTTTAAAATTTATTTGCAAAAGTATAGAGTGGTGGTAATGTCATGGTGTCTTTAAAAGAAGAACATTCTAGGTTATAAATATCATGACTTTTGCTGCTACTTCTCCTCTCCCAAAATGTGCCTCACTGGCTGTTTGAGAAGGATATTGTGAATCAGAATTTCATTCCAAATTGGCAAACATTGAAAAGGCTACAGTTAAAAAAACAAGAGAAATTTTAAAAAGAGAAAATAACATGCATATTCCCTGGACCCTAAATGTACCCCCAGCCTCTCTACAACTTGGTGATTGCAAGGAAATGAGAGGAGAGGGCAGATAAGTATTGATTTTTCATTTTTAAATGAGTTTTTCTGAGGATCAGAGGATTTCTTATTATATATATTTCACCTTCAAAATGGCATCCTTGAGTCCCCCAGTAAAGGCTACCCATGAATCTGAGGATTTGCTTTTCTGACTCAGAGTTTACTGGCATTTGCTAAGTGTTTGGCTTTTTATTCATCTTTGTCTTTGACCATGATAAAAGTAACGCATTGTTTCATTTATTAGATAGCACTTGCTATGCTGAATTAAGGCTGAATCAGTTGACACTGGCCCCAACAGTGCTGGAATTACCCAGAAAGTCTGCTGAAATGTTTTCCAGCCACAATCTGTTTCTTGCAGACTTTGATTCTACCTGCCTTCTCTCTAGCCTCAGAGAGTTGTCTAAGGCCATAGATTGGTAAGTGTTACAAAATAAATTGTGTCCCTGGAAAATAAGTTTTGTAAATCCTAACCTTTATGCCTGTCGTTATAATCCTATCTGGGAATGGGTTGTCTTTGTTATGTTAATGAGGTATAGTGATGTAATGATGAGTTAATGAGGTGATTAGTGTAGGGTATATCTTGAGTCAATCTCTTTTGATATATAAAAAGAGATTAAACCAACTAACAGAGAGAAAGATGGAGTAAGACAGATACCAAGACTCATGGATATCTCCAAGGAACCAGGAAGCAGAATCTGAAGAGACAAGGACCTTCCTCCAGAGCCCATAGAGAGAGATAGCCTCTCTGTAGAGCTGACACTCTGAATTTAAACTTCTAGTTTCCTAAACTGTGAGAAAATAAATTTCTGTTTGTTAAGGCCATTCACTTGCAGAATTTCTGTTCCAGGGGCATTAAATAACTAAACAGTGAGTAACTGCCTTTGCTTCTCCCAATACAGGCCATTCACATGTAACCTGAGGCATTCCTTCAGTGAGAGGATTCCTGTAATACTGACTGCCCTGTGTATCACTTTTTGGCTCTGTTTCTGTAATTACCACATTTAGGAAACAGGGTATAAGTGGAGCTGCTCCCCAGTTATGAAGGCTAAAATATTCCCTCCTAGATCCTCGAGGAAAAGGTCAAGAAATTAATTTTGGATGAATATCTTCACCTTCTTAGCTTGTTGCTATATTAATGATCTCATGATGGATTGCTCCTTAAACTGGCCCCAGCACAGGTCAGAATGGAGTGAGAACATTCTCTATTTAATGAGGCAGGGATCAAAGCCCCTAATATTTTATCACGGGCATGTAGATGGAAGGAGTTATCAAGGGATAGAAAATGGCTAAAAAAGCTTAGTGCCATATACTGGGCTGTGTGTTCTGCTAAGAAGATAATAGGCCTCTACAAGTTTAAACATTTTTCATTTTTCTTAAATTATTTTATCCAGCTCAAGAAGCTAATATTACATTTTTTTCCTTTTTAATTTTAATTGAAAAATACAATTGAATAATGATCACCTAAATCAAGTAATCATTAGTATTTTGACATAATTAACACATATCTATACACCTACAAGGAAGAACAGTTAATACGACTATTATTCAAATATACGCACCAATCACTAGGGCCAAAGATGAAGAAATAGAAGATTTTTATCAGCTGCTGCAGTCTGAAATTGATCGAACATGCAATCAAGATGCATTGATAATTACTGGTGATTTTAATGTGAAGTTGGAAACAAAGAAGAAGGATCAGTAGTTGGAAAATATGGCCTTGGTGATAGAAACAATGCTGGAGATCGAATGATAGAATTTTGCAAGACCAACGACTTCTTCATTGCAAAAACCTTCTTTCACCAACATAAATGGCAACTATACACATGGACCTCGCCATATGGAACACACAGAAATCAAAGTGACTACATCTGTGGAAAGAGATGATGGTAAAGCTCAATATCATCAGTCAGAACAAGGTCAGGGGCCGACTGTGGAACAGACCATCAATTGCTCATATGCAAGTTCAAGCTGAAACTGAAGAAAATCAGAGCAAGTCCACGAGAGCCAAAATATGACCATGAGCTTATCCCACCTGAATTTAGAGACCATCTCAAGAACAGATTTGACGCATTGAACACTGGTGACCAAAGACCAGACGAGTTGAGGAATACATCAAGGACATCATCCTTGAAGAAAGCAAGAGGTCATTGAAAAGACAGGAAAGAAAGAAAAAGACCAAGATGGATGTCAGAGGAGACTCTCGAACTTGCTTTCAAACATCGAGCAGCTAAAGCAAAAGGAAGAATTGATGAAGTAAAAGAACTGAACAGAAAATTTCAAAGGGGGGCTCGAGAAGACAAAGTATTATAATGACACGTGCAAAGAGCTGGATGTGGAAAACCAAGAGGGAAGAACACGCTCAGCATTTTTCAAGCTGAAAGAACTGAAGAAAAAATCCAAGCCTCGAGTTGCAATAGTGAAGGATTCTATGGGGAAAATATTAAATGACACAGGAAGCATCAAAAGAAGATGGAAGGAATACACAGAGTCATTATACCAAAAAGAATTAGTCGATGTTCAACCATTTTAAGAGGTAGCGTATGATCAGGAACCGATGGTACTGAAGGAAGAAGTACAAGCTGCTCTGAAGGCATTGGTGAAAAACAAGGCTCCAGGAATTGATGGAATATCATTTGAGATGTTTCAACAAATGGATACAGCGGTGAAGGTGCTCACTCATCTATGCCAAGAAATATGGAAGACAGCTTCCTGGCCAACTGACTGGAAGAGATCCATATTTATGCCTATTCCCAAGAAAGGTGATCCAACTGAATGTGGAAATTATAGAACAATATCATTAATATCACACGCAAGCAAAATTTTGCTGAAGATCATTCAAAAACAGCTGCAGCAGTATATCGACAGGGAACTGCCAGAAATTGAGGTCAGTTTCAGAAGAGGATGTGGAATCAGGGATATCATTGCTGATGTCAGATGGATCCTGCCTGAAAGCAGAGAATACCAGAAGGATGTTTACCTGCGTTTTATTGACTGTGCAAAGGCATTCGACTGTGTGCATCATAACAAATTATGGATAACGTTGCAAAGAATAGGAACTCCAGAACACTTAATTGTGCTCATCGGAACCTTTACATAGATCAAGAGGCAGCCGTTCAGACAGAACAAGGGGATACTGATTTATTTAAAGACAGGAAAGGTGTGTGTCAGGGTTGTATTCTTTCACCATACCTATTCAATCTGTATGCTGAGCAAATAATCCGAGAAGCTGGACTACATGAAGAAGAATGGGGCATCATGATTAGAGGTAGACTCATTAACAGCCTGCGTTATACAGATGACACAACCTTGCTTGCTGAAAGTGAAGAAGACTTGAAGCATTTACTAATGAAGATCAAAGACCACAGCCTTCAGTATGGATTGTACCTCAACACAAAGAAAACAAAAATCTTCACAACTGGACCGATGAGCAACATCATGATAAACGGAGAAAAGATTGAAGTTGTCAAGGATTTCATTTTGCTTGGATCCACAACCAACATCCATGGAAGCAGCAGTCAAGAAATCAAAAGACACACTGCATTGGGTAAACCTGCCGCAAAGGACCTCTTTAAAGTGTTGAAGAGCAAAGATGTCACCTTGAAGACTAAGGTGCGCCTGACCCAAGCCATGGTATTTTCAGTCTCATCATATGCATGTGAAAGCTGGACAATGAATAAGAAAGACCGAAGAAGAATTGATGCCTTTGAATTGTGGTGTTGGTGAAGAATATTGAATATGCCATGGACTGCCAAAAGAACGAACAAATCTGTCTTGGAAGAAGTACAACCAGAATGCTCCTTAGAGGCAAAGATGGTGAGACTGCGTCTTATATACTTTGGATATGTTGCCAGGAGGTATCAGTCCCTGGAGAAGGACATCATGGTTGGCAAAGTACAGGGTCAGCGGAAAAGAGTAAGACCCTCAATGAGGTGGATTGACACAGTGGCTGCAACAGTGGGCTCAAGCATAACAACGATTGTAAGGGTGGTGCAGGACTGGGCAGTGTTTCATTCTGTTGTCGCTATGAGTCAGAACTGAATGGACGGCACCTAACAACAACGACAAGAGCACACGTGTTGCTTTGTTTAGACAGATGCTGTTGTGGTTGTTAGCTGCTGTCAAGCTGGCCCCAACTTACAGCAACCTCATACACAACAGGATCACACTGTTGTGAACCACAGAATGTTTATTGGCTGATATTTTTGGAAGTAGATACCCAGGCCAATAAACCCATTGTCGTCGAGTCGATTCCGACTCATAGCCACTCTATAGGACAGAGTAGAACTGCCCCGTAGGGTTTCCAAGGAGCTCCAGGTGGATTTGAACTGCTGTCCTTTTGGTTGGCAGCCATAGCTCTTAACCACTATGCCACCAGGGTTTTCTAGGCCAGTGGATACCCCTAAATACTTACCAAGTATTTTTTAATAATTACAAATGTATATATAACCACAACACCATTATTATGTCTAAGAAAATAAATTATATTTCCTTATAGCATCTATATTGTGTATTTATTCAAATATCCCAATTGTCCCATCAATACCTTTCATAACTTTTTTTTTTTTCCAAACTTGTATCCAAGTGGCTTTCATACATTGGATCTATTTGTTCTGTCCCTTTTAATCCAGGAAAGTCCTGAAATATCTTCTTTTCTCTCATGATGTATATTTTTAAGGGACAAGGTCAATTTTCTTGTGAAATGTACCAAATTCTTCATTTTTGTATTTTCTCATGGTGTCTTTTAACTTGTCCCTCTGTCCTTTGTCTTGCCTACAAGCTGAAAATTTGGTCTTAAGAATTAATTAAAGTCATGTTAAAATTTTTTAATAAGAGTACTTTAGAGGTGATACTGAGTACTCCTTATTACATCCCAATAAGATGTATATAATGTCAGGCTATCCCACTTTTACTGATCGTAAATTTGTTTGCTTTGTTAATGTGATAACTGTCATATCTCTCCTTTATGTAGTCCTCTTTTCAGTACTAGCAAGAGATCTTTGGGATAATACTTTAACATCACGTGAATAAGCTATTCCTCAACAAACTTTGACCTGGTGATTTCAATTCCCATTTATGATTCAGGCTTCCTGAATCAGTTATTTCAATTATGGGTACTAAGTGGTGATTTTCTAATTCTGTCATTCCATATTGGCAGTGCAGTGGTTAAGAGTTTGGCTGCTAACCAAAAGGTCAGAAGTTTGAGTCCACCAACCACTCCTTGGAAACCCTATGGAGTAATTCTACTCTGTTCCATAGAGCTATGAGTCGGAATCGACTCGACTGCAGTGGGTTTGGGTATCATTCTGTCTACATTTATTTTCTGGAATTATTCTATAATGATTAATTTCCTTCAGCAATTGGAGATGAAATACAGTTTCTCTCTAAAAAGTCAGGGTAAATACTTAATTCTTTCTATTCAAATATCAATTTTCAGAGCAGGAAGTTTGTGTAAAATTCACCTGTAATTATTAACATGTACATATATTTTATGTGTTTTCCCTTTCTCTCTAGTATCACAATGGATAATTTGTATTTATTTAATATAATTACTTTTTTTTTTTGATGCCCAAGTTGTTTGTATTTTGTCCAATGACAGCCTCTTCAAAATAGCTTCTGTGTCTTTTCCATATTCTCCTGTTAATCTTTGAGATCTCCCTTGCATTCTGACATAAAATTCCAGCTCACTCTGCACTTTCTGTAGCCCATATCGGAATTAGTCATATCTCCCAGGAGCCCTGTTTGCTTTTATTGTGCAATGGTGTTTAGAGACCAAGATCTGGTTGCTAGCTGTGCTCACTGCAACCTGAAAGCCATTGGCTTGAGAAAATTTCAGTGGGGAAAAGTAGAAAATACGTTTTCAGAAACTCGTGAGTTCATACTTAACACCAGATATTTGCCTAAAGTTCTTTGATATTTGTATTTGTTTTCTCTATTATCGAATTAATATTTCAGTAAGCTGAAATTAACATGCTATATTGATGTTGTAAGACCTTTATTTTCTTTTATTTATCACAGAATAAAATGGTCTGAAAAATGTGTTCTGCTCTTCAACCCAGAACTGTTCTCACCCAGACATTAGCCATGTCTTTAAAATGCCAAAATTTCTGAATTAAAAAAAAAATTATTAAAATAATTTTTTGTTATCAGAGTGCTAAATCACTTCTATCAATTTTCTTGGTTTATCTGTATAAATAAAACTGTTCATCTTGATGCCGAGAGGCTCAATGGAAGTCTTGTGCAGTTCCCCTTCCCATGGAACTATCACTAGCGCTTTTGCTCCACACTCTGACTTGGCCTCTGAATTATTTTCAGTTCAACTGTGCAGATGGTCACCACGTAATGGCATGCTAGATCAAACTGGTTCACCACCCCTGGCCTAGTTTGATGGACACTTGCCTAAAATGAGAGGTTATGTTTCATTATTGAGCTATTGTTCAGGAATATTAAGCCTATAACTTTAAATTCATTCATTGTGGAATTTGTCCATATTTGGAGAGGGCAAGTAGCTGAGGGAGATGGATGTAGTGAGATAATTTTTAAGATTCCTTGTCTTAGGCTGAGTTCTCTAGAGAAGCAAAACCGGTAAAGCATATAAATATATATAGAGATTTGTATCAAGGAAATAGCTCACACAATTATACAGGCTGAAATGTCCCAAGTCTGTGGATCACTCTAGAGGCTTCTCCTGACTCATACAGCTGCAGGGGCTGGCGAAGCCAAGGTCGACAGGTCAGAGATCAGGGCTCTTGCTCACAGGCTGTGAAGATCGAAGAATCCCAGGATCAGCAGATAAGCTGCTAGCTTAAGTCCTAAGAACTGGAGGTCAGATGAACAGGAGGCAGCTGCAGGATCCAGAGAAGGCAAAATCCAGAACATCCAATTATATATGGAGGCAGGACACATGCTGAAGGAAATTCCCTTCCAACTGATTGGCTACTCGCAGCAGATCCCATCGTGGAGTGATCCCATATAAACACTGAGAATCATGGCGCAGTCAAGTTGGCACAATCCTAACCATCACACTCCTGAAGATTAGGAACTTTATGTGTAATTAGGAATGCTTAGATACCAGAGCAGAAAAGGACATGAATTATCTCAAAGTCTCACTCTTCCACTGGGCTTTAGCAAATTTAGAAAATTTTAAGAGAGTGAGACAGAATTGAAAAGAATTTAGGGTGAGTCGGTTTTGTACCTGATAGAACTTATAGAAAAAAAAAATGTACTTAAATATTTATAAGAAGAGACTGGCCAATTACCAAGCTTGAGTAAAAACAGTAGCTGTGGTAGTTTCCATCGGTGCCATGGGTTTGCTTTCCTTAGCTACATTTTTGTTTTTGTGTGGCAAAATGTATATAACCAATCATTTGCCATTTTAACCTTTCTTAAGTGTTTGCTTTAGTAACATTAATTATATTCTCCACATCGTGCTACCATCACTACTATTCATTTCCAGGAGTTTTACGTCAGTCCAAACAGAAACTCAGCAGCCCTCAGTGATAACTCCCATTCCCTGCTCCCCCGCAGTGCCTGGTAACCACTAAGAAACTTCTGGCTCTATGCATTTTCCTATGCTAGACACTTCATATAAATGAGGTCATACAATATTTGCCATTTAGTTTCTAACTTCTTCAGCATAATGTGCTGTTTGGCTGTCTTATTTGTTTTGAGCATTGGCTAAGAGGACAGAGGTTCTTTGAAAGTGCAATTCAATTATTTTCAAACAAAGAGGCTTTTTTCTATAAGCTCGGGCTGCACCCCAGATTCTCACCAGGTACTTCTGAATGTGTGTGACCACAGGGCTGCACTGTCCTTGTAGAGGTACAGTCGACTCACAGTCACTGTTGACAGAACTGCCAACAGGGCACATGGTCATTGAAAGCAAGTCGGTGTTCAGTGTAAAGATACTTCTTCTGAGTATAAAACAGAAAGCCTGCACTTAGTCTGTCCCTGTGAGTGGAAAACAGCCGCAGGGCTGCCCCCATTGCGCAGCTCCAGGAAGCTTCCAGACCAGATAGGACAGAAAGCGTAAGCCCACCCTCTTTCCTGATGCTCAGCCCTGAGGGGAGAGATGGCTTCGTGATCGAACACAGTAGGTGTGTTCCTGCACCTCCAAGAAATGACATTGGCAACTGCTTTGCTGCCTCCACGACGTCTTGAGAAGTGCTCTTCTGTGTCCAAGGGTCCCTCAGCTTTTCTTGAAACCATTCTAAGTGGTTGCATTTAGCTAGGTTGATCTGGGAGAATCATACCCAGCGATGCAGAAAGTGTTTTATCAGTCAACTGGGACGTTTTCTAGTCTCTGCAGTACAAAGCACAGAGTAGATATATACTGAGCTCTTGAATTGTGTGTGTGTGTGTGTGTGTGTGTGTGTGTAAGAGTGTGCTCTGCCATCTCTTAATCTGACAGAATGGCAGGAAGATGTGTTACTTTAAAAAAAACCTTAGAACAGTTAACTGAATAATATAAGAAAAGCAAAATGTAAACATGCCATACACAGGGGTTTCAAACATGGGAGAAGGATTAAGAAATAGAGCTTGTGATATACAGTGAGTAGAAGGAAAGAGATAAGACATTTGGAGACCTTGCAGTTTCCAGGGAGAAGGAGCTATTCAATTAGGGAAATTAATAGAAAGGGAGAATTTAAGAGTATATTAGGGACATACACTATCAGTCATGATCGTGAATGGTATCCAGGGAGACGAGAAAATTCCAGCAACATCAGGCTGTTGCATGTCTAGTTTTAGCAATATCTGGGAAGGAGTAGTGTCAAAATTGATTCTCATATGCTAACCTATGTCTAAACTGTGGGGAAGATGTACTCTTGGAGAAAAGATAAAGACAGAGATGCTATGTACCTAGTGTTGTGTTTGAAAAAACAAATTGAATCTTCTCAGTTGAAGCTTATAGCTAGGATTATCTACTGTCTGGCAAATACAAGAGATGAGTAGTTTTTTGAGGATTAGTGAGAGTGCAGAGAAGAGGGGCTCCTTATTCAAATGATGGGTTTTTAGGAAAGTGGAATGATGGACAAAAAGGAAAGTGACAGGAAATCAGAGAATGCCAGATGGAAAAGATTTAAAATTAGGAACAATAAGATTAACGCTCAGGTTTGTTCCTGGGCCATGAAAAGCAGAAGTACTCTATTTCAAAATAAGTCTTAAAGTTCCTATTAAGGAAAGGCAAAATCTCAGAAACATGAGCTTATATTCTCTCACATTTATGGATAGTACTCTGTATGAGAAGGAGAAGTGGTGGTTCAGTTGTAGAATTCTCACCCTTCAGGCAGGAAACCCAGGTTCAATTCCTGGCCAATGCACTTCAGGAACAGCCACCACCCATCTACTTGCCTGTCAGTGGAGGTGTGTGTTTTGTCATGATGCTGAAGAAATTTCAGCAGAACTTCCAAACTAAGACTAGGGAGAAAGGACTGGCAATCTTCCAAAAATCAGCCAATAAAACCTTTTGGATCACGCGTTCTGATCCACAGCTGATCATGGGGATGGTGCAGGAATGGACAATGATTCATTCCATCATGTATGGAGTTGTCGTGAGTTGGCAACGATTCATTCCACCGTGTATGGAGTTGTCGTGAGTTGGGTGCCAACTGGATGGCAGCTAACAACAATGTTTATGAGGAAGATAAAGAAAAGGAGACAGAGAGAGAAAGAAAGAGAGACCCTGAGCAAGCTGGACCACAGTAAACAAAGAATAATTATAAACCCGTGTAGACACATTATTGTGTAAAATAGGTACGTAGAACACTGAAAAATATGTCATTCATGAGAATAACTTTGAAAACTCTAGACTATGGGGAACATATAATAATAAGATGACTAAAAATAGGAAGAGTAAACTGTGCCAGAGAACTCATTAGAATGTACACAGAAGAAATCAAGGACTAATAAGTGGATGGCTATGTTACAAGAAAAATGTTACAAGGATAGAGAAATTCATTGTCTGAAATGAGAGGTAGAACAGCTGAGACTCATTCTGCCCTTGTAGGCCTCTAATTTACAAAGTCACTTCACAGCACAAATTCATTTGGAAGGCAGTTTAGAACTTGGAATACATTTTCCCATAGGAAAAAATTCCAAATTAAGTTCCTAGGACTCTTCATAAAAATCATTTTTACACAAAAATGAATCCGCAGCATAGTATCAACTGTAATGTCTCACTATTTTAATAATTTGACTGTAATTAGCCACCATGTATAAGGTTACGTCTCTGATAAACTTGGCAAGCTGAGGAGCTTCTAGAGATCAAATAAGATGTTTCTTTCCATATGTACTGAAGGGAGTTCTCTTCCCTAGTTTAATGAGTTAGGGCACCTTGGTTCTAGACTTTGCTTGCCTATTATTTCCTTTATAGGAAGTATTGATTTTTATGGCATTTGGAGATGATACATCTTGGACAGCCATGCAAGGATGGAGAATTTATTCATTCCTGGGTCTTCAAATTAGTTGAAAAGAAAGCCAGACCCACATATAAGCAGTCACAAAGATCAGGACCAAAGAGTGGGCTCTTTTCATCTATTTTTCCTTGTAAATGCTGGTGTGTCAGTAGCAAGCAATCAGAAGTGCTTTGCTTCTATGGAGTAGTATAACTTGAAAGTAGCAGATGGAATGAAGCAACTCTTTGGGTAGCATATTATACTGCTGTGTTTGAATATATCCAGCCAGTAAGAGAACACACATAAAAATGAGAAAATCAGATAATATTACATGAATACAGAATCCATAATAAATCCACACAGGTAGAATTTAGTTTTTACAAATGCCATTTTAACATCTGGCTCTATATAACAAGACTGTTTCCAGATACTCCTGACAGCACTTATGTACTCTATTTTGCTGATATGGATAAAAACAATCTTTTCAAAAGAAAAATACTATAAAACAGATAAGTATTCCAAAGTTCCTGAACATGGAAAGAGTAAACCTTTATGACAGAGAAGTTGGGAGGGTCAGGAATAGGACCAGAGAGAAGAGAGCTATTTTTTTTTTTTAATAATTTTTATTGGGCTTTAAATGAAAGTTTACAAATCAAGTCAGTCTCTCACACAAAAACCCATATATACCTTGCTACACACTCCCAATTACTCTCCCCCTAAAAAAAAAAATTTTTTTTTTTTTTTTTTTTTAATGAGACAGCCCTCTCTCTCCCTCCACTCTCTCCCCTCCTGTTCATTTCATCAGCCTCTAACCTCCTCCACCTTCTCATCTCTGCTCCAGGCAGGAAATGCCAACATAGTCTCAAGCGTCCACCTGATCCGAGAAGCTCACTCCTCACCAGCATCCCTCTCCAACCCATTGTCCAGTCCAATCCATGTCTGAAGAGTTGGCCTCAGGAATGGTTCCTGTCCTGGGCCAACAGAAAGTCTGGGGGCCATGACCATCATGGTCCTTCTAGCCTCAGTCAGGCCACTAAGTCTGGTCTTATGAGAATTTGGGGTCTGCATCCCACTGCTCTCCTGCTCCCTCAGGGGTTCTCTGTTGTGTTCCCTGTCAGGGCAGTCATCGGTTGTAGCCTGGCACCATCTAGTTCTTCTGGTCTCAGAATGTTGTTGTCGCTGGTTCATGTGGCCCTTTCTGTCTCTTGGGCTCATAATTGCCTTGTGTCCTTGGTGTTCTTCATTCTCCTTTGATCCAGGTGGGTTGAGACCAATTGATGCATCTTAGATGGCTGCTTGCTAGCGTTTAAGACCCCAGACGCCACTCTTCAAAGTGGGATGGAGAATGTTCTCTTAATAGATTTTATTGTGCCAATTGACTTAGATGTCTCCTGAAACCATGGTCCCCAACCCCTGCCCCTGCTACGCTGGCCTTCGAAGCATTCAGTTTATTAAGGAAACTTCTTTGCTTTTGGTTTAGTCCAAATTTGCTGACCTCCCCTGTATTGTGTGCTGTCTTTTCCTACACCTAAAGTAGTTCTTATCTACTATCTAATTGGTGAATGCCCCTCTCCCATCCTCCCTCCCTTCCCCCTCTCATAACCACAAAAGAATGTTTTCTTCTCAGTTTAAACTATTTCTCAAGTTCTTATAATAGTGGTCTTATACAGTATTTGTCCTTTTGCAACTGACTAATTTCCCTCAGCATAATGCCTTCCAAGTTCCTCCATGTTATGAAATGTTTCACAGATTCATCACTGTTCTTTATCAATGCATAATATTCCATTGTGTGAATATACCATAATTTATTTATCAATTCATCCATTGGTGAGCACCTTGGTCGCTTCCATCTTTTTGCCATTGTAAACAGTGCTGCGATAAACATGGGTGTGCATATATCTGTTCATGTAAAGGCTCTTATTTCTCTAGGATATATTCCAAGGAGTGGGATTGCTGGATCCTATGGTAGCTCTATCTAGCTTTTTAAGGAAGCACTGAATCAATTTCCAAAGTGGTTGTACCATTTGACATTCCCACCAACAGTGTGTAAGTGTTCCAGTCTCTCCACAGCCTCTCCAGTGTTTATTCTTTTGTGTTTTTTTGGATTAATGCCAGCCTTGTTGGAGTGAGATGAAATCTCATTGCTGTTTTTTTTTTTTTTTTAATTTTTATTGAGTCTCAAGTGAACGTTTACAAATCAAGTCAGTCTGTCACATATAAGTTTATATACACGTTACTCCATACTCCCACTTTCTCTCCCCCTAATAAGTCAGCCCTTCCGGTCTCTCTTTTCATGACAATTTTGCCAGCTTCCAACCCTCTCTACCCTCCCATCCCCCCTCCACACAGGAGAATAGCTCACTCTTCATCAGCATCTCTCTCCTACCCACTGTCCAGTCCCTTCCATGTCTGATGAGTTGTCTTCGGGAATGGTTCCTGTCCTGGGCCAACAGAAGGTTTGGGGACCATGACCGCAGGGATTCCTCCTCATCGTAGTTTTGATCTGCATTTTTCTAACGGCTAATGAGCGTGAACATTTCCTCATATATCTGTTAGCTACCCGAATGTCTTCTTTAGTGCAGTGCCTATTCATATCTTCTGCCTATTTTTTAATTGGGTTATTTGTCTTTTTGCAGTTGAGTTTTTGCAGTATCATGTAGATTTTAGAAATCAGGTGCTGATCAGAAATGTCATAGCTAAAAACTTTTTCCCAGTCTATAGGTAGTCTTTTTACTCCTTTGGTGAACTCTTTGGATGAGCATAGGTGTTTGATTTTTAGGAGCTCCCAGTTACCTAGTTTTTCTTCTACATTCTTTATAATGTTTTGTATACTGTTTATGCCATGTATTAGGGCTCCTAATGTTGTCCCTATTTTTTCTTCCATTATCTTTATCGCTTTAGATTTTATATTTAGGTCTTTGATCCATTTTGAGTTAGTTTTTGTGCATGGAATGAGGTATGGGTCTTGTTTCATTTTTTTGCAGGTGTATATCCAGTTATGCCAGCACCATTTGTTAAAAAGACTGTCTTTTCCCCCATTTAACTGTTTTGGGGCCTTTGTCAAACATCAACTGCTCATATGTGGATGGATTTATGTTTGGATTCTCAATTCTGTTCCATTGGTCCATGTATCTATTGTTGTACCAGTGCCAGGCTGTTTTGACTACTGTGGCGGTATAATAGGTTCTAAAATCAGGTAAAGTAAGGCCTCCCACTTTGCTCTTTTTCAGGAATGCCTTATTTATCCAGGGCCTCTTTCCCTTCCATATGAAATTGGTGATTTGTTTTTCCATCTTCTTAAAGAATGTCGTTGGGATTTGGATCGGAATTGCATTAAATGTATAGCTCGCTTTTGGTAGAATAGACATTTTTATAATGTTAAGTCTTCCTGTCCATGAGCAATGTATGTTCTTCCACTTCTGTAAATCTCTTTTGGTTTCTTGCAGAAGTGTACTGTAGTTTTCTTTGTGTAAGTCTTTTACATCTCTGGAAAGATTTATTCTTAAGTATTTTGTCTTCTTGGGGGCTACTGTAAATGGCGTTGATTTGGTGATTTCCTTTTCGGTGTTCTTTTTGTTGGTGTAGAGGAATCCAACTGATTTTTGTATGTTTATCTTGTATCCTGGTACTCTGCTGAACTCTTCCATTAGTTTCAGTAGTTTTCTGGAGGATTGTCTGTGTATAAGATCATGTCATCTGCAAATAGAGATACTTTGACTTCTTCCTTACCAATCTGGATGCCCTTTATTTCTTTATCTAGGCTAATTGCACTGGCTAGGACCTCCAGCACAATTTTGAATAAGAGTGGTGATAAAGGGCATCCTTGTCTGGTTCCTGATCTCAATGGGAATGTTTTCAGACTCTCTCCATCTAGGGTGATGTTGGCTGTTGGCTTTGTATAAATGCCCTTTATTATGTTGAGGAATTTTCCTTCTATCTCTATTTTGCTGAGAATTTTTATCATGAATGAGTGTTGAACTTTGTCAAATGCTTTTTCTGGATCAACTGATAAAATCATGTGATTCTTGTCTTTTGTTTTATTTATGTGGTAGATTACGTTAATTGTTTTTCTAATGTTGAACCATCCCTGCATACCTGGTATGAATCCCACTTGGTCATGGTGCATTATTTTTTTGATATGTTGTTGAATTCTATTGGCTAGAATTTTGTTGAGGATTTTTGTATCTACATTCATGAGGGATATAGGTCTATAATTTTCTTGTGGTGTCTTTACCTGGTTTTGGTATCAGGGATATGGTGGCTTCATAGATTGAGTTTAGTAGTATTCTGTTGTTTTCTATGCTCTGAAATACCTTCAGTAGTAGTGGTGTTAACTCTTCTCTGCAAGTTTGGTAGAACTCTCCAGTGAAGCCGTCCGGACCAGGGCTTTTTTTTTGTTGGGAGTTTTTTGATTCCCTTTTCAATCTTTTCTTTTGTTATGGGTCTATTTAGTTGTTCTGCCTCTGTCTGTGTTAGTTTAGGTAGGTAGTGTGTTTCTAGGAATTCATCCATTTCTTCTAGGTTTTCAAATTTGTTTGAATATAGTTTTTCATAGTAATCTGATACGATTCTTTTAATTTCAGTTGAGTCTGTTGTAATATCGCCCCTCTCATTTCTTATTTGTGATATTTGCTTCCTCTCCTGTTTTTCTTTCGTCAGTTTCGCCAGTGGTTTATCAATTTTGTTGATTTTTTGAAAAAAAAAACAGCTTTTGGTCTTGTTAATTCTTTCAGTTGTTTTTCTGTTTTCTATTTCATTTAGTTCAGCTCTAATTTTTATTATTTGTTTTCTTCTGGTGCCTGTGGGTTTCTTTTGTTGCTCTCTTTCTATTTGCTCAAGTTGTAGGGATAGTTCTTTGATTTTGGCCCTTTCTTCTTTTTGGATGTGTGCATTTATTGATATAAATTGGCCTCTGAGCACCGCTTTTGCTGTGTCCCAAAGGTTCTGATAGGAAGTGTTTTCATTCTCATTGGATTCTACGAATTTCTTTATTCCATCCTTCATGTCTTCTATAATCCAGTCTTTTTTGAGCAGGGTATTGTTCAGTTTCGAAGTGTATGATTTCTTTTCCCTGCTTTTCCTGTTATTGATTTCTGCTTTTATGGCCTTATGGTCAGAGAAGATGCTTTGTAATATTTCAATATTTTGGATTCTGCTAAGGTTTGCTTTATGACCTAATACGTGGTCTATTCTAGAGAATGTTCCATATGCACTAGAAAAGAAAATATAGTTGGTTGCTGTTGGGTGGAGTGTTCTGTATATGTCTACGAGTTCAGGTTGGTTGATTGTGGCATTTAGATCTTCTGTGTCTTTATTGAGCTTCTTTCTGGATGTCCTGTCCTTCGCCGAAAGCAGTGTGTTGAAGCTTCCTACTATTATTGTGGAGCTGTCTATCTCACTTTTCAATGCTGATAGAGTTTGTTTTGTGTATCTTGCAGTCCTGTCATTGGGTGCATAAATATTTAATATGGTTATATCTTCTCGATGTATTGTCCCTTTAATCATTATATAGTGTCCTTCCTTATCCTTTCTGATGGATTTAACTTCAAAGTCTATTTTGTCAGAAATTAATGTTGCCACTCCTGTTCTTTTTTGATTGTTGTTTGCTTGATATATTTTTTTCCATCCTTTGAGTTTTAGTTGGTTTGTGTCTCTAAGTCTAAGGTGTTTCTCTTGTAGGCAGCAGATAGATGGATATTGTTTTTTAATCCATTCTGCCACTCTCTGTCTCTTTATTGGTGCATTTAGTCCATTTACATTCAGGGTAATTATGGATAGGTGTGAATTTTTTATGAATTTAGTGCTATCGTTTTGATGTCTTTTTCTGTGTGTTGTTGACAGTTTCTTTTTCCCACTTGATTTTCTGTGCTAAGTAGATTTTCTTTGTATATTGTCCTTTCCTCATATTTGTTGTTGTTGATTTTGTTTCTGCTAAGTCTGTATTTTTCCCTTGTATTTTATTTTAATGAGTAGGATAGTTTGTTTCCTTTGTGGTTACCTTATTATTTACCCCTATTTTTCTAAATTTAAAACTAACTTTTATTTCTTTGTATCGCCTTATCTTCCTCTCCATATGGAAGGCGTATGATTACATTTCTTAGTCCCTTTTTATTATTTTAGTGTTGTCTTTTACATAATTACCTAGCTGTTATCCTGTGTTGGGATTTTTTTTTAACCTAGCTTTGTTTTTTTGGATTTCCCTGTCTGGGTTGACTTCTGGTTGCTCTGCCCAGTGTTCTAGTCTAGGGTTGATACCTGATATTATTGATTTTCTAACCAAAGAACTCCCTTTAGTATTTCTGGTAGTTTTGATTTGGTTTTTACAAATTCCCTCAACTTGTGTTTATCTGGAAATGTCTTAATTTCACCTTCATATTTAAGAGACAGTTTTGATGGATATGTGATTCTTGGCAAGCAATTTTTTCCCTTCAGTTTTTTAAACATGTCATCCCATTGCCTTCTTGCCTGCATGGTTTCTGCCGAGTAGTCTGAGCTTATTCTTATTGGATCTCCTTTGTAGGTGACTTTTTGTTTATCCCTAGCTGCTCTTATAATTCTCTCTTTATCTTTGGTTTTGGCAAGCCTGATTATAATATGTCTTGGTGACTTTCTTTTAAGATCTATCTTATGTGGAGTTCGATAAGTTTCTTGGATAGATATCTTCTCATCTTTCACAATATCAGGGAAGTTTTCTGCCAACAAATCTTCAACAATTTTCTCTGTATTTTCTGTTATCCCTCCCTGTTCTGGTACTCCAATCACTTGTAGGTTATTTGTCTAGATACAGTCCCACATGATTCTTAAGGTTTCTTCATTTTTTTTTAATTCTTTTATCTGATTTTTCTTCAAATATGTTAGTGCCAAGTGATTTATGAGAGGACAGCTTTTGCAGCAAACAGTATGAGAGAAGGAGAGAACCAGGAAAGCTTTTGGGAGGAGACAGGGATCAGCAAGGAAGTGGAATGGCAAACGCAGGGGTTATCCAGAGCAGGGATTCTAACTGAGGTGGCAGCCAAGAACATAAATGCTGTCTTGTGGTTGAACAGTCAAACCAAAAAATCAAACCAAACCCAGTGCCGTCGAGTCAATTCTGACTCATAGCGGCCCTATAGGACAGAGTAGAACTGCCCCATAGAGTTTCCAAGGAGCACCTGGTGGATTTGAACTGCTGACCCTTTGTTTAGCAGCCATAGCACTTAACCACTACACGACCAGGGTTTCTGAACAGTCAAAAGGCTGCTTTATTCTGCCTCCTGCTGCTACCCAAGGACTTCATTGTCTTAACTATAACTCAAAATTGATCCCTGTCTTTGTCTTCTCTAGATCTCTTTGAACTAAATCTTCAAGTCACTCTTTTCCAGGGTAATGAGAACAGTATAATTTTGTTTTGTTTGTTTTCCCTGAAATTGCCATCACAGTCTTGGTAATGTAGAGTTAATAGAACCTAGTTTTGTCCATCTTAGTATACAATACCTATGGAGGGTCCTAGAGCTAGGTGGGTCTGTCTACATTTCAAGGAAGGTCAACTCCACAAAGAAATCTTTGAGTTTGGCCTCCTATGTTCTCGGCATCCTCTTTATTTTCTGCATTTTTTTTCCTGGCCTGTGTCTCTGTTCAGATCTTTAATGACTCGTTCTAACTTGTCATTCAGGTTTCCACTCACATATCACCTTCCCAGAGGTACCTTTTCTAAATCATTAATCAAAAGTACCCCGGCACTTTCTACCCTATCATCCTGCTTTATTGAATTTGTAGAACTTACCATCATCTGACACTGTTTCATCCTGCTTTATGGAATTTGTAGAACTTACCATCGTCTGACAGTATTTCATCCTGCTTTATGGAATTCGTAGAACTTACCATCGTCTGACACTATTTCTTTCTTGCTTTATGGAATTTGTACAACTTACCATCGTCTGACACTATTCTGTTCATTGCCCGACTCTTCTTACAGAAACGTATGTTCCAGGAGAGAAGGGTCTTGGCCAATCTTACTCAATACTGAATCCTCATCATCTAGAAAGGTGCTGAGCACATAGGGGACCCTCAATAAATATTAGATAAATGAATGGACGCCCACTTTTCTGAACCTTTTTCCCGTGAATTCATACAATAATCATCCATCAGCTGTCTGAGAAGATGATATTTTCTGATGTCCTCAACTATCTTTCCTTAATGTTCTCCCCTTGCTGACCTGAAACCTGCACTGTTTCCTCAATCAAAAATATGTCTTTTGAGGGTGAGATTTGAGGTCTCTCTTGCGTAATTATTTATAATCTGTAATTTAACATATGGTTCAAAATATCAAAGAGGCCATTCGCCTAGGATAAATAAAATTTAGTTGCTTACCCGCATGGACAGAACATAAGAAAAGCTATAGATACAGAGAAATCCCTGGAGCAGGGGCGGGGAGACGGTGGGGAAAGAGTCATTCAGACCTGCAGGTTAGAATATGGAGAAAAGGGACAAGAAGCAGAAACAACCTGTGAAATGTAATGGGAATTCCAGGTATCTGATTCCAGGAAGACATTTTCTTACTCCAGGTACTCCGATGGAGACAAGAGGTACAGGGAGATATGTGCACCTTCTTGAGATGAAACAGTGTTTAGGCTGGAATTCCTTTTTCTTCCCTTACAAGAGTTTTGGAACAAGGTGAGTTTTACCTGAATAGTTGGAAGTAAGACTGGGCATTGATTTGCTTCCTTCCTTTCCCCAGTTGTGACTGTATAGGAAGGGACGAAGAGTGCTTCTCCCTTGCTTTCTGCATCCATTTTGAAGTGCTTCCTACTTTCCCTAGCTTAGTCTATATTAACTCAAGGTGGTAAAAAAATAAAAGGTCTTCTTACTCTTTCAACATTCCTTAGCTGGCACAAAGCAACCAAGCATGGGTAGATTTGAAGGAGCAATAGCTGGTGACAGTTATCCAAAAAGAAATATATAAACAGTATACTTTTAGTAATACCTTTTTAAATGCTCAAAACTATGAGCTCAAACTCATTGATTTGCAGATAGTGCCTGGCACATGTAAGTGCTCAGCAAATGTTTACGGAATAAACAAATGAATGAGGAAGTGAAATCTTAGCTTGCCAATCTTATTCTTGTGAAATGAATACCACTCTACTTACCCAGGGAAAGTAATCTTAGAAGCAATTATGCAAATCCCTCAAAGACTTCCCTGGCCAAATCTCTCATCTTTGAAATGCCTTTCATAAAGGTCAAAACCTTTCATTATGTAATTCGTATGAATTTTTCAAAAGTTGCAAAATGACTCAACTGGATAAAAAACAACTGGATAGTAATGTGAAAAATGGATTGTACTGGATACTTTTCTGAGAGCTGATTTGTTTCTGGGTAGAGTATAGGTACTGAACAGATAGGAGAGGAACACAATAGCTATTAAGTTTTCAGTTACTTTAATATTTTTCTAGTGCCAAGTCTTCTATGTTAACCTTTTTCTCTGTCCTCCATTTTGCTCTGGTTGCTTGGAAATAGAGGAAAAACCAAGCAGTGAGAAGATCTAAGGTGAAATGGGAGAGTGGGGTAATGATGGAAGAAGGTGGAAAGGACACCCCATGGTTTAAATAAGACACTTGAGAACTTCCCCAAAGAAACTCACATTTTTATGCTGGTCAGAGAGAAGATGTATGATGACTATACACACAGCAACCAAATTTTTGGCTTATTCATAGGTGACATTTAATTTTTTGCCCAATCTGGGATACATTTTAGAGTGAAAGAAAGTACTATTAATGATTAAGTAATAATAATTACAGATGTAAGCCAAGGATGTATGTTTACTTATTTAGATGTTATAGCATCTTAATCTCCTTTATAAAGGCAGAATATAAAGACTTTTACTTTATTTAAAACAAATTAAACCTGAGCGACAGTGGTAGATCTAAGGCTGAAAGAATAAATGATATTTTAAACGCCTGAGAAAATGCCTTATGTCCCACCACCTATCGGTCAATTTGTTGTACTGTGATGGCTTGCATGTTGCTGTGTTGCTGGTAGCTCTACCACCATTATTTCAAATTTAATTAGGGTCACCCATGGGGACAGGTTTCAGCAGAGCTTTCAGACTCAGATAGACTAGGAAGAAATATTTGGTAATTTACTTCCAAAAGTTAGCCAAAAAAAAACTTATGGCTTTTAACAGAACATTGTCCTAATTGTCTGCTTTGGACACTTCATCAAGAAGGATCAATCGTCAGAGGAAGACATCATGTTTGGTGAAGTAGAGGGCCAGTGAGTATTAAGGAGATCCTCGGTGAGGTGGAATGGCACAGCCGCCATGATGGACTCATCCTGATGACCATGAAGGTGATGCAGGACTGGGCAACATTTCATTCTGCTGTACATAGAGTCACCATGATTCAGAGTCACCTTGACAGCAGCTATCTATTTATCTATTCCTCATCCCAAACTGACATCTTCAAAACTAGATTTAGGCATGCCTGGGAGTCTCCCTTAGTAGGCTGATTTAAGCTTCACGAGCCATTCAATCTTAGTGTAAATGGATTTGTCAAAACATTGTCCTGAACTTTGTTTTGATCAAGACTCAGAAATTTGGAGAGCTTGAAGTGTAGGTATCAGAGAGAAGTGTGTGTGTGTGTGTGTGAGAGAGAGAGAGAGAGAGAGAAAGTGTAGGTTAGGTTACTAGTAAATAGGCAAACAGGAGACACAGGCCTCTTTACACTTACGTCACCAGTGTACCAGTAGGACTGACCCTGATTATAGCAATGGATTTCTACTAATGACTTCTACCTTTTTACTAATATGCTATATGACAACTTTATTTCTAGTGTTTTCATCAATTTAAAACCCTGGTAGCATAGTGGTTAAGAGCTACAGCTGCTAGGAAAAGGTTAGCAATTTGAATCCACCAGGCAGTCATTGGAAACCCTATGGGGAAGATCTACTCTGTCCTGTAGGGTATCTATGAGTTGGGATCGACTCCACGGCAATAAGTTCCCCCCCATCAATTTAGTAAAATAAGTTTACAGTTGTTTTTAAAAAATTGACAAAAGGGGAAAAACTGAAATAAAAACTAATGTATCTGAGAAGATTAAACAGTGTCAGTTAAATTTTTTGGGTTCTGTGAAGAAAGAAAATACTAGATAAAAAAGTAAATCATTATCATAGGTTTCCTCTGCTAATGCAAAGTGAGCTGGAAAATCCATATGGTTGCATTTTAGCCCTACCAAAAAAGTAACATTTAAAAAAATCTGGCGTCAGGCCTTAGGATATTTCAGACACATGTTTTTGCCTTAATATGTCTAGCCGCCGTCTCATCCCTCCATTTTGCTTTATATGTGTAGGCTCAGGAAACATACCTGGTAAGTGAACTTGCCTCTCCCTTAGATGTGCACCGGGCACCTGCCTCAGAATTAAACTTTGAACATTTTGTAGGTCAGCTTTAAATCAGTGATAGAGCAGAAAAGAGAACAGAGGGTCTATTGTACATTTCTCTGTGGGGGAACATAAAAAAAAAAAGAATGGCTTGAGAAGCTGTGGTAACTAAAGCTGCTAGCAGAGAAATCTGACAGTCACGGACTGTTCTCGAAGCATTGGGCAAGAACAGATTTCTGATTTATGCTTCAGAGTCAGGAGATCGTGAAAATCCATCTGAGAAATTTTAATGTGAGAAAGGCATACACTCTGAAAAATTAAGTTTACAGAAATCACACTGCATATGAAATAGTCATTTACACATGAATTGTGTTTAATTACTTAATTGATTCAAAAATATAGATTCATCTGTTTATATAGTCTATAAACAAACACCCGGTTTATTAAAATGCCACATAAAGTGATACAACGCCATTACTTTTTGCTACATAGACTAGGTAAGCTTCAGTGCCATCTATGGGAACTCTCATGTGTACTTAAAAGAGAAGCAAAGAACCAAAAATAGAAGGCTGTAGATGTGCAGGACTGTTGCCTTCACTAGCCACTCCCTCTGCACTCTTAATTTCCTGTTGAAGAAAAGTGAGACATCTCCAAAGACCTCAGGGATATTGAGAACAGGGGATATGCCCTCTTGCGTTTTTTTTCCTTCCTAGTCTTATGAAAACAGTTATAGAAAGAAACAAATTGCCTTCCGGGAACTTTTCCAGAACAGAAAGGGACTAAATAGCACACTCAGTGGGCAACAGTAGAAAACTAGATCTAGAAACAGTATATGCAGGACAAGAGTTAGAGGAACAAGATTACAAAAAGAAAAAAAAAAAAGTGTATCAAAAGAATTAAAAAGAGAACCGATGTAATGGTAAAGAAGATAGTTTTTATTCTAGAAAAGGAAAAAAAAAAGTAAATTCTAAATAGAAAATTCACCACTAGCTCAAGGAAAAAAAGGAAAACTCAAAAGTACAAATAGAAGCATTTTTTTGTTATGATTAAAAATTTTCATCATGTTTTTTTGCTATGATTTGTTATGATTAAAATGCTAAATTAAAATTTAATTTAGCATATGACTATTCTCTCTAAATATCATGAAAGATCTGAAAGTTTCTAAATGTTAAGATATTTCAGAATATCTGCATGCTTAGAATTGAGTGGGTAATACATTCAGATATTTGAATTATTTGTTAATCTTCATTCAGATGTGTGGGTATTGTACAGACACAGTGCAAATGAAAAGCTAAGAAGAGTATTAGGGACTGTATCAAGAGAAGGTTTTTTTTTTTTTTATCAAGAGAAGATGGTATAAGAAAAAAAAATATGTGTGAATAGAAGCTTTTTATTTTTCAACTTTAAATTTGTATATCCAGTATTTTTCCTAAAGTATTTGAAATGTGACATATCTACTTTGTGATCCCAACTCCACCCTCATTTTATGCTGGGCTTACTGACAGATTTGCTCATTTACTTACCTTTCTAAGCAGAACAAGCTGTGATACATCTCTGAGTAAATTACATATGCTTTTACTCTATTTTCCTTTCAAACATTGATATTTTTGGAAGGTGGGAGATAGCTGGAGAATTACAGTATATGTAATTCTTAATAGTTGACGAGTCTACTAACAATATCCCTTTAGTATTGGCTGTATTTCTGTTCTAAACCTGATCCAAAGATAAATGAGGCTACATTAAATATTTTAAATGCCTCTTTTTACCAGCTTGGCAATCCCTTTTGCCAGTCTAAATATCTATGTTCCCTCCTCAGATTTTCTATTCTGGTTTTTTTCTGAAATAAGAACTTGCTGTGACCTTGCTTACATGGTCAAAAAAGCCTAGCAAGCTTTGTGACATTGAATGAGAATCTTGAAAGCCACTCTGTTGATTAAAGAAATTTACTGGACAAGAGGATTTGTTTTCCCTTCCTGACTTAAGTTCAATTTTCCCCTTCATTTGCTAAAAGGTTTGCTGTCTTAAAGTGCGGAATAGATCTTCGCCCTTCACCATGCTTGGACAAAACAGACATTGTGAGTCCATGGTTGACTTGTTGTTCTCCATAGGGGCACCATGCAAACTTTAAAACATGGCTGAAATGAACGCGACACTTATACTGATGACAAACTCTTCTCTATATATCAACTAAAAATATAAACATGCCTTATGAAGTTTGGGATCACTGTCGTCGTCTTCTCCTAGCTAACCTTGGGAAATAGTTGCTTCCCATGGGGAAAATGAAAAGAGATGAAGGTAGTAATGTGTACAATAAATACTGTGCTAAACATTTTACATATCTGATTGCATTTATACTTCAAAACAATTTTGTAGTGAGCAAAATATAGATGAGAAGGCTGAAAGTTGACGTGGTTCAAGTAACCGTTCATAATTACCCAGATAGTAAGTAAAACTATTCAAGATGTTGGAGGAAACAGATAGAAGAGAAAGAAAAAGTCATAGCTCAGTTGTCCAGGATAATCCTGATTTCAAAAATTCTGCCTCCTCATCAGAATATATATTCAAATATATATTTTCCAAACATGTTCTATGAGAAAACACATGTATATAGATAGCATAAGTATCCTATCTATTGGATCTTTATAATTGTTAATAGGCAGAGTTTGTTTAATCAACCACTATAGAAATTGGGAGAAAATATTTTATTTCTGAGAGGAGGATGCTTGGGCATACCAACAGTGTGACTGTAACATCTATTATCACGCTTATCACCAGGGCTGATTCAGCCATTCTGGCTTGCATCATCTGACACTATCTGTGACAACTAACCTTCAGACAAAAATTCTGGATAGGTGGTGACATTTTCATGGATTAACGGAACCTTTTACCCTTTATCTCAATGTTTTTATACACTTGGGGAAAGCCTTGGTTGCCCTATCTTTTCCAGGTTTTTAGTGTGTTCTTAAGCAACTGGGGCTTGACAGATACCACATCAACCCATCATTACCTTGAAAACAAACCATATCAGAATGATAGGAAAGTGACTTGAAGTTGGGTAATTATTAAGTCAAATGGTCATCAAAGGTCCAAGCAACACTGATATTTGCTCTGTGTTTGATTTCAATGCTGTTAGCTCACAATTAACAAAGTCTCTCAAAAATTGAAACTTTCAGCTTTGGAAACAGGGTGGTAATTCATATACAATATTAGATCAGAAATCAAAAGACCTGGGTTCAAATTCCTATTTTACAATTAGCTGGCCTTGAACAAATGATTTAACCTTTTTGGACCTTGATTATCTCTTCTGCAAAATGATGGGGGTGGTGGGCTGGGAAGGGAGACTGGACCACTTTTGGGATCTCTCTTCCATCCTGATGTTCTGGGAAATGTTCCATGAAAGAGAATCAAGATTCCTCAAATCTGTTTCATTTCATTCCAGAAGTGAATTGTTTTTTTCCTTTAAGAAGCATGTTCTTTGTGTTACCTATAATTTTGCTATATATGATTGTGTTAGTTATCTATCACTGTGTAACAAATTACTACACACAAAGCATCTTAAAAAAAAAATACTTATTTCAGTTTCCTTGAGTCAGGATTCTAGGCATGGTTCAGCTGGGTCCTTGGCTCTGGGTCACTCAAGTTGTCATGAGGGCTGTGTATTCCTCTGGAGGCTCTACTGAGGACAAATCCACTTCCAACCTTATTCTGGTTGCTGGCAGATTTCATTTCCTTACAGCTGTGTGACTGAGCGTTTTATCTTCTGTTGGATGGAGGTGCTCCTTAGGTCCTAGAGGCTGCCTAAGGTTCCTAGACCTCATACATTTCCTTGCCATGGGGACTTTCCAACACGACCACTTACTTTAGCTCACAAGGAGAATCACTAGCTTCAATCTCTTAAAACAGTCTTATGTAATGTAATCATGGAAGTGCCGACCCTCACCTTTGCCACATTCTATTGGTAAGAAGTAGGTCACAGATCCTGCCTACGCTCAAGGGAAGAGGATTATACAAAAGCATGGACATGAAGATGTGGGGCTCATAGGGGTCCCCTGAGAGGAATCTGCCACAATAATACTAATAGTAGATAATAGTCTTGAGCTTTCACTTTGTGACTGGTGCTTTCTATGTGTTGATAATCATTGCTTATTTAATATTAATGTGGTAATATTTTTGGAAACCCTGGTGGTGTAGTGCTTAAGTGCTATGACTGCTAACCAAAAGGTTGGCAGTTCAAATCCCCCAGGTGCTCCTTGGAAGCTATGGGGCAGTTCTACCTTATCCTATAGGGTTGCTATGAGTCGGAATTGACTCAGTGGCAAAGGGTTTGTATTTTTGGTTTTTGTTAGTACCTTTATTTTATCTGCGGAAAGGCTGGGTCTTAAGGAGGAATAGTAACTTGACCAAAGTTACACAGGGTGAGAATATTCTTATGTTTCTATGTTTTGGTTTTCAGAACTTATACCACTGAAATGGCTTACATTCTCCAGCTATTTCACACATAGCTAGGGCTATGGCTAAGCAGCATGGCTTTGATTATGCCTTTGTTGTCCAAATAGCTAAGCTTTCCTAGAGGTATTAAATAAACACAGAAGTAACATATATCTTTATTTAAAGTAATCAAGGTATTTTTTTATAGGCATGAAGGGCATGATGACATTAGAGAAGGCAGGCAAGGCATGTGTGCACAAGTGCTGGTCCGTGTAGGTGTTTCACTAGCAAATTCTAGTGCAGTGGCAACACAAAGAGAAGGTACATAACCTGATACTGTCTGCTGGGGCTATTCAGCCCACTACACCTCAAACATTTGGGCACTTTACTTTTGACAATCCCAGGCACCTTTTTGGACACTTCCTTTGAATATTTAAGGATTTGATTTTTCTATTTGTTCCTGTCAAATTCTGCTCGTAAGACCCAGTAAAGGAGATAGTATTAAGGGTGGCAAGGAAACCTAGAGGCACAGATGGTTAAGTTCTCAGCTGCTAACCAAAAGGTTGGCGGTTAGAACCTACCCAGCAATTCTGCAGGAGAAAGACTTGGAGATCTCCTCCCATAAATACTATAGCCTAGAAAACCCTGTGGGCAGTTCCACTCCATCACTTGGGGTCGCTATGAGCCAGAATTGACTCGATGGCACCCAACAACAATGACATTAAGGATGGAGTCATTGAGAGGCTTTTCCTCTGGAATTTTTTTAGATTCAATCTTTCCACCTCCTGCATTCATAGACAAAAGTGCTCCCAGCACAAAAGTAGTTGTAAGATACCATTGCTTTCCTTTCAGAAGTAGCTGAGCCCACAAGAGACTTGAAAGTTAGTAGTAAAGGGATTTCTTCTGCTTTTCCCACCAAAGCAATACGTGAAACTGGATTTGGGTTCATTAACACCAATGAGAAATACCGAGTTAGTCTATTTTTCAATTAGCTTTCTTTTAAAAAATTGAGAGGTTTGTCTTTGTCACATGGTATGTCATGATTAATCAGATATATTGGATGGGCAAATGGTTTAAGAGTTATTGCAATTTGTCACATCAGACATGGCTTATCGTGAATTATTAATACCTAAATGTAAAATTAGTAAAACTGGGCCTGGCTTCTGTTAAAGAGAGTTGTATGTTATCGGTAGTAAGTTTGAAAGAACCCCCACAGGGGTAGTTTAAACAATATCAGTTTCTCCTTTCCATTTCAGTATCAGGGCATTCTCACATGATAATTAAGTTGAAGAAATCTTCGTTCAGCAGGAAGGCAAATAACCATCCCATTGAGAGAAGGAGGTTTCAGGCTTCATTAACATGGAGACCCAGAAGGTCACATAATCTAGAAAGGTGCTGGGTTTTTTATCCTAACCAAGGTGGAAGTTCAGGAATGTATTTATTTGTCATGCATTTTATTTGCAAACCCTAAAATATATTTATACTGGTTTTCTTAGCTAAATTTAGTAACTACGCTGTTGTATTTTTAAAACTTACGTCATAAACGCTGGTCCCTGCTTCAGAGCTGGATATAATTATAATTATAAAACAAAGCAAATTATAAAATGGACTATAATCACGTTCGCATTAATGTCTACACAAGAATAACAATTCATGCACGCACATTGAGGCAATGAAGGACATCAGATCTTTTCTGTTTCTACTTCAGTAAGCAAAGGCCTTTGTCTTGTGTGTCTATCATTAACACCCACTTGGTGATATCACAGGTGTTTGTCACAATCAAAGAGAGGGTATTTTACCAAAAGGATAGTGCAAAATCTGTCAGGGGCAGTGGCTGCTACCTCATATTTGGAATCCATCCTGGTTCCAACTGCTTATCTCAATCCATTCTAAGGATATAACCACGCCTAGCTGGGAAGGATCCTAGCTGTCAGTTAGTCCAGCAGGCTACCTCACAAAGTCCTGTCCTATCCCTAGCAGACCAGTTTTACACATTTAATATCTACTAAAAATTAAACTGTTCCATATATAGCTATAAACAGACATGTTCTCATCTATGTTAATTGTTTGACAAAATCATTCCCCTAAAATATTCATCAGCGTATGTTCATTGCCCATTTTATTTATTCTGTACATATTGAGAGCCCGTTATGCAATTAGAGTGCTACTAGACAGTGAGATATTTAGAATAATGATAAAATGTTGAGCCCAGTAGGCAGAGAGATTACAATATATTTGGGGAAAAAAGATGAAAATATTCAGAGATGATACATAATTTATAACAAGTTTTGGGCACGTACATTCCATTTTCTTTAGAAATTTAGAGGGAGGGGGTCAGCAAAGGCTGGATTATCTCCTAAGCCTTTATGCAAGAATTAGATCTGAGCTTGAACTGAAGGAGGGCTAGGATTTTGGTGGATGAAGGGGCAAGAGAGAGAATTCTAGGCAAGAGGAACAATATGAGGGAAGGTTTGGGCTGTAAAAATGCTGTAGGCAACAGAAGATGAAAATATGAACCTGACTTGTTGAGGAAAAAATCACTTTAGGTGGAGAGGATAGAGTCAGCTGGTGGAAGGCTTGGAAAATGGTTGGACTGGACAGTTAGATTCCATGTGGCAGTTGATCTGGAGCTCTGGAAAGTTCTACTGTGCTCCAGAGTTGGCATGATGAAAATAGGGGTTTACCCTGCAACACTATAAGGGCTTAAATTTGAGACATAAACTCATATATGACTCTGACTGACACATAATTTCTAGGCCTAGGACCAAGGAGAGACTCTTCTAAAGTAGCTTCCTTACATTCGGGAGGAATTGATACAATAAGAGCTTCTTTTGTTCTGTGCAATGGACGCAGACTAAATAATAGGGTAATACAAGAAATGTCGTTAGGTGCCTTTGAGTTGGTTCCAACTCAGTGACCTTATGTACAACAGAACAAAACACTGCCTAGTCCTGCACCATCCTCATAATCATTGTTTTGCTTGATCCCATCGTTGCTGCGACTGTATCAATCCATCTCATTGAGGGTTTTCCTCCGTTTCGCTGACCCTTTACTTTACAAGCAATACTCACCGAATATTTATTTTCAAATCCATCAGAAGAGACATAGTGGTCTCTTGCTCGCTCCCAGATAAGTACAATAATAAGTGAATATTATAAATATGTTTTTGTTGATGTTAGGTGTCATCAAGTTGGCCCCAACTCATAGTGACCCTAGGTACAACGGAAAGAAACACTGCACCATCCTCACAATTGTTGCCACGTTCAGCCTATTGTTGCAGCCACTATGTCAGTCCATCTTGTTGAGGGTCTCTCTCTTTTTTGCTGACCCTCTACTTTACCAATCATGATGTCTTTCTCCAGGTACTGGTCCCTCCTGATAACATGCCCAAAGCACATGAGTCAAAGTCTCACCATCTTCGTTCTAAGGAGCATTCTGGCTGTACTTCCTCTAAGACAGACTTGTTTGTCAGTGCCTCTGGCAGTCTATGACATATTCAATATTCTTTGTAAGCACAATAATTCAAAGGCATCAATTCTTTGTTTTTCCTTATTCATTGTCCAGCTTTCACATGCATATGAGACGATTGAAAATACCATAGCTTGGATCAGGCACACCTTTGTTCTCAAAGTGACATCTTAGGTTTTTAACACTTTAAAGAGGTCTTTTGCAGAAGATTTGCCTAATGCAATAGGTTGCTTGATTTCTTGACTGCTGCTTCCGTGGACATTAATTGTGGATCCAAGTAAAATGAAATCCTTGATAACTTCAATATTTTCTCCATTTATATATTATTTTAAAAAAGTCTATATTCTATACTATTTATAAATTTGGAAACCCTGGTGGTGTAATGGTTAAGAGCTATGGCTGCTAACCGAAAGATCGGCAGTTCAAATTCACCAGGCGCTCCTTGGAAACCATATGGGGCAGTTCTACTCTGTCCTGTAGGGTCACTATGAGTCAGAATTGACTTGACAGCAATGGGGTTTTTTTTTTCTTGGTCTCATTTATAAATTTAGTTTATAATAAATATGTATAATATATAAATATAAGTGACTATATCATAATATCATATAATATGAATGTATTATAAATCTATAGATATTTCTTACTGACCCCTTTTTAAAATTTGTCTATGAAGCTATAAAAGCTTATATGATTATGCCTTCTCATCAGTGAAGCCTAGAAACACATGGGCTGTGATATTTTGAAAATGATCACTACTGGACATGCCTCAGTTTTAAACCTGATATATATTTTATGGATTTTTATAAGCAAAAGTAAAACATCTTTTTGGAAGTTGTCATCAAAATAGATTTTCTCTCATTAGAAATGGTACAATAGATTTTATATCGGTTAGAATGCAACTGGATTCTCTTCTCCATAATGGACTCTCAATGTACTTATACTTTGCTTATAGTGATGGTACAGATGATAATATCAGTAGCAGACATATTCATATTACCAAATATTATTTCTGAGACTTTGATATATGCAGTCAGTTAATCCTTCTTTTATGATTTCTATACAAGCGTGTTTCATCAATTTAACAAACATGCAATCAAGGTGCATTGATAATTACTTGTGATTGGAATGTGAAAGATGGAAACAAAGAAGAAGGATCAATAGTTGGAAAATATGGCCTTGATGATAGAAACAATGCCAGAGATCACATGTAGAGTTTTGTAAGACAAATGACTTATTTATTGCAAATACCTTTTTTCAACAACATGAATAGTGACTATACAGGTGGATCAGGCTGAATGGAAGACACAGAAATCAAATCGACTACATTTGTAGAAAGAGAAGACAGAGAAGCTCAATATCATCAGTCAGAAGAAGGCCAGGGGCTATCTGATGAACAAACCATCAATTGCTCATACGCAGTTTCAAGTCAAAGCTGAAGAAAATTAAAGCAAGTCCACAAAAGCCAAAGCTCGACCTTGAGTATATCCCACCTGAATTGAGGGACCATCTCAAGAATAGATGTGATGCATTTAACACTGTTGGCCAAAGACCGGGTAACTTGTGAACTGACATCAAGGACATCATACATGAAGAAAGCAAAAGGTCATTAAAAAGACAAGGAAAAAAAGTCCAAAATGCATGCCAGAAGAGACTCTGAAACTTGCTCTTAAATGTAGAATAGCTAAAGTGAATGGAAGAAACGATGACATAAAAAAAGCTGAACAGAAGATTTCAAAGGGCGGCTCGAGAAGACAAAGTATTATAATGAATTGTGCAGAGACCTGGAGTTAGAAAACCCAAAGGGAAGAACTCCCTCTACATTTCTCAAGCTGAAAGAACTGAAGAGAAAATTCAAGCCTCGAATTGCAATATTGAAGGGTTTTATGAGTAAAATATTGAAAGATGCAGGAAGCATCAAAAGAAGATGGAAAAAAAAAATATACAATCACTGTACCAAGAAGAATTGATCGACATTCAGTCATTTCAGGAGGTAGCATACGATTAAGAACCAATGATACTGAAGGAAGAAATCCAAGCTACACTGAAGGCATTGACAAAAAAACAAGGATCTGGGAACTGGTGGAATACCAACTGAGATGTTTCAAAAAATGGATGCAGCGTTGGAAGTGCTTACTCATCCATGTCAAAAAATTTTGTAAACAGCTACCTGGATAACTGACTAGAAGTGATCCATATTTGTGCCCTTCCAAAGAAAGGTAATTCAACAGAATGTGGAAATTAGTGTCCAATATCACTAATATCATGTGCAAGTAAAATTTTCCTGAAGATAATTCAAAAACGGTTGCAGCAGTATATTGACAAGGAACTGCTGGAAGTTCAAACTAGATTCAGAAGAGGATGTGGAACGCAGGATATTATTGCTGGTGTCAGATGGCTCTTGGTTAAAAGCAGAGAATACCAGAAAGATGTTCACCTGTGTTTTATTGACTATGCAAAGGCATTGGGCTGTGTGGATCATGACAAATTATGGATACCATTGCGAAGAATGGGAATCCCGGAACACTCAATTGTTCTCATGTAGAACCCGTATATATATATATATACATATAAAAGAAAAAAAGACATTTGCTCCAACAGAATAAGGGGACATTGAGTGGTTTAAAATCAGGAAAGGTGTGTATCAGGGTTGTATCCTTTCACCATACTTAATTCAATCTATATGGTGAGCAAATAATTTGAGAAGCTAGACTGTTTGAAGAAGGCAGCATCAGGATTGGAGGAAGCCTCATTAAAAACCTGTGATATGCAGATGACTCAACCTTGCTTACTGAAAGTGAAGAAGACTTGAAGCACTTACTGATGAAGATCAAAGAATACAGCTTTCAGTATGGATTACACCTCAACATGAAGAAAACAAAAACCCTCACAACTGGATCAATAAGCAACATTATGATAAACGGAGAAAAGATTGAAGTTGTAAAGAATTTCGTTTTAATTGGATTCACAAACAATGCCCACGGAAGCAGCAGCCAAGAAATCAAGTGACTTATTGCACTGGGCCATTCTGCTGCAAAAGACCTCTGTAAAGTGTTAAAAAACAAAGATGTCATTTTGGGAACTAAGGTGCATGTGACCCAAGCCATGATATTTTCAATCACCTTATATGAATGTGAAAGGTGGACAATGCCCAAAGAAGACTGAAGAAGAGTTGATGCCTTTCAATTATGGTGTTGGAGAAGAATATTGAATATACCATGCAACGCCAGAAGAATGAACAAATCTGTCTTGGAAGAAGTACAGCCAGAATGCTCTTTAGAAGCAAAGATGGTGAGACTTTGTCTCACGTATTTGGGGCATCTTATCAAGAGATACCAGTCCCTGGAGAAGGACATCATGCTTGGTAAAGTAGAGGGTCAGTGAAAAAAAGAAGACTCTCAAAGCGATGGATTGACACAGTGACTGCAGCAGTGGGCCCAAGCATAACAACAATTTCGAGGATGGCGTAGGACCATGCAGTGTTTTCTGCTGTTGTACAAAGGTCATGGGCATGAGTCAGAACAGATTCAACGACACGTAAAAACAGCAATAACAATAGACAAATATACTTTTGTCCTTCTTCGTATGGTATTATGGCTAGACTGTTCCTCCTAATAGTGTTGTTTTTTTTTTTTTTTCCTCACTGAGATCCTATTTTCTGTAGAAGATGTTTTTCAGTAACAATTCTTTTTTTTATCCAACCAGAAATATTCGAAATTTTGGGTTACGTTCCCAAGGGGAAAATATATATAGTAAACCTAATCTAATATTAGTGGGGTTATTTTAATCCCACTGAAACACCTTAGTGATAGCTAATATTTTTATCACCTGGTCCCTATTCAGCTGTTATTTCTCAATCCCTAAATAGTTATATAAATTAACAGTAGAATCATAGATTGTTAGCTTTAGATTACTCCTTCCAGGGGTTCTTAATAGATAGCCAATAGCCACAAAATTTGTGGCATGCATATTATTAGATTTTGTTCAAACATGTACGAGTCTGTAGGTTGATATAAAGCTACAGCCTTTTTCACCTGTATCCTGAACACTTCCTGCCACCTTTCACTCAGCAGATTTACACCTTGATGTTAACCTCCTGAAAACACCTGTGTTTGTGTCTCCAAATAGATTCACATCTTTGTTTGATTAAAACTTCTTGGACTTCGAGTGGGTGAAAAATCATTTACAAAGTATTTTCTGAAATCTAAAAATATGGATTCTCTCCTTGGCTCAGAAAATATCGAGGATGACAGTCTCAACATTTTTCACCGCACTCGGATTTACATGATGTTTTCCATGTGCGTAATTCATTGCCATCCATTGCCAGTTTATACGTAAGGAAAACTTTAGAAAGTTGTATTTTATTGACGTTGCACCTGTGATCTAAATTTAAACAAGATCTTGAAGTTAATACAAACTACTTGAATAAATCATTTTTTGTTATATATACATATAATTAATTTTACCATTTAGAAGATCTTAATTTTAACTGAGATTAGAAAAAGGCACTTAAAATTTTGATTTCTCTGTGATCACACCTGGACTCACTGGATGGCATGCTCTGAGGCTTCCTGAGATGCCCTCACTTGGCTGGCTTTAGTGATTTGGACCTAGTTCCATTAGGATGCAAAGCTTGTAATATTTGAAACTGTGAATGGGCCAAACTTTTCAGTGTGCCCAGGACTTATTTTTCTTCTAGGTTGCCTTATTGTTAAGGAATTAATACCTTTTTCAGGGAGAAACTTTGAAGGATTGTTTTTTTGTGGCTAGCCCGCACTCAAAGCATTGGCACAGACTGGCAGAGGGAGACAGCCTGAAGGTGCTGGAGAAGTACACGCTGTTCATGAACTGCATGAGTACAGTGGAGACTAGCTCTAGATCCTCGTCATGAGACCTCTTCAGAAAAGTAACCATGGAACCCCAGAGTTCTGCAGCCCAGTACTCCATTCTTACCACTTCTTCCCACACTGATAAATCATTTGAACACAAAAGCAGAGAAAGCTTCTAAGAAAAGCAAGACGGCAAGAAGACAGTGAGACATTAGGAAAAACATTGGTTCTAGAAGTTGAATTCTAGGCATGTAGTACCAGGATGGAGGACTTTTATTTAATTTTATAGAAAAACGTTCGGGTTATTTTACACTGAAATGAGAAATCTCATTTGCAGCTCAGCCCCGGAGGGACTGAAAGGAACCAGAAGAACTCATAAAGACAAGCATAATAGAATTAGTAAGAAAAAGACCGAAGACATAAGCCTTTATTGTAGGAACTCCGTGCTAAATTTTAGCATTGATGAAGAGTGAAATGTCGATACTTATCCAAACATTTGTGCCTTCAGGGTCTGACAGCTGAAGGATGGTGCCTTCGGAGGTTCACACTGCCTGGGTTGGTTATCTGCTTTTTTCAGGAGACAGGGCCACTCTGATAGAAGAGGGAAGAAAATCGTGGCAGGGCAGCAGTTCCTGAACTCTCATCCATAGATGTACTTCTCAGAATGTATGTTATAACACTAAAGCAGAATTAAGGACTGAGCCATAATCCATACGGTTAGGGATCGGTAAATCATTTGATAGTGAGGGCCCAAATGCAAGGTTTTTTGTTATGTATTTATGGCTTGAATAATCCCAGGTGGGATTCTCGATCTAGGGGCTCAATTCATACGCAAGCAGAAGGTCACCCATGAACATGGATTACAGTATAAACTCGTAATCAAATTGTTTCATAGTTGATTCTTTGTCTTCTTTTATGAAGGTTGATTGCTACAAAATAATTTAGACTGAAAATGTAGCTGCTGCAGCAATTTAAATAACTGTACCAAAGGGAGCACGATCTACTTATTTCCACTGAATCGTCATAGCTATTGCCAGGGTAATATTTGCAACACCTATTTATTCTGTAACTGGGTAAAGATGGTGTTGACCTAAGGCTAAGGCAGGGTCAGGTGCTGATGATTTAAATCCCCAAAGGACTTCATTCGTTTTTCTAATTTATTGTGGTGAACTGATTTTTTTCTGGTGTTTCTTTCCTAATAAGATCAATGAATTTTTTTAAAGGTATTATTTTTTAAAGGTATACTAATGCTGCCAATGTGACAGTCAGAGAGAACAGAAGTATTATAGATATCCAGGGAACCAGGCTGAGCATTTTATGGACTACAGAACATCATGCAACTGTAGAAATGGTAGCAGTCATGAGAAGATATCTCCCATGTATTGTTTACAGCTTTGTAGTAACTAATTAGCCTTCCCATTTCTGAAACATGGAAATGTACGTTGCAATTTGCTGCAAAGTAAAAATGTGATTTTTTTCCTTGATTTTAATTTTTCTCACCTGTGAACACATTTTAAAATTTGGTCTTCTTGACAATCTGATAATAACACCAATGCCTGCATACACATGGAGAACATTTATGTAGAGTCCTTCCTTTTAGGAGATTGTCTTCATGAACTGGTGCCAATTAGGATGGCCAAATTTTTATTTATTTCATGTTCAATTGTTCATCTTCATTGTGGTTTTCAGCATCATGGTTGTCTTCCTTATTCTCACCATTATCATTATCAGCGACATAACCATCCTCAGACCTTAGGTCTCCTGATTTAAAATGATCCACCTGTGCAAAACCAGATCTGTTAGGACCAAAATATTTAGTCTCTCTGTTTCGCATGAAGCTGTTTTGGGTTCACATGTAAATACTGGGTCCAGTGTTTTGAGTGTCCAACACGTAGCTTGGTTCTAAAGGTGAAGCCGCCAACACGAAGCACTGAATGTTCTGGCCCTACCATATTTACAGACTTGGCCATAGTCTAAAATTTAGAGCTTTACTCGTGGGTTTATACTTGTGCAAGACTGTAGATAGAAATGAGATACATTTTTTTTTTTAGTTGTCCTTTTTTATTTGAGTGGATCATCCATACAGCCATGCAAATGACTATGTCCTGTAAACACCAGCCACAGTGGTGACTGGGCTATCTGAATGTGCCAATTGGAATGACTACATTCATGGTCATGCTCATTTTGAATGGCACAGAGAGACGAGGGTTACATTCTTGCCAAGGCACACTACTCCTGGATCTCTTATTCTGTTGCATTTTCATTTAAACTTCCTTTTCAATGTTCAACCCCAATTGCTCAGTGTAATCCCCCTGGAAACACGTTCTCCTGTCCCTTTATGAGTAAAACAATTAAACCCTTGCACCCATCCTTCTTTTTCCGCCTCCTCAACATGTCAGGACTGTTGCATCAACAATCCATTCTAGGAGAAAGGTTCTGTTCTTTTCGTATTTGAATAAAAGATTCCTGGAGAAATGGGTGATAGACTTGGTGACAAACGAGAGAAGATGCAATTGGGTACCTGAAGGAAGGAGTGAATCTTTACCATCATCTATCACAACTGATTAGCTCCAGTGTGAGAGAGACAGAGACAGAGGGAGATCAGAAATAGCAAATGAATTCTGGAAAGTGGATGGGCTTCGCTGCCCGGTTTTTAGGCTCATCAGTCATTTTTGATGTGACTGATAGGTTGTTCTGTCACTCCTACATCCATCCCACCCACCAGAGAATCTGTAAGTGTGACAGGCATTCCCTTTTCCACAAACCTTTCAGCAGCAATTGCAGATTTAGTGCCGGCCCAAAATGTCTGAGATGCAGTGTCTGATTGTATGATGTTTCTATTCTAGTTTACCTTAGGAGAGAGAGTGTGTTTCCATGGTTCCTATCCATCTCTCCAGCTGTGGCCTTGCCAGTCCTTCCTTGGGGTGAATACAGGTAGCACGTCCATCATGTTCATCGTGCCCACACAACTGATAGTCTGACATTACATAAAACATTTACAGGAGGTGAGGTAAGGGTTGGGAAGGTCTATAAAAAATGTTGAAGCCATCCAAGTGTGAAATGGAAAGATGAAGAAAGTGTTTTCCCAAATCATTTATATTTGTCATCTATTCCAGGTCTCTTAATGTGTCTTCTGTTGGGTCTCTTCCTCCCGTCTCTGCTGCTTAGGCTTGATTTTCCTCTGGGAAAACACGTCTAGGCAGGCCACAGTTGCTAGGAAATTGGCACCCTTGTGTATACGTAAAACTCTGATAGCAAAGCATTCTGTTGGTATTGTTGATTCTCTAAGGGAATTAATAGCGTAGCTTTTGGGCACATACATATGAGCAGTTATCAAATTACATGGTTTATGTTTTGAAATGTGTGAAAGAGAGCATGCATGTTTCCATTCAAATGTAGCTATATCTACTATGAAGGAAAATCGCCCCACTGAATGTGACTTGAAACTCAATGATGTACCCAGATCATTTGCAACTTCAAACAAAATGGTGAAACAACTCTGTAAAGACAACAATCTTTTTTCCTGACCCTGATCCCCAGTTCAGTTTCTAAATTATGAGCAATAGGCGCCTGAATTTTGCAGATTGATATCACTCTGCAGTATATATTGGCTCTTTGTGTACCGTGTCTTGACTCACAGAGAGCTGTTCCTGGTGAACAAGGCATGCATGAGCTTCGGTGAGGAGTAAGGGAGGTAATAATCTTTACTGCATGCTTGCTGTGTGGCAGTGACCAATAGGATTCTCGTGTATATTCTTTTGATCCTTACAATATCTGTGTGAATTGGGCATAATTAGTTCTATCTTACACATATGAAAAGTGACTCCTGGACATGGTCTAATGGGACAGCAAATGGATCCTTCGATTCCTAGCTTGTCTCCTTCCTCTTCTGTTATTCGATGATGCCTTTACTGTCTTCCATCTCCTTTAGCTCATCCAGCACCATGTGCCTGTATTAATGGTTCACTCATCCCTTTGCATGATATTCAATGGCCGTTCTCTTTTGGACCCACCATCAGGAACTTCAGTTTAACTCAATCTCTTGGCAGTTTAGCCAGTTAGAAGATCATACTGTAAAATAATGAGATTAAGACTTAATTAAGTAAACTAGAAAGTGTACATACAAATAAAGGTTATAGATATTCACATCAGAAGTTCACTCTGATCATTTTAAAATCACCCTTTATTTTTGACGCAAATGGTAGTTTTTTCAAGGCTTGATTCAGTATCACTTTTTTTTTTTTTTCTTCTAATTTTAAGAAGTTTCTGGGTGAGGGAATATATCTTGGCTCAAACATTTACCCACTGCTGTGATGTTGGATCATAGAGTTAACATCTCAGGTCCCCAGTTTTCTCAGCTGGAAAATAAGAATAATGATATCTATTTCAAAGAGTTCTCTGAGGATTAAGATGATATATTAAGATATAATATACCTTTAGCACTTAGCATAGTGCCTAATATACAGGGTGTGTAAAATAAATGCTGGTTTATTCACTCTAAAAGATGACATTGCTGAATCATTAAAAATTTCAAAGAATGTATAGTAGATTCTTTAAATCAATATCAAAAGAGAAATGTGAAATTGTCAAGGGTTAAAAAAAGAAAATATAACACATGCAAATTATAAAAGGGCCTGATTTGATTAGGGTAATATCTACGTGATTAAAAAGTCAGTTCTGTTACTTATATCCCGTTAGATTCATAAAGCATATGCTGGGTGGGCAATAAATAGTGATTCACTAATATTATGGTCTGTGGATACATTTAGTGTAGGATTGGCTGGAAAATCTGAGTACATATATGCAAGGACCTAGGGATAAAAAAGTCATTATTTATTATTGTTTTGTATACTTTCATGCTTTTATACATCAGTGTATCTGTTTTTGAATGGAAAGCCCTGGAAGGCAGAGACGGTTCCTCCCTACGTGTGGCACCAGCATGGAACCCACTGTGGTTATGTCTGAGCACCCCTCCTGTTCTCGCCATTTCATCTGAAACCATCTCTTTCTATGATCACCTTTAAGGATGCCTGGTTATTTCAATCCTTTTGACAACCTTGCTGGATTAATGGACAAATAATTAATTATTCCACATTCTGCTTCCCTACAATCAATTTAAGTAATTGGGGTAAATCCATCCTTTGCCAATTATTCCTTGGAAGATTGACTCTAAGAAAACCCAGTATATGGCAAGTTAGCTTTACAAGTAAATCAGGGGCCAGTGTTTGTATGTCCACACTGTGTTTCAAACCAGCACTTCCAGGGATACGCAGTGTTACAGTGTTAATGTTGTTAAACTGTATCATCGTAACAGCCATCATTTCATGTTTTTGTGGCGCTAACTTCTAATCCTCACACTATATTTTTAAATAAATACAGTTGGCACATTTATTTTTTCATTCTTCATATTCTTTCTTGTAGAAATTTTATTTTTCTGATTAGAAGGTTTGAACTTAGTATAATAAGCCTGCAGAGAAATGGCATAGGAAAGTAAAATGCTTAAATACGAGCCAACCCACAAGGAACCAAGAGAAGGCACCAACCAGCTCACTGTGCCTGTGATATGCATGTTTGTATATACCATGGATCAGTTTCTTTTTACTTTTTTTTTTTTTTTAATATGGCCGCTAAACCAAAACCAAAAACCAAACCCACTGCCATCAAGTCGATTCCGACTCATAGCGACCCTTTAGGACAGAGTAAAACTGCCCCCTAGGGTTTCCAAGGCTGTAATCTTTATGGAAACAGAATGCTACATTTTTATCCCATGGAGTGACTGGTGGGTTCAAACTGCCTACCTTTTGGTTAGCAGCCAAACACTTTAACCACGGCACCACCAGGGCTCCTCCTGTGGCCACTAAACCAAACCAAATCCGTTGTTGCCAAGACTTGACTCATAGCGACCCTAGAGGACAGAGTAGAACTGCCCTGTAGGGTTTCTAAGGAGAAGGCTGGTGAATTTGAAGTGCCGACCTTTTGGTTAGCAGCCAAGCTGTTAACCACTATACCATCAGGGCTCTATATGGCCAGTAAAAGCTTAAAATTACATATGTGGCTCTCATGTAATAAGAACCCACTGCATTATTGCTCTAGTTTCAGACCAGCTTAGATTCAGACATTGCTTCTGCCCTTCAGTAGTGGATTTAGGCAAGATTATGTAACAATTCTGAGCCTTGTATGCCAATTGTGAGAACTGGTTGAAGTGGCATGGAATGTGTACACAGTAGGTGCCTAGAACAAAGCTAGCGTTCAGTAAATGTTAGTTCCTTCCCAGATCTCCTTTATACATGTGTACATGCATATACACATGGATATGAATACGAACATGAACTTGTGTGTCTTAGTCTTCAGGGACAACCAGAATACGTTATTTAAAAAATCCTGTCATTCAAAGCCTTCCTTCCAAACCCCGCTCTGCCACTCAATGGTTATATAATCTTGGGATACAAATATACAATATTTTATACTTTATATAAATATATATAATATTTTATATAAATATATAACCGAATTTGTATCTGTACATAATAATGGCTACTTTCCAGGGTTGTTGTATGAATTTAGCCCTACACCTAGCACATTGCCTGACACGATATTGGGAACTCATAAATTGAAAATACCACCAGCATTTTTGTTATTACTATCATCATCATCATTGTCAAACAAAGCAGCTGGAAACCTCCCTGACCATGTGTATAATCTGTTGTTCCTTTTTGCTGCCCTACTTACTGAGAGCCAGTTTAACTGCCCTACAACTTTAAGCTTTCTACACTTAAACTTGATAATACCTTTCAGAGGTCAAAAGAAAATAGTCTGTGGGCTCACACTTACACAGTAAGGTTTTTAGTCCAGATTGCTTCCTAGAATGTATATTTTTTCTCCATTATCTGGTAGCAAAATTAATGTTAAGTACCATTTGCTGGTGTGATTTCAGTCTGAATGGGTCTTTCCTCTGTTTCCTTTCTTCCTCCCCTCTTACTTACATTGCCTTTGCCACATTCCCACATTTCCTCTCTCTCAATCTGCTTCTTTCACATGTCCTCGCCAGCATGTAGGACAAACACGTTGCTTCTAGTCCTTGAGGTAGTCAATTAAGATATCACGTTCTCAGGTCCCCCCCGCCCTTATGACTTGCTGTTTTCTGGCTCTGACTAGGCAACTGTATCCATTCAGAAAAAAACAAGCAAAAAAAAGCTGTGATATAATTTGCTTTCCCAATTTTCAGAGAGAACCCTCCCGGTTACTTGGGGGTTGAGTTTCCAACTGCATGGTGCCAGAAAGCTGGGGCTGCACACAGAGCTTTGTGCTAGGCAGGGAAATACTTCATTACACTTGTATTCCACGAAGACACTTTTGCTTCTTAACGCCTGTGATTTTAATTAAAACCTGGAAAGTAAAGAATCCTCTGGTTGTATTAATGCTTTTATTTCCTTTAGGATGGTGGAGTTTATAAACACTATCTGGGTTTATAAATTAGTCCACATGAGAATAATAAGTGCACAGTGCCACTCGGAAAGCAAAACTCTGTTGGCCCCATCTGTTCCCCTCCCACTTTTTGCGTCCATTGTTGTTTTATTCTTTGGAGAATCTCGAAGGAATAGTCCTTGATTTCCTTGAATTCTCTATCACCTATATCCTTTAACTGTGTCTCATTGGGCCTGAGTAGACTAAAACCAGGTTTTATTCTGTGTTGAGAAGAGGGGACATTAGTGGTTCATTTGGATTTGAATCTAAATGTAAAATAAATAAAAACCCAGCTATTAAATTCACATGAGAGAGGGTTTGTATGCCTATACATTTAGATTTCTTGGGACATTTAAAAGTTTCATAATACAAAATTGTCTGTGTTTACACACACACACACACACACACACACACACACACTGTTCCAAATCAGTGAGGACACCAGACAGACATGTGTACTTGTTTATACACAGTGTTTGATCGATGTATTGTCATTCTCCTTCAAGTTCATCAATAAATGTAATGAGATAAACAAATACAGAATTATACTTAGGATTTTGACAAACGGTACACAAAATTATATCATAAGATATGTCTATGCATGTGAAAGCGAGTGATCGATATTTTCAATTTCAGTGAGAACTATCAATTAGAGAAAATGATATAGAGGTCAAAACACACCAGGCACTGGACATAAGTCAGTTCTACAGACTTATTGGTCCCTGAATCCTTTTTGAAAGTAAGGCAATATAAATTATAAATAAAGGCAGACGTATTTAAAGAAGCAAGTGCTCTGTGGGGAAGAATAAACCCCTCAAAGTATCTCCTATCGATTAGGGACTTAGGTGGCTCCAATTCCCTGAGAGACTTCAGGAGTGGGGCTGCTTCTAGAGCTTGGAGTTGATTTTAAAGGTGTAGATACTTTATGCAGGTACCTTCTGAGCGCTCCTCCTCAGGAAGGCTGTGCAACTTTTTTGTTCGAGAGAATTTTCAGCTGCTGCCTGTGTCAATCCCACATATGGAAATAACTGGTCATGCAAAAAATGACGCTCTTGCAGGTATCAGGACGCCTGAGTGCCCATGCGAAGTACCTACACTGCATGTGGAAGTAGGACTATCCCTCTTCTCTGAATAGGGTATTGTGATGTCCAGGCTCATGTTGATCTGTGTGTCACAGGTGTGGGAGTATCTTATGTAGGAGGGTCATTGGCACTTCTTTGTATAAGCCTGGCACAAACAGACAGATCACAATACTGCTAATGGACATGCCTGTAGTGAAAGCTGCCAAAAGTGAACATATTTCCTCATAACAGAATATGCATAGAACAACAAACATATGCATGGCAGTATGATTTTAAAACTCTAAAAATAACCATAATTACCAATTACCAAATTATACTAGTATATACATTTATTATCAGAAAAAAGATTTATTTGGATCTATTATTCACCAAAGAAGTCCCTGGGTAGTGTGACTGGTTAATGTGCTTGGCTGCTAACCAAAAGGTTGGAGGTTTGTGTCAGCCTAGAGGTACCTCGGAAGAAAGGCCTGGTGATATGTACTGAAAACACTGTGGAGCACGGATCTACTCTGACACACATGGGGTCGCCATGAGTTGGCATTGACTTGAAGGCAACTGGTTTTATTCAGCCATGAATAAGTATCTCAACAATAGTGAAAAGAGCCTTCACAATCTTGATCAACATTTTGCTATGTTCTCCATCCAGTTCTCTCTCACTAATCTCTCAGTCTTGCCTGAATGTGAGCATTTTAGGAAAGCAGTAATAGTGATACCTTTCATATCGGTATTTTGTAGCACTTCACTATTTACAAAAAGCTTTCTTTTACATAAATTATACCCTTGTCATCAATCTGAGGTAGCTAGTAAGTTAATGTATGTGTGTGTAAGTATATGTGAGAGGTGAGAGTTTGGTCACTATGACACCAAGCTTGTATAAAATCTCAAAGAAAGGAGTGTGTCATGTGGTTTATATATCTCATGATCCCATTGAAACACAAGCCTATGTATTACCTTATCTTGAGTTTTTGGAACACATTGACCCAGGGATCATTTTTCCTCCTGTATTCTTAACTAGCCACTTATTCCCATGTTTATGAGTTGTAATTTTCCTCGAAATAGTAGAGAATTTATCCCCCAAGGATACAAAGCCTTTTATTCATATGATAGCAAGACTGTTAGTACTGTAATTACTTGTATCTCCAAGGAGCTCACAGTCTACCTGGGTTCTGAAGAAGCTGAAAAATAAGGGAAAATGGAGGCCAAGATTTTACCTTATTACTGATAATGGCTGAGTGAGAGGACGTGGCTTTGGAACAGTTTGCTGTGTAGGTTTGCTAACAAGGATTCCCTTATTTAGAAGACTTACCCCTCCTAGGGATGGCAGGATTGGACTGGCGCAGCCTGCCCTACAGAGGGCAGCTCTTGCATGATGAATAGCAAGGAGCCACGGTGGTAACTGTGTTCTCAATGGACAGGCTTCTTCCCAAGAGGAGGAAGGGTGAAACTGAGCCAACCAGTGTGTTTGTCTTTCAAAATTTAACCATCAGGTAACCCAGCCACACCATCTCCCCAGGGACAATATGCTTAAAAGGATAGAGAGAAGCCAGGAGCGTGCTTAGTGAAAACCACTCCATATGGAAACACAGATTAAAAAAATTAAAAAAAGGTATTCTTTTTTTTAATAATATATTTACCTATCCGGTTGTATAATTACAAAGTGACATGCTAGAAATGGGCAAAGGAGATATGAAATGGCTCCATTTAAAACAAACAAGTTCTCTCTTACAAGGAGGATGTTGTATTTGGATTTTCAGAAGATTGGTTTGTATTGGAATGGTTATGGACCAGAGAATTATTTTTGAGATGTTTGTGTATGTGTATAATGTACACAGTACATACACGTAATATAAGCATAAGATGTCACCTTGAAGACTAAGGTGTGCCTGACCCAAGCCATGGAGTTTTCAGTCACCTCATATGCGTGCAAAACCAGATGATGAATAAGGAAGACCAAAGAAGAATTGACACCTTTGAATTGTGGTGTTGGAGAAGAATATTGAGTGTACCATGGACTGCCAAAAGAACGGACGAATCTGTCTTGGAAGAAGTACAACCAGAATGCTCCTTAGAAGCAAGAATGGCAAGGCTACATCTCACATACTTTGGACATGTTGTTAGGAGGGATCAGTCCCTGGAGAAGGATACCATGCTTGGTAACATAGACGGTCAGTGAAAAAGAGGGAGATCCTCAATGAGATGGATTGACACAGTGGCTGCAACAATGGGGTCAACCATAACAACGATTGTGAGGATGACACAGGACTGCGCAACATTTTGTTCTGTTGCAAATGAGTCAAAACCGACTTGACGGCACCTAATATCAACAACATAATTTTCAATCTATTATCAAGCCTAGTTTTGACACATGGATGTTAACTGTTTGCGTGCATATTCACCAGTGTCACTCGGCCAGTGCTCAGCAGCTGTCTGTCCCATTCGTTAAGCTGACAAGCTCTTTCTGTGCAAGGTCTTTGCTGTCACCTCTGTATGATCAACCAGGATTGAAGGCTGGGGCAGAGAAGGCAGATGAATTGTCATCCCCTATCTTTTTTATATCTTTTGGAGCTCTGCAAGGGGATATTATTTAGATATCCTTTCGAATAGTTTAAACAGAAATGTCTGGTGGCAAAATGAAAACAAATGGAGAAGGCAGTGAGACCCCACAGGGGGCTCGGTTTCCTGCTGCCTCCAGCCCCCGTGGGAGCTGCAAGCTGGCACTTCTATCCGGAGGAGTGTGTGGAAGCCAGAGGAGGGAGCTGTCAGAATTAGCAGGGAGGGGGAAGGTGCCTTTGCCTGATAGTTTCTAAGCTCTCTGGGATTCTCGGAAATTGCCGAATGTGTTAGAGGTCATTATTCAGTCAGGTTGAGAAGATCTGCTTTTTGACTCCCAAAGGCTTCCAAATTCATCAACCAGTCTACTCCATATATCTCCTTTAGAAGCTCCACTGGGAACCCCACAAATGTAACAGTTCCATCCTTGCTGCTTTCCTCTTACCATCCACATTCAAGGGGAATCTGCAGAGAACACATTCGGCGTGATGGTTCACTTTCCAGCTGTTGAGTGGTGCGTTCTCTCCTAAAACCCGGTGGTTCTCAGTGCTGCCCTCTGCTGGGCCCCACCACGCCTGGTCTCTTTCCCTTGCTCGTTTCCGCCCCTCCCTCCCCATCTCTCTGAAAAGCAATACTAGAAATTGTCTAGGAGATTTCTTCGTGATACCTGGGGGTGTGAGATCACCACCGGGCTGGTAACTTTTCTTCACTGGGCCTGCTGCTTGCTGGGCTCTGGACATGGGATTAGCTTCATGGTCCAGGCTACTGTAACTGCCCCCTGAAAAACATGGAGATCAAGGAAGCCTGGTGGTATCAAGAGCAATGGAAGAAACGATTTGGATGGAATTTGTTTGAGTATAGGTGGAATAAAATTAATGTTTCACTAAAGGAGCAGAAAATTAGTTTTCTCATCAGATCAGACTTGATGATCGGGGCGAGGGGGGGAGGATATTTTGATCACTGACATTCCCAGCAGTCAACATTACAGATGTAGATCCCAGAATTTTGTTAAGATGCCCAAAAGCTTAGGAAGGAGATTAATGAAAGCAGAAAGGCTCTTGTTTCCTGTAATTTTGCCTCTGTCAGTGACTAGTAAATTGTTTGCTATTAAATTGATGACAGAAGTTAGGAGAATAGAATTCTTATTTACAGACCAGAATGCCATGTCAACAATGTCATAACATCCTAACTCAGACGTCTAAATCTCACTATTCCCTGTCCCCAAATAACAGAGGTAAAGGAGGATGCGGGACAAAGGCCGGGCAAAGGAAAACTTTCTACCACCACAAACAAACAAACAAACCTGTTGTCATTGAGTCAGTTCCGAGGAAAGAATCAGGTTCCTTCAACCCTAGAATAAGACTTCTAGCATTCTGGAGTTTTAGATCTATACTGTATCAAATAAAAAATTTATGAGCTGATTTAGTTTTCTCATTAGCTGATAGATATACCAAAACAAAAAACCAAACCTGTTGCTGTCAAGTTGATTTTGACGTGTAGTGACCCTACAGCAGAAAGTAGAACTGCCCCATTAGGGTTTCCAAGGGGTGGCTGGTGGATTCGAACTGCCAAATTTTTGGTTAGCAGTCAAGCTGTTTAACCACCGTACCACCAGGGCCCCACTCCAGCACATGAAAATGATTGAAAAGGCACCAGGAACAAAGAAGAAAACAACAACAACAATAATTTAAAGCTTTTCCTGGATGTTTGGTTTGTGTGTGTAGATGTGTATTTTTTCTCATCCTGAAAAAAAAAGAAAAATACTGTTTGTAAAACCCTTCCACACACACTAGCGTATGACATTTCCACAACAATATTGTGAAGTAAGTACTATTATATTTTTTTAGTTAATCTTTCTGCACTCTTGTTTCTACATTTGTAAAATGGGGATGATAATATTAATTTCATAGAATTGTTATGAAAAATGGAAGAAGATCATGTAAATTGCTTAGTACGTGTGTCAGTCTGGGTCATTTTTGAGAAGCAGACCGTGAGCAGGGATGAGGTGTGCAAGAGGGTTATGGGGGAAACACCTGTGAAGGATAGAGGAGGATGGGTGAGAAGGTGGAAGGAGGCTGCACATTACAGTGCAGGTCTGACTCCTGGGAACAGAGAGGGACCAGGGAGGCACAGATGGAGAATTGGGTTGGAAGAGCTTCAGACTAGTTCAATGCTGAGAAAGACTGAGTTCGAGCACCAAGCTGCCTGTTGGAGAAGTCCTGCATTGGCCCCTGGTCCTGATCCCTTTGCAGTGCTAAGTCATGGTCTGCAGACAACCTGGGGGAAGCCTGGCCTCAGTGCAAGCACCCTTAGAGCCAAAAGTGTGGCAGCTGGAGGCTCCTAGTTAACACCGCCCTCTGCTGCAGATTCCCTTCAAGCGGGACCTGAGAGGCACTTCCATGCCCCCGCCCCCCAGCACAGGTGCCTGGAATATAATGTGCACTTGAAATATATTAACTATTAGTATTATTACTCCCATTTTATAGGTGAGGAAGCTGCATCCAGCAACAATGTATGATTTGGCTAGGATCACTTGTAACAGAGGCAAGGCTTTAAACCTACATTTTTGCCTCTGGATCTTATGCTCTGTCAAGCACGACACACAGCCACTCTTTAACAACGTGCGCTTAATGCATTTCCCTTTTGTGAGAAAGTGGATACTAATTTTACTGGGAACAACAAAACCTCACCCTAAGCCCTTTGGGCTGTGCAACCTTGCTGCCTTGGAGAAAGCCCTGGTTTATTCCTGTGGCTTCTCAGGCCCACTATCTTGCCCTCCTCTCCTCAACAGCCCAGTTCCTGGGATTTGAGCCAAGCAAGCTATAAGGCTGCATCTCTGTTCTCAGGAAGCCACGCCATTCTTGGCTCCAGCATTTGGAGAAACAGCAGGCCTGGGGAGAGGTGTCGGTCTCTTCTGATAGCACAATACCTTGGACTATCATTGCATGGAATTTCTCACTTATTAAGTCTCCTAATGGTGTGCCAAGTTCTTTTAAACAGCTAAGTCACTTTCTACGGCCTCTAACCTGCTTTTCAATGAGCAGATTTTAATTTTCCTTTTTCACCTAAAAAAAAAAACCAAAAACCTTAAGATATGTGTGCTAACAAGTCATGTTAAATATCTGGAAACAGGTTTGCTGTGTGTGATTTTTCTTTGTTGAGAGAGAAGAACGTAACACAGCCACTCTCCAGTCAGTGTACGGGCTTACATTACAGCATGCTACCTTCTCATTATTTTGGCAGATGCCCCTGTATTACTGGTTCTTAAGCCAAAATCACCAACGGTGTGGAAGTTCTGCGTGTCGTCATGTTTAACTAGTTACAATATCTTACTTTTAAAAATAGAATTGGATATTCTTGAATCAGGCTATGAGAAGTTAAATGTGCCCGTGCATATGTATACACACACACACACACACACACACATACTCTGATATTTTGGCCCTGAGATATAAATGAGAGAAAAATGTTGAGGAGAGAAGTAATACAAATAGAATCTGGCCTCTGGTGGAGAATTGCAGCACCCCCTGTGTTAGAATGGCACTCTCCGTGATGACATTAGTAAAGACTGAAGGGCGTGCTCTCTTCCCCTTATTCTCATGAATAGTTTAGTATAAAGTACTCTAAATGGCCCAAAAACTGTTGAAAAACTTTTGGTAATGGACTTTTCTCCTAGATTACTGGCACACAGACAGCATATTTTTCCGTTGAGTCTCTTAAATCTACCACCAGAGTAGACTTTCTGAGAGGAGAAAATTGGTTTGTTTATGTGTTCCTTGCTTGTTCAAAAGGGGATGTGAAGTGGCCAGGGGAAGAGGTCACACTGCTACCCTTGCGTGATGTGCCCAGCCAACAAATCACTAAAAATTTGGTGGCGGTGGTGTTGCATGGCTCCAGAAGAAGCCCCAAAGAACAAATTAGGCCATCTGGGAATTAGTGATGGTTAAATGTGTATTTCTGACACTTTTTTTTTTTTTTAGTGCTCATTCAAAAAAGGTCTTAAAAATGAGATTGTATATAATACTAGCCATTTCCTGACATTCTTGGCCATATGCAGTATAAGCATCTTTGGTGGATTTCTAGAAATAGTCGGCCTAGAAAGAACACTGGGAAAACAACCAAGGCGGACCCAGCAGCCACTGTTGGTGTCGGGAGTGTGGTTGCCTCAAGGGCTCTGAGGATGGGAACGACCACAGCTGCACCTGTTGACTTTGGATTCAAAGGGAAAACTGCGCCAATGGCTTCTTACCTGCCCTGACCGTGATGTGTTTTATTCACTGTGTGTACGGAGAACCAGTGCTGTATCTCCAACTCGGCCCGTGGCTTCTGTTTCCAGGAAATTAAAGGATGGGCTGAAGGATTTCTTTCTTTAACCTCTCAAATTTTCTCTGGCACATTTTCGTGACCAAAAAACCATGTTTTTAGTTTGAACTGAGACTGAAGGGGAATTCAAATGGCAACAAATACCAATCACGATACCACAAAAATATGTCTGCACTCTAACTACATGGTGATCAAATAGGCAGGTTAGTCCCTTAGTTACTGTAATAGGATTTGACTCATATAATTTATTTATGTGACTTGTGCTTACTCAATGATTTTTTTTTTTTTTACCCTGAATTCTAATCCTCTATTTTCTTCCCCTACTATGTCCCTATATTAGGTCATCAATCTTGAAAATCACCAACACTTTATTTACTTTCTCTGAGGACCTTGGAAGTATAAGAAACAAATGAAACATCGCTCAATCACAGACCATGTGACTTAGTTTAAAGTATTCCATGATTATGTGAAAGGTTTTTAGTCTTCTCTCTTAGCTTATTACCTTATATGTCAAAAAAGAGGTTGTTGTTGTTGTTGTTGTTGTTGTTAGGTGCCGTCGAGTTGGCTCTGACTCATAGAGACCCTGGGTACAACAGACCAAAACACTGCCCAGTCCTGTGCTGCCCTCACAATCGTTGCTATGTTTGAGCCCATTGCTGCAGCCACTGTGTCAATCTATCTCGTTGGTCAAAAAAGAAACCATGTGTTTATTCAGTCATTTGTCATTTTCAACATATCAAACAAAATAACACGTAAGAATTCTGCAAAGGTGGATTTTACAAAAGACGCGGGTCACACAACCGATTTCACACAAGAAGAAATGAAAGCTTAGCGAGGGTAATTCACTCTTTCATATTCACCAGATCGAACTAGGTCTTCACTCTGACATCTGTCTTATTTTTCAGTTCGAATATTGCCTAAGTATTTTGTCTCTTGTGGTAGTTACTATATCTGTATAATTCTACCTTTGCCTTCACTGTAATCCATCCTTCCTGCAATACCCAGAGAAAGATCTTTAAAAAGGAAATCAGGTAAGGTCACTCCCTGCTCAGAAGCCTTCCTAAGGTTTCCCTTTGAGTGCAGAATAAAATGTAAAAACCCTTGCCCTGACCTCACCTTAACTCATCAGTGTGACCTCGCCTTATTTCGCCTTCTCCATCCTTTGCAAACTCAAGCCACACTGACCTCTTTTCTGTTCCTTGATTGCAACCTGCTTATTCTCACCTTTACAGACTCTCCTACGTTCCATTCTCTCTACCTGCACCTGTCTGTTGTGAGGTATTGGTGAGGATCGCTCTCTCTTATTCGCGTCTCAGTGCAAATGTCATATAATATTACAGGTGCGTTTGTCCAATCACGGTTCTTTATGGGACGCATAATCAGATATGATCTTTTTCATCTGCTCGCTTGCTTGCCTCTTTTATGTCCCTGCTATGCACACACACACCCTAAATGTAAGCCCCATGACAGAGGTTTTTGTCCCTTTTTGTTCTTTGCCCAGTCTCTAAAACCCAGGACAGTGCCTGAGAGTCTGATACATATTGGATGCTTAGTTTTGAAAGCAAAGTTCAGAACTCAAAGTTGTTTCTGCACGTAAAACCGTCATCATAAAACTACCAGTCTTGTATGAGAAGATAAATATTAATTTATAAAATAAAGCTTATAGAATATAATGCTAAGTGAATCAAATTAGGATATATGATTATATACAGTATTGCTGGAAATATATATGTAAGCAGTGCTCTGAACTAGACCAAATACTAAGAGAAATCACATTACGTTATTTTGTGTAGTCATATACATTTCCTCAGTTTTCTACAGTGAACTTACTTTACACTCAAGATAAAACCACTTTTAAAGAACAAAAATGGAAGTTTAAAAGAGGGGAGCTATTTCTGTTTTGAAAGGATTCTTCTCTAAATTCCCTCAGCCCTCCAGTGGGGGCTAATACTGATGATATTATGCTGTTCCAGCTCACGTGGCCCCAGTTTTCCTACATACCTCATGCGAAGATTTTGAGTTCCCGTCTTCGGGGTGCACTTCAGTTTATTTATATCTCACGGCCCTCGGCATTATGTGTAATTTTCTAGGAATGACATAAATGATGCACAGTAAAGAGGAATTACCTTCTTCTACTTTCTAGATAATTCCTAGATGCTCATTGCTGCCTAAGTTTGATTGGATTTTTTGGCAACTCATATTATGCAATTAGAAACCTGGGCCATTTCCTGCATAGGCACTGTTATTATTCCCGCACTCCCTCACCTCATACTTGTATATATATATTTTTTGATTCACAAACAAGACCTAACATTATATGTAAATACATTTCATTGATTTAGATTTGTTCATCCTTCTAGCATATTGAGTTATCTTTATCCCTGATTCTGTTACTCAGCTAATTTGTTTTTCTTGCCCCATATTCATGTTATTTGCAAATGTGGTATTTTCTTAATTGACCTGTTTAAAATGTATTGAATAGGGTAGGGTCAAGGACAAAGTCCAATGTCATGGTTATAAATACTTCCTCTTAGTTTGTACTGATCCGATCAGATGCACCCTATGTTTGCAATTGATCAATCAGTTACAAGTCCTGCTAATACCACGGTCTAGTCCACATACCTTGATGATTACCAGTAAAGAGGTCATGAGGGTGCTGGCAAGCATCCTGACAAAATCCAGAGAAACAATACCTGCTGCATTTCCCATGTATAGAAATCTTAACAATTGTATACGGGGGGAAAAGGGGATTATGAAAACTCCCAATTGGTTTGGTCTTAGTGAATCTATTGTGTCCCTTAATGAGTACTGCAGTATTTTCTAAGAATATCCAAATTTTTCAGTTCACGTAATTCACGTTTTATCTTCTGAAAATCAGAATACTTACCTATCTTTAGTCTTCATCACCATTGTACCGTTCTCTTCATCACCATTCTCTAATATTTCTTAAAAACAAAAACGCTCTTAAGAATTAATTTGCTTCCATTGCGAGGTTTATCAGTACCCCAACCTTGTAAATTATCTCAGCAGGAAAGCTCAGTATCATTTAAAACAATTGAATATCTTCTTCTAATTTCTTTACCCATCTTAAGTTACATTTTCCTCTGACTGATGTTTATTCTATTCTTTCATTCTTAAGAACATCATTCTCTTTAACGGAGAAGCCATTAAAAATCAAATTTAAATTGTTCTGCTTTCTTGCTGTCATTTTTCAGGATTATGACCTCGGTGGCAGAAATCTCCTTTCCTTATCCTACTTCTAACACAAACCTTAGAATTTTTTATTGGGCATTATTTCAAAATGGCAGCTCATCCTCTCTTCCTCACCTTGCCTTTTGTTTCAATCATTAGTTTGGTATATGTGTTTATTGTTACCATACCAACTCTCTCATTAATTAAATCAATACATTTATTGGGGATTTGGTTCCAACCAAAGTATTTTTTTCTAGGTGCCAGAAGGAATACAAGGAGCCCTGGTAGTTCGATGGTTAAATGCCTGGCTGCTGATTAAGAGGTTGGCGGTTTGAATTCACTCAACAGTTCTGTGGGAGAAAGATCTGGCAATCTGCTTCCGTAAAGATTATAGCCATGAAAACCCTATGGGACAGTCTACTCTGTTGCTATGGGTCGGAATGGACTCAAGGGCACACAACAACAACAAATGGGGAATACAGAGATAAACAAGACATAGCCCTGGCTTTCAAGGAACTTAAAAGATTTTCGAACTGGTGTACAGCGAGTCTTGTTTTACAGCCCGGATGGTTTCACTGAAGAGGCCATTAATTGTTCTTTACTAATGGTTTAGTACCAGAGGTGATACTCGTTGTAACGTTGCAACTACTGTGTATGTTATAAAATGTATTCATATGCGTTAACAAGTTTTATCCCATTTACCATGGAGTCACTCATTGGCTATATGCCTTACTGATAATTCTGGGCAAATTTTACAAATATTTCCCATCCTTGCTGTTTTTATGTGTTCATTGTTTTGGTAATAGTTGAAGAGAGACGAGAAACAGGGGTAACAACAAGCTTTACATTTAAAAAACTATCATATATTTTTTAATTTCCCATTACAAATCTCAGTCTGAACCCACCTGGAGTCATAAACTTTTAGGAAAAACTTAAACACTAAATTCTGCTGCTCGAATAAGTAGCAGAGTAAGGGCCACGTTAAGACAGTGGCCTGTGAATGGGAGTAGGTTGCTGATGAGTGTCGACAAGCTCTGTTTTCTCCATCTGCTTATAGAACATCCTCTAAAAGTAACCAGACTTATGAACCATGTTCAACAAGTAGACGGAATACACTCCTTTTCCTCCTTCGTCCTGAAAGAAAGCATGTTAGACACAAGTGAATGTAACACTGTTATCAAGTGAACCTTGATTTGAAACTGCTAAATTTGATTTTATTAACAAATTAAATCCATGCTTGAAAGTAATAGTCCAATGTTTTGAGAAGCTCATCGAAGCCCGTTCAAGTAGAAATTCTGATTAGTTTAGGCAATGGCTCCAGAGTGGGAAACAGAAATATTTTGTCTCCTTCACAGCTCCACGGTTCAATTAAAGTGCTCAAAAAGTTGAAATGAAAGAATTGAGAAATGTCAAGACTAAATTGTCAGTAAATATGTTTTTTTGTAAACATGTACATGTTTATGAGAAAAAAGTAACAACTTGTCCATATTTTTAATTACTTTTTCTGTTATCAGGCCATATGGCTCAGCTGTTATTTTTGAAATTGTGGTTACCATATCTATGTGATCAGAGCCCTGGTGGTGGAGTGGTTAAGAGCTCAGCTGCTAACCAAAAGGTCAGCAGTTTGAATTCACCAGCCACTCCTTGGAAACCCTATGGGGCAGTTCTACTCTGTCCTGTAGGGTTGCCATGAGTCGAAATCTGCTTGATGGCAACAGGTTTGGTTTTTTTGTTTTGGTATATCTATCTGATAATCAGAAAACTAAGTCAGTTTATAAATTTTTATTTGATACAGTATAGATCTAAAACTCAAGAATGCTAGAAGTCTTATTCTAGGGTTGAAGGGACCTGATTCTTTCCCCTGGTCCCATAAACCTTCTTGGACCTCACATTTTTGCTCTCATGCATGCATCTTCAATTTTTCAGGGCATAAGGCCAAATGCAAGTATACTTAAAACACCCTAGACCAACAATTTTATTAAAAAAGACAACATTCAAAATTAAAATTAAAAAAAAGAAGAACACCACAATTATAAATTTTATAAAAGAAATTGATGGAATCTATTTGGGATACATTATTTTCATGTTCTTCCATTGGCTGATGTTGGAAACCTCTCAACTTTATCAGCAACGGAGACATTCAGGGCCTCAGTGGTTGAGAGTGCCAAGCTGACTTATTGCTATTGACCTGTCATGCGTTACCAAAAAAAAAAAAAAAAAAATCCATTACTGTCAAGTTGGCTCCGACTAATAGTGGCCCTATAGGACAGAGTAGAACTGCTCCATTGGGTTTCCAAGGAGCAGCTGCTGGATTCAAACTGCTGACCTTTTGCCAGCAGCCTGAGCTCTTAACTGCCATACCACCAGGGCCCTATTGTGCATTACATCAGATACCATATAAAGTATACAAAAGTGAGCTAAGTGAATCCCATGGACCACTAGTAAAATTTGAACATGTCCTGCAGTTTCTAAGGCGACCAAGGCTTTCCTGTGAATTTTACTGCCAACAGAGAGTTAAATTTTCCAGTTACCAGTATATAATATCACTCAGTATACACAGGCATCGGCATGGAAGACATTAGACAGCCCGTTTGACACTCTGGATTCCCAGGGACATCTAGTCCAGGCAGCATAGCATTACAGGGTCATGAGACATGTTAGAAAAATAACCATCGAGAGGAAGGCAACATATTTTTCAAACTCTAGGAAAGCCCAATGCCTCCTTGGGAAATATTTCTAAAGCTCAAACAACTGCAATTTCTTCTCTTTTCAGGTGATCATCCTCTTGACGTTTAAAAATATAAGTACACGTTAAAGGCTTACTCAAAATGCAGCTGGCTGGTATAAATCAGGTGCTCAGTGATGGGCACTACGTTAGGTGGAATATTTCCACCCTTTTAGGAATGACCCATTTTATACTTTTCAGGGCCCTGTTTCTTCCACTTAAGAAAATATTTTATTACCCTGCTCCATGTAATTTGTCTTCTATGAATATATTTTCTATGTATGCAGAAGCTTTCTTTATATCGATTTATTCACCTCATTCTGTATTCACCGCACACTCATCCCATCTCTACAGAGCTTATTATAATAAACAGTGCAGTAAACATTAAGCAGATATTTCTAGGCATTTCCCTCTAAGGTGTTATTATTCCAATTTCACAGATGACGAAACTGAGGTAGGGAAAATAACCTATTTATAACCTCAGAGTAAATAATTTGAACTGCTGACCTTTTGGTTTGCAGCTGTGCTCTTAACCACTGCACCTCCAGGGCTCCAAATAAGGTTATAGCCAAGGAAAATTTGAGTATTCTGTTCATACCACAACAGTGTTCTAGTTACATATTTCCAGTCTAATTTCAAACTCAAATTTAATCCTGTTTACTTTTTTTTTGTTATCTAAGGCTGTGTTTACACATGACCAGTGAATTGATTGTATTTAAGATGCACATTTCTTCTCAGGTCTCTTAACAATCCATTTCTTCACCGCTGATTGAATGGGTTGTACATTCAAGGTATTCTATATTTCTGAGATAGTTCAGATCACCAGGTCTGCAGTCCTTTGATCGCATATATTTATTCCTAGATTAATGCCCAGTCATCAGAAAGTGACACTGTGGGCATTTTAAGCATTGTTCAAACATGAAATTCAACATCAAATCCATTTATTTATTTATGTATTTGCTGTTCTCCGTATTGCTGTCTTTATCCGCACACATATCTCATGTTCCAGCAGCAAGTCGTTTTCAAAGCTGACTGCCAGTCCGTACGCTGCCCAGTCTTCCTTAGGGACTCCTGTCAGCTGAGGCTGAAGCCCACAGGGAGCAGGTAGCCTGCTAACAGTCACCCGGTGGCTCTTTCCCTTGGCAGTTCCAAGCATGCATTCTTATGGGGGAAACTGAATGCAGATCTGTCTCTAGTGGGTTACCTGGAGAAACTGTGAAATGTCTTCATATCATTTCTAAGTAATACTGTCTCACACAGAGTTATTTCCAGAATTTCCATCAAAATCCCATAAGGCAGCACTTTCCCAACAACTTCAAAAAAAGAAAAAAGGATACCTTTGTTATCCTCAGTGGGCTTGGAGGATATACCGTTGTCTTAGGCTGGGTTCTCCAGAGAAGCAATGCCAGTAAAACACATAAATGTACACAGAGATTTATATTAAGGAAATCACTCACATGGTTGTAGAGGTTGGAACATCCCAAGTCTGTGGGTCAGGGTAGAGGCTTCTTCTGATTCACATAGCCACAGGGACTGGTGAACCCAAGATTAGTAGGTCAGTGAGCAAGGCTCTTGCTCACAGGCTGAGCAGATGATGAATCCGAAGACCAGCAGGCAAGACTGCAGGTAAACTACTAGCTCAAATCCCAAAAACTGGAGAGCAGATGGACAGGAGACAGCTGCAGGATCCAGACCAAGCAAAAACCACGAGCTTGCCAGTAATACAGGCCACATGCCCAAAGAAACTCCCTTTCAACTGATTGGCTACTCACAGCAGATCCCATCATGGAGATGATCACACTGTATCAAATCTCATCATGGAAGTGATCACAACATCATACAACTGCCAAACCACTGAGAATAATGGTCCAGCCAAGTTGACTTACAGCTTTAACCATCAAAACCATTGACTAGGACAGTAATGTTTCTACTACCTGGCTTTGTAGCAATGAACAGAAGGCAAAGAGTGATCTGGTCATATAAACTGAGTTGATTGCCAAGATCAAGATCCTCTTGAGATACAGAACGACTAATGACGGGGAATAAGATGTTTTTGTACAGAGAGTTTCAGAGATCTGATATATTGAGGGGCTGTGCCAAGGGATTAATTTCAGTCTGGAGTGGGATTGTAATTGGATAATACAGACATGGTTTGAAGTCTATCTGAATTACCAAGGAATTGTGGAGAAGCTTTCTCCAGAGATTAAAATAATGGGCCCATTGTAACCCTAAGGCTCTCTTTGAGGAAGGAACCCTGCATATTTACACCCTTGAATAAAAACCTAACATCCTGTTGAGGACCAGAATATGTGTAACCAGGAGAACTTCATGAGGCAGGAAAGAAGTATAACCATTTGAAACATCAAAGGTGTGAGAATATAGGGACTGCTGGATGTAGTGTCTAAGGAGAGTTTATATGCTTTACCAAAATGTCTTCCAACTGACCAAGCAATGTAAAACCAATAATAATGGTGCTAGTCAAACAGTGCACATAAACTGGCTAGATTTCACCTTTAAGCATCTATTTGGAGGATTTTGCTAAACAAAATGTCATTTTGTTTAATGTACAGTCTGGATGTGATGACTCACTGGGCTTCTTTTTAGCATTTGCCATGGAGTAGAAGGCTCTCTTCCTATGATTTTGGGGATTTTATTTATAATTTTGTCAAACCTAATTTAAGATAGCTGATGCTTATTGAATTGGTTCCTAAGTACCAATCCTCGCATGAAGTGCTACCTGTATATTATTTCATAATTTTAGTTGGGTTTTGCTGTTAGGTGCCGTTGAATTGATTCTGACTAATAGCAACTCTATGTACAACAGAGCCAAACAAGTCCTGGTCCTGTGCCATCCTTACAATCGTTATGCTTGAGCCCATTGTTGTAGCCACTGTGTCAATCCATCTGGTTGAGGGTCTTCCTTTTTTTGTGCTGACCCCCTTCTTTAATGCTTTAAGGAGGCCAAATAAGTTACCGAAGGCCAAATCACTTTCCTAAATGTTTTATACACACTCACATGCATGCACACACACATATATACATTGTGTAGTTATAGGAAGAAGAAAAGGACGTAGGATTAGAGGAAGACTTATTAACAACCTGTGTTATGCAGATGACACAACCTTGCTTACTGAAAATAAGAGGACTTGAAACACTGATGAAGATCAAAGACCACAGCCTTAAGTATGGATTACACCTCAACATAAAGAAAGCAAAAATCGTCACAAGTTGACCAATAAGCAACATCATGATGAAGGGAGAAAGATTGAGGTTGTCAAGGATTTCATTTTACTTGGATCCACAATCAACACCCTTGGAAGCAGCAGTCAAGAAATCAACAGACACATTGCATTGGGCAAATCGGCTGCAAAAGCCCTCTTTAAAGTGTTGAAAAGCAAACATGTCACCTTGAGGACTAAGGTATGCCTGACCCAAGCCATGATGTTTTCAGTTGTGTTATATACATACGAAAGCTGGACAGTGAATAAGGAAGACCGAAGAAGAATTGACACCTTTGAATTGTGGTGTTGGCGAGGAGTATTGAATATACCATGGACTGACAAAAGAGTGAACAAATCTGTCTTGGAAGAAGTACAAGCAGAATGCTCCTTAGAAGTAAGAATGGCAAGACTGCATCTTACATACTTTGAACATGTTATCAGGAGGGATCAGTCCCTGAAGAAGGACATCATGCTTGGTAAAATAGAGTGCCAATGAAAAAAGAGGAAGACCCTCAACTGAGATGGATTGACACAGTGGCTGCAACAATGGGCTCAAGCATGGCAACAATTATGAGGATGACACAGGACCGAGCAGTGTTTTCTTCTGTTGTGCATAGGGTCACTATGAATCAGAAGTGACTCTACAGCTCCTAACAACAACGACAACAGTGATATCTTTAATGAAAGAATCCATTTTGTTACCATCAGAGCTCACTCTAGGTCTTCAGTTTTCTGAGTAAGTGCTAAACCTGATTCAGGAGAGCTGAGAGAGAGAATTGTAAGAAAACTTAGGGAAGGGTGAGATGTGACTCTTAGTAATCAAATACTGAGTTTAAACTATGCTATACAACCCCCTAAACAAATATGACACATCTCTCATCATGCCAAGTACCTATAAACTACATTTTTCTCAGGGTTGCTTAACACAATCTCTGGGGAAAAAAAAAAAAGAAGAAAAGATCCCCTTGTTCTCAGGCCAAAGTGAAATAGAGGGAGCAGATTCTTGAAATGGGAATCAAGTTCTTCTAAGCACCTACACTATCTAATAGTAATAGTAACATAAACAAGCATTTGTTGAATACTATGTGCCAGACACTTTTCTAACTACATTGGATATATTGCCTCTGCAGTATAAATAGCAACATGCCACTCCCCTGCTTAAAACCCTTTAATGTCTTCTCAATACATGTAGAACAAAACACAATCCTTACCATGGGCTGAAAACCCTCGCGGCGTAGTGGTTAAGTGCTACAGCTGCTAACCTGAAAGTCGGCAGTTCAAATCCACCAGGCGCTCCTTGGAAACTCTATGGGGCAGTTCTACTCTGCCCTATAGGGTCACTATGAGTTGGACTTGCCTCAATGGCGGTGGGTTTGGTAGCATGGGCTACAAATTTCCTATGAGACCGACTCCTTGGTCTGACCTCAGCTCACACTATTCACCCCAGTACACCATGATGCAACCACAGGGCTTTCTTACACTTTCCCAAATCCAACTTTCTCTTTTTCCCCCACCTCATGGCCTTTGCATATGCTATTCTTCTTCATATAATGCCCTTCCCCTCACTCTTTGCCTGGCTTTTACATATCCTTCAGGTCTGTTCTTAAATGTTATCTCTAGAGTATGCCCATTCACCTAAATTCTCTCCCACCTGAACCCTTGGTCATTTGTTTTAATGTTGGTACCCTATTTGTACATACAAAGTTATTTGTTTGTTTTAATTGTGCTTTAGTTGAAGGTTTACAACTCAAGTTAATCTCTCGTACCAAAATTTATACACATATTGTTTTGTGACATTAGTTGCAATCCCCACGATATGACAGTACACTCCCCGTTTTCACCCTGGATTCCCTGTGACCATTCGACTAATTCCTGTCCCTTCCTGTTTTCTCTTCCTGCCTCTGGATAGGAGCTGCCCATTTGGTCACATGTATTTGATGGAACTAAGAAGCACACTCCTCACGTGTATTATTTTTGTTTTATAGTCCTATCTAATCTTCGTCTGAAGAGTAGGCTTCAGGAATGGTTTCAGTTCAGAGGTTAACAGAAAGTCCAGAGGCCATAGTTTCGGGGGTTCCTCCCATCTCTGTCAGACCATTAAGTCTAGTCTTTTTATGTGACTTTGAGTTCTGCTGTGCACTTTTCTCCTGCTCTGTCCAGGATTCTCTGTTGTGTTCCCTCTTAGGGCAGTCATTGGTGGTAGCAGGGCACCATCTAGTTCTTCTGGTCTTGGGCTGATAGAGTCTCTGGTTTATGTGGTCTTTTAGTCTCTTGGGCTAATGTTTTCCACGTGTCTTTAGTGTTTTCATTCTCCTTTGGCCCAAGTGAGATGGGACCAATTGATGCATCTCGGATGGCCACTTGCAAGCTTATAAGACCCCAGACACCACTCACCAAAGTGGGATGCAGAACATTTTCTTAAACTTTGTTATGCTAATTGACCTAGATGTCCCCGAAACTATGGTCCCCAGGCCCCAGCCCCAGTCCCAGCTGCTCCATGTTTAAACAGCTACAAAGTGCTTAATACCTTCCTCCCTCACTGAGGACAGGTACACCTCTCTTGTCCATCATTTTTAACTGGCTTGTAGGAATCACATTGTTGCTGAATAGAATACTGAAAGATTGCTATCGATAGTAGCATGCGTTTGAGGACACTGAGGCTTAGAGGGATCAAATAATTTGCTGAACATCACATATTCAGCAAGTGGCAGTGCAGCACTGTGATTTGAACTCCAGGGTCTATGTTTTCCTTGTGCTTTAGAAGCCACGATAGATAAAGGATCTGTTTTAAAAGCTGTGGTATCGTAAGAAACCAGGTAATTCTATTTCTAAAATAGTCAAAGTGTTTGTTTGTTGCCATGTACATTAAAGAGCTGGTTGATGGGCGGATCTGGGCCATCCCTGTTCTGCAGAGGCAGACCTGGTCTAATTTCACAGGAGAGTGGAAAGCTGTAATGGATTGTAATCACGTTGAAGTTAGCGGTTTTAAATTGATGTTTTATAATGCCCTGTCTCAATGTTTAAAAAAATATCCAGAAAGGGGCCTTTCTTTTTTGTTCATAAACCATATTATATAGAGATTTTCGCTGGTATTTATTAAAAGTTATAAAGACAGAAAATTCATGTAGAAGTGGAGAATAAGAGGAAAAAATAATGAAAAAAAAAAAAAACCAGGGACAAGAAAAGGAAATAAAGGGTTGAGTGAAAGAGTCCCCAAATCACTGCCTAAATTCCCACCATTATTTAAATATGAAATCTTTCCATCTATTGGAGAATAATTTCTAGCTACCTGAGCATGCGGGAGGCCGTGAGCTGCTTGGGGGAAGCAGAGATTTTATACCAAACAGATCTGGCCTTGAATCATGTCTGCCACTTAGAATCTGTGTGACCATAGGTAAGTTACTGAATGTTTCTAAGCCTCAGTTTTTTTTTTTTTTTTTTTGGTCTGAAAATGGGCATAAAAATGAACATCCAGCATATAAGGTTATTATAAGGTTTGACGCATTCAGTTCCTTCAAGTTCTTAGAAAAGAGTGCTTATTCAGCAATCAACAAATGATTATCCTCTTTCCCTAGAAAATAGATTGTGCCACAGCTACCAAAAGGGACAAGGGACACATGCCATTTCTTAGTTTTACCTATGCTCTATATTTTGTTTTGTTTTATTTTTTCTTGCTTTTGTTTTCGGTTGTTTGTGTGTGTGTGTGTGATTTACGTAGAGGAAGAAGTTTATATACTATTATACTATGTTGTTGTTAGTTGCCATCAAGTTGGTTCTGGCTCATGACAACTCCATGTATGCAGAGTAGAACTTCTCCATAGGCTTTCCCAGACTATGACCTTTCAGAAGCAGTTGTCAGGCCTGTCAGGCACCTCTGAGTGGGTTTGACTGCCAACATTTCGGCTAGTAGTCAAGTGCTTAACCGTTTGTGCTGCCCAAGGACTCCATATCATACCATACTGATATATATTATAGTGGTAACAAACACAGCCATTTAAATGTTTTCTGTATGCTTACGTATAATCGCTTCATATGCTAAATGCTTTATACTCATTGCCTCATTTAATCTTCAAAACCAAACCAAAAACTAAGTAAGAAATTAAAAAACAAAAAACAAAAAGCTGTCCTAGGATACACAGCCAGTAAGTGGCCATGAATGTGCAAGCCGAAATATCGATCTGTGCCATTACCTGATCAAATACCTCCACAGGCTCCCCTGAGCTTGCACTGCGATGTTCAGCCTTCACCACTAGGTACTAAAATTCTCACTTTACAAATGAGAAAACCGAGGTTTGGAAAACTTGCTCTCCAGAGGCTTCTATATGTCAGTTTAATGTTGCTACCAACATACTCGGAAACCCTGGTGGCGTAGTGGTTAAGTGCTACAGCTGCTAACCAAGAGGTCGGCAGTTCGAATCCACCAGGCACTCCTTGGAAACTCTATCGGGCAGTTCTACTCTGTTCTGTAGGAATCGACTCGACGGCAGTGTTTTTTTTTTTTTTTTTTTACCAACATACTTAATGTCAGCTTGAACCCTTTACTTACACTGCATTCCCCCTCAGAGTGTGGGAGGGAGAATGTTCTTTCTCTTCTCCCGGCCTTTCTGAATCTCAAGACCCATCTCAAGTGCTACCTTCTCTAATCCATAAATATCTCCATTTTCTCTAAATATCTATAGTTCTTCTTGACAGACACTGAATTGTGTACCATCTTGCCTAATACCAGCCACACTGGGAATTCTGATGATCAGTGAACATAAACAGATTTACAAATCAAGAAGCATTTATTGAGTTCCTATCGCATAAAAAATTTTGTGCTTGATGCTGCCATAGTATGTAAAGTTAAGTAAGCTATTGTCCCAAGAAGCTTACATCATCACCTACTGAAAAGTGTATATTTTTGAAGATCTCAGTAAATACTCAGAATGAATAAACAGATGAATGGATAAAGGCTACTGTGAAGACAGTTTTTGTAAACACCAAGGAGACTTCAAAATAATAAAATACACATTCTCTTTGTGTAATTTACAGTCAAGTAGAAGAGAGAATACAAACACTCTGAAGTGGGTAGACACAATTACTTTTCACTACCTTAGTGGGGAAATTGTGAGCCCTCAAGTTCAGAACAATCCTCTGAGTCAAACCACAACATGACCTTGAGTAGAAAGGATCGGCATATTTGCTTCTGACCAAAAAGCAGCCAACACTGGCATTTGTGGGAAGCTGGTGTGTAGGAACCACTAAAGAGCTTCCACTTTGCCGTATCGCCCATTTTATGAAGCAGGAAGACTATTAATGTAAATTCTGTAATTTGAGCATTAAGATTGTGGTCTCACAGCCTGTAAATTAAAGCCTTGTCTTGACCAGAAGTAGGCACACAGAGCATCCCACATTTTGCATCAGGGTGCAGATAGCTCAGGACATAGGACAAGGACCAATGGCCTGGCTGTGTCCAGATCTCCTGGTCTTCTCTGCACTTCTGGGAGTAAATGGCACCACTCTCCCTTCCTCCAGTTCCTTTACTCTATTCCTTACTTTGGCATTTTTTCAGCACTTCAGTTTGTCCTCGGTTAATTTACACCTGCCAATATGTTTCCATTGATTGCACAGAAAAAAAAAAAAAAAAAAAGAAGCTAGTCGTAAATACAACTCCAGAAAACTTAACCCCAAAATAGTACTTGCATTGACTTTGTCTTGGGTAAAAAAGGAAAAACAGTTTTCTCAAAGCCTACCTAATGGACTATTTGTCATAATGCTGAAGCCAACTTTGGTATGTTGATGACCCTAAACACAGTAGTCGTGGTTCAAGATGTTTTGGAATTTTAGGGAAATGTTGAGGCTGGCCTTATAGTCATTTCCACAAGGCAGGTGTTCAGAGCCATTTATTCAACCTCTTCCCAGGTTTATGCATAGTTTTTACCTTTCAGCATTGTTTATGGATTAAATTGGAAGTCAGAAGACTTAGTCAGATATTTTGGGGGAAGGAAAAGTATCGCTAGATTTTAAGTACCATCAAAGTAGAGGCCACTCTGACTGTCTTATTTAATCCTGTGTTTTCTTTTCTTGGCAGATACTAAATGCTTGATACATACTCATTAAGTGAACAAAAAAGATATACTGAGGCATCTAGATATAAAGATATTTGCATTAGTGTTCTAAGGCTGATAAGAACAGAAATGTATTTTCTCACTCTTCCGGAAGTTGGGAATCCAAGATCAGGGTGCCAGCTGTGTTGATTCTTTCCGAGGCTTTGAGGGAGCACCCATTCCATGCCTCTGTTTTGATAGCGGGAAGCATTCCTTGCCTTGCAGCTGCAGTGCCACATGGTGTCCTTCCTCTGTCTGCCTCTTCTTTTATGAGGAGTCACTCAGATTGAATTACGACCCACCCTATTCCAGTGTGACCTCACGTTAACTGAGAACATCTTCAAAGACCCTATTTCCAAGCGAGGTCATCTTCACAGGCACCAGGGATTAGGACTTCAACATATCTTTTTTGGGCCACAATTCAATTTGTAACAGTACTGTTGGCAATTTACAATACAAAAGAGTATGATACCACTTACTTCATTTAGCTCACCTCAAGGAAAGGTGGCCAAAGCACACAAGACACAAAAGGTGGGATAAATAATACTTGCTAACATGTCTATCTCTCTAGACCCGGTCTTTTCTTTGTCTTGTTGAGAAAACTAGTACATCTTAACACATTCAAGAGTAGTAAGTCATTGGTGTAAATTGAAAGGACCTTCAAAATACATCTACTTCAGAAAATGACTAAGACTTTTATGACACAAGTTTCGCTTGCAATTCCATTTTGTGTAATTTATGTTACTGTCCTGGGGTCTTCATTAGTCACAGAACTGTGGCCAATCTTCTGTCACCCAGAAAAAATGTCTACCTTTATTACTTTTTGATTCAGATATGAAAAAAGCAGATTTTCTTCAGAGATTAAGTATTTAATTCTGAACAATCAAAGGTCTCCAAGTCATACAGTTCCATTGCATGCATTTTTATATTTCTCCGTGCTAAATATTTGGAGTTTCACAAAGTCTTGTGATCTCAACAGATATATTCATAAATCCAAAGGTTATGGAATTTCTGAAGTGAGAATAATCATTTTCACAGGGAAAAGGAGCCTTAAAGAGTATTTGAACAAGAGAAATGTTTGGAGAAAAAGGAAGTAAATGAGAATTCAAAGGAGAAGAAGGCTATATGCTTTGGCTTAGACAAGGCTAGTGGGGACGCATATACGGCTCCCGGGCAGAACTTGGGCCTGTCTTCAATGACTTGGTGCAGTTACTGCAAAGCCTAGTGAGAGCTGAAAAGGGCTGTCTTAAGGAAGACTGTGAAGCAACAAAATATGCTATGGTGTTTTAACCTTTTTGATAACCTCTTTGTATTCCAAAGTGTACCAGGGATGGTGTTATGGTGCATTGGAGCCTGCACTAACTAACCAAAATGTGCAAGTTTATGGGGATATGCTTTGGCCTCTTGGTTTGCAGTTGGGAGACTTGGCTTAGCATTACTAATGGTATAATTAGCTTGTTCATTTCCATTGTTTCCAGACATCATTTCCACCCAGCATCTCTCTTAGGCTAATAAAGCAAGGATAAAGGAACTAGGAATCCAATGTTCTATGACTATTTCTGCTATTGAACAGACAGTTAAGGGGCTCTTTAGGACATGAGATCACTGCAACGTGACTGGCAGCAGAAACTTGTCAGGATCTTCTTCTGAGAAAGGTACTTGTAACCAATCCCTCACATCTGCTCGGGAGGACACTCTGCCCTGCTCTGTTTGAGACCAGTGTGTCTTCTTGTGGGATGAATCAGCAGGCTTTCAGGACCACAGCTCAGCACGGGAAAAAAAAAAAAATATATATATATATATATATATATGGTTTTATTTTTTAAATATACTCTTTTATAGCTAAGAAAATATATATTTCAATATTTAAATTCTTCCAAGTAGTGTTTATTTCAGGAGCCCTAATAGTGCAGTGGTTAAGTGCTTGGCTGCTAACTGAAAGGTTTATTTCATATTTCAAATACAGATGCAGCTTAGCTGAATGTCATCCAAAAACACCGTTTTAACAAAAACAACTCAGAAGAGCTCAATCTTCTGTAGTGGTCATAGGGGAAAGAGAACTTGAAAATGACTTTGAGGGTTGACTCTGGGAAGACAAACGAGGTTAACCAGTTGACATGAGGAATTTGGAAAGGGTTTGAAAGTTTCGCGTTGATTATATGCTTGAAAACTTGAAGCAATTGAAGTTTTCTGTTTTTGTTTTGTTTTCCTCCCTGAATCTCTATCTCAACAATTGGAGTAGATAAAAGAAAAAGAATTATTATTATTATTGTTTTAAATATTAATCCACAGGACTACCTAAAGTGACTACTCTATATAGAGTGCTTTGAGAATACAGGGAAAGTTTTAAGTCCTTAGACTCTATCCTGACAGCATGCAACCTAGTTGTGGAAACATGATATGAATCAATTAGGGAGCAATAACAAGCAATCTACAATTAAAGGGTAAATTGTGTATTATATGCTCTAATTTACATAGACATTCAATGAAGGCGATTAAAGAAAGGAAGAAGCACAAGTGATGTTAGAAGTAAGAAAATGTAACTTACTGATTAAAACCTTGATTAGTATAATCGTCAAGCCCACGCAGTAGCCACAACAATGGACTCAAACACATCAAAGATTATGAAGATGGCGCAGGACCAGTCAATGTTTTGTTCTGTTAAACATATGGTTACCATGAGCTGGAGCCATCTTGACAGGAACTAACAACAGCAGCCTAAACCAAACACCAAACCCAACCTATTGCCATTTAGTCGATTCTGACTCATAGTGACCTTATAAACAGCCTAGCAATGATAAAACCCATCCACGACTGAAAAAACATGCTTCACAATCTAGCCCTTGCCATCTCTGCAGCCTCAACACCCACTACTCCATGTGCTCCAGCCATATGAAATATTTTTCAGACCGTGAAGTCACCTGCAGTCACATGACTCTATCCTGCATATATTCTGAGTCTTTCAACTAGAACGACTACACCTTCTCTATCTCATTCCATTGAGAATGTCCTCCTCATCTTTTAAGGTTCAACTGATATAATACTTCTTTGTTCAAACACTTGGAAGCACCCTTCTCCTGGATGTTTTCTGTCTCACTGGACCTCGCATGAAGCTGCCTTATATTACATATTGTGACATTATTTGTTGAAATGTCTTTTCCCTTACCAGTCTGTAGTGCTCTGAGAGCAGAAACCATGTGGTTGTTTCTCCATTCTCAGCATACAGTACCAAGGAGTGTTAGTTGAGTGAGTGAGTCAGTGTATGATGTAAAAGAGGATTCTGAAAGTCATGTGGCTCAGTTAATTAGTATTAAATAATGTTTCACTTTCATTTTAACCCTCGATATCAGAATACTTGAAATAAAGAATGTCTATTTTCTCGCTTTACTACATGACACACAATACAATGATACATTGTTTAATCCTTGAAAAGATTTGATTTGTTCCATTTTGAACATCAGCTCTCTCACTTTGAATGCCGTTGGAGGAAATGCCAAAAGATTGAGTTGAATCTCCAACAATACAGGGCATACCTAAAGTTAGTCTTTTGAATAAATTCCTGATACCAGCTTCTTTTACTAAGATTTATCTGTTTCTCCTAAAAGCTGAATATGGGGAAAATTTCTGTTTAATGAAATATTCAAAGTTAAAGTGTTGCTGTCACAGGGGTGGAAGCGTGGTGAATAGCAATTACATAGAGAAGCATGAGGAATGTACTGAGTATAGTGGATTTCGGATGCCAGGATCACCAGCTCTGTCTTGAAAGCACTATTAACAAGTTGCATTAGACTATTCATTTCTTATTCCAGAAATTCTATAGAAAATAAAATAAAATAAAACGTTAATCTTACACTCATCATTAATCGAAGGAACAACACAAGGGAGAATCCTGTTACTTACCATCACCAGTTTGCCTTTCAGACCCCTGTGTGTCTTTCTTCAGCATTTCCTCACATCTCTGTCCTGGGCTTTTCCTGAACATGCATTACTACACTTTCACACCCATTACTATAATATTTTCAGACTCTGTTTAATTTGGGCTCACGTAGCCTTGTTCACTGTGATCAAAGAACGACATTCGAATGTGGGTGCGCACACACACTGACACACATACAGACGCATAAAAGTGAAGTGTCCTGCTTTGATGATACACAGATAGATTTCACTGTTCACATGTCCCTAGAAATATTTCAGTCAGGTTGTGAGGAAGAAACATGAAAAAACAAAACAAAGCGAAGTTTTATTTTTCTTTCCTAAAAACATGGATTGATTATGTACTATGAGTTAGACCCTCTTTTGTGTATCCATTGTATCCGTCCTCAGTACAAGGCACATTGGTGATTCTCAGTGAAGTTTGTTGGACAGCCAATAGGACTCTGTGCATACCCTCAAAGAATTTACTGGTCCTGTGGAAATGCATACAGGCATTATCAGACAGGTTGGCAATTGTTACCCCTAACAGGGTGTGTGGGAGCAGAGTCTGTCGAGGGTCCAAGCCTTTGGGGGATAGCAGGTCGTTGTTATGAATTGATGCTCAAGCAGACATTTGTCAGGCACAGAAACCTAGGGGCAGCATTCCACGGAAAGACACAGGCCAAGGCTTAGACTTGTGAACGATCACAGAGAACATTTCTGATATAGTCACAGGCCCCCAGCAAGGGCAGAGTAGGTGTAAAGCTGGGCCTTATTGGGATGTGGTGGGCTTCTCTTGAGATCCAGAGGGGAAATGAGCTGATGGGACAAACTGACCACTGGAAACCCCTCAGCTGGCTGAGAGTAGCTCTGATGCTGCCCCTCGGACCCGGCCGGAAGTTGGCCCAGCGCACCCCCCTTACTTTAACTTTACTCCTTTCAAATCACAAAAGGAAATGGAGTTTTCTTCAAAGTGACAGCTAAATCTCAGCCCCTTGGTGGCAGCTGTACCCAAAAGTGCCGCTTAATTCTGTAATCTTTTTGCCCTCCCTTCCTCGTTGTGGTTAGCAAATGCCAGGAGATGTTGGAGTGACAAGTGAGTTCTCTGTGCCTGACACCTCTGCTGGAAGACTTGATAAACTGCAAATACCATCACAGTCATTTTTCAGGTGCAGACTCAGAAGCATGGCCGGGGGGACTAGTCCTGGGAGCTTCCACGCTCCCCCTCCCTCCCGGGCCTCCTCCCAACCCCCGTCTTACATTTCTATAAATTTAGCATGTTTCTCAGGGCTGTTTTCAAGGGAATCCTGCAGGGGAATATTTTTCTTTACGTCTTAAAACTGACTGGTATCAAATGACACGCTTCGTTTTTCACCCACAAGCCATACTCTTGTCCTGCCAAAAGGGAGGAGCTGACACTGGACTGAGGCTGAGCTCCCAGAGTCGCTAGCACTGTCATAGCACATCCCATGGCTTTCAGATTGCAGAGACCCATAATGAGTGGCTGTTCCCTTCCCCAGCCTACAGCCTACCATGCAGTTTCCACACGTGCTTCCTCTGCTGGGGAAACTTGGAAGCCCCTCATTTAACGCACTGCCACCCGATTTTTTCCCTGCTCTGTCAGGGAGGTCTGAGTCAGTCTCTCTATCTCTGGGGAACAATATTAGTATTCCGTGGTACACTCTTAAGCAAAACCCGAGAAAGGAATTAATCTGTCACTAGGAATGAATGCACCGGACAGTGACTCATGCAGATACTCTACTCAAAGCGACGTCCATTTCATCTGTACTCCTCACAGCCCTTCTCAGAGGCAACACACAGACTTGCATTTAAAGTCACAGTGCAGCTGGGGACTGTCTGGGCACTTCCCAGAGCTGTGCGACCCTGGACCTAGCCACCAGAGAAACCCAGGAGCAAGGCAAGCAGGCAGCCGGCTCCTGCTGGGTAGGGTTTTGGAATTTCCAAATCCACCGACCCCTGTACCCCGTAGGTCTGAAGAAGCTGTACCACCAATTATCTGTGAATACAAGTCTACCCACCCTTCCTAACATCGAGCCAGGTCTCAGAAACTCCCCAGAGTCCGATTGGCCCCTGCCCGTCTTTTCCACAGCCCTCAGTGCTTTGAGATTCTGGTCATAACCAGGGAAGCTTTCATTAGAACTGGCATTTCTTTTGGCTGCCTAGATTCTGTGCTGTTCTCTGGCAGTGAGGCTGAGGTCTCCCTTGAGAGTTTATTTTCCTGAAATTCACCATGTAGTTTTACATACGTAAGTGGGCTGGATGAAGTTGTGAGAAACAGCCTTGCTTTAAAACACTAATCCCAGCCACACTTTAAAGTCCCTTGAAGTTCAATCTAGCAATAGGAGAAACCCAAAGTAAATAAGCCTCTTTCTGCTTCACAGGCAACCCCTCCACCTCCTGGCTCCACACCAGGCCCCTCCCCAGGGCCCAGAAGGCGCTTTTGCACAGCTTTTACACTTGCAAGCAGCCAGCAAAACCATGGGCCCTGTGATTCCATGTGGGCAGGTTTCTGCAGACATTTCTTTTAGCGTTGTGGTTGCGATTACTAGTATTTTTCCCACCTCCTCTACTGTCTAGAGATTCATCTGGGATTTATCTCCATAATGAGAAAAGGGAGATAGGGAAATGCTGGGGCATTTTTCTCTAACTTAGATTATTTGTTGCTTTGATATTCACTTGAAAAGATGCTTTTCAAATACTGAAATGCATGCGTGCTCACATCACAACGGTCTGCGAACATGAGCCGCAGACGGCACAGCCACTGCTGTATCTCCCTTAGGCTCCAGGCTTGCTCCTGAACCAGCTGCCAGCAGTGACTGAGTCATAAAAAGCGTAGGTGAGAAAAGCGCGTGAACTCAGATCTTTGTGAATCGCATTTTTCTTCTCATTCCTTCCAAGATCCTAACCTGAGCTTATTGGTTTCTTTCTCTGCCATCGCTGTGATACCCTGAACAGGCTGGAAGTGACAGACACCAGATGTAAACGTATACCAGTCTGAATATCCCGGCCCTTCTCTTCTACACAGGCACACTTACTTCATTGAAAATAAAAATTAAAAAAGTTGCCATCGAGTCAGTTCGGACTCATGGCGACTCCGTGTGTGTCAGAATAGAACTGTGCTCCGCAGGGTTTTCAATGGCTGATTTTTTTAGAAGTAGATAACAAGGCCTTTCTTCTGAGGTGCTGTGGGTAAATTTGACCTCCAACCTTTCAGTTAACAGCCAAATGTGTTTACCGTTTGCACCACCCTTCATAAAGTAGAACTAAACTAAATGAGGTCCATTTTCCAAACTGTGCTTTAAAATATTACTGATGTAAAGCTGGAGTAAGCCCGCTTTATAAGAAAAACTTCCACTTTATTGGTACTGGATCAACGAGAACGTGTGCAGGTTTAGCTATGCAGACAGTGAACAGAATTTGAAATGCAGAATATTAAAAGGCCCAAAACCATCAAAAAACCAAACCCACTGCCTTTGAGTTGATTCTGACTCATAGCGACCCTACAGGGCAGAGTAGAACTGCCCTGTAGAGCTTCCAAGGAGCCCCTGGTAGATTCCAAATGCTGACCTCTTGGTTAAGAGCCATAGCACTTAACCACTACACCACCAGGGTTTCCGTTAAAAGGCCCAGGACCAATTATTCTAAGATTGGTGCTTCTGTGTAGAAGAGCCTAAGAGAAGATTTAGAATCCACATAGGCTGAATTGGGACCAAATAAGCACTGAATCTTAACAAGTTAGTTTCATAAAAAGGCATCTCATTTACTCATTCAATAAATATTTATTGAGTGCCTACTATGTGCCTCCTCCTGTATTGGCACTATGCTTAAATTAGAAAATAGAAATATGACTCCTGGCCAAACAGGTTTTAACTAGGGTGAGGTTATAAAGATAAGACAGGGGAGTGTAGAAAATCCTGAGAAGCTGTAGACAAAATTATGTGAATTCAAGACGAAGAGAGCCACATCCTGGCCTCGACTGGAAATGGGACCAAGAGAGCAGGGTGGACAATGTCAGGCACTTTAAAAGCCTAAGGAAGGAGACAAAGTTGCACTCTTTCTCACCAATCAACAATGGCTCCAGAAGAGACGACCCTGATTAATCCTTTGTCGTGGCATTAAAAGGGGTCAATTTAGGGCAAGATAATGGAGGTCTTGTGACCTCCATTATTAAAGAGCCAAACTTTGAGCAGAAAATTGCAGATTACTCCCTTGCAAATGACACATTTCCCAGAAAAATTCTAGCTTCCTGGAAATCACCATCAAATACCAAATGCCTTGTCAGTTAAATTCAATAACTATTTATTTAGGTCCTACTTTGTGAAGACACTATGCTGGATGCTGAAGCAACAGGTTGACTGCAATGACATACAAATCTAACTGCGTTACCAGTCTTTATTTACAACCCACCCACCTATATCTTCATTCCTAATTTCTCATCTTTCCACTATTCAACCAAAACCCAGCAGATGATGTGTGCCTGATCAGCCACATGCCCAGTTCTGGGCAGGTCTCGTGAAAGCTGCACAAAATAGAGACGGCATCGTTTCTTCAGTCAAGTTGACTGTTATCTGTCTCAGGAGGCAAAAGTATGGAATGGTTCAAGACAACATATAATTAAGTTCTGAACTACATGGTACAGCCTGGAGTGAATTAGATGCTCAGAAGTCTAGAGTCTTTGAATGTAAAGGTTTACAGAACTAGGCAAATTATGAACTGAGCCGTAGAGAATGAATAATGAGGAAGAGGGCATACATGCTCTTTTTAGGATACCCTAACTCAGTGTTTTTATGCATGGAATATTTTCTTCCAGCTTCTGTACTCTTCTAAGTCTAGTTTGGATTTTTTTAAACCCAACCCAAGACTTTATAAGCCTTCCCAAATAATCTTACCTATTGTTTCGGTATTGATGTGTGAATTTTTTAAAAAGTGGTTATCTCCTGACCTTACTCATTTTAACATCCCCTGTGATCTATTGTAGTAGGGGATACAAACTCCTGTAGACAGTAGGGAATCCACCTACTGTCTATTGTGAAGGAACTCTGGTGGTGCAGTGGTTAAAGGGCTCAGCTGCTAAGCGAAAAGTAGATGGTTCTAATCTAGCAGCCACTCCGCAGAAGAGAGATGTAGCAGTATGCTTTGGTAAAGATTACAGCCTTGGGGACCCCATGGGGGCAGTTCTACTCTGTCCTATAGGGTTGCTATGCATCGGAATTGACTTGGCGGCAGTGGGTTTTTAACTGTCTGTTGCAAAGGACCTGTCCAGTGACAGGTGTTCAGTAAGTACTTGAGGAATAAATGACTTATTTTATTGCATATCCCACAAAGCCTTCAGAAAGCAAAGTGCCTAATAAATGCTTTCTGCATTGAATTGAAAAATCTCCTGATTCTCTCCCTGAACCATGAATCTGGTAACAATGAAAGGGTGAGCACGGTGGGCAGGGCTTGGGAACGGAAGATGGTTTTCTCAGACCCAAGAGGGACTAGCAGAAGGCTATGGGGGTTGGAGTGGTTTGGCACACTTGCCTGCAAAGCCCTGAAGGTCCCAAAGGTAATTTGCAATTCAGAGATATGTCCTGGGGAAAGGTGGTGCTGCCCTGGGTTAGTTGCTCAGACGTGCTAATGTTTCATTTCCAGGTGGGTGGTCCATGGTAACTCTGAGGCAAGTCCAGGCTACCCTCTCTCACTTCATTTTAGAGGCGTCACCCTGACTTCCCTGCGCCCTGACTTCCCTGCGCCCTGACTTCCCTGCCTTCTTTAAAGGTCAACTCACTCAAATTTCTGGGTTAATATTAGGGAAACCTCTATGCTTTTGACAGTCATTTGATGGTAAAGGGGTAGTGCAAATGGTTACTGTGCTCAGCTGCTAACCCAAAGTTTAGAGGTTCGAGTATACCCTCTGGAGCCTCAGAAGAAAGGGCTGGGGATATACTTCCAACACTTCAGCCCTCGAAAACCCCAGGCAGAACAGCTTTACTCTGACATTCGCGGGGTCTCCCTGACTCAGAATTTACTGAACTGCACCTCTTTGTTTTTATGGTTAAGGAGTAAAGTTATCTAGGCTTTCTTTACCCAGCAGCTGTTCACATCGTCAGAAGCACCAAAGGGAACCCTCTGCCTACCATTTTGTACTTCGGATATCTCGAGAATTCTTCATCTTTTCTCAAGTGGAAGACAAACCTCGGGAGCCCGCCCACCCTTGAGCCTTAACAAGGCTTTTTCCTTTTCCCTTATTGTCTGAGCTGCTAGAGGCATAGAATCGTGGGGTACTCCCAGTGATCCTCAAGGTGGGGGATGTTCCTAGCATTTACGGTAGGCCAGTTGTTTCCTGTGCCCCATACATTGCAGGGTAGCTGATATTCCTTGTCACTAAATGCCAGCAGAAGCCCTCAGTTATTGAGACAATCAAAGAGGCCTCATACATTTCCATTCACTTTGGTGAATAGTACCACCCCTTTTAGACTATTGTTGGAATGATTCAGCCATTAAAACAGTCTCTCCATTCTTTTGAGTTTCTACTGCTGATGGTAGACAATTTCCACCCCTGGGATGCACCACGTATTAGGTTTGCATCCACAGGTACAAAGAGTAATGGAGCATTTTCAAGCCCTTTGCGGACCTTCTCAGACAGCTCAGAGAGGCAGTGCAGGGAGCCATGCCAACAGACACAGATGGGGAGGAACGCCAGCCTTGTCATACTGATTTACCAATTATACTTTGTCTTCAGTATACCCTTTACTCTATTCAATCTGGTTTCCTAACCCCCTAAGCACAGTGTTTGTTTTTCTGCCACATCTTTATTATCCTGGATTTATTCTATTCCCGGAAGTGTTAAAACCTCTAAACTCCAGTGGGATGATGCAGAACAGGAGAGATTTGTACAATTAACTGACACAGTTTAGGATGTTTCAAAAGGCTTGACAATATTAGAGTTATCGTTATCATTGATGTTTATTTTATTGCTTGTTGGGATGTAGATTAAAACACTCGAGCAGCTTGGTATTATGGAAAGATATGAACCTGAGTCTCCTGCTCCTGGGCTCTACCACCACCTAGATGGGTGACCTCAGATAAGTCACTTCCTTTCTCTGGGCTTCTATTTCTCATATGAAAATTATGGGGCTAGAGTATTGGAATTTCAAGTATATAAATTCTATTAATGTAGAAGTTAAAAAGATACAGTATTTTGGTGGATTGGAGGAAACTTGAGAGAGAGAGAAAGATAGTGGATGAATCCCAAACTACTAACATAAACTAGCCGTGTTTTTATTCCCCCTTCCTTAACCCTCCCAAGATCCTAGCATAGGTATGATGGACTGTGTGGCCCAAATATAAAGTCAAGACTTATGTGAGTGAGTTTGCAGAGACTTTACTCGTGGTTGTGTGTTGCAAAATGAACACTGTCACATCATTTGTCCTGCTCCATCATTAAGTAGCAGTGTGGCCGCCAAGACGGTACTGTTTTGCACATTTGTTTAACCAAATTTATTAAGGCTGTTGTATTTCAGGCACCAGGGGTTCAAAGATGATTAAGATAAAATGCATACCTTAATGGAGCTAATAGTCTAGAGAGAGGCGTAGGCATAGAAAGAGATGGATAGTGCCTGATAAGTGCAGTGAGAGAGATATCATGGAAGTACTAAGGAAGGCTTAACATTAATGTTGGGAATGGGAAAAGCTACCCAGACGAGGTGAGATGCAGAAAAGTGATAGGGTAAGGCATTAAATGGCTTAAAGTTTGACTCATACTTTCTTTTTGGAATGCTCTTTTTTAATTTCATCACGCTCCCTGCATTTGCTCCCTGCTCAGTGACAGAAAGTTAAGGGGCAGGAATAGAGTTGGTAGCTCCTTTTCTACACACATTATGAAGACCCCTCCCTACGCTTTATTGAATGAGGAAGATACCAGTCAATACAGACAATGAGCTTTCTTGTTATAATTTTCATCACGTCTATTTAAGAATTTCTTATTAAGGGCCACATGAACCAGAGACCTACATCATCCTGAGACCAGAAGAACTAGTTGGTGCCCGGCCACAATCGATGACTGCCCTGACAGGGAGCACAGCAGAGGACCCCTGAGGGAGCAGGAGATCAGTGGGATACAGACCCCAAATTCTCATAAAAAGACCAAACTTAATGGTCTGACTGAGACTGGAGGAATCCCGGTGGCCATGCTCCCCAGACCTTCTGTTGACACAGGACAGGAACCATCCCCGAAGGCAACTCATCAGAAATGAAAGGGACTGGTCAGCGGGTGGGAGAGAGACGCTGATGAAGAGTGAGCTAATTATATCAGGTGGACACTTGAGATTGTGTTGGCAACTCTTGTCTGGAGGGGGGATGGGAGGATAGAGAGAGAGGGAAGCCTGCAAAATTGTCAAGAAAGGAGAGACTGAAAGGGCTGACTCAAGAAGGGGAGAGCAAGTGGGAGTAGGGAGTGAGATGTATGTAAACTTCTATGTGACAGAGTGATTGGATTTGTAAACGTTCACTTGAAGCTTAATAAAAGTTATTAAAAAAAAAAAAAAGAATTTCTTATTACTATGCCCCTCAATTTAGACTTTACTGCCACTTGGTCTTGAATCAAAACCACTGCTTCTAACCTACAAATTGTGGCTGTAAATTTAAATAATTGAAAGAATTCAGAATGTTTCAAATGACCGGCCATTATTTTATGGTAACGTAGAAAGAAATGCCATACTCTGAAGAAATCTATGGAACAGTATATCTCCCTAGATAAAATGAATCAATAAATATGTCCATCTATTTTTTTTATTTTGTGTTCAATTTCAGTAGTCTCCCAAACTTTCTGAAGCTCTCCTTGGACTTCCGCTTTCTTGATCAAAGCCTTTAAGGAAAAGAGAAGTTCATGGTATATAGACATCTTTCCAAGGCTTATTAAAGAATGAAGTGTGTCCTCCTGGCTGCCACATTCTCTCTTCCCCTACACTCTTCTCTCTGCCTTTGGGCAGTCTGCTGTCCCTCAGCCCAGCCATCTGCTCTTAGCTAAGAGGGAGCAGCACGGTAGCCATAAATCCTGGCAGACAATGCAGTCTGGCAGTGTGACTGACAGCATGCAGTATGGAATCTTTGGCAAAGGATGAGGCTGTGGCTATAAACCCAAACCCTGGAAACCTGAAGATAGAGTAGAATGAAGTGTCTGGATTTGTCCTTAGCCATCAGGTGACATTTCCAAATGCGACCATGAATCTTTTTCAGTGACAGTTGGATGCTGAAGGGTTGTGGTTATTCTCTGAGAAAAATAAGTATTAGTAGACCCTACTTGTTTCACCCTGCTATGGATTGAATTGTGTCCCTCAGAAATATATGTTGGAGACCTGACCCCTAGACCTATAGATGCGATCCTATGTGAGAATAGGGTTTTTGTTATGTTAATGAGGCCTATCAGTGTAGGATTTGTCCTAGCCATAATCACTCCTGAGTGATACCAAGAACAGCAGAGACAGGGAGACAAGCAAGCATAGCAAGGGAGAGACAGACACTGTCTGAAGATGATGGAGCCGGAAGAATTTACAAGCATAGGAACTTCAAGGATTGCCAGGATGGCCAGCTACTAGAAGCTGAAACAGGAAAAGGACTTCCCTAGAGCAACACTCTGAATTCAAACTTACAGCTTCCTGAACTGTGAGAATGCAAATCTCTGTTCCTTAAAGTCACCTGCTTGTTTTGTGTTACAGGAGCACTAGGGATCTAAGCCCACCCCTTTTCAGCTTTCCTCAGACCTTCTTCAAAACAAGTTGTTCTTTAACTTGAAGTGTATTTACACAGCCTTAAAAAATAGCTAATTGTTTGGAGGGAGGACCCTTTAATAATCAATTGCCCTCAAAATCATTTCAATAAATGTATTCATTTAAAAAATTTTTAATCCCAACTATGTACATTTTAAGGCAGAAAAAAAAAAAAAAAAAAACTAGGTGCTTATTTTTACATCGCCTTTTTTTTTTTTTTTTTTGTCCAGTTGGTAACTAAGTAAAATTGAGTTGTCAGCAAACCTGCAAAGCTGTTCCTGTTAGCAGTACAGGTTTGTATGCTGAAATGAGTGTTCCAATGGTTCAGGTATGACTGGATGCTCTAGGGATCGACGAGTTTGTTGGCAAATGGCAGAAGCAGAAAAAGCTGAAGAGGCAGGGTGGGACCAGATCATAGGATGCGGAATACCATATACTTAAAATACATCATGAAGGCTACCAAGAGTCATGGCAATAGTGGGGTCGGATTGGGTCTCAGGGTAATATACACCTTAAGTTTCAGTTTTAGTCAATATTTTGGTCATTCTTTGTGGTTCTCTAAAGGAAGATTCTTTGTAAGTGCCAAATAATAATTCAAATTATATGTTTATAGGCAAGGCTTGAGACTGCTCAGGATGTGGAGTGGCAGCATTACACAAGGGCTATTTAAAGATGCAGGGTGTGTGATGTTTCTTTAAACCCACAAGTCCCTGCATCTTCTTGATATTTCACCAGGGGCTGCTCTTTCCGCCCACCTTTCCCTAACATATATGCAGTATTTGCCCAATTATGTTTCAAGTATAGAAGCACATGGATAGGAATGATATATATATTCATAAAGTAGTGTAAATATTTTCCATATACAATGTCAAACTACATAGATATTTGCAGCCATTCGTCTGCTTTTCTATTCTTTGAGTTTTCATCTGCATATTTTGAATTATATGTAATTATATCTAATATATCTAACATATATAATTGTGTATATACGATATATACAATATGTATATATACAGTATATATGTATATATGTGTGTCTGTATGCGCATATGTACAAAAAAAAAAGTTGCCATCCATTCTAACTCATAGTGACCATCTAGGACAGAGTAGAACTGCCATCCATAGAGTTTCCAAGGAGAGCCTGGTGGGTTTGAACTGCCAGACTTTTGGTTAGCAGCCATAGTACTTAACCACTATGCCACCAGGGTTTCCATATATATACACAGGGTATATGTGTGTGTATATATATATATATATATGCAGGTTGTTTTATATATATATAAAATACATAAAATTGTGTATATATGTGTGTGTGTATACATACATATATGCAATTCTATAACTCAAAATGTTCAGATGAAAATTCAAGTATATATTAAAGCAGATGAATGGCTCCCAAGTATCTGTGTAGTTTAGCATTGTATACGTAAAATATTTACCCTACTTTCTGAATTTTTCACTTTACAATTGTGTATTTTCCTGCTATTACAAAGACAGCATTGTACTCCACCTTCAGCAAATATAATTCTCCACCCAGATTACTTTATAATTGTGTTTATGTTTTTATTGTATGTGCATGTGAGAGAATTTGCCATGCTTTCGATAGATTTATTTCTTTCTCTCCATTGAGATTTCCTCAGACTTTTCTAGTGATAATTTCATAAAGTACTGGTTTCTTCATTAAATAGAGTAAGCTCATTGCAATAATCAAATCTCTCAACTTCGATCAGTCAAATAGTGTTTATTGAGTATCTAAGGCATTTAAGACACTGCTCTGAGGGCTTTACAAGGGTACTTTAGAAGCTGCAGTAATGACAAATAGCAGCCACAGACATTGATAGCAATGAATTTGGTGGCATGAGTCCTGAACCTTGAACTCTGGAACCCTTTCCAAGTTGAATACACCCAAACTTCAGTTTCCTCATCTATAAAATGGAAATAATAATTGTTGCTCCTTGAGAAACCAGTAAGGTAATATAATGACAGAAGTTTGAAGAATGTCACAGTCCTTTCCAAACTTAAGCAAGATACACATAATCTTCTATTTTAATAGTGTGTATTATAATATGTATATGTATTTGTTAATACATAAAACCAGTTACATTAAGTCAACTTCAACCTATGACATCCCCATGTGCATAAGAATAGAACTCTGCTCTACATGGTCTTCAGTGGCTGATTTTTCAGAAATAAACCACATAGGTTTTCTTCAGATGTGCCTCTGGGTGAACTCAAACAACCAACTTTTCAGTTAACAGCCAAGCACTTAACCATTTTACTACCCAGGGACTCCATAGTAATTCACGGTATAACATATACATTATATATATCCATATATGATAACAAGTGAGTTAGTTAACACCCTCCCACATCCCTTAAAGTCAGGAAAGGTGTGTCAAGGTTGTATTTTTTCACCATACTTATTCAGTCTGTATGCTGAACAAATAATCTGAGAAGCTGAACTATATGAAAACGGGACATCAGGATTAGAGGAAAACTCATTAACAACCTACATTATGCAGATGGCACAACCTTCCTTGCTGAAAGTGAAGAGGACTTGAAGCACTTACTGATAAAGATCAAAGACCACAGCCTTCAGTATGGATTACACCTCAACATAATGAAAACAAACACCCCCACAACTGGACCAATAAGTACCATCATGATAAATGGAGAAAAGATTGAAGTTATCAAGGATTTCATCTTACTTGGAGTCACAGTCAACACCTATGGAAGCAGCAGTCAGGGAGTCAAACAATGTATTACATTGGGCAAATCTGCTGCAAAAGACCTTTTAAAAATCTTAAAAACCAAAGATGTCACCTTGAAGACTAGGGTACATCATGGTGTTTTCAGTCGCCTCATATGCAAGTGAAAGCTGGACAATTAATAAGGAAGACCGAAGAAGAATTGCCACCTTTGAATTATGGTGCTGGCTCAGAATATTGTATATACGATGGAATGCCTAAAGAATGAAGAAATCTGTCTTGGAAGAAACATAGCCAGAATGCTCCTTAGAAACAAGGATAGCAAGACTACATCTCGCATATTTGGACATATTATCAGGAGGGAACAGTCTCTGGAGAAGGACATCATGCTTGGTAGAGGGTCGGAGAAAAAGAGGAAGACCCTCAACAAGATGGATTCACACAGTGGTTGCAACAATGGACTCAAGCGCAGAAACGATTGTGAGGATTGCACAGGACTGGGCAGTGTTTTGTTCTGTTGTACATAGGGTCACTCTGAGTTGGAAGTGACTCGATGACACCTAACAACGACAGCTCCCTTTGATCTGCTTAGTTAACCAAGGAACAAGTGCTTTGAGTTTTAGTCAATATTTTAAAAGCAGCTCCCTGAAGGAGAACTCATGTAAGTGCCAAATAATAATTAGATGTTCACACGAAGTTATTAGAACAGTAGCATGCTAAAATATGTAGTAGCCCCAGAGATTAAAATTCGACAGTATTTTCCTTATTAATTGCAGGTGCTGCATGATATTCAATAAGACAGCCAAGAGGCAAATAAGTTTTTCAGTGTTGAGGTGCAAGCAATGTGACAAATTCCAAAGGGATATTAGCATCTTAATGGCATATCAGAGAGCCACAATAATAATATTGCCATCCACCAAAAACTGTATTCTTCTCTGTATTTCTAGAGTACTTTATGCTTGCTTCTACTCTGACAGTGACCAAAATGTTTTCTAAAGCTATGTTTCTATTTCCCTCACAGGGACAGTAGATCATGATCACTTTGAGAGCTATTGCATTCGTACTAGTTCCTGGCATATGATAGGCAAATTGTTGTCATGGATTTATGTGACTTTCTTTACCCTTTGCAACCTACATTTATGCATATAATCTCACCTCATTGTTCAACAACTTCCTAGTTAGCTATTTCAGTTGGATAAGTACACCCATCTTGGAACAGTTAGGTGACTTGCCCAAGGGAGCCCAGCATAGGACCACAGCTTCTGATTCCTAGTATAGGGCGCTCAGCATTGACAAATCTTGCCTCTATGAATCTTTGCTCTCTGATTTCTGAGCTCTGACTGAGAGGCATCCGTGCAGGCAAAGCCAGGCACATTTTTATCTCACTGTTCTTCTTCAGCGTTGGCACTCAATTCCCACTCTTTTCTGCTCATCACTTTAGGGCCAGAATTGCTGAGATGTGAAATGAAATCTATGGCAATTTATTGCTGTTTATGAGAGACTCTGTGACATGGCTGAGTGTCTTGCCTTCTACTCTCCTGCATAAGAGATTTGAAAGGATCGGCAGATAGATTAATTTAAGGCAGCTTTTGCTGACACTGGTTACCTGTGAATGGATAATCATTTATCAGTAAATTACTTTTTTCTGAGCCAGGTAATTTCTGATCAACATGCTCATTCTCACTCCCTCTGTCCATTCCCTCCCACCCTTTCTCCCCCTTCCTTTCACTCTATTGCCCTTCCTTTCTCTCTCTGTCTCTGATTTACTCACTCACTTTCTCTCTTTCTCTTAGTCTCGGCAATACACGCATACACACACTCACTCACTCACAAACACATATTCCTTCCAAAGTAAGCATTTGTTGAGACATAGGTGTATTAATAAAAAGGCCATTTCTATTTGCTAAGCAAAAGTCAAAATTGAATGTAAATGGCATCAGGACAGGATGAGATTACAGCACCCATTATAAGGACAGCATGGGTACTAAGTAAAGGGAAGTAAGTCCCATGGTACTAGAGTAATTAAACAAATCTAGAATTTTATTAGCACTATAGTATTCCTGCAGACCAAGAAAAATGGACGAAACTAGATCTTGGATATCATCATCAAACAAGTGCCTCTCTGCCCACATGATGATGAACAACCCTGTTAAACTAACACTGCTCTTACATTTTGAGAGCATGCCTGCTAAATGTAGGGTATGATATAGTGGAGACAGGTCCGATTTACTTACGAAGAGTTCTAGGAAAGAAGCAATAGCAAAGAATCCCAGGGCTTTTCCAAGTCTGAAATGAAATGCTAAGCTGTGGGTTTGAAAGTCAGGAGAAAGAAAGTGGATAAAAAAATTAGGTGGGAAAGTACATTACAGAAGCATTTAAATGACATTATAACTTTGGATGTGGTTAATGTAAAATGGCAGAAAGCGGTGTCAGGCTTCTGGCCAAGATGGCACTATAGATGGAAACATCACCCCATGCCTCCAGAACAAAGACCCAAAAAGCTAAGTAAAACAGAGACAAACATCTGTCCTTGAACTCTAAGCGTCAAATGAAGAGATAAAGGACTCAGCCAAGCGCCAAATGGAATAAGAAACTGACAGAGAGAGCGAGGAGAGATACACGTGGAGGTCCCCTATCAGCTAACACAGCATGGATTCACCATCTTAGGTTCCTGTCAGAGAGTGACAGACAGGGAATATGGGAAAGCAGCTTCATGGAGCTCCCAGCAGGAGATGGAACACCTGATAACCAGTGGTATGTGCTTTTCCACCCCTCATCGCTCGCCCCCGCCCCCGTTCGAACTTCCCGGCTTCATAGTTGGCTACGGTTGCTTGGCTGGCTGAGAAGTGCAGGGTCCCTGTCACTTGGAGTCATCCCACCCACATCAGAGGTCAGCAGACAGGAAATACAGAAAAGCAGCTTACAGGAATTCCCAGCAGGAGACAGAGCACCCGGTATCCAGTGATATATGATCTATGCTTTCCCATCCCCATGCTTCTCCCCCTGTTGCTCAGCCTCCCCTGCTTCCTGCTGGCCACAGTCTCTTGGCTGAAAGGCACTGGCTTCGGCCCTTGCTGCCTGGATTCACCCCACCCACACCGGAAGGCTCCTGGAGTGCCATTTGTTTGTTGCTTGTGCTGCATTTTTCTACTTCGTTTGGTTTCCTCCGTTCCTCTCACCACCTCCCCCTCCTTTCTCTTGATCATCTGGCTCCATGTGCCATCTTTGCTTCTTTATGAAAGGCTTCCCTGGCCCACCACCACACGGGTGGGATCCCCAGGGCTTTTTTTTTTTTTTTTCTTGCTTTGTTTTATTTGTTTGTTTTCTTTTTCTTTTTGAGGCTTGGGAGCCCCTTCTAGCTGGGCTGTACAGCTGCACTGGGGGGGATCCCTGGGGACATTTCTTTTTTTCCTTTTTGTCTTCTTCACTTTTCAGTTTCTCATCCCTCTATACTAACTTTGTTTCCTGTCTCCTGAATACCTGGAACTGTGTGATATCTCTACCCCTTCTAGCCAGGCTATACTGTGTGACCTGGGAGCCGCTTCCCCGGTCACACAGCTGCACCTGTGAAATCCTTGGAGGCTTTTCTTTTCTTGTAATATTTATTTATTTATATCTTTTTCCCATTTTCTTTTTTTTCCCCTTTTGTTTTTGTCCATTTCTCAGTTTCTTATCTTTCCACTCAAATGGTAAGCTACCTTAGCACTTTTTTTGTTTGCTCGTTTTTGGCTTCTGTTTCTCCCTCTTCTCTCTCCTCTTTCCCATACCCATCTTGGCTCCATTCATCACAACCTACCACCTCCTACCTGCCTATCTGCACCATGCTCTGAACATCACACTCTTGAGCAGCACAGGCAGGGCCTACAAGAACCTGCCCTGCACTGATTCCCAGCCTACCCTGTTGGCCCAAGTACGTACCACAGACGACCTATCCCAGCCCCTCCCATTCAGCTGGACCTGTCTGCTGCACCATAGCTGAGCAACTGGCCCTGCCAATTGGACAAGGAGATGAAAATATTGTGCCCATAGATGAGCAAACAACAAAGAATGTACAGTCCACCTGTTCACACATAACCAAATAAAACAAAAAAGCAGGGCAAAACAAAAAAAACCTACAATCAAGAAATGAAGAAAGTAACTACTGAATGTCCCAAAGACAGCAGACAATATCAAAACATGTTTTTTTTAAAAAAAGGACAAGATGGTTCCAGTAGGCATCCAAAATAAAACAAATGACTTTCCAGTAGAAAAAAGGCACTAGAACTACCTGATAGGGAATTCAAATCTCTAATATTCAGAGCTGTCCAAAAGTTGAAGCAAAAAGCAGACAAAAACGAGGAAAAATAGACAAATTCATGGAAAAGGCAGGCAAACTCATGGCAAATACAGACAAAAAAAAAATTGAACAAAACACCAAAATAAATTCACAACTAAAAATCATACAAAAACCACAACTAGAATTCCAAAAGATAAACAAGATTCAGAAATGGACAGTGTCGTAGAAGGGCTGATGAGCAGTTTTGAAATGATGGAAGACAAAATCAGCAAAGTTGAAGACAAACACCTGGATACAACTCTATATGAGTAAAATCCAGAAAAAAAAAAAAAAAAAAAAAAACAGAAAAATGAAGAAACCCTGAGAATTATGTGGGATACATTCAAAAGCAAAAATTTATGAGTAATCAAGAGTTCCACAACAGGGGACAAAGTGGAAAACACAGAGAGGATCATTGAAGAATTGCTGACAGAAAACTTCTCTAATATCATGAAAAATTAAAAGGTGACCATCCAAGAAGCTCAACCAACCCCATATAGGACAGACACCAAAAGAAAATCATCAAGGCGTATTGTAATCACACTCACTAAAACCAAAGACAAAGAAAGAATCCTGAGAGCAGCTTGAGAAAAACAAAAAGTCACATACAGGGGAGAGGAGGAACAATAAGACTAAGCTCTGATTATTTGGCAGAAACTATGCAGGAAAGCAAACAATGGAATGACATAAATAAAACCTTGAAAGAAAAAAAAAAATTGCCAACCAAAAATAATGTATCCTGTAAAACTTTCATTCATATATGATGGTGAAATTTGGACATTTCCAGTTAAACAGAAATTAAGGGATTATGTAAAAACCAAACCTACAAGAATTATTAAAAGGAGTCCTTCAGTCTGAGAACAAACAGCATTAAACCACAGCCTGAAGCTAGGGTGCAAGATTGAACCAGCCAGATACCAACCTAGGAGATGTACTTTCAAGGACTACCCAAAACCAAAAGAATTACAACAGGGAACCAGAGTTGTTAATCTGTAAACGACAACAAAGTCAGAACAATAAAAGAGGGAGTGAACGGTGTGGGTATAGAATTTTCTAATGGAGAGGAAGGCAAAGTGATACCAAGAAATAATAAACTGGTTCAGACCTAGGAAGGTAAGAGTAAATGTCAAGGTAACCACAAAGAGAGTTAACAAACCTACTCATTAAAACAACAAAAATATAAAGTCTCAGTAAAAACAAAATCTATCTACAAACACAAAAGAAATGAAAAAATCCACAAACAAAAGGAATCCAGCACAGGAGAATAAGACGAACAAAGAAAATGTCAACACTACACAAAAAGCACTACAAAATGACAGCAATAAACTCACACCTATCAATAATTACACTGAATGTAAATGGTCTAAATGCACCCATAAAGAGACAGAGAGTGACAGAGTGGATGAAAAAGCCAGATCCATCAATATGCTGTCTACAAGAGATACACCTTAGAAAAAAAGACATAAATTTATTAAAAATCAAAGGATGGAAAAAAAAACATATCATGCAAACAGCTTCCAAAAAAAGAGCAGGAGTGGAAACACTAATCTCAGATAAAATAGACTTTAAAACAAAATCCACCATAAAAGACAAAGAAGGGCACTATATAATTAATGATTAACAGGACGATCCATCATGAAGACATAACCATAATAAACATCTATGCACCAAATCACAGGGCTCCAAAACACATGAAACAAACTCTAACAGCACTGAAAAGAGAAATTGACAGTTCCACAATAATAATAGGAGACTGCAACACACCACTCTTGGTAAAGGACAGAACATTGAGAAAGAAACTCAACAAAGATACAGAAGAGCTAAAGGGCGCAGTCAGCCCACTTGACCTCATAGAGTTATGTAGAACGCTCCACCCAACAGCTTCAAAGTACACATTCTTTTCCAATGCACATGGAATGTTCCCCAGAATAGACCACATCTTGGGCCACAGAGCAACCCTCAAGAAAATCCAAAATGTTGAGATAATACAAAGTATCTTCTCTGACTACAATGCCATCAAGGTAGAAATTAACAACAGGAAGGGCAAGGAAAAAAAAATAATAATTACATGGAAACTGATTAGCACCCTACTTAAAAAACACTGAGTAATAAAAGAAATCAGAGATGGAATCAAAAAACTCTTACAAAGGAGAATGAAAACACATCATACCAAAACCTCTGGGACACAGCAAAAGCTGTATTCAGAGGTTAATTTATAGCATTAGATGCACACATCAAAAAAGAAGGAAGGAACAAAACCAAAACATTAGCTACACAACTCAAATAAATAGAAAGAAAGCGTCAAATTAATTAATTAATTAATTAAAGAGCCCACAGCTACCAGAAGAAAGGAAATAAAGTTCCGAGGAGAAATAAATGAAATAGAGAATAGAAAAACAATAGAAAGAATCAACAAAACCAAAAGTTACTTCTTTGAAAGGATCAACACAATCAACAAACCACTGGCCAACCTGACAAAGAAAAAACAAGAAAGGATGCAAATAACCCAGATAAGAAATGAAATGGGAGACATTACAACAGACCCAACTGAAATAAAAAGAATCATAACAGAGTATTATGAAAAACTATATGTCAATAAATTTGAAAATCTAGAGGAAATGGACAAATTTCTAGAAACACAGTACCTACCCAAACTAACACAAAATGATGTTGAAAATCTGAACTGATCCATAACTAGGGAAGAGATTGAAAAGGTAATTAAAAAAAAAACTCCCAAGGGAAAAAAAAAAGCCCTGGCCCAGATGGCTTCATTGGAAAATTCTATCAAACATTCAGACAAGAGCTTACACCAGTACTACTCAAACTATTTTAGAACACAGAAAAGGAAGCAATACTTCTGATTTCATTCTATGAAGCCAGCATAACCCTGATGCCAAAACCAGACAAAGACACCACAAAAAAAGAAAATTACAGACCAATATCCCTCATGAATATAGATGTAAAAATTCTCAACAAAATTCCAGCCAATAGAATTCAGCATTATATAAAAAAATAATAGTGATAAGGAAATAAAACACCACAACCAAATAGAATTCATACCAGGTGTGCAAAGATGATTTAACATTAGAAAATCAATCAATGTCATTTACCGCATAAATAAAAGGAAAGAAAAGAATCACATGATCAACTCAATACACAAAGAAAAGGTATCTGACAAAGTCCAACACCAATTCCTGATAAAAGCTCTCAATGAAATAGGTATAGAAGGGAAATTTCTCAACATAATAAAGGACATCTATGCAAAACCAAGGGCCAACATCATTCTTAATGGAGACAGGCTGAAAACATTCCCCTTCAGAACAGGAACAAGACAAGGATGCCATTTACCACCACTCCTATTTAACATTGTGCTGGAAGTTCTAGCTAAAGCAATAAGGCAAGAAAAAGAAATAAAGGGCATCCAAATTGGTAATGAAGAAATTAAACTCTCCCTATTTGCAGTTGATAAGATACTATACATAGAAAACCCAAAAGACTTCACAAGACAACTACTAGAACTAATAGAAATATTCAGCAGAGAAGCAGGATACAAGATAAACATACAAAAATCATTTGGATTCTTAATACACCAATAAAGAGAATGATAAAAAGGAAATCAGAAAAACAATACCATTTATCGTAGCCCCTAAAAAAACCCCAAAATTCTTAGGAATAAATCCAATCAAGAATGTAAAAGACTTGTACAAAGAAAACTACAAAACACTACCGCAAGAACCAAAAAAGATCTACATAAATGGAAAAACATACGATGTTCATGGATAGGTAGACTCATGGTTGTGAAAATGACAATTGTACCCAATGCCATTTACAAATACAATGCAATTCTGACCCAGATACCAACAACATTCTTTAAAGAGACGGAAAAACTAATCATTAACTTTATATGGAAAGGGAAGAAGCCCTGAATGAGTAAAGCATTATCAAAGAAGAAGAATAAGGCAGAAGCACTCGCACTACCTGACCTCATAATTACTATACAGCTGCGGTAGTCAAAACAGCCTGGTTCTGGTACGATGACAGCTAAACATTGATCAGTGGAACAGAATTGAGACCCCAGATATAGATCCATCCACCTATGGTCACCTTATGTTCAACAAGGGCCCAAAGTCCATCAAATGGAGCAAAGACAGCCTTTTAAACAAGTGGTGCTGGCAAAACTGGATATCCATCTGCAAAAAAATGAAACGGGACCCATACCTCACACCATATACAAAACCTAATTCAAAATGGATCAAAGACCTAAATACAAAGCCCAAAAATCATAAAGTTCTTAGAAGAAAAATTAGGATCAACGCTAGAGGCCCTAATATCGGGCATTAACAGGATGCAAACTATAACCAACAACACAGAAACTCCATAAGTTAAGCTAGATGACTAGGATCTTCTAAAAATTGAATGCTTATGCTCATCAAAAGACTTCATCCAAAGAGTAAAAAGAGAACCTACCGACTGGGAAAAAAGCTTTGACTATTACTTTTTTTTTTTTTTTATTACAAATCAGACAAAGGCCTAATCTCTAAAATCCACAAGAAAATCGAAAACCTCTACAACAAAAAACAAATAATTCAGTTAAAAAATGGGCAAAGGAAATGAACAGACACTTCAGCAAAGAAGACATTCAAGTGGCCAATGGACACAAGAGGAAATGCTCATGATCACTAGCCATTAGAGAAATGCAAATTAAAACCACAATGAGATACCATCTCACTCTGGCATTACTGGCACACACACACACACACACACACACAAAACAAAACAAAACAGGAAATAATAAATGTTGGAGAGGCTGTGTGGAGATTGGAACTCTTATGCACTGCTGGTGGGAATGCAAAATGCAACCATTTTAGTAAATGATATGGCACTTTCTTAGAAAGCTAGAAATAGAAATACCATATGATCCAGCAATCCCACTTCTAGGAATATATCCTAGAGAAATACAAGCCATCACATCAATAGATGTATGCATACCCATGTTCATTGCAGCATTGTTCACAATAGCAAAAAAATGGAAACAACATAGATGCCAATCAACAGATGAATGGATAAGGAAACTGTGGTATATACACACAATGGAGTATTATTACCCAATGATAAAGAAGAATGATGAATTGTGAAGCATCCCATAACATGGGTGAATCTGGAGGGCATTATGCTGAGTGAAATAAGTCAGTCACAAAAGGACAAATATTGTGTGAGACTACTACCGTAAATACTCATGAAAAGGTTTGCACACAAAAAGAAACAATCTTTGATGGTTATGAGGAAGGGGAGAGGTGAGGATGGAAAAACTCTAAATAGATAATAGGTAAATATTAACTTTGGTGAAGGCTAAGACAGTCCACAATACCGGGGAAGCCAGCACAACTTGTACAAGGCAAGGTCATAGAAGCTCCATAGATACATGCAAACTCCCTAAGGGACGAAATTTCTGGGCTGAGGGCTGTGTGGATCATGGTCTCAGAGAACATCTAGCTCAAGTGGCATAACATAGTTTATAAGGAAAATGTTCTACATTCTACTTTGGTGAGTAGTGTCTGGGGCCTTAAAAGACTATGAGCTGCCAGCTAAGACACTCCACTGGTATCACCCCTTTGGGAGCAAGGGAGAATGAAGAAAACTAAAGATACAAGGACAAGATTAGTCCAAAGTACTAATAGACAACATCTACCAGGGCCTCTACCAGAGTTCAGTACAATTAGATGGTGTCCAGCTACCACTGGCAACTGCTCTGACAGGGATCATAATAGAGAGTCCCAGACAGAGCTGAAGGAAAATGTAGAACAAAATTCTAACTCACAAAAGAAGACCAGGCTTACTGGTCTGACACAGCCTGGAGAAACCCCAAAAGTATGGCCCCCAGACACCTTTTTAGCTCAGTAATGAAGCCACTCCTGAGGTTCACCCTTCAGCCAAAGATTAGACAGGCTGATAAAATAAGACAAAAGGGACACACCAGCCCAGGGCCAAGGACTAGAAGGCAGGAGGGAACAGGAAAGCTGGTAATAGGGAACCCAAATTCGAGAAGAGAGAGTATTGACATGTCATGGTGTTGTTAACCAATGTCATAAAACAATATGTGTATTAACTGTTTAATGAGAAACTAGTTTGTTCTAAAAAAAAAAAAGTGGTATCAGCTTGTGATTGAAGCTCCTCACAACTTCAGTTCACAGGATACAAGTGGTATCCTTGATATTTTGATAGCGATTTTGATACCTAATGATGACATTTCTAGTACAAAACAATCTTATCCCTGTACCACAGGCATAATGGATTCCATTGTCAAGAACCAATTGCCATTAATTAGTCTTATTGTCTCTGTAATATTGTATATTGAGAAAGTAAACTTTCCCTTGGACTGAATGTCCTGTTATAATCATCTTACCTGTTGTTGAGCTTTTGCTAGAAGGGGATTTTGATTTGTTTCACAAGGGACAAGAAGTGTAGGTTGAAAAGCTGTTCTGGAAACTTGGCAGTTTGGCTGCAGGGAGGGATATGCTGCCATTGCAGGAATGGCTAAGATTGCAGACTACGAATTTAACGAAGGCAAAGAAAAAGGCTGCTGGTAGCCTTTATTTTATCAGGAGCAGGCGTGTGCGAATGGCAGAATTCTCATCTTCCATGCAGGACACCGAGGTTTGATTCCACACCCAGGTACCTTAATGCACAGCTACCACCTGTCGGTCAGTTGAGGCTTACGTGTTGCTATGATGCTGACCAGGTTTCTTCAGAGCTTCTAGACTAAGATGGACCAGGAAGAAAGGCCTGGCAGTCTACTTCCAAAAATCAGCCAGTGAAAATCATACGGACCACAACATGTCCTGAGTTGACGGCCTGCTGTACAGCCACTAACAACAAGCCTGTGTTATATTGTCTAGAGCACTTGAAAGACATTCCTGTTGGGCATGAGAGTAAGTATCTATCACATGCCTTTCTTGTTCTCAACATTTTACTAGTCATCTAGGTTATTGGTGAGAGAAACATAAGAATAAGTCCAGGAAATCGTTTTTGTTCCTCTGTATGTGTGACCTACTCAATTTCATTAATGAATAAGACTTCCTCCACTGCTGGACTGCAGAATCCTTGAGGAGGCAACCAGTGCACAGCCCTCGCGCCCTAGCCTCACGTCCACAACATAGGTGTCCTCTGTGAATGACTGAGTGGCTGACTGAGTGACCGAAGACAGGTTACATGCTAAGTAGTTGCTGTGCTCATTTTTAGTTCGTGAGAACCGGAAAGAACAGTAACCACATACTCTTAGAAGTGAATTATCATGGGAGATAAACTGGGGGGGAGAAAGCAAAGTGGGATTCAAATCCCGAATGAAAGCATCACTGTAGAGGCCTTCCTTTGGAGACAAAGGCAGCTTTTGTTGATGGTCGCTATACAAGTGCGTCTGCTTCAAGGCTACCGGTAGTCCCTAAATGTGTTTAGTGTTCACTTTTACATCCTTAGCCATCCCCTTTCTCCAGTGTAGGCATCCGTGCTGAGTATATTCCTTAACACTCTCCCCCTAGGCCTGCCTACTCTCTCTTTTTTCCCATCAATATCCTTTCTAATACCCACTGTCAGAGCCACTAAAAACTGCGAGGTTTGTTTCTTGACAAATGTCCCATTTTCACAGGCAGTTGAACTGAACTGCAGCTTGTGCTCCGTTCAAACATGTCAATAAACATTATTGCAAAGACGTAGAAGCAATAATGAGAATGTATAAAACTCACCTTTATTGCTTCTTGCCATGAATTTACACGCTACTCTAAGCAGCTTTCATTCCCTCAAGAAGAAGTTGCAGGAAATTTGTTTTAGGCTGTGGGGGCCAAAGAGACTGACTTGGTTGCAATCTTCCCTGGAGACTAGAAGCAGAAGGTAGCCAATGGCCACCATCTCAAATGTGTGTGTGCTTTTTGATGTCACAATGGGTTTTTATAAATAATACTAATAGTTACAGATGGGAGCAGGGTCTTTCACGGTGGAACATCCAATGTCACAAAACAGCAGTACTCATGACAGTAAAGATCCCAAGCATAGTGATATTCTAAACCCAAGGTTTCCATGGATATAAATCTGCTGCCCTGAAAAGTACCATTGCATGGAGCGAATATAAACCAAAGAGTTTATACTGGTGAAGGGAGAGAGCATTGACTCTAATATATCCCATATATATTGGGGACCTAGGGTCTTTCACTGTTTGAGGATGTCAGGTAAGATATGTCTGAGGTAGGTGCTAGAATGTGAAGTGAGTGCTTGTAGATAGTTGGGATGCAGACTGCTATGTCCCTGGGGTTGGGACATGTTGGGGATTTGTGTGTCCTATGGTAAAATACCTCAGAAGGGTCTCTAGGTAGTGTTATACCCATATATCAATGACTTCTATAGACAGGACTCACTCTCTGGAAAAAAAAATCTGCAGATTATGAAGTTGGAGCAAAGAGGCCTTTGAGAGTCTGAGTCAGTTAGTTTTGCTCCTTTCTAGCCCTTTTGTGTGTGTATATGTGTTTTCTACCATATCATGATTCATTGCTGAGACACCCTTTTCTGCTCTGCTGTATGGACGTAGCACTCATTTGTAGTTCGTGATGTGTCAAATGATTTTTGGAATTTTGTAGTAACATTGAGTCAAGAGGTATGTAATTTGTATACCATGGTTGGCCACTGCTGGTTTTGAGATGGAGAGTAATACAGATCTTAAAAATAAAACATTTTAAGAAGAAAAGGGTTATCAGACTGACCTGTGTCCTTTTTGATAAAATGGTAGTATTCATAAGGTAAGAAAAATCATAGATAAGATATATGTTGACTTTATTGATAACTTTGAGTCTATTTGACTCACTTTTCATCAACATTTCAGTATATATTCCATTAACCAATATTTAGTGAGCCCCTATTATGTAGCAAATGCCTTGTTAGGTTCTAGGATGTTTTAGGAAATTAGCTAGAACGGGGGGAATACTCTTCTCTTTCTTCCCTCTAATTCATTAATTAGTTATTTTTAATCACCATGAACAAACATTCAGAAGTGAGAGGCAGAATTCGATCACGGGGGTATTTTCAACAAAGTGCTTTTTATTCTCTGTTCAAGGTAAGATTAAATAATAATCTCATTATTCCTGCACTGGTTTCTCAGTTGCCTTTTTTTGTTTTAAAAGTCTGACGAATAGCAAATCCTCACTGCAACCTTGGGAGAGATGGACAAAGAAAGGTTTGTCCACGTCAAGTTCCATGGACACCAACTTGCTGGCTGCTCCAGCCGGCACAGTAACCCACCTCCCACTTTTACAGCCTCGATTATTTTCACTGACCACAATTGGTGAATATTTACTTTGAGGCATTTGAAGCATTGAGGGAGGACTGCTTTTATTCTTTAATAAAAATATTATAAAATAACATGCCAGCCCAGAGGGAGATAGACATGCTTTTCCCTCACACAGAGTTTATACTTCGGGGGAGGTCAGGCCTTGACCTAGCAACCTCTATCAGTGCTGAGATGGAGAAGCAGTATGAGACTAGAGAGCAGCAGGAAAAAAAGCAGCATGCGAGGAGATGAGGAAGGAGGCCTCTAAGTGAGGCCTGGAAGTGTGCCTTGTTGCTGTTGTTAGCTGCTCATGAGTCAGCCCCTACGTGTGGTGACCCCATGCACAGCAGAACAAAACACTTCCGGTACTGTGCCGTCCCCAGGATTGGTTGCAGATGGGACTTCTGTGCTCTGTAGGGTTTTCATTGTTAAGTTTTTTGGAAATAAGTCACCAGGCCTTTTTTCCTAGTCCATCTTAGTTTGGAAGCTCCATTGAAACTTGGTCAGCATCATAGCAACACACAAGCCTCTGCTGATAGACGAGTTTTAGCTGTGCCGAGGTGCATCGGCCAGGACCCTAACCCAGGTTTTCCATGTGGAAGGTGAGAATTTTACCACTGAACCATCCCTGCCCCCATGGAAGCATGAGCGGGAGTGAAGTTTAGGGGGACACGCACCAGAGGGGAATGTGCAGAGAGGAGGAAGGTGTGGCTTTAAGTCTGAATCGACTCGATGGCAATGAGTTTGAAAGATCAGTAAGGCCTGAGTACATGAGTGTAGATGGCTGGGTGTGGGGGAAGTGGGGGAAAATTGTTAACTCTGGGAAGTAAGCTGGGTCCAGGCCATGGGAACCCAATCAGAAATGCAATTTTAAAGAGCTTTGACTTAATTTTCAGGGGGATGAGAGTCATGGAAGAGTTTTAAACAGGGTGATGTCTTAACGACAAAGTGTGTGCACATAAATGTATCCTATGTATTTTCCTTTTCCACAGCAGGTACAACATTATTTCATTTGATCCATCACTTTATGAATTCTTGGGGATACTTCTTGACTCATTTTCTTTCAACTACATCAGGTATCTTTATCCCTTCTCCAAGATTCTCAATTGTCAAAACGAAGCCCTGTGGTTGACTCTTAAATCAATGCAGAAGGGAAGGCAGGCCCTAGGAATGGGTTCCTGAAATGTGTTCCTGGGAAGGACCAATATTCTAGCAGTTGAAGCCATTATCACTTGCTGTGGTGCTGGGAAGGAGCCCTGGTGATGCCGTGGTTAAAGCGCTTGGCTGCTAACCAGACGGTTGGCTGTTTGAGCGAACGAGCTACTCCATGGGGGAAAGATGTGGCAATCTGCTTCTGTAAAGATTTACAGCCTTAGAAACCCTAAGTTCTACTCTGTCTTATAGGGTTGCTATGAGTTGGAATTGACTTGATGACCATGAGTTTGGGATTATGGCACTGGGTAGACTTACTGAGATGGGGATCGGATGGGATAGCTTTAAAAATGCAGTCATAACAGGAGTTAGGCCCTGTCGGATCATATCATGACAAGAGAAGACCAGCTATGACAAGGTCGTGGGTGATCGTAAGGTAGGGTAGAGAACGATACAATGTTGGTATGTACAATCTTAGTCATGTGAAATATCAGCCTGGCACTTGAAAGAAGTGTTTTAGAGACTCAGTATCCTATCTGCTGATTGGCAGTTTGTGGTTGGTAATATTATGAAGTAAACCTGACAGTAATTCATGTCTCTTAAATTCTCAGGGATATCAGAGGGAGCCTTAAAAGTGCTATTCTGAAACCCTCTTTCTTAAGTGATGGTTTTGTCAGCTCACGAGAGATAAGTAGTGCAGAGGATAAGAGAAAAAAAGTACGAATAAAGAAAAGAGTTGTTTGTGTCCTGGATTATAACCGCTTAACCCCTCAAGAATCCATCCCTATAGTCTTGGTAGCACTTCTCTTTCTATTTTTTTTTTTTTTATTAACTTTTATTGAGCTTCAAGTGAACGTTTACAAATCAAGTCAGACTGTCACATATAAGTTTATATACACCTTACTCCGTACTCCCACTTGCTCTCCCCCTAATGAGTCAGCCCTTCCAGTCTCTCCTTTCGTGACAATTTTGCCAGCTTCCAACTCTCTCTATCCTCCCGTCCCCCCTCCAGACAGGAGATGCCAACACAGTCTCAAGTGACCACTTGATATAATTAGCTCACTCTTCATCAGCATCTCTCTCCTACCCACTGTCCAGTCCCTTTCATGTCTGATGAGTTGTCTTCGGGGATGGTTCCTGTCCTGGGCCAACAGAAGGTTTGGGAACCATGACCACCGGGATTCCTCTAGTCTCAGTCAGACCATTAAGTATGGTCTTTTTATGCGAATTTGGGGTCTGCATCCCACTGATCTCCTGCTCCCTCAGGGGTTCTCTGTTGCGCTCCCTGTCAGAGCAGTCGTCGATTGTGGCCGGGCACCAACCAGTTCTTCTGGTCTCAGGATGATGTAGGTCTCTGGTTCATGTGGCCCTTTCTGACTCTTGGGCTCTTAGTTGTCATGTGACCTTGGTGTTCTTCATTCTCCTTTGCTCCAGGTGGGTTGAGACCAATTGATGCATCTTAGATGGCTGATTGTTAGCATTTAAGACCCCAGACGCCACATTTCAAAGTGGGACGCAGAATGTTTTCATAATAGAATTATTTTGCCAATTGACTTAGAAGTCCCCTTAAACCATGGTCCCCAAACCCCCGCCCTTGCTCCGCTGACCTTTGAAGCATTCATTTTATCCCGGAAACTTCTTTGCTTTTGGTCCAGTCCAATTGAGCTGACCTTCCATGTATTGAGTATTGTCCTTCCCTTCACCTAAAGCAGTTCTTATCTACTAATTAATCAGTAAAAAACACTCTCCCTCCCTCCGTCCCTCCCTCCCCCCTCGTAACCACAAAAGTATGTGTTCTTCTCAGTTTATACTATTTCTCAAGATCTTATAATAGTGGTCTTATACAATATTTGTCCTTTTGCCTCTGACTGATTTCGCTCAGCATAATGCCTTCCAGGTTCCTCCATGTTATGAAATGTTTCATAGATTCATCACTGTTCTTTATCGATGCATAGTATTCCATTGTGTGAATATACCACAATTTATTTACCCATTCATCCGTTGATGGACACCTTGGTTGCTTCCAGCTTTTTGCTATTGTACACAGAGCTGCAATAAACATGGGTGTGCATATATCTGTTTGTGTGAAGGCTCTTGTTTCTCTAGGGTATATTCCGAGGAGTGGGATTTCTGGGTTGTATGGTAGTTCTATTTCTAACTGTTTAAGATAACGCCAGATAGATTTCCAAAGTGGTTGTACCATTTTACATTCCCACCAGCAGTGTATAAGAGTTCCAATCTCTCCGCAGCCTCTCCAACATTTATTATTTTGTGTTTTTTGGATTAATGCCAACCTTGTTGGAGTGAGATGGAATCTCATCGTGGTTTTAATTTGCATTTCTCTAATGGCTAATGATCGAGAGCATTTTCTCATGTATCTGTTAGCTGCCTGAATATCTTCCTTAGTGAAGTGTGTGTTCATATCCTTTGCCCACTTCTTGATTAGGTTGTTTGTCTTTTTGTGGTTGAGTTTTGACAGAATCATGTAGATTTTAGAGATCAGGCGCTGGTCGGAGATGTCATAGCTGAAAATTCTTTCCCAGTCTGTAGGTGGTCTTTTTACTCTTTTGGTGAAGTCTTTAGATGAGCATAGGTGTTTGATTTTTAGGAGCTCCCAGTTATCTGGTTTCTCTTCGTCATTTTTGGTAATGTTTTGTATTCTGTTTATGCCTTGTATTAGGGCTCCTAGGATTGTCCCTATTTTTTCTTCCATGATCTTTATCGTTTTAGTCTTTATGTTTAGGTCTTTGATTCACTTGGAATTAGTTTTTGTGCTTGGTGTGAGGTATGGGTCCTGTTTCATTTTTTTGCAAATGGATATCCAGTTATGCCAGCACCATTTGTTAAAAAGACTATCTTTTCCCCAGTTAACTGACACTGGGCCTTTGTCAAATATCAGCTGCTCATATGTGGATGGATTTATATCTGGGTTCTCAATTCTATTCCATTGGTCTATATGCCTGTTGTTGTACCAGTACCAGGCTGTTTTGACTACTGTGGTTGTATAATAGGTTCTGAAATCAGGTAGAGTGAGGCCTCCCACTTTCTTCTTCTTTTTCAGTAATGCTTTGCTTATCCGAGGCTTCTTTCCCTTCCATATGAAATTGGTGATTTGTTTCTCTATCACCTTAAAAAATGACATTGGAATTTGGATCGGAAGTGCCTTGTATGTGTAGATGGCTTTTGGTAGAATAGACGTTTTTACTATGTTAAGTCTTCCTATCCATGAGCAAGGTATGTTTTTCCACTTAAGTATGTCCTTTTGAATTTCTTGTAGTAGTACTTTGTAGTTTTCTTTGTATAGGTCTTTTACATCCTTGGTAAGATTTATTCCTAAGTATTTTATCTTCTTGGGGGCTACTGTGAATGGTATTGATTTGGTTATTCCTCTTCGATGTTCTTTTTGTTGATGTAGAGGAATCCAAGTGTTTTTTGTATGTTTATCTTATAACCTGAGACTCTGCCAAACTCTTCTATTAGTTTCAGTGGTGTTCTGGTGGATTCGTTGGGGTTTTCTGTGTATAAGATCATGTCATCTGCAAATAGAGATAATTTTACTTCCTCTTTGCCAATCCGGATGCCCTTTATTTCTTCATCTAGCCTAATTGCTCTGGCTAGGACTTCTAGCACAATGTTGAATAAAAAAAATATATATATATATATAAAAGCAGTAATAAAGGGCATCCTTGTCTGGTTCCCGTTCTCAAGGGAAATGCTTTCAGGTTCTCTCCATTTAGAGTGATGTTGGCTTTGCATAAAAAAAAAAAAATTTTTTTTTGCATAGATGCCCTTTATTATGTTGAGGAATTTTCCTTCAATTCCCATTTTGGTGAGAGTTTTTATCATAAATGGGTGTTGGATTTTGTCAAATGCCTTTTCTGCATCAATTGATAAGATCATGTGGTTTTTGTCTTTTGTTTTATTTATGTGGTGGATTACATTAATGGTTTTTCTAATATTAAACCAGCCTTGCATACCTGGTATAAATCCCACTTGGTCGTGGTGGATTATTTTTTTGATATGTTGTTGAATTCTAATGGCTAGAACTTTGTTGAGGATTTTTGCATCTATGTTCATGAGGGATATAGGTCTGTAATTTTCTTTTTTTGTAATGTCTTTACCTGGTTTTGGTATCAGGGAGATGGTGGCTTCATAGAATGAGTTGGGTAGTATTCCGTCATTTTCTATGCTTTGAAATACCTTTAGTAGTAGTGGTGTTAAGTCTTCTCTGAAAGTTTGGTAGAACTCTGCAGTGAAGCCGTCCGGGCCAGGGTTTTTTTTTGTTGGGAGTTTTTTGATTACCGTTTCAATCTCTTTTTTTGTTATGGGTCTATTTAGTTGTTCTACTTCTGAATGTGTTAGTTTAGGTAGGTAGTGTTTTTCTAGGAATTCATCCATTTCTTCTAGGTTTGCAAATTTGTTAGAGTACAATTTTTCATAATAATCTGATATGATTCTTTTAATTTCAGTTGGGTCTGTTGTGATGTGGCCCATCTCGTTTCTTATTTGGGTTATTTGTTTCCTTTCCTGTATTTCTTTAGTCAGTCTAGCCAATGGTTTATCAATTTTGTTAATTTTTTCAGAGAACCAGCTTTTGGCTTTGTTAATTCTTTCAATTGTTTTTCTGTTCTCTAATTCATTTAGTTCAGCTCTAATTTTTATTATTTGTTTTCTTCTGGTGCCTGATGGATTCTTTTGTTGCTCACTTTCTATTTGTTCAAGTTGTAGGGACAGTTCTCAGCTTTTGGCTCTTTCTTCTTTTTGTATGTGTGCATTTATTGATATAAATTGGCCTCTGAGCACTGCTTTTGCTGTGTCCCAGAGGTTTTGATAGGAAGTATTTTCATTCTCGTTGCATTCTATGAATTTCCTTATTCCCTCCTTGATGTCTTCTACAACCCAGTCTTTTTTCAGGAGGGTATTGTTCAGTTTCCAAGTATTTGATTTCCTTCCCCTAGTTTTTCTGTTATTGATTTCTAGTTTTATTGCCTTGTGGTCTGAGAAGATGCTTTGTAATATTTCGATGTTTTGGACGCTGCAAAGGTTTGTTTTATGACCTAATATGTGGTCTATTCTAGAGAATGTTCCATGTGTGCTAGAAAAAAAAGTATACTTTGCAGCAGTTGGGTGGAGAGTTCTGTATAAGTCAATGAGGTCAAGTTGGTTGATTGTTGTAATTAGGTCTTCCGTGTCTCTATTGAGCTTCTTCCTGCATGTCCTGTCCTTCTCCGAAAGTGGTGTGTTGAAGTCTCCTAGTATAATTGTGGAGGTGTCTATCTCACTTTTCAGTTCCGTTAAAATTTGATTTATGTATCTTGCAGCCCTGTCATTGGGTGCATAAATATTTAATATGGTTATGTCTTCCTGATCAGTTGTTCCTTTTATCATTATGTAGTGTCCTTCTTTATCCTTTGTGGTGGATTTAAGTCTAAAGTCTATTTTGTCAGAAATTAATATTGCTACTCCTCTTCTTTTTTGCTTATTGTTTGCTTGATATGTTTTTTCCATCCTTTGAGTTTTAGTTTGTTTGTGTCTCTAAGTCTAAGGTGTGTCTCTTGTAGGCAGCATATAGACGGATCGTGTTTCTTTATCCAGTCCGAGACTCTTTATCTCTTTATTGGTGCATTTAGTCCATTTACATTCAGCGTAATTATAGATAAATAAGTTTTTAGTGCTGTCATTTTGATGCCTTTTTATGTGTGTTGTTGACAGTTTCATTTTTCCACTTACTTTTTTGTGCTGAGATGTTTTTCTTATTAAATTGTGAGATCCTCATTTTCGTAGTGTTTGACTTTATGTTTGTTGAGTCGTTACGTTTTTCTTGGCTTTTATCTTGAGTTATGAAGTTGTTGTACCTCTTTGTGGTTACCGTAATATTTACCCCTATTTTTCTAAGTAAAAACCTAACTTGTATTGTTCTATATCGCCTTGTATCACTCTCCATATGGCAGTTCTATGCCACCTGTATTTAGTCCCTCTTTTTGATTATTGTGATCTTTTACGTATTGACTTCAATGATTCCCTGTTTTGAGCATTTTTTTTTTAATTAATCTTAATTTGTTTTTGTGATTTCCCTATTTGAGTTGATATCAGGATGTTCTGTTTTGTGACCTTGTGTTGGGCTGGTATCTGATATTATTGGTTTTCTGACCAAACAATTTCCTTTAGTATTTCTTGTAGCTTTGGTTTGGTTTTTGCAAATTCTCTAAGCTTGTGTTTATCTGTAAATATCTTAATTTTGCCTTCATATTTCAGAGAGAGTTTTGCTGGATATATGATCCTTGGCTGGGAGTTTTTCTCCTTCAGTGCTCTGTATATGTCATCCCTTTGCCTTCTTGCCTGCATGGTTTCTGCTGAATAGAAGTTCTGCCGAACTTATTCTTATTGATTCTCCCTTGAAGGAGACCTTTCTTTTATCCCTGGCTGCTTTTAAAATTTTCTCTTTATCTTTGGTTTTGGCAAGATTGATGATAATATGTCTTGGCGTTTTTCTTTTTGGATCAATCTTAAATGGGGTTCGATGAGCATCTTGGATAGATATCCTTTCATCTTTCATGATGTCAGGGAAGTTTTCTGTCAGCAGATCTTCAACTATTTTCTCTGTGTTTTCTGTCCTCCCTCCCTGTTCTGGGACTCCAATCACACGCAAGTTATCCTTCTTGATAGAGTCCCACATGATTCTTAGGGTTTCTTCATTTTTTGAAATTCTTTTATCTGATTTTTTTTCAGCTATGTTGGTGTTAATTCCCTGGTCCTCCAGATGTCTCAGTCTGCATTCTAATTTCTCGAGTCTGCTCCTCTGACTTCCTATTGCGTTGTCTAATTCTGTAATTTTATTGTTAATCTTTTGGATTTCTACATGCTGTCTCTCTATGGATTCTTGCAACTTATTAATTTTTCCACTATGTTCTTGAATAATCTTTTTGAGTTCTTCAACTGTTTTATCAGTGTGTTCCTTGGCTTTTTCTGCAGTTTGCCTTATTTCATTTCTGAGGTCATCCCTGATGTCTTGAAGCATTCTGTCAATTAGTTTTTTATATTCTGTATCTGATAATTCCAGGATTGTATCTTCATTTGGGAAAGATTTTGATTCTTTTGTTTGGGGGGTTGTAGAAGCTGTCATGGTCTGCTTCTTTATGTGGTTTGATATTGACTGCTGTCTCCGAGCCATCACTAAGATATAAAAAAAAAAGATATAGTAGTGGTTTATTCTATAATTGTTCACTGAGTCTTATCTTGTTTTGTTTTCTTTCAATATACGTGGATGGGCTACTAGATTGTGCTGTCTTGTTTGTTGTAGCCCTTGATTTACTTATGACCTATTAGCAGCTGGTTTGGGCTGTTGCCAGATATATATGCCTGAGTCTATTCACTATTCTTGAGTAGAATCTGATTTTGGGTCATCAAGTGTGTGCTGCACCCTAACACCTATCCACCTCGAGAAGTAGTGGTGATAGTTGTGTGCACCAGATTCTATTAGCAGCTGGGGTTCACCCTCCGGGGGGGGGCAGGATGTTGACAGGCTTCCCCCAAGTGTCAGTGAGGTAGTTGTGTCTCTATTCCTATAGCACCTTGGTGGGAGGGCACTGCAGCTGTACCTTAGGCCCCCAATGCAAGTACCTCTACTGATTGGTAGGTGTCACCCTCCTTAGACCCCTAAGGCAAGAGGTTAGGTGGTCTGGGGGGAGCTTCAGCCCTCAGTTCCTTGTTGTGGGTCAGTTAAGGCTCTGTTGAATAAGCAGAGATATCAGACCTGGGAAACTTGTTTTACCAGAAAATCTGCTAAAAAAAAAAATGCAGTCAGATCCCTATCAGAACTGCCTTTGGATTATAACTGCCACCTTGTTCCCTGTAAGGATGAAAGTCCGAGATTTGGATCATATATGCTTGGCTGTAGCTGTTTCTGTGTTTTTAGTCCAATTAGGGATGGATTTTTGGTCCCTGGGTTTTTTGTGGTTCCTTCTCTCAGGCCAGAAGAATGGGTTAGGAAAAGACCAAAAAAATAAAAAGAAAAGAGAGAAAAACCACAGTACAAGTCACTTTCTAGCTCAGGAAATTCCAATGTTAATGAAGCCACCTGGGAATGGTGGGGGAGGGTTCAGAGAAACAGGAGAGTAGCACCCCGGAATATAGCCAAAGTTGCTCATCTTGCTTGGAATGACTATTTTATCTGAGATTCCCGAGGGGCGTGTTGCCTATGTGTGCTGGCTGTGTGGAGATTGTCCCCGAGGGTCTGGCCCGCTGAAGCCGCGTTCAGATCCTCCGCTGCCAGTCCAAAGCCTAGCATCAAGGTTCCCCTGCAGGGATGCTGCACTCCCAGCTCCAAAATCAGTCGCTGCCTCCTGGGGACTTCTCGTCCCTCCAGCCACGTCGCCACGCTGCCCCCACAGACGCCTGGGCCCCCTCCCGGGGTTGGTTCAGGGGAGTGGAGCTGTGCCCCATGCTTGCGCCGTGACAGCGCCCAGTCAAATGCCCAGCGCCAAGGTTCCCCGGCTGGGACGCTGCACTCCCGGCTCCAAAACCAGTCACTGCCTCCCGGGAACTTCTCCCACCAGCCGTGTCGCCATGCTGCCCGTGTGGACCGGCTGGGCCCCCTCCCGGGGTCAGTTCAGGGGGGTAGGGCTGTGCCTCTTGTTTGTGCTGTCACAAGATTTTGTGTTCAGCTCCCTTGGGCCCAGACCTAAGCCTGGCGCCAAGGTTACCTGACTGGGACGCTGGCTCCAGGCTCTGAAAACAGTCGCTGCTTGCCCGTATTTGTTCGATTGTTATGTATATGATCGATTCACTTGTTTTTCCGAGTCTTTGTTGCAAGAGGGATCCGAGGTAGCATCTACCTAGTCCGCCATCTTGGCCCCGCTTCCTCTTTCTATTCTTGATCTCTTAAGTTTGTCTGTATGGTTGTGATCATACCAGATAATATCTAAATTATAGCTGGTCAGATCCATGTTGCCTTATCTTGTCACAGCACAGGAATGGAATCCTTATATGTTGGTCCAAACATTTTTCATGGCATTAAGACAGCTCCTGTTGGTTTGGATCAATTTAATGTTAAAAGTTCATGAAGAACATTTCCACTTAGAGATCTATTTGTAAATTTGGCTGCTTTCTCTTCATTTGCACTCTAGAATTTCCCTAGTATCCACAGAGAATTGCTCTTCCAAATACCTAGACAGCTTATGGCTCTAACGTGCTATAATATTAAATGGTACAGTAGAGGGAACATAGTACAGACCCTGAATACAAAAAAGCACTGCTCCTTCTCCAGCGACAAACCTAAATGGAACCCCATCCATGAGGCACATGAGCAGAATACTTCTTACTTGGTGTGTGTGAGAAAGAGGGTGAGGAAAGGACAGATTGTAGGAGATGCAACCCCTAGTGGTGGAGGAATGAGCTTCTCACTGCTTGGGAAAGTTCTTTCCTTTGGTTATCACATGTAACATTCAGTTATCCAGAGTAGTTTTCACTCTGATGTGTGATATACTATTGTAAAGATAATCAGATTATCATGAGCTTTTTTTTTTTTTTTTACATTATCATGAATTTAAAAGAAGAAGTAAACTCTGCCCTATGGCATATGATCTTAAAACATGCAGACATTTAAACCCAAGTATGTCCAGAGAACAGAGGCTATTGAGAATGGAAAACAATTTTACTTTTCTGAATGTTACTTTGTCTATGCTCAGTCTTAGCATTAGGCTTCCTGGTAGAAGTTGGAGTGGAGGATTTGAAAAGCTGTGTAGATTTTTTTTTATAGATGGCTCTTTTTAGCTAAATAGTCCAAATTGCAGTGACCACAACCTGTGGCTTGTTGTGCTTATGGAGATGATGTAGGTTCTGGAAGAGGCTATTCTGGGTGAAGGTGATAGAGACTATTCCAGACCATCAGACAAGTATGCAGAGCACAGACTGAAAATCAGGTGTTAGGAACGTCTGTTGGGGAGGAAGACAAACTCAGCATTTCCTTAGACGTTTAGGTAACCAGCAACCTCAGAGTGGGATGATGGCATTAGGGGAGTGTATCAGCATTTGGCCAGCCCCAGCCTCAGGTCGGGGCTGTAATTCAATCTGGGGAGGAATATCTGCAATTCCTGGGTAACATGAAGGAACAGGTACTCAAGGGTAAGGCAGAATTTCAATCCAAGATCTTAGAGTTAGTGACAGAGATAGAGTTTGACCTCTACCTTCTGACTCCCCCATCCAGCAATATTTCCAATCTCTCAGGCTTCATGTGCTTGGCTGTTGGGCAGCAGAATGGCAGTTGGCCCTGTTGGTTTACATACTGCACAGCTTAGCTGTTCCCTCAGTGCATCCCTAGTGCCTGCTGCCATGATCCTTGCCCTACCACCCTTGGCTGTGTGTATACAGCTTTCATACTGCCAGAGCCCTCCTGGTTTGTAGGAAGCTGCTATTTCCTCAGAGAATATTCTACGCACTTGGCACAGCTCACATCATGTCACTTGGCTTTTGCATACTGTTCTGTTTTACGCGAATGTATTGCCTTTGCCAGTTGACGGGCTGCAGTTAAATTCTAGCTGTAGATCTCTCCCATTTCATGTTCCTCTGGATGTACTAATTCTGCCTTTGGCTCTGCTGTGTCTACCCCAGAGACGGGCTTACCTTGCTGCCAGTGATCAGGCCTGACCTGATATAGATGTCTTCCGTTGAGTCATCCCCCTGCTTGGCTGGCAATTTATTGCCTATGCCAGTGGACAGGTTCCCTCCAAGGGGGCTACTGCCACCTTGGGCTCCATCTTCCACTTCTGCTGGCTTTTTCACAGCTTTTGCCATTCTCTTGGCGAGGCTTACCCTAAGCATTCAGTTGTTTCCATTTTGTGACTGGCCTTCTCTCCCTCTGCTGGCTGCCTCCTGCTCACTGCTGCTTTGTCTGACCCTGCTGTCCGAATCGCTCACGTGTGATGTGTTTTTCAAAGCATGTTAACTTCCATTTAACTGACTTGTGGCTGCTTATAACATTTCACAGCAGTACCTTCAATGCTCCTATGTACGATGGTATTTGTTAAAAAACCAGATTCTCACCACTATTTAAATGTTTACAGATAGTGTTGCTCTCCCCAGCTCTACTGTATATATCCTCTTACTCTCAACTAAATAATAGGTTAACGTTTATCGAGCACATACTAATTGCTGGGTTCTGATCTGTCTTTACTGTACAACTTGTTTCTCAGGAGAGACTCTTGGAGGCTTGAAATTGTCATCTCAGGGGAAACTTGAAGGAGAATCTAGTCCATCTTAAATGCTTACATGTTTTCTACTATTATTTATTATTATTGCTACATGGTTCAGATTCCTGTCAGTGTTTTTCCTGTTAAGAATTAGACTGATTAGTTCTCTAACTTGTAACATAGATGCTGGCTTTGTGAGCATGTGAGGGAGAAGGCCACAAAAGGCTCAGAGTGCTTAGAAAAACAAAAACAAACACCAACAGAAAAAACTAGGGACCATCCACTTGGAAGCCTTGCATTGGAATATCTGATGTCACTCCCTGGGACCCTGCCTTTCTGTACTTAACCCTATCAATGATTTCCCAGTGAACTTCCTGTGACCTCCAAAGTTCTGCTCATGGCCATAGAGCTCTTCACGATCAGACCTCTGTCCCTTTCACAGAAGTTGCCAGGTCACCTAGTTGTTGCTCTCCTCCACTCTGCTCCAGCCTTACCAGGCTGCTGTTAGGTCCTTGAATACCTTCAGTTATTTTCCATCCCAGGTCTTTGCACATGTTGCCTCCTCTCCCTGAAACTTTCCATCTCTGTCCGCAAAGTTGATTCTGTCTCACCTTTTAAGGTTTCGGCTAAAATATAGTCTCCTCTTTTTTTTTTTTTTTTTTTCAGAGAAGCCAACCTGACCATCTCCTCTAGTTTTCTTTGTTGGATTGCACACCGCCCCCCCCCCCATGGCATCTTAAAATTGATAGTTAAATATCTGGTTATTTATATGTTCATGGTCTCTTGCATCATGAGACCATAAACTCCACTGCGGAAGAGACAGTTTTTGCTAAGCCTATTGTCTGCCTGGTACTTGTTATTGTTGCTAGCTGCCATTGATCACCTCCCAGCGATCCCGTATACATCAGAACTAAATTCTGCCCAACCTTGTGCCACCCCATGTTTGGCTACAGATCAGACTGCTGTGACCTGTACGATTTTTCATAGTCTGTCTTAGTCTGGAAGCTCTACAGAAACTTGTTGACCATCGTAACAACACAGAACCACCCACTGACAGATTAGGGGTAGCTGTGAATGAGGTGGAGCCCTAGTGGCACAGAGGTTAAGAGCTACGGTTAAGGCTACTAACCCCCCAAAAATATATATATCAGCAGTTCAAATTCAACAGCTGCTCCTTGGAAACCCTATGGAACAGTTCTACTCTGTTCTATAGGGTTGCTATGGGTCTGAATCAACTCGACCGCAACAGATTTGGTTTTGGTTTTGGTCCATGAGGTGCATTGGACAGAAAGGCAAGAATTCTACCACTGAACTACCAGTGCTCCCTCTCTGGTACGTAAGCCAAAACACATACACGCACAGACACACACACACAAAACCCAAACCGATTCCAACTCATAGCAGCCGTATTGGACAGAGTAGAACTACCCCAGAGGGTTTCCAAGGAGCCGCTGGTGGATTTGAACTGATGTTTTTTTTTTTTTTTTTTTTGGTTAGCAGCCAAGCCCTTTACCGCTGCACCACCAGGGTTCTGATACATAAAAAAAAAAAAAAAAACACCAGGGTTCTGATACATAGTAGGCATTTAATAAACACGTATTGAATGAATCTTAAATAAAACAGTCTGCTTCTGTGAAGGAAGGAGGCCCTGTGAGTCCTGGCATTTCTTTGGTGCTGCCACAATTCTATCTAAGAATCAGCTCCTATATTTGGTGTCTATCTTCCCAGCCATGCAGAAAATAGAGAAGCTAGAAGCCAAGTCTAAGCCGCCAGCAATTGAAAGAGCATAGTTGTGCTGGAGCCCACCATCGCTTCACATGTTTAAGGCTGTAGTTAATTTCGTGCTACTTAAGCTGACATCCTGTTTCCAGTACAAGTAAGGACAATGGAAAAAGGTGCAGACAGAATAAGATAAAAAGGGAAATGATAAAGATATCAAGGAGATAGGCTTGATCCTCAGTCCTCGGTACTTTTTTTCTATACTTTTCCTTTGGAGGTGCCCATTCACCCTCAAATCACCAAATATCTTCTTACTGGTGCTTCCCAAAACTTTACCTCTGGTCTCATTTCACCTGTGAACTCTGGGTACTGGTCTTTAAATTCTTGCTGAACACTACCATCTCTGCATTCTCCTGTTGCTATAAATTTAACAGATTTAAAAATAAACTCAGGTGGTCAGTGGTAGTTCAGTGGTAGAATTCTTGCCTTCCATGGGAGAGACCTGGGTCCGATTCCCAGTCAGCGCACCCCATGTGCAGCCACCACGCATCTGAAGGAAGGCTTGTGTGTTGCTGTGATACAGAACAGGTTTCAGAGGCACTTTCAGGCTACGGCAGCTAGGAAGAATGGCCCTGCAGTGTGCCTCACGAAAATCAGCCATTGAAAACCCTATGGATCACAATGGGCTGATCCTGTTGACCATGGAGTCTCCATGATTTGGGGGCCAACTAGACAGCAGCTAACATCAGCAACAACAAAAATAAATTTAGTACCTTCGTTTATTCAGTAAGACTTACTGAATCCCTCCAATGTGCCTGTCACTTCTCTTGGCACTGGAGTTACAGTGATGAATAAAACATTCATGGTTGCTCCCTCCTGGAGCTTTCATTCTAGTAGGGAAGACTGATAATAAACACACCACCCTGCAATAAATGTTCAGTTACTACTTACCATAAATACAACTAAAATGGAATGCTATGAGAAAGTGTGACAGGGAGCCCTACATTAGTCTGGAAAGTTGTGGCAAGTTTCTTTGAGGAAGTGAGATCTGAAGGATAAGTAAAATTAGAAAAGAAGAAAGGGGTGATGCATATTTCAGCCAGGAGGAAAGTATGTGTGAAGGCTACAAGGGGGCAGAGGCTGTTGCATTCAAAGAAACAAAAGGATACTTGTGTGCCTGGATTGTGATGAGAGGGGACGTGGTGAGGTGGGCAGTGCCCACATCACATTCTCTTATGTACTTTACTCTCCATCCATGGCACCACGATTCTCTTTTTTCATTTGTAACCTGTTCACCTCCTTGTCCACCATCACCGGTCACCAAAGCCCAACAATCCTTCCCTATGTTTGCATTTACTTGTCATTTCACCAGCCATCACCCTAGTCTGTAAGTGAATAAATCTTGCACAATTAATCTTCTATCAAAAAGACCAAATATAAGTTGTATTAAAAATTAATTATTTTTAAGATAAACATACAAAAATCACTTGGATTCCTCTACATCAACAAAAAGAACATCAAAGAGGAAATAACCAAATCAACACCATTCACAGTAGCCCCCAAGAAGATAAAATACTTAGGAATAAATCTTACCAAAGATGTAAAAGACCTATACAAAGAAAACTACAAAGTACTACTACAAGAAACTAAAAAGGACCTACTTAAGTGGAAAAACATACCTTGCTCATGGATAGGAAGACTTAACATAGTAAAAATGTCTGTTCTACCAAAAGCCATCTATACATACAATGCACTTCCAATCCAAATTCCAATGACATTTTTTAATGTGATGGAGAAACAAATCACCAACTTCATATGGAAGGGAAAGAAGCCTCGGATAAGTAAAGCATTACTGAAAAAGAAGAAGAAAGTGGGAGGCCTCACTCTACCTAATTTCAGAACCTATATATTTTTTTTTTAATACACCCACAGTAGTCAAAACAGCCTGGTACTGGTACAACAACAGGCACATAGACCAATGGAACAGAATTGAGAACCCAGATATAAATCCATCCACATATGAGCAGCTGATATTTGACAAAGGCCCAGTGTCAGTTAATTGGGGAAAAGATAGTCTTTTTAACAAATGGTGCTGGCATAACTGGATATCCATTTGCAAAAGAATGAAACAGGACCCATACCTCACACCATGCACAAAAACTAACTCCAAGTGGATCAAAGACCTAAACATAAAGACTAAAACGATAAAGATCATGGAAGAAAAAATAGGGACAACCCTAGGAGCCCTAATACAAGGCATAAACAGAATACAAAACATTACCAAAAATGATGAAGAGAAACCGGATAACCGGGAGCTCCTAAAAATCAAACACCTATGCTCATCTAAAGACTTCACCAAAAGAGTAAAAAGACCACCTACAGACTGGGAAAGAATTTTCAGCTATGACATCTCCGACCAGCGCCTGATCTCTAAAATCTACATGATTCTGTCAAAACTCAACCACAAAAAGACAAACAACCCAATCAAGAAGTGGGCAAAGGATATGAACACACACTTCACTAAGGAAGATATTCAGGCAGCTAACAGATACATGAGAAAATGCTCTCGATCATTAGCCATTAGAGAAATGCAAATTAAAACCACGATGAGATTCCATCTCACTCCAACAAGGCTGGCATTAATCCAAAAAACACAAAATAATAAATGTTGGAGAGGCTGCGGAGAGATTGGAACTCTTATACACTGCTGGTAGGAATGTAAAATGGTACAACCACTTTGGAAATCTATCTGGCGTTATCTTAAACAGTTAGAAATAGAACTACCGTACAACCCAGAAATCCCACTCCTCGGAATATATCCTAGAGAAATAAGAGCCTTCACACAAACAGATATATGCACACCCATGTTTATTGCAGCTCTGTTCACAATAGCAAAAAGCTGGAAGCAACCAAGGTGTCCATCAACGGATGAATGGATAAATAGAAATAGTATAAACTGAGAAGAACACATACTTTTGTGGTTATGAGGCGGGGAGGAAGGGAGGGTGGGAGAGGGTTTCTTACCGATTATTTAGTAGATAAGAACTGCTTTAGGTGAAGGGAAGGACAATACTCAACACATGGGAGGTCAGCACAACCGGACTAGACTGGACCAAAAGCAAAGAAGTTTCTGGGATAAACTGAATGCTTCAAAGGGCAGCGAAGCAAGGGCGGGGGTTGGGGACCATGGTTTAAGGGGACTTCTAAGTCAATTGGCAAAATAATTCTATTACGAAAACATTCTGCATCCCACTTTGAAATGTGGCATCTGGGGTCTTAAATGCTAACAAACGGCCATCTAAGATGCATCAACTGGTCTCAGCCCACCTGGATCAAAGGAGAATGAAGAACACCAAGGTCACACGATAACTATGAGCCCAAGAGACAGAAAGGGCCACAGGAACCAGAGACTTACATCATCCTGAGACCAGAAGAACTAGTTGGTGCCCGGCCACAACCGATGACTGCCCTGACAGGGAGCACAACAGAGAACCCCTGAGGGAGCAGGAGAACAGTGGGATGTAGACCCCAAATTCTCACAAAAAGACCATACTTAATGGTCTGACTGAGACTAGAGGAATCCTGGCGGTCATGGTCCCCAAACCTTCTCTTGGCCCAGGACAGGAACCATCCCCAAAGACAACTCATCAGACATGGAAGGGACTGAACAGTGAGTGGGAGAGAGATGCTGATGAAGAGTGAGCTGTTTGTATCAGGTGGACACTTGAGACTGTGTTGGCATCTCCTGTCTGGAGGGGGGATGGGAGGATAGAGAGAGTTGGAAGCTGGCAAAATTGTCACGAAAGGAGAGACTGGAAGGGCTGACTCATTAGGGGGAGAGCAAATGGGAGTATGGAGTTAGGTGTATATAAACTGATATGTGACAGTCTGACTTGATTTGTAAACGTTCACTTGAAGCTCAATAAAAGTTAAAAAAAATAAAATAAAATAAATTATTTTGGAGATATGCATATTTACTGTAGGACAACCAGAAAATACAAAAAGACCAAACAAACAAACAAGCAAAAAAAACTCTGGTTCTAATGACACTTGAAAGCGGTTCTAATTACTTACTTTCTCTTCCTCTGTCTCTGCCCACCCCAAAAGAATCTGATAAACTTTTGGCCCCTGTCTTCCATTATATCTATATGATACACACAGATGGAATTGTATATACTTTGTAACCGTTTTTTATACTTGATATTTTATTTCAGTAGAATTTCTTGAGCAACTTACATAATTGTAACTTTTTTAAACATTTTACTGTAATTTCCAACATATAGAAAAATTGAAAAAAACTGTACAACAAATACCAATATGCTTATGATCTAGATTCTATAATGAGCATTTTTTTTCAAAACTGCTTTATCATCTGTCTACTTACCCATCTCTGTATGCATGTATCTGTTTTTGATACACATTCAGATATATTTCCAAGTAAGTTGCAGTGCTTTCATTTAGTTGTAGATATTCTTTATGTATTCTGGTTACCAATCTTTTGCCAAATATATGCTATATGAATATTTTCTTACAGTCTGTGTTTTGCCCATTCATTTTCTTAATGATGTCTTCAATGAAGATAGTTTCTAATTTTGATGTAGTCCACCTTATCAATTTTTGTGGCCATTATTTATGTGTCCTGTTTCAAAAACCTTCATCTAGTCTTAAATATTTGATTTAAAAGTTACTCCTATTACATTCCATCCTGATGGTTCCAGCCCAGTATTCTGACCTGTCAAGGTCATTGTGAGTCTAATGCCTGTCTTCTGCCTTAATAAATATTACTTCAGCTTTGTGTCACCTGCAAATTTAGGAAGTTATTGAATGTGGAACAGCAAAGTACCTCTTTTAAGCATGATTAGGACCAAAGTTCACATTCCACAATCTTATTTTTCAGGGTATTGTAGGAGACAAAGTCAAATTCTCTGCTGAAACCAATAGCAAAGGGTACTATTTGTGGGAGCACCCTATTTTGCTACACAAAAGCCGTATTTATGAGATTTGACTTTATTGAATTACCTGTTGGCATCTGGTGTTTGCTGCCTTTTTTGTAATTTTTTTTTCTAGTCTGTCTCCCCTACTGTAAGATACCTCAGAGGAGACAACTTGGATCTTATTCATCATCAGGTAGCCGTCAACCTAGAGACATACTCATTAATATTTACTGACCTAATTAATAAACAAATGCACACAAATCATCTACTTAATGCTTTTTTTCTAGAATTTCATCAGAAATTATTTATGTTCTTGACTTGAATTTTGGAAAATCAGGCCCTTTAATCTCTTAACATCTGTGACATTTTTCTGACTCTCATGTTCTCTTAACTACCTTTGATCATCTCTATCATTTTTCTAAGTATACTGATAACGAATGGTAGATGTATGAGCAATTTTCTTTAGAGCCTATGGTGTAATTTGCCTTGATCTGAAGACTTGAATTCATTTAAGGAAGTTAAATTTATTGACTCCTTTCTGAACAGGCTCTACGCCTAGAGATGGGGGGGAGGGACAAAGTTCCTACATGCAATTAATTCACAGTTTAATAGTACATGAGTCCATATCTAATGGTTTGAGATAGCCTCCTAAATCCATTAATAATTTAATCAGAGCTGAGACACATCGGTCATATATTCATACTGTCAGATATTCATATATCTGTCCTGCTTTGATCTCTCTCATCCCTCTATAGGATGTGTATTTAAGTGGAAAAGATCACTAAGAACCCTAATATTTTGATTAAAATATCTCTATAACCAATATTCTAGTTATAAGTAGACTTGGGATTTCTCATTTAGAAACACAGATCAAAGTTAGGTGCCATCAATATTGGAAACAGGAAGACTTAGCTCTACCCCTGAATGGAAAATTACTGTAAAAGCAAGAATAATATCCATAAAACTAGTAGTAAACTTAAAAGTTTTAGCACCCAAGGTACTAATAATAAAATGGATTGAAATTCTTGAAACAGAGAAGTCATTCTGAGTTTGGTAGCTATAAGGCAAATCCATGACAGCGATGTGTCTCCAGCTGGACTTTGAACAAAATTAAGGGTTTAGTTTGGCAAGGAGATGGAATGAGGGCATTCTAGGTAGTAGGAAGGTTCATGCACAGGGGTGAGTTTGGCGTGTGAGCAGATTGTCCAGAGAGAATGAGTCTTCTCTTAGTGATTGGAGAAATATGACTCCAAAGGCCTGTTGCTGTTGAAGAGCTTAGCAGGCCCCTAAAGTGCCAGAATGAGGACTTTGTCCTTGATCTCCTGAAATGCTGTAGATTCTTGCTTACAAGAATGACCTGGTCAAAGCATAATACTTAAAGCTTACTGGTGCTGTTTAATGTAGGTAATGTGGAGGCAAAGGAGTCCTGGTGGCACAGTGATTAAAGTGCTCAGCTGCTAACCAACAGGTTGGCAGTTTGAAGCCACAAGCTGCTCTGATGTGGCAGCCTGCTTCTGTACAGATTACAGCCTTGGAAACCCTATGGGGAAGTTCTATTCTGTCCTATAGTGTTGCTATGAGTCGGAATCTAGCCGATGGCAATGGGTAATGTGGAGATAATACAGAAAAAAGGCAGCTATAACAGTAACACAATAGAAAATAAAGATAATTACATCAGGCTAGTGACAGAAGACTTAGGACATTAAAAGAAAACATAGAGAAAAAACTATAGATTATTTGAATATTGGGGTGAGGTGGAGAAGTCACAAACTTCTCTTAAATTTCAACTCTAGTGGATAGGAAGAAAAATTCTCATTGGGATAGAATGGAGTTGCACTGGGAAGCAAGCTGATCTGGTTTTAAATATAACAAGATCGATGTGATGTTAAATTACCAAATAAGAGATGTCCAGTAGGGTTCGAGGGTCTTATGAGAAACCAGTGCTGGAGAGAACGATTTGAAGGTCATTTGCTTAAGGATAAAATATTAGCAAAGAAAATGCATGAGCCCTTTCAGAGAAAGGAGTAAAGGTTTGCAGAAAGTCAGTGATTATTCTCCAGAGAAAAGTCACTGTTGAGGTCAAGAAGAATGGGAGTTACTGAAGGGAACAGAGAAAGAGAAATTCATAAACGAGAGAACAAAGTTAGTGCAGTAATGCATAAACCAAGGGAAAAGCCTCGTCAAAAAATGTGTCAGAGCATTTAAAGAGGATGAGAGAAAGCTGCTGGATGTGGTGAGAAGATAACCATGCTCTTTTTATAAATAAGGGAGCTGAAGCTCCCAGACCAAACTAATCTTACCGTACTCCTTGGAATATGGAAAGCAAGCATGTAGATGAGTTGTTTGCTAATACACGTTTGTGATAATGTTTCCACTAGTCAATGGCAAAATGAGAAATATAAAGACGGTCTAGTTATAGAAGGCAGTTTAAGATTAAAAAAAAAAAAACTAAGTTCTGCCCTGCATACCTTCTTAAATTAGTATATTTTCTTCTATTGTTAGGAAATTACGGAGACTGTAGATGATGATTGGTGTATATTTAGTTGGGAAAATAAATGACAACTCCATCATTTTGACCCTCCCCATTTTTATCAAAGTGAAGTCTGGTAATACTGATCTGGTAATACATGTGCTTGCCCCAGGCTTATTCTCTAGAATATGAAGTGGAGATTTTTGCATAGGGGCTTCCTTCATGCTCACAGATCATTGGTGGTTAGAAGGCAGGATAGGTAATAATTTATTCCACTTGTCTTGTGAAAGATGTTCATATTAGTACAAAACCACTGTATCTTGACAGTTCTAAAGCCCCAGCTGTAGGTTCAGAGCGCTGTCACTTATCTTAAGCTCCTATGAGAAATAAAGATCAAATATCTCTGAAGCAGTGTTTAGTGTCACAGCTCTTTCTACAAGAGGCAGTTTTGTCACCCACTAAATCCCTTGCACATTGTTATCATCCCAGTCCCTATCCTATGATTTCCTTGAGGACCTTGGCCATATAACAGCAGGCAAATTGGCTCTGGTGAAGAATAAAATTTCTTTTGGTTGCAGCATCAAGAAATAGCTTCTAGTCGTAGGTCTATTCATATTCTTTTGTGCATTGACACTTTGCAAGTTGCTTTGGGTCTCTGAAATAGTAATAATTATAATAATACAAAAATAGGTAACACTCCTGTTTTTTTTTTTTTTTAACCTCATGTCAGGTTGTTTTCTGTAATGCTTAACTTAGATAAAATCCTTCTCTTCCAATAACCTTATAAGTTGGGTTCTATATCTTCATTTTAAAGATAATTAAATCAAGGCCCAGAGAGGTTAAGTAACTCACTGAATACAGCACAGCTACTAAATTCCTACAGAAGCCTTTAAACCAAGAGTTTGGCTTCAAATCCAATGTTCTGCATCCTTAAAATTTACTGCCTCAAAGGTGAAAAATATAAAAAATATATATATATTCCAACTCATAGCAACCCCGTAGGACAGAGTATGACTGCCCCTGGGCTTCCAAGGCTATAATCTTTGTGGAAACAGGCTGTCACATCTTTTGCCCATGGAGCAGCTGGTGGGTTCGAACTGCCGACCTTTCCATTAGCAGCCGAGCACTTAACCACTGTGCCACCAGGGCTCCCCGAAGACTGTACGGGAAGGACAATTTTCTCTCATCTCTTTGTCAGTGGAACATAAACAGCCTGGTAGATTTGGGACCACTGATTTTGATGACAATAACTGGAGGTCTAGAGTGGCTATGTCATTTAACCTCTCAGTCCTTTTCACTCAAACATTTGGATTAAAAATACATTAATTTCTACATGTATTTGTGTTTTAGAGGAAATCAGAATAATTGATGTGAATTGAATGGGACTGAACAAAAACAGCAACATTCTTATAGGGCAAGTAAATGCCTTGTGTTTCCCATACCGGCCACTGAGGCTGGAAGGTGAACTGACACTTTCAAAGAACACAGCAGATAAATGTAAGAGCAAGACAAAGAAATCAGCATTTAAGTTATTATTCAGGCAGTGGATTTAATGGCGTATTCTCCAAATCAATGGGTGGAATTCATGTAGGGTCACAGCGTTAACAATATTTCCAGGAGACACTGCCTGAACCATTACATGCAAAAATGGTCCCATTAGAAAATACACCTCGCTTGTTGCTTGGCAGTGGAAGATGAGAATCAGCCATGTGTTCTCAGAAAAGAGGACTCTGATAAAAAGATCCCAGCTTTTTTTCAGGCTGATTTGAAATTACTGATGGGAAGTCAGGAAGACAGATACACCTTTAATTCAGAGAGAGCAGGACCGACTTGTTTCTTGACCCAGTCGAAGCATCATTTTTCACCCTCACCTCTGACACAAACTGCTCATTTATTAGCTGCACGTTTCCCCTCTCTGTATTCTTTCTGCATCTTAGCACCAGCTGACACACAGAAAAGAAAGGAAGAGAGAGAGAACAAGTTGGCAGGGAGTCAATACTTTCCAGTGTTTTATTACTACGGAACTCTAGTAGCGTTTAGTTGGTGAGTCTGTACAGAGAATGAGTATTTCTAAAATAACTCAGATATCAGAAGAAACAATTAAAGGCACACCACCACCAACATCACCACCACCAACACAAATCCATGGATGAATTAGCAGGTCAATGGCAGTTGAGTGGCTATTACTAAACGACATGGTTTGCATGCAAGAGGGAGGATTAATCTTTGACATTTTCCAGCTTGGGTGACTTGTGTGTTCGAATTCCAGGGCAGTGAGAAGAGATTCCCATTGATTGGTTGGTGGGTAATGAGATCAGAAAAGATATTGCCTGGATTTCCTTCAATTCTACACACTCAAGCCTTAATGTTGTTTTCTGTTAGCGATACATCCGTCTCGCTATAGTTACTGACAGTGAGATTTGAAGACTTGATTAATAATAAGGAAAGCAGTGCTAATGAGACTATGAGAGACGAGAAAAATCAGGGTTAGCAAAATAAGACAAGTGTCTGTTGCCAGAATGAGTGTTTGTTGCAATGGAGTTCTAGGAGAGGGGAAGGACACCTGTTTTTTAGAAGGGATAAGAAAAGTTTCATGAAGGAAGGAAACAACAGAATCACCAAGATGCCCACTGTTTCGTTAATTCATTTAATGAATGTTTACGGGGGTCATGTTATGTGCTAAAATCCATTCCAGATACTTGAGGAATTATACACACACACACAAACAGAAACACACAAACATGGAGGAGGTAGAATTAACAAAATACATAACTAAATGAACTAACATGTCAATAAAGTAAAAAATGTATGGGTAAAAGAAAAAGTAATTTAAGAAACTGGGAATTCAAAGGGCTAGTAGGGGTCAGAGAGCAGTGTTAAACAGGGTGGTCAGTATATTTGAGAAATTGACATTTTAGCAAAGACTTGAAGAAGTGAGGGAGTTTAGTTATGTAAATACCTGATGGAAGGCAGCTTCAAGTGAAGATAATAGCTAGTGCAAATGTCCTGTGGTGGTATGTGGCTGGGGAGTTAGAGGTATGTATGGTAAAGACAGCAGTGGACAATGGAAAAATAGTAGGAAATGAGGCAGAGAGGTTACAGAGTTTAAATAGTATATGTCTTGGCTGGCCTTTGTAAGGACCAGATTTGGTGAGCTGAACCACATTTCAGGGTCCTTCTCAACACAGTTGCAAAACAAGGAGAAAGGCATATATGATAGAAATAGCAAGAGACAGTGTTGCAATAGCATTATGTTTAGGATTAATGAGATTAATCATAACATTTAGGATTAATCAGAAAGGAAGAATTATCCTTGAGGCTTTTCACATAAATGCACCGAGCAGCAACCAACCAGGAGAGACATTTATGCACACAGGGGATCTCTACTCTAGGAATTGGGAGTCAGCTAGATTGCACCAACTAATGTGCGTAATCAAGCTGTCAGAGTGTTTTTGCTTTAGTTCTGCATCTATGCAGGCAGTGCCTAGAACATTTTATCTCATTTCCAAATGACTTTTTAAGCCCATGAAAATGTTATTTTAATTTCAATTAATAATTCAGCCAATAATTATGCAATAGAACTTTGACTGATAGCTATTTCCAGAAGGCAGCTTGAAAAGACCTAGAAAAGGGAGAAGGAAATATAGAGGAACTTCCATGGCTAGAACTCAGTAGTGGTAAACCAGAGGTATGAAGATCAACCGTGTCACATAATCTCCTTCACACCCCTTTGATTGAAAGGAAATGGGGCGAGAGTTTGAAGCATTCAGATTGGGGCTGACTTTTTGATCACTTTTAGTCTAAAGTTAGAGGGAAGTAGTTGAAGAGAGCAATCTTTGGGACTCTTGGTTTAAGTTCCTACTCATCTATGTACGTAACTTCCTTTCACAGCAGCACAACCAATGTCCCTTCTTGGTACGAGTACCATGTTTGTGTTTACTGGAAGTTTTATTTCATTTAAGCAAAAAGTTATTCTAGGGATTGTTTCTGGACTGTATATGTCCAATTCAAAGATACATGTCCTGCTTGGTTGTACTTGGTTTTAACAAGAACGATCTCTCTTTCTCAATGTGTATAGTTCCAGAAGTAACATGGAACCTCTATTATAGCTATGGTTTTAGATTGGTGCTCTATGTATTACAGAGTTGTTGACATTGTTGAATTCTTTGAACAGGTCTTTCAACTTTACCTTACTTTTCCTTCCTTCCTTACTGTTCCTCTTTGAACTCAAGCAGGATCTATAATGTAGCATTCTAGACAAGAGAAAGATTAATATTTCTTGTTAAACCTCATCAGATGACTAGTCAAAAACAGACATCAGTCACATGATCCCAAAAGTCACTTTCTTAGGAGAGTTGACTTTTCTGTTGCTAAAGTCCCCAATACTATTAAGTGAGGATACTTCCTTTTTCCTTCTCTCCCTTGGCATAACCAGCTTGTTCTTTCTTTAGGGTATCAGGTCACCTAATAAAGGCTCCAGACAAAATTTATGAAAAGGATTCTTTCTCTTGTCATCAGAAAACAATACCCAATGACGTTGAGATTATTGCACTACTCCTCTCTTCTCACCTTTCCATAAGGGTGAAAACTAGCCTCAACTTTTCTGCCTTGAAATCTTATTTTCTCTTTTGGTTGCTCCAATTGAAAAATGTTATTAGGTGTCAAATAAAATAGATAAGACAAATGTGGCTTGTTTCAGACTATTATAGTCTTGGAAGCTCATCTGCAGAGCCATTGGATAATATAGTTCCTAGAACTAGGACAATACCCCACCACTAAGTTCACAAAGCTGTAGTCTCCTAAAGCCACCAGGCTATTTAGGTGATTCAGTTGTCTCACAAAATCACAAGACTTGCTTGTAAAATTTGGGGAGAGTGTGCTGACCCTGTGATACCCAGCATCTTGAGAGTAGGCAGCATAGTAACAATCAATTCAGTTCAGTCCATTTTTCCTAGAGTTTATATAAGCTTAGCTTCTCTTCACATGGCGACATGTTGGCAGTCTTCTCATAGTACTCACCTTCCCAAATCTACTAAAACCTATATGCAAAGTTAAGCAGTGGGGGCAGAGCCATTCTCAGAAGACACAGGAGTGATTAACTTGCCTTGGTTACAGTTTCCTCGCTTCCATAGTCTTTGTCAAGTTTTTATCCGGAAAGTCTGTGAGTTTTTAATACAGGCAGTTCTCGGATTACAAATGAGTTCATTCCTAAATTTGTCTTTAAGTCAAATTTGTATGTAAGTTGGAACATACCTTATGTCAGTTAGTCAAATGTTTGTCTTAGTATATACTGTATAATGTACCTTTCTACGCATTTAAAAAAAAATAAAGAAATACTTCCAGATATACTAAAACATCTTTAACATAATGATACAGTAATGATAATGTTTGGATGCATGTCACAAAGTAGCATCTCTTTGTTACTATGAAGCATTGTATGTACCTCAAATTTTTAATATAATAGGCTTTATAGGGGTGGGTTGTATGTAAAGTCAGATGTTCCTAACCCAAGGACTGCCTATAAGCCTAGCTAAAATGCACCAGTCCACATTTGAAAGACCTTTCTAGGTCTGGGGCTCCCAGCCTTCTTCTGGGAAGAAAAATGATGAGCACCCTACATGTTCTCACCCTGAAAAAAGTAAGGAAGTTTAGTGCTAATTATCTAACTATACACAATTCAGAAAAACAACTTGTAATTTGTTCAAAGATTAGAGGACATGTAGATGTTACAAACAAATAAAAACAAACCCATCACCATCGAGTTGATTCCGACTCATAGTGACCCTATAGGACAGAGCAGAACTACTCCATAGGATCTTCAAGGCTGTAATCTTTATGAAAGCAGACTGCCACATCTTTCTCCAGCGGAGCAGCTTGTGGGTTTGGACTGCTGACCTTGCAGTTAGTACCTAACCACTGTGACACCAGGGTTCCTTAGGATGTGACAAAGATATAAAATATATTTTACAAAACAATGTGAAACGAAGGCCAAGGTGGGCTTACGAGCTCCTATGCCCATAACACTTACGTGGAGTTTCTACTGTTGCTCACTCTTATTTTTCTTTTGCTGGTCAGCAGCAGGGCTTCATCTGTCACAGGGCCTTGCTTCTCCAGCTTTCAGGCTGGGAATGCCAGTTGAGAAAACTGGTGAGTTGGGAAAGGAAGTTGGAACGGGACTGTGAGTCGTATCCACTTCTCAGTTTCTTCTAAGCTGAAATCATTTGAAATGCCAACTGGCCATAGAAGGGATAAGATTTTCATCTGATAGTCTTTAAAAAACCACCCTAGGCTAAGGCAGAGGGAGAACGGGCACCATCTGTCACATCAAGTGAGAAGTAGTAGTCCCTCGCCATAAAAAAAAAGAATTAAAAAATGAATATGACAATGTGGTATTTCTGGCTGTGGCTTCCTCCATTCATTCCCTAAAATAACTCTGTTTTAGTGATTTGCTATGGGCTGAAAGAGGAGACAATTGGCAAGAAAGTTTTAACAACTTTTAAAAATCACACAATTGTGTGAATGTTTTCAGAGTTTTGTGCTCATTTATTTTATGAATTAGTAAAACAAATAAGCCTGTTGCCTCAAAGAAATAATTTTCGTCAGAATTTTTGAGGACAACTCCTTTCTCTTCCTATAACCCCCTGATAAGTTATCTTTTTTTTTTTTTTTGTCAAATTAAGATAAAAGAATTTTTTTTTTTCCTGAAAAGTTGACAAAGTACCTTACCAACACAGTTGCCATGAATACTATTGAGGTGGGGGGGGGGGAATTTACATAACTGAGCGTATTTCCTTTCTAGTGAATATCCTAAAATTCAACAGGTATTCTTTTAATTTATTTATTTATTTGAGCTTTAGGTGATAGTTTACAGCTAAGTTAATGTCTCATAGAAATATTTATACACATGTTGTTCTGTAACACTAGTTACAATCCCTGTAATGTAAAAGTACACTCCCCCTTTCCAACCCAGGTTTCCCGTGTCCATTCAACCAGCTCCTGTCCCTTTCTGCCTTCTCATCCTGCCTTTTGACAAGAGCTGCCCATTTAGTCTCTTGTATCTACTTGAACTAAGAAGCACCCTCTTCACGAGTATTGTTTTATGTTTTATGCTCCAGTGTAATCTTTGTCCAAAGTGCTGGCCCCAGGAGTGGTTTTAGCTTCAGATTAACATAGTCCAGGGACCATGTCTTCGAGGGGTCCACTAGTCTCAGTCCAGTCTAGTCTGCAGCGTACTGTTCTCCTGCTCTGTCAGGGACTGTCTGTTGTGTTCCCTATCAGGGCGGTCATTGGTGGTAGCTGGGCACCATCTAGTTCTTCTAGTCCCAGGCTGATGGAGTCTCTGGTTTATGTGGCCATTTTGTCTCTTGGGCTAATATTCTCCTTGCGTCCTTGGTGTACTTCATTCCCCTTTGCTCCAGGTGGCTTGGGACCAACTGATACATTTTAAATGGCCACTAACAAGCTTTTTGTTTGTTTTATTGTACTTTAGATGAAGGTTTACAGAACAAACTATTTTCTCATTAAGCAGTTAGTATACATATTGTTTTATGACATTGGTTAACAACACCATGACGTAGCAACACTCTCCCTTCTTAACCTTGGGTTCCCTATTCCCAGCTTTCCTTCCCCCGTCCTGCCTTCCAATCCATGCCTCTGGGCTGGTGTGCCCCTTTAGTCTTGTTTTATTTTATGGTCCTGTCTAATCTTGGGCTGAAGGGTGAACCTCAGGAGTGACTTCATTACTGAGCCAAAAGGGTGTCTGGGGGTCATACTCTCCAGATTTCTCTAGTCTCTGTCAGGCCAGTAAGTCTGGTATTTTTTTGTGAGTTAGAATTTTGTTGTATATTTCTCTCCAGCTGTCCAGGACTCTATATTATGATCCCTGTCAGAGCAGTCAGTGGTGGTAGACGGGCACCATCTAGTTGTTCTGGACTCAATCTGGCGGAGGCCTTCGTAGATGAGGCCCATTAGTCCTTTGGACTAATCTTTCCCTTGTATCTTCAGTTTTCTTAATTCTCCCTTGCTCTCAAAGGGGTGAGACCAGTGGAGTATCTTAGATGGCTGCTCACAGGCTTTTAAGACCTCGGAAGCTACTCACCAAAGTAGAATGTAGAACATTTTCTTTATGAACTATGTTATACCAATTTAGCTAGATGTCCCGCGAGACCATGGTCCCCATAGCCCTCAGCCCAGAAATTCAGTCCCTCAGGGAGTTTGGACATGGCTATGGAGCTTCCATGACCTTGCCTTGTACAAGTTGTGCTGGCTTCCTCAGTATTGTGTACTCTCTTACCCTTCACCAAAGTTACCACTTATCTATTGTCTATTTAGTATTTTTCCATCCCCACACCTCCCCACCCTCGTAATCATCAAAGATTGTTTATTTTTTTGTGTAAACCTTTTCTTGAGTTTTTACAGCAGTGGTCTCATACAATATTTGTCCTTTTGTGGTTGAATTATTTCACTCAGCTTAATGCCGTCCATAATCATTCATGTTATGAGATGCTTCACAGATACATCGTTGTTCTTTATCATTGCGTAATACTCCATAGAGTGTATGTACCATAGTTTGTTTATCCATTCATCTTTTGATGGGCATCTAGGTTGTTTCCACCTTTTTGCTATTGTGAACAATGCTGCAGTAAACATGGGTGTGCATGTGTCTATCCATGCAATGGCTCCTATCCCTCTAGAATACATTCCCAGGAATGGGATTGCTGGACCGTATAGTATTTCTATTTCTAGATTCCTAAGAGAGCTCCATATCATTTTCCAAAGTGGTAGTATCATTGTGCATTCCCACCAGCAGTGCAAAAGAGTTCCAATCTCCACACAGCCCCTCCAGCATTTGCTATTTCCTGTTTTTTTTTTTTTTTAATTTGTGTCAATAATGTTGTGGTGAGATGGTATTTCATTGTCGTTTTAATTTGCGTTTCTCTAATGGCTAGTGATTGTGACCATTTCCTCGTGTGTCTGTTGGCCATTTGAATGTCTTCTTTGATGAAGAGTCTGTTCATTTCCTTTGTCCATTTTTTAATTGGATTATTTGTCTTTTTGTTGTAGAGGTGTTGGGTTTTCTTGTAGGTTTTAGAGATGGGACCTTTGTCTGATCTGTAGTAGCCAACATTTGTTCCCAGTCTGTGGATTCTCTTTTTACTCTTTGGTGAAGTCTTTTGATGAGCATGAGTTTAATTTTTAGAAGATCCCAGTTATCTAGCTTATCTTCTGGAGTTTGTGTGTTGCTGGGTATGATATGTATCCTGTTAATGCCATGTATTAGGGCCTCTAGCACTGATCCTATTTTTTCTTCTATGATCTTTATACTTTTTGGTTTTATATTTAGGTCTTAGATCCATTTTGAATTAGTTTTTGTATATGGTGTGAGATATGAGTCTTATTTCATTTCTAGGGATGGATATCCAGTGATGCCAGCACCATTTGTTAAAGAGACTGTCTTTTCCCTATTTAATGGACTTTGGGCCTTTATCAAATATCAGCTGCTTATATGTGGATTAATTCATGTCTGGATTCTCAATTCTGTTCCATTGGTCTATGTATCTGTTGTTGCACCAGTACCAGGCTGTTTTGACTACTGTGGTGGTATAATAGGTTATAAAATCAGGAAGTGAGAGGCCTCTCATTTTGTTACTCTTCTTCAGTAATGGCTTACTTATCTGTGGCCTCTGCCCTTTCCCTATGAAGTTGGTGATTTGTTTCTTCATCTCATTAAAAAATGTCATTGGAATTTGAATCGGGATTGCATTGTATCCATAGATTGATTTGGGTAGAATTGACATTTTCAATGTTGACTCTTCCTGTCCATGAGCAAGGTGTGTTGTTCCACGTATGTAGGTCTCTCCTGGTTCCTTGCAGTAGCTTTGTAGTTTTCTTGGTATACTCTTTTAAGTCTCTGGTTAGATTTATTCCTAAGTATTTTCTCTTCTTGGGGACTATTGTAAATGGAGTTGGTTTGGTGATTTCCTCTTCAAAGTTTTTTTTTGTTGATATAGAGAAATCCAACTGATTTTTGTATGTCTATCTCATATCCTGATCCTTTACCGACCTCTTTTTTTAGTTCCAGTAGTTTTCTTGTGGATTCTTTAGGGCTTTCTGCGTATAAGATCATACCATCTGCAAATAGGAATATGTTTACTTCTTCCCTACCAATTTGGATGCCCTTTATTTCTATTTCTAGCCTAATTGCTCTGGCTAGGACCTCCAGCACAATGTTGAATAAGAGTGGTGATAAAGGGCATCCATGTCTGGTTCCCATTCTCTAGGGGAATGCTTTCAGACTCTCTCCACTTAGGATGATGTTGGCTGTTGACTATTGGCTTTGTATAAATGCCCTTTCTTATACTGAGGAATTTCCCTTCTATTCCTGTTTTGCTGAGAGCTTTTATCGTGAGTGGGTGTTGGATTTTGTCAAATGCTTTGTCTGCATCAGTTGATAAGATCATGTGGTTCTTATCATTTGTTTTATTTATATGATGGAGTACATTGATTGTTTTTCTAATGTTGAACTATTCCTGCATACCCGGTATGAATCCCTCTTGGTCATGGTGAATTATTTTTTTGATATGTTGTTGAATTCTATTGGCTAGAAATTTGTTGAGGATTTTTGTGTCTGTGTACATGAGGGATATTGGTCTGTAATTTTCTATTTTTGTGGTGTCTTTATCTGGTGTTGGTGTCAGGATCTATGTTCTGAAATACCTTCAGTATTAGTGGTGTTAACTCTTCTCTGAAAGTTTAGTAGAATTCTCCAATGAAGGCATCAAGGCCAGGTTTTTTTGGGGGGAGTTTTTCAATTCCTTCTTCAATCTCTTCTTTTCTTATAGGTTTGTTTAGTTTTCTACCTACGTTTGTGTTAGTTTAGATAGGTAGTGTGTTTCTAGAAATTTGTCCATTTCCTCTAGGTTTTCAAATTTGTTGGAGTACAGTTGTTCATAGTATTCCATTATCATTCTTTTAATGTCAGTTGAGCCTGTGGTAATATCGCCTCTCTCATTTCTTATTTGGATTACTTTCTTCCTCTCCTGTTGTTCTTTTGTCAGTTTGGCTAAAGGTTTATTAATTTTGTTGATCTTTTCAAAGAACCAGCTTTTGGTCTTATTAACTCTTTCAATTGTTTTTCTATTCTCTTTTTCGTTTATTTCTGCTCCAATTTTTATTATTTTCTTTCTTCTGGTGCCCGTGAGCTTCTTTTGCTGCTCTCTTTCTATTTGATCGAGTCGTAGGGTTAATGTTTTTGTTTTGGTCCTTTCTTCTTTTTGGATGTGTGCATTTATTGCTATCAATTGACCTCTGAGCACTGCTTTTGCTGTATCCCAAACGTTCTGGTAGAGTGTATTTTCATTCTCATTTGATTCTGTGAATTTCTTTATTCCATCCTTGATTTTTTATATAACCCAGTATTTTTTGAGCAAGGTATCTTTCAACTTTTATATATTTGATTTTTTTCCTTGCTTTTTCTGTTACTGATTTCTATTACTCATCTTTCACAATATCAGGGATGTTTTCTGCCAATAAATCTTCAGCAATTCTCTCTGTATTTTCTTTCCCCCCCCCCCCATTTTTGTACTCCAATCACTCATAGGTTATTCCTCTTGATAGAGTCCCACATAATTCTTAGGGTTGCTTCATTTTTTAAAATTTTATCTGATTTTTTCTCAAATAATTTGGTGTCAGATACTTCAAGTTCAATCTCGCTAATTCTGACTCCCATTGCCTTAGTTCTGCTCCTATGACTCACTACTGAGTTGTCTAATTCTGAAATTTTATTTTTAATCTTTTGGTTTTCTATTTGCTGTCTCTCTATGGATTCTACAGCCTGTTAAATTTGTCATTTTATTCTTGTATAACCTTCTTAAGTTCTACTGTTTATCTTTGTGTTCCTTGGTTTGGTGTGCATTTTATCTGATCTCCTTCCTGATTTCTTGAAGAGCTCTGTATATTAATCTTTTGAATTCTACATCCAGTAATTGCAAGACCTTCCCTTCCTCCAGGAGGTTTCCTGGTTCTTTGTTTTGTTCACTTGCTGAACCATCATGGTCTGTCTCTATGTGATTTGATATTGGCTGTTGTCCCTGAGCCATTAGTAAGTTATTATATTTATTTATTTTATGTTTGCTTATTGTGTCGTAGCTTCTTGTTTTGTTTTGATATAACCAAATAGCTTGGCCGTGTAAGCTACTTTGATTATGGTATCTTAGAAAGTCTCACATCCTGTCACCAGGTGGTTATAGCTGCTACTAGGTATGTGAGCCCAGGAGTTTGTTTACTTTTCTTGTGTGGATTTAGCTCAGGTGTCCAAGTCATTGGTCATCCAAGTGTGTGGTGCAGACTCTCACCTACAGTCCTAATTGGGTAGGGCTACATAGGGGTGATTGGAGCAGGCAAAGGTATCTGGCTGCAGTAGAGGGTAATATGCTGGGCAAGGTGGGGGCTGACGGCTGCCCCTGAGTGCCTGGATGGAAGGCGGGTCCCTGTTCCCTAGAGCATGTAGGTGGGTGAGGTTTATAGCTGGACTATGGGCACCCAATGCTATTGGCTATAAGGACCGGTATGCACCATTTATTCTCAGACCGCTGTCATGGGTGGCTAGGTGGAGTGGGTGGAGTTGTCAGTCCTCAGACCCCTGATGTGGATAGGTGAGGACCCTGCTTAATGGGTAGGGCAGTGTCAAATGTCACAAATTTGCCACTCTCCCTTAGCTGTTGCAGTCGAAAATAGGCTTCAGATGTATGCCCTGTTGTACTGTGCTAATGAAGGCCTATACTGTTGAAATGGGCTCACACAGGCCTAGGCAGGAATGAAAGGCATTCAGTATCTGTGCACTCCATATGCCTGTGCCTAGGCAAAAGGACTGTGCCTGCCCCGAAGTCCTGGCTTAGGAGAGCTGGCAAATTATTTTTTCTTGTTTGTTATTTGCTGATTTATTCACTCACCAAAGCCAAGAAAATAGCTTATAGCTCACAATGGGTCCCACTTCCAGCCCAGGGAGCACGGCAATTACTGAAGCCAGCCTGGGGCCAGAGCAGAGCTGGGAGGATGTGGGTGAATGGGACATAGGTACCTCCTAGAGGGGGAAAGGTTTTTTTTTTTATTCCTATTCTGCACGGTAGGTTAGATGCTTGCCCTTAACTTTCATAGATTTAGTGCCACTTTCCCCTAGTTTCATAGGCTTGTGCAGTCCCTCCCCTGCTCAGTTTCTCCTGGTGTGGAAAACGTGTCCCAAACACTACTGCTTGCCTCAGCCCACGTGCACTGGCTGATTCAGTCTGCAGGGTGCCAGTCAGGTCAGGTCTGCCAAATCCTCAGTGCTTCTGAACTGTCTCTCCCTCCCTCTGCTGCTCAGCCCATCTCCTCACCTTTATCTTTGATATTCAGGACTCCTAGATTGTCATATATAATCGATTCACTTGTTTTTAGGGGGGGTCTTTGTTGCAAGAGGGTCCACAGGAAGCATCTGACTACTCTGCTATCTTGGTCCACCTCTGCACAGGTACTCTTGAGTACCTGTTAGGTATAAGGCATTACGCTTGAAATTCTAAGATGAGCCAGATATGTTCCCAGGTCTCAAGCAACTCATAATTAAGTAGGTGGAAAAATAACAATAAAAAATAACAAATCATCGTAATGAAAAACAACAGTCTAATAGATCGCTGGCACCTTGAGAATGATGACTTCGCTAACTTCATTTAAATCACCAAGCAATGGTAAAGTATAGGGTCTGTTGGTTGGTGTGTATATATATATATATATATATATATATATATATATATATATATATTTTAATGATATGCTGAGAAGTAATAAGTGTTGTGGTTAATTTAATTATCAATCTCCTGAGAAATTTTTCTTTTTCATTTTGGATTAGTTTCCATTTTTGAATGACAAATGCCTCTCTAATGCAGTTTTCTTGAACTGATTCTTACAGTGCTTCAGCAAGTTTAATTCTGCCCTGTGTTAACTGTTGTGTATGACTGTGTATATGTGAACGTATTTGTTAATAGAGCAAGGTCTAATGGAAACACCTGCTTGCTTTTGAGTCTCTTAATGAATTGTCTTGGCATTACTAAATAGCACTGCAAACCAATTATGATATGCTGTGTAGTAGCCATGCGCTGACATTGCTTTCTAAAAGTAGGCCACTTCTTTTTCTAATCCATTTGAGAATTGTGCATGCACCTATTATCCATATTCCGCATATGGGAAAATATCTGTAACTCATATTTATTAGCACTTTACAGTTTACAAAGTACTTTCTCTACCATAAGCCACATCTTATGAATTGTACCACTGTGTATTCATCAAGCTGGAAACCTTGGGATCTCCTTTATTATTGCCTATCTTTTACCTTTATATGCTGCCTATGTCAAAAGTCAGTTCTGTCATCCAAGCATTTCTCCAGTCTGCCCACTTTTTCCATCCCCTTGGCCACTGTCTCAGTTAAGATCGCTGTCATCTCTCCTCTGTCTTAATGCTACAACCTCTAATTGGTTTCCATGTCTCACCTCCCACACCTGCCCCTTTATATCTATATTTCTACTTGCAGACAGAGTAATCTTCCTAAAATGCCAATCTGATTAAAATGTATTATTGGCCACCAATTGTTCTTAGAATAAATTCTAGTATCCTCAAGCTGACCTGCAAGGCCCTATTTGGTGCAGACCCTTTCTTATCTCTAGGTTTGTCTATTTATCGTATACTCATAATTCACTGCCAGTCATGCAGAATTATTAGATCGGATCATATGAAATTGCTGCTACTCGGCCAGTTTGAACAACAGATATGACAATTTGTTTTGGTTCAAACTAAAATAGAATAGATCAGATCTTTTTTTTTTTTTTTAATTATTTTTGACCTCATGTATACTTTCCTTCTGCCTGGACATATGTCACCTGGTTCTCTACCTGCACCACCGTACCCACACAACTCCTACTCCATAAGTTATATTTCCATCTAGACTTAACTCATCTTGAGAGCCCCTGCCTGACTATATCATTTCCCTTTCTAATTTTACTTAGATATCCCTGCTTTGTGATTCTGAACTTACTGAACAAAATCTTAATTATCTCTTGTTTCTGTGTTTTACCGTTATGTATAAACTCCGTGAGAGCACATGACAGGCTTGTTTTGCTCACAAACGTATCTGAAATTGTATCCTAGTTATATGTGAGTTCATTATTCATTGGGAGAAGTGAGTGATGGATACACAGGGCTTTAAGTACTATTTTTGTGACTTCCTCTGTGTATGTCATTATTTAAAAAATTTTTTTTTAAAGTGGTAATGTAGTCAGGCCAACTATGGTAATTTCCGTTTCCATTTGAAGAAAGCAAAGGTTAGAGAGTAAGGTAATTTAGACTACATCACATAGGTACATGGCCTGGACATTTTGTATAGAGCCACTCAGAGATGTTTTCTTCTCCTGGGTTTTCAAGTGGACCTAGCATCACATACCATGTTTTGTCCTGGAAAATCTTAAGGCTCTGTGCCAGGACATCTACCTTCTGCCTTCTGTTTGTGATTGTTTTCCTAAAATGAGAAGCTGAGCAAGAAGGAAGCAGAACAACACCTTTATGTCTCTCCCCTAAAATCTAGATTCTAGAAAAGCACCCTAAAAAGTCAGATCCCTCTTTCTCTTTGGTCTGACCTGGGCTTCCACGGCTCGTAAATGAGTTCATTTATTCATTCACCAATATTTATCACAATTTTCCATATCCCAGCTCATGCCCTGGAAACGGAGAAAGATCAAGGAATAAAATGGAAATTCTTCTCTCAGGAAGCTCATTTTGAATAGTTAACTATAGGGCAGTGTCACAGCTACTCTGCTTTATAGGGTCGTTATGAGTCAGAATTGACTCAATGGCAATGGGTTCGTTTTTTTGTGTTTTGAGGCGTATAGGCCCCTGGGTGGTGTAAATGTTTAAGCTCGACTACTAACTGAAAGATTGGTTGTTCAAACCCACCCAGAGACTCCTCAGAAGAAAGGCCTGGTGATCTGCTTTCAAAAGGTCACAGCCTTTCAAACACTGTAGAGAAGGTCTACTTTGTACACATGGGGTAGCTGTGAGCTGGGATTGACTCAACGGCGATTGATACTGGTAGGCACTTAGGAAGAGTAAGTATATAACTTGGGTTTGGGAGGTGTGTAAAAACTTCTTAAAGGAGGTTATTTCCAAACAGATTTTTAAAGATGGGCTAGCCAGAAAAAAACTGTACGTATTCCAGAACAAAAGGGTAGGGTAGCAGAAAGGGGTGAGAAGAGTTGAGAGGAGGAGGGTCATGTACGAAGATTCTAAGGCAAGGAAAAGCAAGAGTGGAAGTGATCTCCTGGTAAGCAGGCGCCACTCTAACTCAAGCAGCAGAGACCCATGTCTTCCCTTTCTGAGCAAGGTGTGAAGAGGGGGTGCACTTTTGTTATTTCTCGATACTAAGGATAGGAAACCATCTTATTCACTGTGTCTGTGCAATGTGTGATACAAATACTGATAGGGAAGGACCTTTCCTGAAAATGGAAGAGAATGGGAAAAGGGAGGAAATGAGAAGCAAGAGGCAAACATAATTTTTAGATTTCAAAGAATTCTGTTAAACTTTTATCCTTTTTTCTTTTCTTTTTTTTCCCACCTAGGTAAGTGAAACCGATTTTTACAGAAGAGCTACATGGCTTTCTACACTGAATATACCATAAAGTGACATCTCAGTGTCTTCCATCACTTCTGTTTGATTCGTGAGTCTTTACCCAGAAGTGCTAAATAATCAATAAATAACATACAGCTCAAATATATTTAAGTGGTTATGTCTATATCTCTGTGTAATGTTTAGTTACTTTTTTTTTTAATCTTGGTAAAAATAGCAACTATTTTACAGGTAAGTGAATCTATTTAAGTCTAGATTTTCACCCAGAGGACCACTGAGGGGTATTATTATTTTCTTCCAGAGTATCCACGATAAGTTTCCATTAAAAAATATTCTTCTTTAGTGAATTGTTCCTCATTTGGTTTATATGAAATAATTTTGGCCATTTCCAGGTATATGTCTCTTTTTTCATTTGAGTTACCCCTCTCTATACATGATATTTCTCTTTTGTTCTTTTCCTTCTTAAAGGATAGACTTGAAGATATGGGACTGGCATGGCTTATAGTATGTTCAAGCATTGGAATATTAAAATGCTTCTTTCCCCTTGCATTATCCAAATCTACTTGGGAGGTAGTTTAAGACTTGAAGAAAATGAGTTCTTAGCAGTGCAGTGTGGAGTAGGGTTTAGTTGGCAAGATGGGAGATAACTAGTAAAAAGAATACTTGGGAGTTGTTAAATATTTGAACAGTGCTCCAAGAAAATTGGCATTGACTCTTCTTGGCCTCTGTCCTGGACTTGGCCATCTCTTGGCATTCACACTGAGCAGTTCTTCAATTTCTCATCCTGTTTCTCAAATTCAGTTTTTGTTTTCTGGAGAGGTAGCAGGAGCCATGCTGTATTTGGGCATTTGCATTTAATGTGGGCATCTCAGATGTTCTGAAGAATTGACTTGTGTGTAGCTTGTGTGTAATTTGGCACAGGCGCCGCTGCCCTCTACAGGGAGGTAACACGCCTCCTTTTTCATAATAATTATCCTGGTTGATGGAGCTCATCAAGCCAGCCCCTCTGCTTACCTGATGGGAAGAGATTTTCTAAGGTGCTGCTTATTCTCTGTTTGACTCCTGTCATTGATATCCATGTGTGAAATTATTAATTACAAAGCACAATGGAATGGTCTTGCAGTAAAAGACTTGTTTCCCCTGAACAGCTGTACTTGAAGGTCACTGTTGGAATTGGCCCCCTGTGATACGTTATGATAAACTAAACATTTTATTTTGTTTAATTGTTAATTGAGTACTTCATTCAATGATATACTATTGTGTGTCAAAAGAGGTCTTGCTATATATGGAAAATGTAGGCTGGTCATATTGCCGTGCACTGTGTAGCTTTTAATTGCATGCATGGAAAGGGCCAAAACACCTCTGACTGAAGGGAAAAAAAAAAGGTAGATTAGTACTGATGTAGTTGGAGAGGGCAGCTCTACTCTAGCTCCACTGATTTGAGCATAAGTCGTATTTGATTGGCGTAGTGGGAAAAAGCACTAGTCTTAGAGTCATAAATCCAGACCATCAATTCGGACTCTACCTTTCACCACCTTGTGGTATTGAGCAAGTCACTTTATTTGTTATTGTTGAAACTGATTGTTTTCATGTGTAAAACAGGTATAATGATAACTACTTTCTAAAGTTATGTTGAGTATGCTGAGGACCAAATTTCATGAGATAATACATGTAAAATTCCCAGCACATTGTAGACAATCAAGATATGATGATGATGATAGTGATGGTGGTGGTGGTGATGGTGGTAATGTTTTGAGTCTGGAAATATCAATGTCTTAGCTTCTTCTAGGCATTGCTTTTATTCTGTGTTTATTATTTCCATGCAAATGGGGAAAACCACCTAAGAGAAGATTTTCATCGCCAAACTGTTTGTCATTGTTTGCAACCACATTATGTAGAATAAGGGATCTTCCTATTATTAGATATTCGTGATGGATTCTCAGTGTAAAAGATCCAGTTGTGATTCATTGATGGTCAGTATGACCGTGTCCTAATGCAGTAACTTCTGGGCTATGACTGCTGAGATCTCAGCTGGGCTTCTGTGTCTATCATCTGGAAAGTTGAACTAATAAATAGAGAAAAGATGTATCCAAAATGAAAATGAAGGTGTCCTTCCGGCACCTACTTCTCACCATTATTCTAAAGAACTGGGACACTCTTACCACAATTCAGCTCAATGTTTTTGCCATGCTTTCAGCTCCACTTTTTAACAATGATAGCTAACATTTACTTAGTCCTTCCTCTGTGTTAGTAGTATTCTACATATTTTACATGTGTTAACTAATTCAGTCCTCACAACAAACTTATAAAGTAGGTACTGTTACTGAACTCACTTTTTGGATGGAAACCTAGTCGTAGAGGGAACTTCAGTAATTTTCCCCAATAATTTACCTTCTGAACCTGTGCTCTAACGCTATGAATATTGGCTACAGGACTGAGTAATTGTAATGGTTGTTCATGTTAATACCTTTCTTCCTGAGAACAGAGGATTTGCAATTTCTTCACCTTTTGGCTCACTTACTTTGGTGGTATATATTGTTTTATCATTTGTACCATCATTGCCACAATCATTATCACTACTTTTACATCCCAGGTGATATACATGCATTGTATCACTTAAGTCCCATAATAACTGTTCAAAGACTGCATCTTTTTTTTTTTTTTTGCGATTTATAGTTGAAAAAAAATCAACACTCAGAGAGGTGACTGTACAAGTCTACACAGTACAGCTAGACAGTGGAAAAGCCAGATCTCTGCCAAGTCTACACCCTTATCTGCCATGTCACACTAACCACTGTACAACATTGTCTAGAATACCCTTCCTACATGCCGTGACTATTCTGGTGACATATAAGGTGCGGGGACTTGGCATTTCAGTAATGTGTTATCTGTAAGATCTTTCAACTTAGTGTGATTCCTCTCTCTCTTTTTTTTTATTGTGCTTTAAGTGAAAGTTTAAGTATCAAATCAACCTCTCATACAAAAATTTATGTATATAAATTTCTTCCTATACACTCCTAATTGCTCTCCCCCTATTGAGACAGCACACTCCTTCCCTCCATTCTTCTCGTGTCCATTTGGACAGCTTGACCTCCCTGCCCTCTCATTTCCCCTCCAGACAGATGATGCCAAGATAGTCTCATGTGTCTACTTGAAACAAGAAACTCATTCTTCACCAGTATCATTTTCTATCCCATTGTTCAGTCCAATCCTGGTCTGAAAAGCTGGTTTTGGGAGTGGTTCCTGTCTTGGGCTAACAGAAGGTATGGGGACCTAGACCACTGGGGTACTTCTAGTCTCACTCATACCATTAAGTCTGGTCTTTTTACAAGAATTTGGGGTCTGCATCCTACTGCTCTCCTGCTCCCTCAGGGGTTCTCTGTTGTCTTCCCTTTCAGGGCAGTCATTGGTTGTAGCTGGGTACCGCCTAGTTGTTCTGGTCTCAGGCTGATGTAGTCTCTGGTTTATGTGCCCTTTTCTGTCTCTTGGGCTCATAATTACCTTGTGTCTTTGGCATTCTTCATTCTCCTTTGATCCAGGTGGGTTGAAACCAATTGATGCATGCTAGAGTTTAAGACCCCAGATGCCACTCTCCAAAGTGGGATGCAGAAAGTTTTAATAGATTTTATTATGCCCACTGACTTAGATGTCCCCAGAAACCATGGTCCCCAAGCCCCTGCCCCTGCTACACTGGCCTTCAAAGCATTCAGTTTGTTCAGGAAACTACTTTGCTTTTGGTTTAGTCCAATTGTGCTGACCTCTCCTGTACTGTGTGTTGTCTTTCCCTTCACCTAAACAGTGCTGCGGTGAACATGGGTGAGCATATATCTGTTTGTGTAAAGGCTCTTTTTTCTCTAGGATATATTCCAAGGAGTGGGATTGCTGGATCGTATGGTAGTTCTGGAAACACTGGTGGCATAGTGATTAAGAGATATGGCTGCTAACCAAAAGGTCAGCGGTTCGAATCCACCAGATGCTCCTTGGAAACTCAATGGGGGCAGTTCTATTCTGTCCTACAGGGTTGCTATGAGTTGGAATCGACTCGAAGGCAGTGGGTTTTGGTATGGTGGTTCTATTTCTAGTTTTTTAAGGAAACACCAAACCGATTTCCAAAGTGGTTGTACCATTTTACATTGCCACCAGCAGTGTAGAAGTGTTCCAGTCTCTCCACAACCTCTCCAACATTTATTATTTTGTGTTTTTTGGATTAACGCCAGCCTTGTTGGAGTGAGATGGAATCTCATTGTAGTTTTGATTTGCGTTTCTCTAATGGCTAATGATCGTGAGCATTTCCTCATGTATCTGTTAGCTACCTGAATGTCTTCTTTGGTGAACTGCCTGTTCATATCTTTTGCCCATTCTTTGATTGGGTTATTGGTCTTTTTGTAGCTGAGTTTTGCAGTATTATGTAGATTTTAGAGACCAGGTGCTGATCAGAAAAGTAATAGCTAAAAACTTTTTCCCAGTCTGTTGCTGTGGATGAGCATAGGCGTTTGATTTTTAGGAGCTTATACTTATCTAGTTCCTCTTCTGCATTGTTAGTAATGTTTTGTATACTGTTTATGCCATGTATTAGGGCTCCTAGCATTGTCCCTATTTTTTTTTCCATGATTATTTTTGTTTTAGATTTTATATTTAGGTCTTTGATCCATTTTGAGCTAGTTTTTGTGCATGGTGTGAGGTCTGGGTCTTGTTTAATTTTTTGCAGGTGGATATCCAGTTATGCCAGAATCATTTGTTAAAGAGACTGTCTTTTCCCCATTTAATGGACTTTGGGCCTTTGTCAAATGTCGGCTGGTCATAGGCGGATGGATATATATCTGGATTCTCAATTCTGTTCTGCTGGTCTATGTATCTGTTGCACCAGTACCAGGCTGTTTTGACTACTGTGGGGGTATAATAGGTTCTAAAATCAGGTAGCGTCAGGCCTACCACTTTGTTCTTTTTCAGTAATGCTTTACTTATCCGGGGCCTCTTCCCTTTCCATATAAAGTTGTTGATTTGTTTCTCCATCTCATTAAAAAATACCATTAGAGTTTGGATTGGGATTGCATTTTATCTAGAGATACCTTTTGGTGGAATAGACATCGCTGTTACCTTGATTTATTTTTGTGATTTCCCTGTCTGGGTTGACATCTGATTGCTCCGTCCAGTGTTCTAGTCATGGTTTGATACCGGATATTACTGATTTTCTAACCAAGGAACTGCCTTTAGTATTTCTTGTAGTTTTCGTTTGGTTTTTACAAATTCCCTAAACTTCTGTTTATCTGGAAATGTCCTAATTTTGCCTTCATATTTGAGAGAGAGTTTTATTGATATGTGATTCTTGGCTGGGAGTTTTTTTCCTTTAATGCTTTATATAAATCATCCCATTGCCTTCTTGCCTGCATGGTTTCTGCTGAATAGTCCAAGTTTATTCTTATTGACTCTCCTTTGTAGGTGACTTTTCATTTATCCCTAGCTTCTCTAAAATTCTCTCTTTATCTTTGGTTTTGGCAAGTTTGATTATAACATGTGTTGGTGACTTTTTTAAAAATCTATTTTACGTGGAGTTCGATGAGCATCTTGGATAGATATCTTCTCATCTTTTACAATATCAGGGAAGTTTTCTGCCAACAAATATTCAACAATTCTCTCTGTATTTTCTGTTATCCCTCCCTGTTTTGGTACTCCAATCACTCGTAGGTTATTTCTATTGCTAGAGTCCCCCATGATTCTTAAGTTATCATTTTTTTTTAATTCTTTTATCTGATTTTTCTTCAGATATATTGGTGCCAAGTGCTTTACCATCAAGTTCACCCGTTCTGCCTTCCACTTGCTTAGTTGTGCTTCTCTGACTTTCTGTTGAGTTGTCTAATTCTATAATTTTGTTGTTTATCTTCTGAATTTCTGATTGCTATCTGTCTATGGATTCTTGCAGCTTATTAAATTTTTGTTATGTTCCTGAATAACCTTTTTAATTTCTTCCACTGCTTTATCTGTGTGTTCCTTGGCTTGTTCTGTGTATTGCCCTATTTTCTTCCTGATGTCTTGAAGGGTTCTGTATGTTAATCTTTTGTATTCTGCATCTGATAATTCCAGGAAGGCACTTTCTTCTAGAAGATCCCTTGATTCTTTGTTTTGAGAGCTTGTTGAAATGATCATGGCCTGTCTTTCTGTGTGATTTGATATTGACTGTTGTCTCCGAGCCATCTATATGTTATTGTATTAGTCTATTTTATGTTTGCTTACTGTATCCTAGCTTCTTGGTTTGTTTTGTTTTGATATGCCCAGGTGGGTTGCTTGAGTGAGGTAGCTTGATTATTTTTGCCTTTGGAGCTCTGATGTCCTCTCACCAGATGGCTAGAGCTGTTATCATGTGTATCAGCCTAGGAGTCTATTCGCTTTTCATGTGTGGATTCAGTTCAGGTGTCCAAGTAGCTGCTCATCAAGTGTGTAGTACAGGCTCTGTCCTACAGTCTTAGAGGGGCAGGGTGATTGATGTAGGTACCGGTATCTGGTTGCATCAGGGGGTCATGCTCTGAAGAAGGCAGGGGGTTGAGAATCATCCCTGAAGTGTCTTTGAGGAAAGCATGTCCCTGTTCCCTAGAGTGTACAGGTGGGTGGGTTCTGCAGATGGACCATGGGCACCCAAAGTTTTTGGTTGTATGGACTGGGAGGTACCAGTTATCCTTGGACACCTGTTGTAGGTTGCTGGGTGACCTGAGTGGAGCCACCAGTCCTTAGGCCCCTGATATGATTAGGTGAGGACCCTGTTTAATAAGTAAACCCAGTGCCGTCAGTCCCAAATATCAAACACTCACCTCTCTGCCACACAGCTGAAACAGATGTAGTCTGCCAACAAGGGTCTAGTCTCCTGAAACAGAGCCACACAGGTCCGTGCAGGTGGGAAAGTTACTAAGTCCACAGACCATTTCTGCCTGGACAGGAGCTGCTTCTGTCCTGAGCTTCCAATGTTAGTGGAGCTGGCAAATTATCTTTTCCTCCAGTTATGAATTTATTCCTTCTCCAAGGCTGGGAGGATGGCTCTAGGCACTCAACAGGGCCTATCTCAGGCCTAGGGAATTCAACAACCACTGAAGCCGGCTTGTGGGCGGGGAGTGTGGTAAAATATATGTAAGTACTTAGCTTTTGCTGAGAGCACTGTTATTTTCTGGTTCCAGAGGTGTGAGTAGGCTATGTGGCTGGCTGCTTCTCCCTGAGGAAACCGTGGACGAATGCTAGTACTGGCTGGCCACACCCGCTCCTGATAATGGTGCCTGAGGGTTCCTTGCGATTTGGGTCTGGTAATTTGTCTCCACTTCTGAACCATCTCTTCCTCCCCCTGCCGCTTAGTCCATTTTCTAACTTTGCCTTTAATGTTCAGGGCTCTTAGCTTGTCATAAATATAATCGTGTCACTTGTTTTTTCGGGTCTTTGTTGTAAGAAGGCTCACCAGAAGTGTCTGTCTATTCCACCATCTTGGCCCCACCTCCAGTATTTTGTTTCTTTACTTTGTAACACAGCCTAGATTCATGTACCCAGGGAAGTCATATTAACAGGTATTAGATTTTGTGTGTTTGCTGACCATTCAGTTATGCAAAGCAGGCTTCCAATGGTCAACTATATAGTGGTATTTTTTTCATTCTATGAGTGAATGTCATTCTAGCCTGTGCTAAGATGTATCTGTAATTTTGTGTGTGTCTCCAGCATCCCTTTGTTTCAATTCAACTCATCTTTCTTCCATGACATCCCAGAATGGCAGAGTAGGAGAGACCGCTTCAGAAATAGTATTCCCATTTTCAGCCTTACCGAAGAGAAATTCTAATCCTCGTAATCTCCTTTCTTTTGAGTTTTTTTTTTTTTTTTTTTCAGTTGGGAACTTTTAGAGAGACTGAATTTGGATTCATGAGATACGCTTTTTCAAAATATTCTTTAGTTAATGCTTGCCCGCTTAGAACTGTATCCTTTGAGTACAAGGTTATAATGCTCCTGAAAACCTGTATTTATCCTTATACATCTGGTAGAATGAGTTTATAAAATCACTTTTCAGAGTGTACTTTGGCCAGGCCATGGGGAATGAGATTATGAAGGTCCTGGGTGTCTTGGGAAATTTAGGAGGCAGAGATTGTTTTATCAGAAGGGAGAGGAGAGAAGAAGACTGCGTAATGAGGTAGGAAACGTTTTGTGTACTAGACAATTTCCCCTAGGGTCAGCTCTATACATGGTTTTTGTCACACTTTACCTCTTTTGGAGTAAGGCATAGCTTTTCAGGTAATAATAATCTGCTTTCACAAAGTACATGTATGATGAAATTGTCTACCTTGGGCTACCCGTATTGATTTTTTTTCAGGAAAATGATAATCTAGGGACCCATCTTGGCACTCATCACACTGTCCATTCCAGACTGGATTTCTTTTTTTTTTTCAAGGTAGTTGGCTTTTTGGGTCGAGGTGGTGGTGGTGGAGGGAAATAAGTAGTAAGGTATGTGTATATATATATATTTTCATAGTTTGAAGATTGAAAAACAAAAGTACCTTCTGCTAATAATAAAATATAAAATTGCTTTATACATATATTCACAAGGAGTCCTGGTAGAGCAATGGTTAAGCACTCAACTGCTAACTGAAAGGCTGGTGGTTAGAACCCACCAGCTGCTCCGCAGGAGAAAAGATGTGGCAATCTGGTCCCATAAAGACTGTAGCCTTGAAGTCCTATGGGACAGTTCTACCCTGTCTTATAGGGCCACTATGAGTTAGAATCTTCTAGGTGTCACACACCACCACCACCACCACCATACATGAACACAGGAGCAATGGTGGTTCAGCGGTAGAACTCTCACCTTTGACGGGGAAGACCCAGGGTCGATTCCTGGCCAGTGCATCTCAAGCATGGTCACAACCACCCATCAGTAAAGGCTTGTGTATCGCTATGATGCTGAACAGGTTTCAGCGGACCTTCTATACTAAGGCTAACTAGGAAGAAAGACTTGGGAATCTACTTCTGAAAGTCAGCCGCTGAAAACCCTGTGGATCACAACAGTCCAATCCCAATGGGCACAGGGTTGCCCTGAGTTGGGGGCTAACTCAGCAACAGCTAACAACAATAATACATGTATTGGTAATTTTTAGGATTTTATCATTTCTTCTCTTATACTAGGGACTGGAAGTCAAAAGAAATCATGCTTATAATCACATGAGAAAATGGTCTACCCAAATCTGGAAAATATTGATGGGTGATAATGTGGACTTTCGGGATTAGAGGAAGAGAAGGGAATTCTCCAATAGGTCTTGTTAGTATGAAGTAGGGTGATTATAAAGGAATTATGCAGGACATCTCCTTTTGTAAAACTAACACATTAATCTAAACATATTCAATTGATTTTTGAAGGATCTCCTACACACACACAGCAAACACATATACACACATAATTTTCCCCTAATATTTAAAGTGATTAATATCTGGACCTTTTTAGTGTGTTCTATTTAATCTTTTTTGATAAAATGTGTAGAATATACTCCAGTTGGTCTGTATCTTTCAAGCTGGGATCCAGAATTAAACCTAGTATTTCAGACCTTGTCTGGCCAGGGAAACTCTAATTTACACAGTGAATAAGTGACTGTTAAAGGATCAGATAACAGGTATCGCGGTTACTTTCCAAATGAACGTTCTCTTCAGACCATACCTTGATTTAGGCTGCAGGAGGAAGGGCGGGGGGGAGGGGATGTATACTGTAGTGGGATTGCCTCCATTCCTATCCTGCTTCTCCACTTACCAACTAAGTCACCTAGACAAGTTACTTCACCTATTTTGAGTTCAGTTTCTTCATCTCTAAAGTTGGAACAATAGTAATACTTACCTCACATGGTTATTATGGGGATTAAAGACATTAATTTGTGGAAACCACTCGGAACATTCTCTGGTTGAGAGTACCTGCTCAAGAAATATTATTATACATAGGCCCCAAGCAGAACTTTCAAAATAATTCTTGTATACTTTTTAGGGTTTTTCTTATCATCACTGTTCACATCTTTCTATAGGAAAAGTAGTCCCTCTGGGGCCTTTCTTCTTCTGACGATAGAGATGGCTGTAGAGATTAATTATGGAACTTGGCTTCTGCAAGGCACTACATTTTTAACATTCGTATTTCCTCATGAAGGAAATATTTTTGACTTGAGTTTTTAAACTATAATATTTAACTGCTGGCTGGCACAATTAATCAAGTGTTTTCATAATCTGGTTACTCTCTTGGACTTGCAGAATTTCAAATTAGGTAGGCTAGAATTGTAAATTACTTTTGCATATCAATGCTGGGCCGTATGTATAAAGGGAAATATACAAAAAATAAAAATTATTTAGATTGTTAAAGAGAAAAAAAAAAAATCCACAGTTCGGCATTGATTCAATTAGTTGACCACGTTGAGTTTAAGGTTTATTCCAAATGATTTACCTTCACAAATGCGTATCGTACAACAAAGAGTCAGGCATGTAAGGACCTCAAGGTCATCTAAACCCAAGCCTGTGTTGCTGAACCCAGTGTGTAATGTCTCTGGCGATTATCCAGCCCATGTTGGAAAACCTCCCCGATGGCCAAGACAGACATCACTGTCTTTTTGGATGAATCCATTACAAAATCCTTACTCACTTAGACCTGTGTTTCTTTTCGTGTATAAATTTGGATGGCTCAAATAGTCAAGCACTCAGCTACTAATCAAAACGAAACGTAGGAGATTTGAAATCCTTCAGAGACACCTTGGAAGAAAGACCTGGTGCCATACTTCTGAAAGGTTACAGCCACTGAAAACCCTGTGTTCCACCTTGACATACAGGACATTGCCATGAGCCGGAATCAACTTGTCGGCAACTGGTTTTCTCTCTTCCGTAGTTTCCACCCTTGGTCCATCTTCTCCTCTAGCTTTAGAATCCTATTCTAAAATACTGAATATATTTCTTTCTGTCTCTTTCTTAAAATGATGTGTTTTGCATTCACGAATTATTTAATTAATTGTACTTATTCCCAAAATATCATCTAATTAATACTAGGAGCTGTTCTTGAGAACCCTAAGTATCTTTGTAGCCCAATGCCACTACCCCTGCAAAGGGGTACAATCTTAGTACAATTTTCATGGCAGCAGACGTGCTGCTCCACACCCCCTGGCAGCATTTGGATCTAATTTTGATAGGGCCAAGTTATGTCCAGACAAATAGCTGCAAAAAATGTCACATGACTGTACTTTTTTGAAATTAATTTTATGTTTCACCATAGAGTAGTCACCTTGTATACTCTTGACAAAGAACCTCTGGATTGAACATTGATTTCAATTTACCAAACAAAAACTGAGAAGAAAGAGGGAAAAATAGAGGAATGGAGCAAAAGGAAAGAGGAAGAGAGGGCAAAAGGAAGGTAAAGAAGAACAAATTGAGATTAATTTGTGATCTAGAACTGATTGAAATCCATAACTCAGAGAATAAAATAAGTTTGAGGAAAGAACCTCATTGATTTAGAATACTACTCTGAGCACTTCATACGTGATGAATATTGTCCTAAGACCTTTATCTATATTGTCTTTCCAAGTGCTCCCTAAAATCCATTGCAATAAGTTTAGTCATCCCAATTTCTGGAATTGAGGGATCTGAGATACAGAGAAGTCAAGTAACTTTTCTAAAGCCATCCAGCTAAGAGATGATGAAGCTGGGAACCTAGGGAATATTGTTGTTGAGTCTATACTTTAACAACACCCCCACCAACAACAATGGCTACGCTTACAGATCACTTATTAAATATCCGTTACTGTTCTAAATATTAAGGAGCCCTGGTGGGGGAAGTGGTTAAAGCAGTCAGCTACTAACTGAAAGGTCAACAGTTTGAACCCACCCGCCGCTGTGTGGGAGGAAGATGTGGCAGCCTGTTAAGATTACAGCCTTGGAAAACTTATGGGACAATTCTACTCTGTCCTTTAGGGTCACTACGAGTTGGAATCGGTTTGATTCAATGAGTACTATTATTATTCTTCTAAATATTTAACATGTAGTCGCTCATTTAATCTCACAACAACTCTCTGAAGCAGGTCAAAATTATTATCCCCTACAAACAAAGAAAGTGAGGCACAAGTATATACTAAGTCACTTATCCACATTCAATTAGTGGTAGCACTGGGATTCATATCCAGCCATGCCACTATACTGGGGAGATAAATCTTGGCCAGGGCCTTCAAGACGATTGTGGTCTAGTGGATAAAAAGCGCACATGTATAAGCACTCAATATATGTGGAACTCAAAACGGTTTAAGAATACTTAGCACTATGTCAGTGAGTACAAATTATTGTAGAGCAATCTGATTACACAAGTGTAAACAGGATGCTGAACAATTTATCTGATGGGAGAGGATAAGTGTTCTCTGAGAAAGTCTATATGGGAGACACGTGCAGCAAGCAATTGAAAAAATTAAGGAAGGAAGAGAAGGCTTAAAGAGCTATCCATTTACCTAGTCAAGTTGCCTTAAGACGAAGCAGTTCTGGGATTTGGAAAGTGCAGGAGCATCAAGCTTAGCTTGATCATGAACCTGTGCAGAGCCAAAAACCCTGAGAAACTCTGTGCTAAGACTTTCTCAGGGTAATCACCTCCTGCCCCCTTTGTACCTTCCTCTATTCTGAGAATTTTTGGACTTTATTCTTATCCCACTTTGACCTTAAGAGGTGCAGTCTGAGACTTAGAATGCTGCAGGGATTTTAAATAACAGGTCTATCTCCCTTTACATTAAAAAAAATATATATATATATCTTCATGAAAATATTTCAAGATTATTCTTCTTTATCATCATGGGTCAGCATTTGGGAAATCCTGAGTTCATATACCTATAGGGGTGCTGAGGCTATTGGCGGTTCAGTGGTAGAATTCTCCTCTTCCGTGCTGTCCTTGGTTGGATTCCTGGCCAATGTACCTCGTGCACAGTACCACCTATCTGCCAGTGGGCGCTTGCATGTTGCTGTGATGCAGAACTGGTTTCATTGGAGCTTCCAGCTAACAACAACATGCTGAAGTCCCTATAGCCTTCCATAACCATTCTGAAATAACTCTTAGCAAAAGCCATTTCTTAAGGATTTGTGGTTGTACATGACCTAGTCATATCATTGTTTCCACAGCTCAAAGCAGTGAAGACGTAATTTTGCAGACCATTAGAGTGTTTGGAACCTTTGAGATCATTAAGTCTAGTCTTCTTTGCACAGGATTTTAGGTCATATCGTATCTTAGGTGGATTACTTCAAGCTATTTATTTCTGAGTCTGGTTTTTATTTAACGTATGTTTATCCCTACCCACGGTGTTAGGCCTAGGGTTTAAAAGAAGACTGAAGTGGCATCTTTGCCCTTTGGAATTCACTAACAAAGTTCACACCTAGCTGCCTGCCTGCCTGCCCTCTGGACATCATTACTCACTGCATCCAGTGATCTCACAGCTCAGCTGAGATGCCTTAGTGCTGCCAGGCCCGGAGAGCCCTCGACAATGGAAAATTGCCGAGTGCCTACTATGCATGTGTATTTTACAAACTAAATATTTTCTCTTTGAGCAGGTATACTTTTCCACATTTTAGAAATGAAAAAGTTACCTAAGAGAGGTTCAAAAACTCCCCAGAGGCTTCTCCTAGGCTGCCTTAGGACTTTTCCTATGTTTTGTCTATCTGGAACTAAATGCATTCATCTTTTTACTACATCTAGATACCTTTAAGACAACACAAAGACCCAATTTGTACAACTACGGAAGGCGGCTCCAAGTTCGTCCCCATTCTGTATGATCTTTATATTTACGTGATTACTCACTGCACTTACCTTCTGGGTCTTTCACTTGCTGCCCCATTTACCTCAAATCTTTGCATAGCTGTTTTTAATAACAATACAAGTCTCAGTTCAAATTTTACCTCTTCAGAGAAGGAATCTTGGACCATTCTCCCTACATAGCCACCTGCTCAGCCCTTTATCCCTTTACATGTTGCATTTTTTTTTTTTTACACACAATCATGGCAGTTTGGAATTATATAATTGTCTATTTCCCCCGCTAAAATGTAACTTTTGAAAGGAGGGAACTTGACTGATGTAAACGACTGTATTACTAACACCTAGAATAGTGTCTAGCACAGGATATGACTAAAATAAAATTGTTGGAGAAATGAACTCGCTTTTCAGGTTGAATTAACAGTGCCATTCAGTCTTTACTAGGATGCTGTACTATCTTTGGAAATTATAAATATTCCTCTTCTCCCAAAAGATATATGTTTCTAAAGAGTTCCGAAATTTTTCATAATTAAAAAAAATCAAAATAGTGATTTTAAATTATGTAAGACATGTAAGAGACCTATAAACTCAGCAGAATAAACATCTCTATACGTAGCAAATAGTCTTCTTTCAAGAAATCATAACTCATCTTTATGCATTAATCTTAGACTGCTACATTTTCCGCTTTTCAGAAATGGCGTATGTTTAAGGCAGCCAGGCTAATGTATGGAAGATAATGTGTTCAGTTTCTGGTAAGCAGGGGACAAGACACCTGGATGCAATTCTCCTCTCCCGTCAGTAGGGGTCTCAAAAAGCCTTTTACCCACCAAAATGTCTATTTTAACAAAATTCATGTGTTACAGTTTGTTTTATCTTTGTTAACAGAATGGAACGCAGAGACTCTAAAATTTATTAAATGCATTTAGTTAACACACCGTCTTTGTTTAAAAATGATAACACATTGTTTCTTGCTTATAAGCGCCGAGAATTGTTTAGTATTTACCTAGCACGAAAGTCAGTGAGGAAATCCTGGTGGCGTAGTGGTTAAGTGCTAGGGCCACTAACCAAAGGGTTGGCAGTTTGAGTCCGCCAGGGGCTCCTTGGAAACTCTCTGGGGCAGTTCTACTCTGTGCTATAGGGTCTCTATGAGTTGGGATCAACTCGACTGCAGTGGGTTTAGTTTATTTTTTGAAAGTCAGTGAGTATATCTTAATGAGAATCAGAATACTGGGTGTGGTAATAGTACTGATTTCCTTGTGTGTCTAATGCGAGTTCACAAAGTCAAGTCCTTAACATATTTCCTGTCTTCAAACAAGTCCAAGAATCCTGTGAAACGAACAGAATTGGTATAAAAAGCCTGTAACTCCTCAGTCTCTTTCTAAATTATTCAGCGACTTGGCTGGGAAGCAGCTGATTGCACTTGTCTTTTAGAAATTGTCCTCAGCTCCCTCTAGCTCAGCTGCAGTAAGGGTGTTCAGGCACAGAAACCGCTTTCCTGCTGGCCACATCCATTGCAACCCTGATTTCAGGGCGGGTCAGAAAGCCCAGAGGCGTTTTTATCTGCCCTCTCCCACATCCCACCGGTGTTGACATTCCCCATCTTCTCTCCATCCCCCAGCAAGTAGGAAAGGAAAATCTCCCCAGCCGACCAGCCCTTTCTGAGCTCCCCCAAACCATGCACCCATCCAGGCTTCCTTGTTACCCGCATTTCCCTGACACCCTTTCTTCAGTTGCCCTTTCTTTTTACCACCATTTTGAATAGGTATGCACACTTGTAAACAATCATGACAAAGATGAGCATCTCCAAAGCCCATCTTTACATGCATGTCTGTAAGATTTGTGATGGGAATTCTCCCAAGTAAGTGTTGATCCTTGATGATATTCCTCTGTTTCACTAAGGCTGTCTCTATATAGGAGCCCTGGTGGCACAGTGGTTAAAAACTTGACTACTAACCCAAAAGTCTTTGCAAATTCACAAGCTGCTTCTTGGAAACCCTATGGGACAGCTCTACTCTGTCCTGTAGGGTCTCTAAGAGTCAGAATCAACTCTATGACAATTTTTTTTTTTTTAAACTATGTGTCAGTGGAACCTTGGTGGGGCAGTGGTTAACAGCTCGGCTGCTTAACCAAAAGGTTGATAGTTCTAATCTACCAGTGCTCCTTGGAAACCGTATTGGGCAGTTCTACTCTGTCCTATAAAGTCACTATGAGGCAGAACCCACTCGATGGCAACAGGTACTATGTGTGAGACACTAGACTAGGCACTTTACATATATTATCTTACTTATCCCCACTAAGAAGGACCTAGGTGACACATATGGTTTAATAATTATAAAATATGCATATATACTATATATGAAAAAGGTATATGTATATAAATACACACACAAATATTTATTTTATAGAGCCCCTGGCATTTTAGGTAGTACAAATGGTTTGTGCTTGGCTACTAACTGAAAGGTTGGCATTTTAAACTCACCCAGCAGTGCCGTGGAAGAAAGACGTGGAGATCTGCTTCATAAAAATTACAACCAAGAAAACCCAATGGCTCTCAGATCTACTCTGTAACACCTAGGATTGTCATGAGTTGGAATTGACTATATGGCAACAGGTTTTTTGCTTTGGGTGGTGCAAACTGCTAATGCCCTTGACTGCTAACTAAAAGGTTAGAAGTTCAAGTCCCCCAGAGGTACCTCAGAATAAAGGCCTGGTGATCTACTATTTGAAAAACCAGAGATTGGAAACCCTATCAAGCACAGTTCTTCTTTGACGTACTTGGGGTTACCATAAGTCAAAATCGACTGAATGACTACTGAGAAGAATATTTATTTTGTAACTCTATCTATCAAGGAACCCTGGTTGTACAGTGGTTAATTGTTGGACTGGTAACCAAAAGGTTGGTGGTTCGAACCCCCCAGTTGCTCCACGGGAGAAAGATGTGGCAGTCTGGTTCCATAAAGATTCGCAGCTTAGGAAACCCTGCGGGGCAGTTCTGCTCTGCCCTATAGGATCACTATAAGTCAGAATCAGCTGGACAGCAATGGGTTTTATCCATATATCTATACTTATTTGTCAACCTCTCCATTCATATAGTAAAATCCAGAGATAATAAGAATTGACTCTAAACATGGAATTCAACTTCTCCCTTTGTGTTGACCATTAAACTGGGCATGGAAGACAGCAAACAACTTGCCTTATCAACCTTATGATTTATCAAAGTTCATAAACTCAGAACGTGAAAATCTCAAGAACACTTACAAAATAACACATGTCTAAATGTGCGTATGTGCTGAAGGAAATGAAGTTACAACATGACAGCAGAGCGAGGTGGGCTTCCTAATCGAAGGTGTCCCAGTGAAAGAGTGCTGTGAGCCCCAATAGGAAGGGGTGGGTCACAGGTTCTCTCGGCAGGAGAACAGTCAAGTCAGGAGAGCAGAAGGAGAGCGGGGCCTGTGGAGGAGGAGGTAGTGGAAGAAGCCTAAGGGGTAAGTGGACTGAGCTTAGGTCTCCTGGACTGTCCCATCTTTGAGAGGATATGGCTCAGACAGGTGGCTTCGACTTGCGAAGAATCAAATGTCACTAGTGGATAAAAAAAAAAGCATTGTCAAATTCGTTCAGTCAGTCACTTTCAGGGTTTCTAATCAGGGTCATTTAGTTTCCACGAGCTGCTGAGAATTTGCGTTTCCACCCCGGATACACTGAATCGTAATCTACATTGTAACAAGATCCCCCAGGTGATTTTTATGTATACATCATCTTGTTGCGCTGTAGATTCTGATTCAGTATATCTAAGGGGGCAATGCAAATTCTCAGCAGGGGATTGAACTGGAATGAACCGGTTGAAAGCCCTGGTGGCCTTCTCCCCTTTCCACTGAGCTCCGGGCTCTTTCCAGCCTCTTGTTCTCCCTAGGACTTTTCACACATGCTCTTCTTTCTGTCCAAAATGCCATTCTCGTATTATTCACATGACGCTCCCTCCACTCTTAGGTCTTGTTTTACTTCCTCAGAGAGGCTTTTCCTGACCACATCATCCTGATTGTTTCTCACCTCATATTTTCAGCTACTTATGTATTTGTTTACACATTTATTATTTGTCTTTCCTAGGAGATTGGAAATCTATGAGAGCAGAAATGATATCTGTTCCCCTCAACACTTATGTGCACGTGGACTAGGATGGGGTCCAGCACATCGTAGGAACTTAGTGACTATGAGTGAAATGAGTGCGTGTGGTGAAACAGCTCAGATAAATATGAAGAGATTCAAACTAAAAGCATTTTTGTAGAATCCAAACTGAAAATCATATTTAGACTTAATCTAGCCATGCCCTAAAGAATGCAAATCCAAGCACTTAGATAAAAACGATTTGTGTTATCTATTGAAGGTATATACGTTTGTAGAGGAAACCCTGGTGGCATAGTGGTTAAGAGTTCAGCTGCTAACTAAAAGGTCAGCAGTTCAAATCTACCAGGTGCTCCTTGGAAACCCTGTGGGGTAGTTCTACTCTGTCCTGTAGGGTCACTATGAGTCAGAATCAACTGGATGGCAACCGGTTTGGTTTTTAGTTTTTTTTATGATCCGTAGATAACTAAAGTATAACCTGATGCAAATATTTACTAGGGCATGATACCAGGGTTCCCTGTGGTGCAAGTACTATATATTATCTATCTATGGATTTAAAATATTTTATGTAGCAAATATTATATATATATATATATAAACCCAATAACTAAACGAGACCCATTGCCACTGAGTAGCTTCTAACTCATAGTGACCCCACAGGAAAGAGTAGAGCTGCCCCATAGGGTCCCAAGGCTGTGATCTTTACAGAAGCAGACAGCCACATCTTTCTCCTGTGGAGCTACTTGGGGCGTTGAACCACCAACTTTCCCTTTTGCTTAGCCACTGTGCCACCAAGGCTCTCCTGAGATACTGGAACCGATAGCAGGATGTCTTTGTTTTACAGAGATTAACATACTTACATTCACTGGCACACGCTTTCTAATGTACAAGAGTTGTCACCATTGGCAGCAGTATGAGCATCGTGAATACTGATTAATTACTCTGCGCAGTCTGGTTTAGAGGTAATCCCTACCTATGTGGAAATTTGCACACTGACGCAAATGACATTTGTATGGGTGACAAGGTGAGTTTGTCTGAACCAGCAAATATCCATCAACAATTAACACAGCAGTAGGTTATGCCTGTGTTGACGCTTCCAGCCTCAATAAAAGGTTTGCCTCGTTATCCAATGGTTGCCATTGAGCTATGAGTGCTATCCCAGCTGTCAGAGCAATTGTTTATTGAGGCCAGGAAAGTTGTGAATTAACTATGTGCTTCCTGCTTTGATCCCCCAAATATTTTCTATTTTCTGCCATCTAGAGAAAGCGTAAGCAAGGAATTGCCATATAGAAAAATGGACAAGGATTTTGTTTATCCTGCTCACAGCTGTACCTCTGTCCCTTAGCACTAAGCTCATAACAAGTCAGGCCTCAAAAAATACGTGCTAAACAAATGAATACATCCACTTTTTTTTTAAAGTTAAATATTGAGTCCCTACTATGTGTCAGAAACTAGACTAGGCACTTTAATATATTCTTTTATTTAATCCCCACTAAGAAGGACCTGAAGCCCTCGTGGTGCAGTAGTTAAATGTTTGGCTGCTAACCAAAAGGTCAGCAGTTCAAATCCACCAGCTTCTTCTTGGAAACCCTATGGGACAGTTCCTATAGGGTTGCTGAGTCGGAATCAACTCAAAGGCGACAGGTTTTTTGTTTTTCTATTTTTAAGAAGGACCTAGGTGGTACACAGTTTGCACTCAAATACTGGCCTAAAGCTGATAGTTCAAACTCACCCTGGGTACCCTGGAAGATAGGCCTGGTGATCTGTTTCCATTAAGATTACAGCCAGGAAAACCCTATGGAGCAGTTCTATTATGGAACACACGGGGTCATTATAAGTCAGAAGTGACTCGATGGCAACCACCACTGTCCACAAGTCAACGGTCTATCAGTTTGTTATACTGTGGTGGCTTGTGTGTTTCTATGATGCTGGAAGCTATGCCACCAGTATTTCAAATACCAGCACAGTCACCTACGGTGGACAGGTTTCTGCGGAGCTTCCAGACTAAGACTAGAAGGAAAGCAATCTACTTCCAGAAATTAGCCAGTGAAGAGCCTATGGATCACAGCGGAGTATTCTCTAATATAAGGCTGGAAGATGAGCCCTCTAGGTTGGTGGGCACTTGAAATACACAGTGGCTGAATCAATGGACTTGAGCATACCAAGGATCATGAAGATGGCACAGGACCCAGCCATGCTTCATTCTGTTGTACATGGGGTTACCATAAGTCAGAGCCAACACTGACCTGATGGCAACAAACAACAATAAGTCAACAATATTATGATGTTATTGCCCACACCTTAAAAGATTATTTTATCTGTGAGTGTACATCCAGTCACTTGAGAGAGTAGTAAGCATTAGCCTCTGTGACTATAAAGCCTTCTGCTATTTGACCCGCTCTAAAAAAAAAAAAAAAAACCCTGGTGCTGTAGTGGTTAAGTGCTACAGGTGCTAACCAAAGGGTCAGCAGTTCAAATCCACCAGGCACTCCTTGGAAACTCTATGGGGCAGTTCTACCCTGTCCTATAGGGTCGCTATGAGTCGGATTCGACTCGATGGCACTGGGTTTGGTTTTGGTTGGTACTAGACCAGGAGGTACTTGGTAGTTGATGCAGTGGATACAGAATCCCATCATTCTAAGAAATAAACTTTTTTTTCTTTTTTGTCAATATCTCATTGCAATCATATTTTACCATTCTGCATTTTTGGTTAACATTAAATCATAAGTGTTTCTCCATGGGGCTACATATTTTTCATAAATATTTGTTTTTTAATCTTACAGTTGGTTATATATGTTTAAAATTTGCTTTATCGGTGCCCCTCAGTAGACACAGAAAGTATTTTTCTCTCACTTATTTTTTTTTTTTTAATAAATAACACTACAGCAAACATTTTGGTAAATATATTTCCTGTTTGTGTGTTTATTTCAGTGTACTTTTTCTAGGATGAATTTCTGAGAGTAGCATTACTTGGTGAAAGGATTTCACGAGTATTTTGACACCTGAATTATAAAGCAGTCATTCATGAGTAAGCCTAATTTCAAACTGCCTTATGGAGACGCTGGTGGCGTAGTGGTTAAGAGCTATGGCTATTAACCAAAAGGTCAGTTGTTCAAATCCACCAGGTGCTCCTTGGAAACTCTGTGGGAGCAGTTCTACTGTCTGTAGAGTCAATATGAGTTGGAATTGACTGGATGGCAACAGATTTGCTTTTTTTTTTTTTTTGCTGTGGTTAGTTATTATCATCCTTTGTTTTTCACCTTTTCATTAGCGTGAGCCAACATCTTAGTTTCACATAGACTTCTGTGTGAGATGTCAGGTTCATCATGTGCAATAACTTAATTGTAATGTTTCTCATATAAGGTGATTTTCTTTTTAGCCTTTGCTATTTAGTTATTTACATCTTGATTTTATTTTCTTTTTTATAAGAGTGGGAACTTTATATAACATAGACTTTAATCATTTAGTATTTTCTCAAAATTTTCCTGCCTTCCATTTTCTACTTCAATTTTTCTTTCTAGAAAATTTACTTTTGTGTAGAAAAATATGCTGACTTCTTCAGTTTTGAGTTCTTTGAAAATTTTAGAAACTCTATAATTCCAGAGGTCTGATAAATATTGTATTTTCTGCAAAATGCTTTCCTTTACCTAAAATATTTATCTGGGTATGTGAATGAAGTGGGTATCTTTTTTTTTTCTTAAGCAAAATGTAAGTTAGTTTCCCTAGTATCACATGTTTAATTACACTTTCCTTACCCACGGTTTTATGATGCCTGCTTTGTTTTCTATTACATGCTTATATATGACTGGATCGCTTTACAGACCTTTTAAAGACAGGGTTTGACCTATATAAAGAAACAATGACTGGATGCTGCTCTAGGATGTTGATTGAATGCTTCTACATGGGATCTTCTGTATGGCAGATTGTTAACATTTGAGTATTTTATAGGAGTGAATTCATAGAAAGATGTTGGTGAGTGCACTGGGAACCTTTTAAAATGGCTGTAATGAGCTACTCTGGGAGAACGTTAGAGGCTTTGATGGGCCCTCAGTGGCAGTTCTGGTGGCCTATCCTGTTGACTGATGAAAGATTGTAGGGGAATATTTAATCTCGTTTAATTAGCAACTCCTAAAAGAAAATGTCAGTTATTTTCCATTAGCCTGTGGCCTTATTTTTCCGAAATTTCCCCCTCATTCCCTTTAAAATGATAGAAAGTCATTTGTTTTATTCCTCCATGGACATGTGTCATCTTTTGGAATTGTGACCAGTGTTTAGTTTTTACATCCTGAGTTAATGATGATGTTAAGTCTTTAAAAAAAAAAAAAGTGAATTATATTTCCTTCAAAATATCTTCTTGGCAATGATTTAAAAAAAAAAAAAAAGCTGTTAAGTCAATCCCTACTCATAGCCACCCTATAGGACAGGGTAGAACTGCCCAGTAGGGCTTCCAAGGAGCAACTGGTGGATTCGAAGTGCCGACCTTTTGGTTAGCAGCCAAGCTCTTGACCACTAAGCCACTGGCAATGATAGGGATTTTGGATGTCTATTTCTTAGAAGGGGAAACAGTAAGATATGGCAATGGAACGCAATTTAACCTGTATAAATGTGTTGCATACGGAAAGGAATTATGGATAAAGTCATCCTCAGGGAACACAGATAGTGAAAGATCTTTTAAAAGTGGAGTGTCGTATTTGAGATTGGAGACAAGAGAGGTTCTAGCCGTCATTTTCCAACTACATGGGCTTTGGAATAAAACAGAGCTAGGTTCACACTCCTGTTCCTCCATGTACTGTGTGTGTGGCTTTGGGCAAATAATTTAATCTCTGTAATAAGCCGCATAAGCCTCATATGTTTCATCTGTAGAGTGGTGATAGTAACAATAGTACTTACCTCACAGAAAAAGAAATTTTTTTTTTTTCCATAGAATAGTTTTCTAGGATTAAACACAAAGCTCTGTGTCTACAGCTCCATGAATGGTGGCTATAATTATCATCAACCACATTAAATGTGCTTTTTTTGTTGGTTCGTTTTGGAACAATTTATTGTGGTTTAGGTGAAAGTTTACAGAGCTAATTAGTTTTCCATTCAACAATTTATACACAGCTTGTTTTGTGAGAATGGTTGCAATCCCCTCAATGTGTCAGCACTCTCTCCCTTTCCTCCCTGGGTTCTTTTTAAGATCTGGATGCAGAGAAATGAGAGAAGAGGAAAATTCAAGCCAAAACATTGTCACTTCTGTGCTTTGCTCACACTTGTGTTGGAGGACTAGTTGGGCATTGCAGAAAATTAACAAAGAAGACAGTTCCTAAATCAAGGAGTTTTAAAGTTTAATGCTGTATGTATGAGCATGCTTTTCTGTATTCTTATGACCCTGTGTCAGAGAGTAGGTTGTTGGTTAGGAAAAAATTTCACCCTAGGAGTTCCTGGGTTCGTTGGGAAATGAGGTCTTCCAGACTCTGTGACTGCTGGTCTTGGTCCATGGCTCCATCATTGACAGTTCATTGTCTTTTTCTTAAACTATTACAACTCCAGGTACTTTAGGACCCAGCAGAGATTCCTTAATATAGTCAATGAGTAGTCTCTTAATTAAAAGTCAGAAAGAGGTAGGGGGATGGGGGCACTAAAACGTACACTATGCTTTAAAAGGGCTCTTTAGCAACAGGAAAATAGGACCTTTTTTAAATTTTCTTTAGACAAATTAGTAATTAAAAAATCTAAGGAAAATTATGTAGTCCATCTTATAAAATGCAATAAATCATTTTCCTCTGATAATAGTAGCTTATACTCTAAACATGTGATTTATAAACACTGTATCCCAGCCACCAATGGATGAACTTTATGTATTAATCCACTTTTTTTTTTTTTTTTTTTTTTATATTAACTTAGGACAATTCTGGAAGGTAGATACTATTTTTAACTCTTTACTGATTTTTTTTTTTACTGATGAAGTATCTGTGCCATAGAGTGGTTAAATAATTTTCCCAAGGTGGAATCTGAATTTGAATATAGAAGCCTAGCCCTGTGGTCCCTGCTCTTAACACATACATTCTTGTCTTTCTACATTAAAGTAGGCTCAGCTATGAGGGAGTAAACAAGGTACTTAGATCTAAGGGTCAAACTAATGATACTTAGGCTACGATCTTGCCCAGATTTCTCTAAGCTTTTCTTTAGAATGGCTCAGCTCTTTTTGAAGGGCAAAAAATAACTGTCCTCTTTTGCAGTCACAAAGTAAACACCTGTTGTCCACTCCTGAATTTCACATTTATCTTTGCCCCATTTCATGGCTTCCTTGGACTTCCCATGATGTGCTCAAAGAATTTGTAGGAATAGTCTCTTTGGAGAATCAATTTTTGTATCTCACACTTTTCCTTTGTCTCTAGGTCTTTGGGGCTTAACATTCCTGCCATTATAATTAGCATTCATCAAAATAATCCAAACTTATGTTATAATCTAAAAGTGTGTGTGTGTGTGTGTGTGTGTGTGAAGTGCACCTACATACCATGATCCACTTGCTGTTGTTGGAATTTTGTATGAGCAATGATTGCCACACATGACATATTCTCTTGAATACATCTTAAGATGGGCTTTGAGAGAGAAAAGAGAGTCCTGAAGGGCGAACCAAGAGAAGGAAGGGGTCAAGGGACCTGGAATAGGGAGTGAGAGAGGAGGGTAGGAGGAAGGAGCCAATAGATCAAGAGTACCTTATCAAATCTGCTCCTAGAGGAGACACAGTCCGGAATTTTCACCCTGGAACATACGGAAGAGACAAAGTATATTTGGTTAATTCTTGAAGGAAGAAGATGCAGGAAGTGAAAGTAAAAAAATATGTATATATTTGGAAAAGTGAGCGTGATAAACAGTGGGCATGTTGAATTAATACTTTTTTTTATCTTTTGTACTAATTTTTTCAGTTACTTGATTTCACACAAGGAAGGTAAATTTAAGCTCATTTCCTTTTATTCCTTTCCTACATAAGGCCTATTTTATAACAAGGAAAGATGAAAAGGTTAGTATTCTAAAACTGTCTTTGGACCTTTTCCCCTGTGATATAGACTTAATGAGGTATTGGGTGTAAGGGACTGACCCCAAAACATCAGCTTCGTTATGTCCTGCCTCCTTCCAAGCTCTGACAGCCCACCTCCTCCCCGAGCTGCGGTGAGGTGAGAGATGCTGAGCTTTTCATACAGCTCCCTGCTCAGGATCTTGTTAGGTTAAAGAATTTACTTCTAAGGCTTTTTTTGAAAAATGGCTGAAAATAAGATAACTGTTATATACAATACCATAGCACAAATTGCTCTTCAACTCACTGCTCTCGTTCTAGCAGATAAAGCGTCGTCGACTGATAGAGAGATAGCCCTCTCCCCATTTCTGCTGGGACAGTCGGGGACGAGTGGCACTACGATTACGCACCTGTGTGTCACAGTCTCTAAATGGGTGATAGGAAAAGACTTTTTCGTGCTTTATGGGTTTGTTCGGAAGGGTCTAAAATTAAATGATAACCAGACACCTACCTGTGTTATGGTTTAGGAAAAATATGAAGCAAGGAAGGGATGCATATAGTAATAACAGTAGTAATACATATTGGAATAAAATAGAGATAAGAGTACAGTAGTAGTCATCCCAGTAGCAGCTACCGTTTTTTGAAGCCCTACCAAATGCCAGGCCCAAGAGTAGGCATTTTTTTTCTAATGTTACTTTCTGTAGTTAAAACAACAAAGAAATTGGGAATAAGAAAATCTGAGTAACTTGTGTTACATCATTCTGCTGCTTAGTAGCAAACCAAGGATTCGTCCCAGGTATGCCTGATGCCCTGGAGGTACAGTAGTTAAGTGCTTAGCTGCTAACCAAAAGGTCGGTGGTTCAAACCTACCAGCTACTCAGAGGGAGAAAGAAGTGGCAGTCTGCTTCCATGAAGATATGCAGCCTTGGAAACCCTACGGGGCAGTTGTACTGTGTCCTATAGGGTCACTATGAATTGGCATCAACTCCGCACCAACTGGTACAACAGGTATGTCTGATGCCAAGACATACTTAGGAGACCTAGGAGAGCCCGTCTTACCCTCCTCCTGACTCTGTGTGCAGTTGTCCTGTTTGAAAGAAACGTGTCCTGGGGGTGGCACATATAAAGAATAACATTGCCAGCAAACTTATTTCATGATAAGAAATGATTCCCTACTGGAAAAAAAATAAATAAAATAAAGCAAACCTGCCTCAAGTCTTTCAGCATTGTTTCCAGGGCTAGGTGGGAAGTTATATTGAGTCTCACACTGAAATAAAGAAATGGTCGATCTTCAATGGCTTATATCTCTCAGCATCCTCCATAATGGGTAGGAGGAACACCTGTAGACAACAATTTACCTTACTCCTTTACCAGTCTTTCCTAAACTGTAACAATGCACCAGTAATTATAATATATAATTTTGGGGAGCCCTCAGGGGTGATATTTTAACTAAGAATAATTTTAACATTTTCTGTAATTTTAACGTAAAGTTTTAGAATGATTGTTTTACCTCCAGTAGCTTCTCAAATAGCATACAGGTGGTACAACAGAAGATAAGGCAAAATAAGTGTGCTCTGTTTTCATCTCGTGTGTGTGTGTGTGTGTGTGTATCACTTTCCTCCAACTCCCCATCTGTAATCATATTAAGTTCAAATAGATTTTTTATGTCTTAATATTGCTACTTTCAGTCTACCAATGACAAGAGCCTTTCGGTATACAGCAACCCACGCATAGTGCTCCTAAAAGGAAAAGATGGGAGAAAAACCGAGTTGCATGTATGGCACGTTAGATCACCTTTAAAAACACTTTGATAATAAAAAGTGGCAACTAAACATTTGATTAAGAAAAAAACTTCCTCTGGAATTGATTCCCACCCATGTGGGTCCGAGTAGAACCGTGACCCCTAGGGTTGTCAGCGGCTGATCTCTCAGAAGGCGGTCATGAGTTCTGTCCGCCAAGGCACCTCTGAGTAGGCTCTAACCTCCAGCCTTTCAGTTAGCAGCCAAGCACTTACGTATTTGTTCTACTTGGGGACTCCATACCAGCTGCCATCAAACCAATTCCGACTCGTGGTGACCCTACGGGTTTCAGAGTAGATACGGTCCCGTAGGATTTTCAGTGGCTGTGATCTTTTGGAAGTAGATCACCAGGCACTTTTTCTGAGGCAGCTCCGAGTGGATTTGAACTGCCAACCTTCCGGTTAGTAGCCAAGCACTTAACAGTTGGTGCCACCCAGGACTCCAGTCATTTGATAAACCAAATCCATTGCCATAGAGTTGATTCTTAGTCACGGGCACCCCATGTGTTACAGAGAGAACTGCCCCATGAGATTTTCTTGGCTGTAATTATTGGAGCCCTGGTGGAACAGTCGTTAAGGACTTGGCTGTTAAAAGAAAGGTTGGCAATTGGAAGCCAGCGGCCTCTCTGTGGGAAAAAAGATGTGGCGGTCTGCTTCTGTAAATACCACCTTGGAAACCCTATGGAGCAGTTCTACCTCTGTCCTATGTGCTATGGGTTCAAAATGGACTCTGTGGTAATGGGTTTGGTTTTGATTTTTTTTTAGTCTTTGCAGAAGATCACCAGGACTTTTTTCCTCAGCCCACTGGGTAGCTTTAAACTGTCAACCTTTAGGTTAGCAGCCAACTGCAAACTGCTTGTGCCACCCGGGGACCTTAATCATTTGTTACAGGATTGTTGATGTCTAGCAGAGTGGACACATTTGCCATATTCGTTTCTGAAAAGAGTGAAAGCAACAATTACCCTTCCCAACTCCTCCTGATTAGAGGGCATGAAAATTCACTTCCTGAGATGGCGTTTGTGGTCTCCCGAGAGGACGATATGATCAGGAATTTCAGGGAATATTTATGTGAATAATTCCCGGTAAAAAGTTAACTTAAATCAGGTAGTCACATAACAAGATTGTTAATTAAGATGCAAATGGTTGTATAATTTTGGGGTATCGTCAGTGCTTCTAGTCGAGATAGAAGGATAACTGCTCTCAAGTCTATTCTAACTCATGGTGACCGTATGTACAACAGAACGAAACGTCGCCCAGTCCTGCGTCATCCTCATAATCGTCACCGTGTCTGAGGCCACTGTTGTGGCTGTTGTTTTAATTCAGCTCATGGAGAGTCTCCATCACCCTCCTTGGGCTTCTGCTTTGCTTAGCATGATGCCCTCCTCTAGCAATTAATCCCTCCTGGTGACACGTCAAAGCAAATGAGATGAGCAACGTTCTGTCACGATCCGTAGGGTTTTCATTGTCTAATTTTTGGAAGTAGATTGCCAGGCTCCACCGAAACCTGTCCACCATGGGTGACCTTGCTAGTATTTGATATACTGGTGACATAGCTTCCAACATCACAACAACACACAGGCCACCACAGCACGATAAACTTATGGCTGGTGAGCTCCTTGTCTACTATCCGCAAAATTACTTAGACTTGTATCAGTAAAATCTCTGGATGGAAGGAAAAAAAAAAAGACCAATAGGTAATAGGTAATAAGCAGTTTCCTGCATTTTTTAATTTAAATTACCTTTATGTATGAATCTGGGTAGCAGGTAGTTTTTGTAGTGGGTAGGCGCACTATAACAGTTAAATAAATTTAGAGCACAATAAATCCTTTTTATCCTGGCCAGAAGAAGAGGGTACTCACAGGGACAAATATGAAGGGTAGTGTGCCTGAAAGAAAAATCTCTCTAGATTAATTCATTCAGCATCTTAATTATTGGGGTTGATTTTTACCACTTGTAAATTATATAATATACATTGAAATGTGATCCTATTCCCCCCTGCCCGCCAAAAAAAAAGAGAAAATTAGTTACAAAATGTAGTTACCGTAACTAATTGACTTGGAGAGATTCTAAGAGGTTATTCTTGTCCATCAGTTAGTAAAAATAAGGTAGTTGATGGTCAAGACAGGAAGTCATACAGTTCCAATTTTTTTTAGGCCAAGAGCCCAAGTTCAATAGAGGTTTCTTTTAGTTTTTTTCCCAAGGGTCCAATTGACGTGTGAAATAAATGATCATTAACATAGAATGCTTGAATGGGTACAGAAAAACACAACTTTGATTTAACAATTTTCTAAATGGTTGGCTTAAGAAAAAAATCATCGTAAGTGCCAGATTTTTCAATAGAGCATTCATCATTTCGTAGAAATTCTGGCTCTGAGGTCATCAGAGGGTGAGTTTTGTGGCCACCACAGCCGCTCAGGCACAGTGGGAGGGCTTTGCAGGACGGGAAATTTCTGCTGCAGACAGAGAGTGATCCGGTGGTGAAGAAGGGGCATTTGTCTGTTTTTTTGAGAAAGTCATGATAAGAAAAAGCATTTAAAAGAAACATCTCAGTAGTATTTATGTGACACTTTATCTGATTCTTTTAAAGATCGTTAACTAAATGTTTTCACATATACATGTTTATGGTCTAGATATTCATTTTTGTCTTTATGTAGCAGATTAGGAAGGAAGGCTTTTTAGAGACTACATAACTTGGCAGAGGCCATATATAGAGCCAAGACTCAAGTACAGGCCGTTGGACTTGAGAACTGAAACTTTTTCTGCTAAATCACATTGGCTCTTTCGGTGTGTCAAAGAGTTGTGACAGTACAACAGCCCATGTGACGGTGCTCGGTGTCTCCTCATGGGTCACGTGGGTGATAGCAGTGGTTCACTGTTAACCCCACAGAGCACATCAGCATGTTTAGGAGGAGGCCAAAGAGGCTGTGAGTATCACGGACCTGGGAGGCAGACTCCCTGGGTCCCCCAAGCCTACTCTGTCATTTACTAGCTGGGTGGCCTCTGGTTTATTCCTTAACCTTTCTGTTTCTCAGTTTCCATATAATAATACTACCATAACGCTATCCCATGAGGTTGTTGTGAGATTAAATCAATTAATTAATGTGAAGTTCTTAGTATCCACCAAAAAACCCACTACCGCCCAGTCCATTTCAACTCATAGCGACCCCATAGGGTTTCCAAGGGTATATACACCTCTAAGGAAACAGACTGCCACATCCTTTTCCTTTGGAGCAACTTGTGGTTTTGAACCACCGACCTTTCCATGCACCACGAGGACTCCTTAAATTTCTTAGTGTAAACCCCAAGCCAAACTCATTGCAATCAAGTCAATTTCAACTTATAGTGACCTTATATGACAGCAGAACTGCCCTATAGGGTTTCCAAACCATGCCTGGTGGATTCGAACTACCGGTCTTTGGGTTAAAAGCAGAATGGTTAACCACTTACACCGCCATGTCTCCAAAAAGTTCTTAGTATTAAAAAAAAAAAAAAAAAAAATTGCCACGGAGTTGATTCCAAGTCATAGCTACCCTATAGGACAGAGTAGAACTGCCCCACAGGTTTTCCAAGGAGAGGCTTGTGAATTTGAACTGTTGACCTTTTGGTTAGCAGCCATAGCTCTTAACCACTGCACCATCAGGGATCCATAAAGGAAACAGACTGCCACATCTTTCTGCCAGATGGCTGGTGGGTTTAATCTATGGATTCAAACCAGAGACGTTTTGGTTGGTTAAAGTTCTTAGTATAAAAACTAAAAACCATACCCATTGCCGCTGAGTTGATACCAGCATATAGTGACCCTATAGGACAGTGTAGACCCGCCCCATAGAATTTCCAAGGAGCACCTGGTGTATTCGAACTGCCAACCTTTTGGTTAGCAGCTGAGCTCTTAACCACTACACCACCAGGGTTTTATGGTAACCGTTAACTAAGCCTTGGCTATTTATCATGGTTATAAAACCCCAGTTCTTCTTGGTAGCATGCAGTAGAAAATGCAATTTCATTTTTGTTTTCCTTTCTTAAGTTTCTCTTCCCTTAGGGATGAACTTTTTAATTTTTGTTCAATAAAACTAACTTTTAAAATATGATTTTCATAGCTGCCATGGGTTCTTTCCTGAGGATCAAGGTACAAATGATGCAATTTCTGAACTTGGTTTACCCTAGGCTAGGAATACTTTTCTGATAGCTCTTTTTACTTATTAGATTCTATTTGTGTTTCTACACTTTGGTTTTTGGGTGTTTACTCTTGTTTGTTTTGATAGTGTGGAATGGGTCTGAATTTAACGTAACTGGTTTTTAGTGTATGGCATTTGCAATGGAAGTGTTACTTCACATTAATACATTTGCCTGAAGAAACTTTTCCGTACTGGAACCTCATCCAAAATGGCCAACTTCCTGCCAACATCCTTTCCACCCTTACAACTCAATACCTCAATTTTCCAGTACTGTGTTCCCATCTCAAAATTAATTTTTGCTTATTGAACCCAAGGCTTAGAAAAGATAATTCTAGCTTTTGGTCCTATGTAATATGTACTCAGCTACTAATTCATTTACATCTAGCCAATTAAGAAATTATTTTTTTTTCTGTTTCTGTCTATGCACTATCACCCCCTGCGTAGCACAGAAACACCAGATTGTATTTTCTAAACCTCTTTCATCATGTCCCACTTTAGCTCACATACATTCCATGGTAACTTATTATGTATGTGATGAAGTTCAAATTCTTTAGTTCAGTATCATATACCGAGATTCACTTAGTTTGTTCTAATCCAGCCAATATTTCTAACTTTCATTTGATGTGCCTTGAGCTTGTCCTTCTCAAACCATGAGTGTCCCTTTCCCATCCTCTCTGTCCTTGCAAGTTCTCTCCATCGTTAAAATCACCCTTACTCATGAAACACCTCCCATGTCCATCCTAAATTCAGCTCAGTGTTGCCATTGAGTCATTTATCTGCGGTGTAACTGTAGTTAAGTTGTTTAAAATATCTTTGGGTCATAGCTGGCATGTCCGGAAAGTGGGAATTAATAATATGTGACTTCCATGGTTAAGGTGAGGGCTTAATGAGGTAATATAGGTAAAATATACAGCCAGATACTTATTGGTTGGTCAATAAATATTACTTCCCTTTCCTGCATCATGACTTATTAATACCACTAATTATAAATGTATATGCATATATATGTATAAACATTTGCCTATATATTACATGTACATATGTTTGTACATACGTGCACATACATATATACATATACATACATACACTTTTTTCCGATTTTTGGCCAATGTTTATAGTCTTTTATATTATGTTTTGCCTTTCCAAACAGACGACAAGCTCTCTAAAAGCCAGAGCCATCTTTTATGCATCTTTGCATTCTCCACTCATCCTAGCAAAGGGCTTTACACATAATAGAAACTGAGTAAATTGTTGCAAGATTAACCATAGAAACATTTTCCCCCTGCCACTATGACCATGAAATCAATAGGTCAGAAAATATGCTGTAGTCCTTGAGAGGAGAGGTTCAGGGACCAGAAACGGTGTCTTCATATGAGCCTATGCTGGGAAAACAGAGGGTAAATTTTAAATCTTAGACACTTTGGAGCCTGTCCAGGACACTGACTTCTGGTGCAGTGTCACCTTCCTTGATCGACATTGCAAACAGTCACATTTTCTTACACCATGAATGAAGACATCTACGAATTGCTCAGATGCATTGCTTCCTATTTAGTCTTACATTCATTCATACAATAGTTTCCTTGATACCTGTTACGTTTCAAACGTTGAGCTAGGTGTTGGAAATGCTACCTGTAAGAAGTTTATAGTCAATAAGAAATGTGTATTATTTTCTGTATGGTGATCATATTTGGAGAAATTATCAAAAAATTGTAAGTTATTGTGATGACAAGGGAAAAGTTAATTCTAAAGGATTAACTAGTAATGGATACATTGCTAATCTATTTGTAGAATTGCAGAAAATATCAGTATTACTTTTATTCCTTTATTGCTCGAAAGTTGGCAATACACACACGTGCATGCGCACACACACACATTCATATATATGTGTATATGTATATAAACCTATCACCATTGAGTCAGTTCTGACTCCTAGAGACCCTATAGGACAGAGTAGAACTGCCCCATAGGGTTTCCAAGGAATGGCTGGTGGATTTGAACTGCCAACCTTTTGGTTAACAACTGAACTCTTAACCACTGTGCCACCAGGGCTCCATATATATATATATAACTTGCTAACCAAAAGGTTGGCAGTTTGAATACCCAGGCACTCCCCAAACACCCTATGGGGAAGCTCTACTCTGTCCTATATGGTCACTATGAGTCAGAATCGACTCCATGGCAATAGGTTTATATATATATATATATATAAACCAAACCCACTGCCATGGAGTCGATTCTGACTCATAGCGAACCTATAGGACAGAGTAGAACTGCCCCACAGAGTTTCCAAGGAGCGCCTCGTGGATTCGAACTGCCGACCTCTTGGTTAGCAGCCGTAGCACTTAACCACTATGCCACCAGAGTTTTCATATAAATATAAAATTATGTTTTGTACTTTCAATTTACCAATTTCAATTGAAAGTAAATATGTTGCATTAAGCAAAGGCAGAGTATCTTGCACCTTAATAGAGAAGGAGAGACATGGAGATGGAATAAAGAAAATCAATACAGAGAAAAAGCAGATGACAAAGAGAATGAGACAAGAGAGAGTATGCAAGCTGTAAGTATACTCCTAAAGCGCAATTATCCTATTTCCTAAATGTCCTCAGAACTCATCTCCCTTTTAGCACTAAAGCTTCTCTTTCAGTCTTTTATTTCAGTTTTTGTGTTCAGACTTCCTAAGAAGGGAATTTATTGGTTTCACAAGTGGCTCTGGCGTTTACCCCTATGGGGTGTGCAGGGTTCAGACTTCTCAGTAAAAATTTGAGAAGAGCATGAGTTCCACAGCTTCCTTGGGAAAGTTCAGAAAAACCTCTAGCTTCCACCTACCTTTTCCTTTTTATCTCATGTTAACAACTTCCTCATTTTCATTTGATGAAAGTAACAGATCTCAAAAAGTCAGGGCTTTCCCTGAAGTCAGTTTCCCAGAATCCCTTTTATAGTTCAGCTTCTTCCAAACTGACACAAGTATAAAATTCACCTGGAGCCCTCGTTCAACTACAAATCCCCAGGGTCCTCCTGAGTCAAATTCTTCTGGTGAATAGTCTCAAGAATCTGTATTTAATAAATAATTTTTGTCCCTTTTTACAACCAAGCCCATTTAAGGCACATTAGACTGGTGAACCCCTACCTTCTCCTTACTTTTCCTTCACCCCCACCAGCCTTAAAAAGGAAACCTATATCAGAAATGATCAGATTCCTCCATATTTCTGACCTAATTAGAAACTAAAACAAAACAAAACAGTTGTGGAGGAATCATGGCGACCCCATGTGTCTCAGAATAGAACCGTGTTCTAGGGTTTTCGATGGGTGGTTTTCAGAAGTAGATTGCAAGGACTTTCTTCTGAGGTGCCTCTGGTAGACTTGAACTTCCAACCTTTTGGTTAGCAGTGGAACACATTACCTATTTGCACCACCCAGGAACTCCCTAGCTGAAATCAACCCTGATTATTCCGTGACCAGTCTCACGGAAGTTGTAGAAGCCTTTAGTAAATGACATTAAAAAATGTGAGGTCACAGACTGTTAAAGTTACGGGGGATCTTTGAGAGTAACTGGTCCTGATGTCTCGCTTTGCAGATGGGGCAGCTCAGAGGGGCTAAGCATGCTGCCTTGGGTCATGAAGTTGACCGGGGCAGAGATGGAAGTGAGCTCTCTTCACTGCAATCCATAATTTTTCCACGTGACCTTACCCAACACCTTATTTTGGTCAGGGTCAGTTTGCTTTCTCCTTTACTCTGAAAGGGAGCCCTCGTGGCACGATGGTTAAACGTTAAGTCTGCTAACCAAAATGTCAACCTTTCGAATCCACCAGCCGCTCTTTGGAAACCCTATGGGGGACAGTTCTACTCTGTTCTATAGTGTTGCTGTGGGCTGGAATCGACTCGATGCCAACAGGTTTGAGTTTTTTTTTTTTTTTTTTTGGTTTTTCGCTCTGAAATAGGGCTTCGAACCAGTTCTTTCCAGTTTGACCATCTGTGGTGAGTTCACATTTCTGCCTCTGACATACTGAATCAGAATCCAGGGTTTAATAAGATTGACTCAGCATATCTGGGGGGGTTGAAATGCAAATTCTTAGCAGAGGGTTGAACTGGAAAGAACTGGTTAGGTTGAAGCCTTGGCCTGAAATGTTATTATGATTCAGCCTCATGCCAACCAGCAGCTGGTTTCTCTAAGTAGCATTTGAACCAATGCTGGGTCCTGAGGAGGAAAAGGTTTCACGGAGGTTTGAAGTCTTTTCTGTGCTCTCTCCACCCACATATATTTACACCTCCAGCATTCTTAACTGAATTACAGTCAACTGCTTCCTTACAGAGGCACAGCCAGGAGGACATGCCCTGGGGAGCTTCTTCACAGACATATGTATTATTCACAAGCTTGATCAAATCATACAAAATTTGCGCTATAACTGCACGCCCTGAGGAAATTCTTTTCATAAACCTAAATGATTATGCTTAAAAGAATTGTGAGGAAAAAAAGTCTATGAGGGGTGGAGCAATTGCAAGTTTGCCTGCAGAAAGCACACAGAGGAGCCTATTCTAAGCCCCCTCCCCCCTTGTCTCCTTTAGGACACTATTTTCTTCCCTTTTAAGAGCCCTCTTTTTGACAGTTTTGAAGGGAGGATGGGATGATAAATAGAGTTGGTGAATTATTTTAATGATGGTTTCCATGACAAAGAGACAACTTCCTTCCTTGTACTTTGTGTTTTAAGCTAAGAAGCATTAGGCAAATTATCCGAACAGTGAATGTGGTTAAAAAAAAAATCCTATAGGTGTTTGGCTATCATCAGGTGTGAAAAATCTGTATACTAACATTCCGACTGCAGATAACAGTTATTCTGCTTAAGAGTCAGAGTGAACATCTTCGTATCATGAAGTCTCCATTATTTCTTGACCCAATAAATTTAACCTTAACTTGGATCTTTAAATTCTTCGTACGCAGGCTCCCTAGGTTCCTGCTGAAGTAGGTTATAGCCTTGTCCATAATATCCTAAGGGGAACGTTTACTTTTCTCTTGCAATTCTTACCTATGCAGGGCTCCCTGTGGTCATTCTGTAAGTCCTTCCCTGGCATCGCTTGTCCAGCTTAAACTGAGGAGGCCAACAGCATTACTGTCATGTTTTTGCATTCAGTATCGGTCAGCGGATTGCTGTGCAGCTGATACTTCTGCTACTTCCAACTCCAGCTCTGCAGAGAGAAAGCCATCTATTATTAAACACTCTATTAGTAGGGGTGAGATTGCACTGCTCATTCTCACTATAGCTGCTGCCTGTTATCTAATTGGTTTTTATTACTTCGAAAACCCTGGGAGTGTAGAGCTTAAATGCACACTTGCTTACAGTTTTGTTCTTTCCTCTTGCACTCAATGGAGATGCTTTTAGATCATTTAGATTTTGTCAGCAGACAAGGGGGAAAATATGAGAGACCCTTCTGCAGAATACCTGAAAGCAAGGATTAGGTTAGCTGTGATTACTCTGGGGCTCAGCGACGGGAACGTACATCCCATGTGCGGTGTTTCCTGCTATCGTCTCACATGCAGAGAGTACGTTTGCTTGCTGAATTGTGGCATGATGAATTTCTCATGTGAATGAGAAATTTTCTATAGACTTGATGTTATTTGCATTTTTCAACTGGCAACTGTAGACTTTCTCCGTTAGTATGGGTTTATTCATTTAAATGGAGCAATTTAACAGTGAGCTTACGTGCTTACACTTGCCGTGTACAGGATGTCTTCCTCTGATGACATTAGGAGAGAGGCACCTTCGACCAGTCTCGGTGATTGCTGTCTCCTTTCACACTTATTTTCCCTTCGGTGTGCTGTGGTTTTTACTTGAAATTAGGCCTACTAGTAGTAGTAGTAGCTGTAGTAGTAGTACAAGCATTAGTATGTACTCTGGTGATTTTTTTTAATGGGCCTTGCTGCTTTTCTTTAAAGAATTTGTGCCAGTGTAGACACTCCAATACACCCCTCTTTTCATGGAGCCTGTCCCCATCGTTAAAGCTTGATTTGTGAGCCTTCTATTCGATGTCTCATTTACTTCACCATTTCCTTCCTCCATGGCCCCTGGAATGCCAGGCTTCCATTTGTACCCCCTCAATGAAATGACTTGCTCTAAAGTCATGTTCAGTGGCTTATATTCAGATCTCTATCACTCTTTTTTTTTTAACCACTACTCTGCCTTTAGCAATGTCCCTCGGTAAGTAATAACCATAGCTAAAACTTTGTGAACATTTACCATGTGCTGGGTGCTGTTCCCATCACTTTAAATGAACTGTAAAGCCATTGAATTATTTTATTAACTCACTGAACTCTCACAGTATCCCATGAGGTGAATACTACTGTACTCTCGACTTTACGCTTAAGGGCATTAAGGCAAGAACTGGTGAAGTCACTTGTCCTAAATTTCCCACTTACCATCCCTGGTGGTTTCAGAAGCCCATAGCCTCATTGCTGGTGGCCTCCCAGAATTCCCTCTGGCTTATTGTCATCACTGATGCCCTTGCCTCTCACCCTCTCAGAACAAATTCAATTGCACAAACATGGATTGAGTGCCCGATAGGGGCCGGCGCGTGGTCTCCTTCACGGTTTCTTCTTGTCCCCTTGCCCATTAATTATATTCAGGAGGGACAGATTAAAGCTAAAATTATGTCCTAGTTTTGCAGCCTAGGAGCTGTTTTCTGGGTGGGGAGAAGGGCCGTGGTGGGACACTGAGGAGAAGCTGTACTACCAGCCCTGCCCTATCTCCTAATTATTAAAAATTTCTCAATGATCTCTCAGTACTCCTATCTCATCACTGTAAATTTATTCAATTGCTCCTTTTCCTTTGACCTCCAAGTCTAATCAATTTCTAAATGTTACTGATCTCCCCTTTTAAAATCCATCTTTACAGCCATAACTCTACCCTAGGCTCTAGTCACTTCTGAATTGCAGTAATGGTGTCTAACAAGTGTATGTTCTGTCTCAGGTTCTGTCCATTCCAAACCAGTTGCCCACAGCTTTAGCTGGGCCCCCAAAGCACTTCCGTGACCTGGCTGCAGTGCTAACTCCTCTCTAAAGTTGCCCACCCCCATCCTTCACCCCTGCTCATTTTAGGGCCAGTCATGTCGTATCATGTAGGTGTTTGTCACCTTCTACACTTTAAATCCCTGTGGCATGGGCTGCCTGTTATTCTTCTTTTTATACAGAATGCTCAACAGTGTGTTTGGTTCACAACAATCAGTTAATCTAAGAATGAATGTGGGAATGAATGAATGAATAAATAAATGAAAAAAGAAAAAAATGAGTGACTTTGTAGGGACTTGAGTTTGCCTAACTTATCAAGTCCAGACTTCTTGGCATGCTCTTGGAGGCCCTGTTGTTGCCTTATACTTTCTTCAATTAAGCATGTCTCTCTAACACCTACTGGTTTGGACCTAGTTTACTCACACAACTCCTCACTGCTATCTTCACATCATACTTCTTCTCCTTATATTTCAAGGCGTTCCCTTCTCTTGAAACATCATTTCACACATTTCTTCATCATTTTCTTTCTCCGCAAAGTCTGACCAGTTCCAGCACTCACCATTCCCTTATTTGCACAAGTAGTAATCGCAGTAGTCTGACAAGGATGTATCATTCTCAAGATAGTCTATTGAAGATAAGCCAGCTGCTAAAATGTTAGTGTGATGCCATTAAATCTATTTGGCTTCAGGTGCCCAATGATCAGGATTGCAGTTTCAACTCTCATATGTGAGCTTGGTCAATCCATTGCTCTCTATGAGCTTTAGCTTACTCATTTGATAAATGGAGATAAAGCTATTTGCTACTTTACAAATTCGTTGTGATGATTGAAAGAAATGTTCTCGGTTAAAAAATATATATATATATATTTATTTATAAAAAGAACAAAAAGCAGCTGCTGAGGCTACTTATGTGTAACTAAACATTCATGGAATTTGGTTTCGAGGATTAGAGTCTAGGTTTCATGCGACATTCCAGTTAATTGGCCTTATACCTTTTTCAGTGTTTCTGTCCTATCTCCTAATTCATTGCGTAGCGCCTGGGATCTTAAAAGCTTACAAGCAACCATTCAAAGTACAATAATTTGTCTCTACTTGCCTGGAGCAGCACAGGAGGAAGAGATAGGACGTGAAGGAGGAATTGGGGTGCATGTCTAGTTGTTCCATGATCAACTGCCTCTTTTGCCATGAGACCAGAAAAAGTGGATGGTGCCTGGCTACCATTACCAAAAGTTTTGATCAAAAGGGGGAAAATGGGAAACAGAGTTTCAAATTCTCCTGGAATCCACATTTCTGGAGTCATTGAAGCTGGATTATCCCCCGAAACTACAGGTAGTCCCTGACTCACGATGGAGTTTCTTTCTAATGACTCTGTCATAAGTCAGTTCTGACTTCATTTTTTTTTTTTGTTTTCATTATTATTGTCTTTTAGTATGAGTGTCTTTATAAATCTGAGGTTTTTTTTTTTAGGGGTTGGAAACATTACATATAAACTTATAGATTTATTTTAATATATACATTCGCACATAAAAAATACACAAATCATAAAAATTTATTCCTGTGATGAAGAAGAGTTGGACAACATTGGTATTTTGTCAGTTGCAGTAATAACCCCACTTGTGGAAGGTTCTGGATCACCTGGATTATTGCTGGAAATGAAGATGGAGTTTCTAGTCAGAAAATTAATGAACATTGTCAGTATGGTCCTATTCTTCTTTTCTTCATATATTTCTTCGTAACATCTCACTGCTTCCTGAATCTGCCTATAGACTTTAGCAAGCTGATCAGCTTTTGAGTCCATGTTTTCAAGCAACTGAAGCCCCTGATTTAGTTTAGAAAGCTAAATCTATACAGCAGTGTTTTGAATAGTAAATCATAAAATCGAACATCTGCTAGTGAACATCTAAGAATGATATCAGCAAACTATCCTCTGCAACATTGTATGTAGTATAATTACTAATTATAAGATGTACAAAAAACAAAAAATGGACAGCCATAAGTGTGGTTCATTGTAATTCGAATATATCTTAAGTCGGGGACTATCGGTATTGCCCTGAGATAATCTTGAAACCTTAAACCAAAAATATTCCTGAAGTCGCCTTTAAACCAAACAAAAATTTATTAACTTTTTTTAATCAGAAAATATAATTTTATTTTATCTTATTTTTTATTGTACTTTAGATGAAGTTTCTTATTAAACAGTACACATATTGTTTTATGACATTGGTTAACAACCCCACGACATGTCAACACTGTTCTTTCTCTACCTTGGGTTTCCTATTACCAGATTTCCTGTCCCCTCCTACCTTCTAGTCCATGCCCCTGGGCTGCTGTGCACCTTTAGTCTCATTTTGAAATCAGACAAAAATTTAACTCAATTAGTAAAGAATGTCTGCCTTGAGCATTGTGTTCTTTAAAGAATCAATATGGGATCAGATTAACAATAGTAATTAAAAACGTTAGATTAGGAAGTTTAGAACAACTGAGTTTGGGTCAATGGGAGGGCAACAATTCAAAAAATGATGATGACAATGGGTTGCACAACTTGAAAAATGTAATCAATGTCACTGAAAAATTGTACATGTAAAAAATTATTGAATTGGTTTATGATTTCTGTGTATATTTTCAACAACAATGAAAAAGTCAGGAAAATATTTTAAAAATAATTTTGTCTAATGTATTGCATAGTTGCACAGTGGTTAAATGCTATGGCCGTTAACCGAAAGGTCAGCAGTTTGAATCCTATAGGGTTGCTATGGGCCTGAATTGATTCAGCGGCAAAGAGTTTGGTTTTGTTTTAAAGTTTTGCATAAATATTGGAACGTATGCTTATAGATGTCTTATTTTTTGAAGACTCAAAGACAAAAGGCTAAACAAAATTCCCTTACTTCATCACTGGATTGTTTAACTTCGTAGTTTCCATGTATCTGAAGTCTTTCTTTTAGAATATCCCAACTAAATGAACTTTCTCAACAAATGGCCCTTAGTTAAGAAAAACTAAACCTTTTGCTCTCAAGTCAATTCTGACTCACGGTAACCCCGAATGTTAAAGAGTAAAGCTGCTCCCTAGAGTATTTTGGCTGGACTCTTTACAGAAGCAGATCACCAGGTCTTCCCTCCACAGTGCTGCTTGGTAGGATCGAACAGCCAACCTTTCAGTTAGTAGTTGAGAGCACAGGATTTGTACCACCAAGTTTATTAACAAATAAACTATTTTTTGAGAACCTTCTTGACCTCTAAACCTTACAACAATCCTAGATGGTCAAAACTGTCGGTCTCCATTTAACAGAAGAGCAAATGGAGGCTCACACAAGTCAACTGACGTCTCCCAGATCACAAAGGTAGTAAGTTTGGCGACGAGATTCAAACTCTTCAAATTCACGCTGAACTCCATGCAGTACTCAAGGCACCAAGGTGCCTCTGTGTCAGAGTCATTATTCATTTTTTACTGATAATCCAATATTCATTTTTACTGCAAATCCAGTTTTTCAATACTCACAGCATCCCTGGAGTTGGCTCATGTGATATAAAAAGAGACAAAGCGCCCACGTGGTGATCCTGGTGTCTTATGTAGAACCCTGTCCTATTGGGGTCAGCAGGTTGGCTCTTTGCCATCCAGGGATGGTTCCTTTTATAATGAGGAAGTTAAAAAGATAATTATGGAAATTAATTCCTGAACTGCTCTGGACTGTGAACTCTACCAAGCAGAACTTTGAATATCAAGGGCAGTGCTGCAGTGCAGGGCAGAATCAGGAAAACCTTGCCCTTGCCGTCTCTGAGGGAGTGAACTGTTTGCATACAACCCCACACAGTCTTATTTAACGAGTACGTGTGTGAGAGTGTGTGTGTGTACATTGTGGCACAATTATGTGCATGTGAACATTCCTTTCACCTGATGCATACAGATGGCTTAGTAACCATTAATTCATTGGACTAAATAGGCTAAATCAAACTAAATGACTTTGACTTGCTCTACAAGGATAGAAGTAAATTAGGGTAAGCGTTTTAAATGCCAGTCACAATGAATGGGTAAAAAAAAGGGGGGGAAAGAACACAGAATCTAATCCTTCATCTGCTCGTTTCTTCCCATCCCCAACTCCACAAAGCTTGTCAGCACCCCAAGACATTGCATGCGAAGTTGATGCCAAGCTCAGGGCATGGAGAAATTCAAGATCAATGGTGAGAAATTCATTTCATAGGTTTTAAAATATTCTTTGGCCATAATCTGATTTTCTTTTTGACCAATCTAAATTCTTTCCAGCCCTGTACTTCAGCTAATATGAAGAGCAGTAATCGTATTCCAAATGTGAATTCTGAGAAGTCACTTTCAGAAATATTTTTCCAGGAATATTGTATGGTTTAGAGGGAAGTGACCACAAGAAATATCTATGTGTCGCTAAAAATGGAAGGAAAAAGGACGACATATTTCTGTTTTCGAATACTGCCAAGGTCTATGCCTCCTGTAATTTTCAGAGTCCCACACTGTAATTCACTCTCTGTCCTATGATCTGCCTCTTTTCTCCCTCTTATTAGATTTAATTCGGTAATCACACCCTACCAAGCCATTCAGGCAGAAATACTCTTGTTGATTGCAACTTTCACTGGCTAGTGCATGAATATTGCTGTAATGTGTGTGTACGTGTGCCTGTGTGTGAGAACAAGAGAGGGGATATTGCCCTCAGCACCAGCTGTTTTGTCTCTCAGTCTTTAAATTTGTCTCCAATTATTCTCCATGCCCTATTTGTGTTCGTGGGAATTGGGATTTCGTCCCTCTGGAGCAGCAGCTCTGGCCATAATACCAGAAGAACCCTCCATCCTTGCCACCCCTACTGTAGTGTGAAATTCTGTCTCCTTCCATTTTATTTGTTTCCTTGTTTTAAATTACCTCATCCTTATGCTCAACCTAGGCCATCACCCAGTCTATCAAAAGACTTGCATGTTTCTGATCCTATTTTGCTTGTACAACTGAGATTCCACCTTCAGCCTATTGCCCTTACATTCCAGGTCTGTCTACACTTGCTTTTTGTCAATTTTTTTTTTTTCAGTTTCTCGCTCACCCCCCACCCCGTTTGTTTCTTGTGTGTGATTACCTCTCACTTATTCCCACGTGAACTTGAAAACATGGTGTCTTTTTGCTCCCCTTGCCTCTTGTGTGGCGCGTGTATGTCAATTCCTATTTCTCCTGGGAAAGGTAGAAGGAGTAGCAGTTGCTGAACGGTGTGTGCATTTTTGTTTGTAAGATACATCTGTGCCTTCACTGCCTTGTTTCATATCTTTATGCATGAGCAGCATCACTCAAGCTGGGCTAAAGCCTAACAGCCGGAAACTGCACAGTGCACATCCTGTAAAAAGATGGTTTGAATTCCCAAATGAATAGGAAGCATGGATTTGTATGGTAGAGAAGTTAAAAGGTCTACCCAAAACACTCATTGCCATCAAGTCGATTCCGACTCCTAGCAGCCCTACAGGACAGAGTAGAATTGCTCCATTGGGTTGCCAAGGCTGTAAATCTTCCCAGAAGTAACCTACCACATTTTTCTCCCACAGAGCAGCTGGAGAGTTCGAACCGCTGACCTTTTGGTTAGCAGCCGAGCATTTGCCACTGCACCAACAGGGCTCCTTTAAAGGGTCTAAGGAGGCCAAGATTTTGTATTTTTAATAATTTCCATTTATACAGGGGCTCATGGGATTGTTGATTTACATTCTAATGGATCAAATAGAAGCCATAGCAATTTGTCCCTTCACACTGAGCAATGAGACTGAAAATTCTAGGTGCATATTCCAAGGGAAGAGCAAAATAAGCCACCAAATCTCAAAGCTGGTGGCAGTGCCACATGGGGCCAAGGCAGTGCAACCTATTTGATACCAATTTGCCCCTTGTTTTCTGATCTAACTCTTGCATGTAGCCTCTGGCTATTGTCATATCATTTCCCATTTTGTCTTTCCCAACATTAAATGGATTTGTTCTCTTTGCATAGTTAGAAATGATAAAAACATATAGTGTGAGAGGAGGAGGGACAGGAGAGAATAAAGTGTATGGAAAACAGAGTGTTAGGGTGTCCTGGTCCCAGCTATGCCTTTAGTAATTTTTATTTGCTTGCACAAATGTAGTTCAGCACATACTTTAATCTTGCATTTAGACTTATAATTTTTAGTAAAGGATGGGTAAGCAAAGGGAAAGACAAGTATGAGTAGATGGCCAGAAACCACATAAGTAAAGAAAAAAAAAAATTTTTTTTTTTCACATAAGTACTTCCTTCTTAATGGGGAAAAAAATTATAAAAAGATATTAGAGTGAAAAATGCATTTTATCACTTTATTAGGAGGACTGTCTAGGAAAAGTGACCTAAGAAAATAAGGATGGGAGGAAAGGAAAGGAAAGGAAAACTAATTTATTAAGCATCTACTATGTATTCTTCTCACATACTTTGGATGTGTCATCAGGAGGGGCCAGTCCCTGGAGAAAGACATCATTCTTGGTAAGGTAGAGGATCGGCGAAAAAGAGAAAGACCCTCAATGAGATGGACTGACACAGCAGCTGCAATGATGGCTGAAACATAGCAACGATTGTGAGGATGATGGAGGGCTGGGCAGTGTTTTATTCCGTTGTACAGAGAATCAATATGAGTTGGAACCAATTTGGTGACACCTAACAACAACAACCGGTATTCGAGCAAAGGTGTACCTAGGAAGGGAAGAAATCCATGAACTAGGACCAGTAGTCAAGGGACACTCTTATACAAGGACCTTCCCCCAGAGCTGATAGAGAATGTCTTCCCCTGGAGCTGATGCCCTGAGTTCAGACTTCTAGCCTCCTAAAGTGTGAGAGAATAAACATTTGTTTGTTAAAGCTATCCACTTGTGGTATTTCTGTTATAGCAGCACTAGATAACTAAGGCAGACTTTGGTACCAAGAGTGGGGTGCTACTGTAACAGATACCTAAAATGTGGAAGTGGTTTTGAAACTGTGAATGAGTAGAGACTGGAAGAGTTTAAAGGTGCCTAATAGTAAAAAGTTTAGATTGCCTTGAAGAGACTATTGTTGGAATTACCGACGTTAAAGGCAATTCTGATGAGAACTCAGAAGGTGGGTGGGGAACTGTCACACTGGAGACAGAACAGATGGTGAGAAGCTGCAGCAAAGACACAGCAGCTGCAGAACCAGGAGACCAGTGTAAGATGGTGCAAAAGCCTACCGACAGAGAGGGACAACTGAGTGACTTCAGGTAGGCAGCTTCCTGGTAGAGTGGGATGCCTGTTGGCACTTATCAGTGAAGCTAGGCTTGCTGACCCACAGAGCAAGAGGGCTGAGTGCCTTCCAGCCTAGGTTTACTGGTGGGTTGGAGTGCCTCCAGGTACTTGTTGGCAGAGCTGAAGGGCTTTGTAACACTTGCCCAAGCAGGACAGAGGCCGGGTTGGCCTGAGAGACCAAGGGCTCCAGGGGCCAAGAGCCAAGGCACCAGGAAGCAGAAGCTGAAGAAACAAGGAACACAGGAAGCAGAGCTGCCTCATTCTCAAAGGGTAGGGCCACAGCCTTCTAGGTTTCAGAGAGTCTGATCTTCACCAACTTGGTTCCAGAGTGTGGGGCTGGAGTTCATGAGTGCCAGTAGGATGCATATCCGCTGCCCAAAGTTAGAGTACAGGGCTGTCATGCCCAAGAGGCAAGAGAAGGGGGCCTACCGGGGCTTGGGAGTGGGGTCGCCACTCAGACTAGGAGAATGGGGCTCCCCAAAGACAAGGGAGTAGAATTGCTGATCCAGCGGTCCTGGAAGGCTGAGCTGAAGCCCAGGGCTAAGGGGCCTCCATCCATAATCCAGAAAGTGTGGCCAACATCCAGAGTCTGGCGAGCAGGGCTATTGCTTAAATGGCCTCGGAGAATGAAGATTATTTTCAAGCCATGAGAGCAAATATAAACTTTTCTGCTGGGTTTTTTGTTTGATTAGAGCCTGTTATTCCTTCTTTTCCTACAATTAGTCCCATTTGTAATAGAAATGTCTACTTTGTACTTGTTCCACCATTGTACGTTGGAAGCAGATGACTTGTATTCTAGATTTCCCAGATGAAGAGAAATTTTGCAGAAGATGAGATTTTAGACTTGAAGTTGATTTAAGACTTTTGGGATGATGAGATGGGATGAATATGTTTTACACACGGCAAGGACATGAACTTTTTAGAATATTATGGATTGAGCTGTGTTCCCCCCTCCCCCCCAAAAGTGTGTCGACTTGGCTAGGCCATGATTCCCAGTATTGTGTGGTTGTCCTCCATTTTGTGATCTGATGTAATTTTCCTATGTGTTGTAAATTCTAACCTGTGGTGGTGTAGTGGTTAAGTGCTACGGCTACTAACCAAAGGGTTGACCGTTCGAATCCGCCAGGCGCTCCTTGGAAACTCTATGGGGCAGTTCTACTCTCCTATAGGGTCGCTAAGAGTTGGAATTGACTCGACAGCACTGGGTTTACTGGGTATTATGTTAATGAGCTCAGATTAGAGGCAGTTATGTTAATGAGGCAGGACACAATCTACAGCATTAGTTTGTATCTTGAGTCATTCTCTTTCAAGACATAAGAGAGAGAAGCAAGCAGAGAGCAGAGGGACCTCTTATAACCAAGGAAGAAGAGCCAGGAGTAGAGTGTGTCCTTTGACCCAGGGTCCCTGTGCCAATAAGCCCCCAGACCAAGGGAAGATTGATGACCAGGACCTTCCCCCAGAGCCAACAAAACGAGGAAGTCTTCCCCTGGGGCTGGTGCTCTGAATTCAGACTACTAGTGTCCCAAGGCATGAGAGCATAAACTTTCTGTTTGTTCAAGCCATCCACTTGTGGTATTTCTGTTATAGCAGCGCTAGATGACTAAGACACTCTTCCTGCTCCAATTTCCTTAGGCACAGAATTCCAAGGAGTTGAGAATTCTAAATTGAGGCCTGGCCTTCTAGGAAGATATGAAGGTACTATTTTGATAAATAGTACATAGGTATCCACTTATACTGTTGCCCTGGGACTCATAAGTAATAGAAATACACCTGGATATCATCTTATCCTGATTATATTTTACTAAGAAGAAAAGGACTCACCTTGATACTTTCAAGTTTAATTATAATTTTTAAACATCGTTTTGTATAATGCTTATTACTGTATTTTTTGCAAATAACACATTTTCTGCATTTGTTCACCAATCATGTCTTCTGCCTCTGAGGTATTTTACCAAGTGTGCAGTGCTAATTTTTTTTTTTTTCCCAGCAACATGTAAAGAAAAATTTATGAAAATACCTGGCTCAGGAAGGGCTATTTCATTCTGAACTCCTGAACACCAGGGTCCCCACACACCTTTCCCTGCTTTCACAGGTGTACCCGGCAGTTCCCGCCCTCTCCCACATGTGATTGTGCTCGGGAGCCTTAGTTTTTTTACTTATTGCTGCTGATGTTGAGTCCTCTGACTCTGTACTGGGAACCTAAGAAATCAGTAAAAGCTTTGAAATTGCAGATCTGAGTTCAAGCCTTGACTCGACCTTCTATTAGCCATAGCCTTTTTGAGAATAAGCTACCCCCTCTGAAATTCATTGATTACAAAGAATTACTTTGAAAAACTAATATAAGAATACAGTGAAAAACGATGTAAAAGTAAGCCTTAACCTTTTAACTACCACCTAAATTTAAGGTACTTTAATCCTGGAGGAGTAGTGGTTAAGAGCTATAGCTGCTAACCAAAAGGTCAGCAGTTTGAATCTACCAGGTGCTCCTTGGAAACCATGTGGGTCAGTTTTCCTCTGTGGTATAGGGTCCAGATCGGCTCTAAGGTAATGGGTTTACCCTTGGTTTCACAGTTTAATCCCCACCCCCACCCCTACTCCCATGCACTCACTTCCTGAATGAAGTATGGTCACTTCATCTCTGTCATTGGGCTTTTAGCCAGATGAATGTAAAACACTTAACCCAGAGACCTGGCTTGAGCTGATACAAAATGTCACAGTCCATTTGCTTAAAAAAAAAAAATAAATAAAGTCATCTGCCCTGTTTATCTCTAGCTTCCCACAGACAATAGCAATTGCTGATTTTAATCTGTTGTGACGTAGTGTTGCTAAGCATAAAGCTTCTCTCACACATGAATGCAGAACTGAAACCTAGGAGGGTAGCCTTGCCCGTTGTTTGGACTAGAGGAACACAAACTTGCCTTCCCATGGATAATGTTTTCTTCTTTCTCATTCTCTGCTTCTCTTGCTTGGAGCACATTTAGGGGGCCTTAGATTTGGGAGTACAGCTCTTACTTTTCCTGTATTAAGTCAGCATTCAGTGTACCACACACACACACACACACTTTGGTACATTCCAGATTTAAAAAGGCTTAATATTGGGCAATATGGGAAGACAAGTATGCCCTGTAGTCCTGGCTGTGTTTGAAACTAAGAGCGAACTGAGGTGAGTGATCCAGAGGCAAGTATCCTGAAAATACTGTTACTGTGGGTATTTCTCTGTTGATTTCTGAAGCAGCCTCTGTGTTAACAAGAGTTTTTGTGTTAGAATAGCTTAATGAGGTGCTAATGAGCGAAGAAGATCTGAGCCCTGTGTTAAGCCCCGCCCCCCATACTGCATTATTTACAAGAGGTCAAGTGTTCTTGCATATTTCTACCTGACCAGAATAATTACAGTACTTCCTAATCTCATTTTAAATATCATCCAGCCAACTTGCTTTCAGTCTACACATATCCGCGATTTAAGTTGGTGCAGGCAAGGTGGACTAGAAGTGGATTAGATAAAATAGAAGGAAGCTGATCTCCTCATCTCTATTCATTTCTCCTAGAGTTAACTGCTGACTTATCGACAATGAATTTGTGCTCAGTTGGAGTCAGTCACATATTTCATTCGTAGCCGACAGGTTGCAGTCTACCTATTGGCATCCCGCTGGTATCACGTGTGACATCCTTGTGATAGATGCTGCATGCTAAATGTGTTCAAGATGACTGCCTTTGGAAGAGCTTTGGCCAAAAACTATTAAACAGCTCTACACTTGGAAACAGGGTTTGCCTTAAGCCCAGAAGGAAGAAGCTGGTATGATTTCAGGAACACAGAGAAGGCCCCTATGCACACTAAAAACAACAGGACAGTAATACAGAGTAGGTTCCCAGCCCACTTGATAAAACCCATCTATTTAATAAAGTATAGACTACTAGTCCATTGGAAGAAAGGCCTGGCAATCTATTTCCAAAAATCAGCCAAGGAAAACCCTATGCCTCATGATGGCCTAATCCACAACTGCTCATGGGGATGGCACAGCACCAGGCAGCATTCGTTTTGTTGTGCAAGGGGTTGCTATGAGTAGGAGGCCGACTTGATGGCAGCCAACCATGACAACTTGTCCACTGCACAATTAGAAAGGAGACTTCAATGTAAATATCACAGAAAGATACGTTGATTCGACCAAATTATTGAAATCCATGTGCAGGGTAAATTAATTAAACAAAATTCAACCAAATGTTTATTGAGTGCCTAGTATGTGCCAGACTCTACCTAAATGATAGATATCTGGTTAAATGTAACAATTTTTTTTTTTCTTTAAGAACCTATTTTGTACGTGGTTCAGTGTTATATGAAGCCACATGTACTAAAAGGTAACACTCTAGGTGAGCTAAGGCTTTTTTCTTTTAAAGCAAAAATATAAATCCTTATGTTGGTATGGTTATGTTTTTTAAAACTCTTTCACTTCTGTCATTTCAAAATAACTGTTATAAGGGACCACGCAAATATTTCAGTAGCTCAGAGAGAGCTATCCCATCCGATTTGGAAATGTAAAAGAGGCTGTTATAAAGGAGCTGGCAGCTAAACTTGGCCCAGAATAATGAAAATCAGTTCCTCAGGTAGAATGAGAAGCAAGCAGTATTTTATAGGTTTAAACAATAGGAGCAAAGTAAAGTGAGATTAAGAAAATGCTGACTAATTTTCTGGAAGGTGTGTGTAGTTTTATCTAGCTGGGAAATCTGGTTTGTATTAGCATGTTCTAGGGGATGGTGGGCATGCTGCTTCAATTTTATGTCTTGTAGGGTCTTAAGTGTCAGGTAAAGTAATTAGGATGTAATTGAAAGTACTGAGTGGTTAATGATGGTTTTTAAGCACAGAATAATAAGATGGTAGCTGTATTCTAAGAAGATTAATCTGTCAGCATGTGTAGAAGACGACCAAGTATTACAGGTAAAGGACAACATGTGCCTGAATTATAGTGTTTTTTAGTGTGGAAAGAAATCTGTTTTAGAGATAAACTCCACAGTCTGTGGTGGCTGACTTAAGGTGGCAATATAGGGAAAGAGAAGCATCAGAGAAGATTGGGAGCTGTGCAGTTTTGGATTGATGTCTGAAATAATGGTGGCAAAATGAACAGCAAGAGGCATTAAAAGGAGAAGAACATATAGAAAGGAAGGCATGATAATGTTTAGCTTGGGGTGTTTGAGGCCTGAACGATGCATCTGGGTAAATTTTTTGCAAAAGGCATTAGGAACCTTGACTGGAGGACAGCAGAAGAGTGGCAGATAGAGATTTCATGTTCATATTGAAAGAAACCAAAAAAAACAAACGAATTGCTGTTGAGTCGGTGCCAACTCATAGCAACCCTATAGAACAGAGTAGAACTGCCCCATGGGTTTCCAAGGAGCGGCTGGTGGATTTGAATTGCTGACCTTTTGGTTAGTAGCTGAGCTCTTAAGCACTGTGCCACACCAGGGCTCCATATTAAAAGGGGTAATATTTAAATAGGGATTTGATAAAATTACTAAAGGAAGGATTACTGTATAGCCAATGAAGAATAGGGATAAATCACATATTTTAGGGGTACATACAAAGATGAGGCTTTAATGGAACAATCTTAGGGGAGGAGATTCTCAGAGGGGGGGAGCATCAGCTTCAAAGATAAAGAGAGTAACAAATGCTAAATAGATTAGCGATAATGAGAACTCCAAAAAGAATCATTGGATTAGATTGTCAGACGCTCTTGGAGCCATTTCAGAGAGCAGCTTCAGAAGAAATGGCAGGTTTAGACTGAAAGTGCTAAAGAATGAATGGCTGAGGAGGTGGAAACAGTGTTTGTCGAATATGGCTTCAGCAGTGTGGGTAACATTGGATGGAGAGAGCGGCAATTTAATAGGATTCAGGAAACAAGGTTATGTGTGTGTTGTTTTATCTGTTTTGGTTACTTGTTGGTCTATTGAAATAGAGAAGAACTGAATAATCTGTGAAAAAATGGAAATAGCAAGTGGAAAGGGGAGATATATAAGAAAGAAAGATAAGCTTTGATGAATCAAGATTCCCCAAGGAAGCAAAGGGGATGCATTTAAGATTCTCAGTGAGGATATTAATTAGGTCTGAAGAGAAATGGGTTTTTATTTTCCATATGTGAGTAAATAGCCAAGGATTGCCATAGATACAGAGGGCTGTTGGGTGGAGAGGAAATTTACCGATCCGTTCCTTTTTTAGTGGAGATTTTGATCTGGGTGAGAGATCAGGAAGACCACAGGCCCTAAAGAAGGAGGAGGAATGGGATAAAAAATAGAGAGAAGACCGATGCTCCAAACAAACCTTTCCCACTTTGCCGTTTTGCCTAGGGCCAGTTCTGCTCAGAAATCTTTCAGGCCTAGCATTCTTCTTAACTCAGCCAGGAAAATCAATGGACTATACATCATATTGACAACACTGAATATAGTGAGGTTGTTCCTGCCCACTTCAGCTGCCGTAGCCTCAGGCCCAGGCAGGAACCTTCCCCTCACTCCAACCATGGAAAATATAATTACAAGTAAAACGGAACGAAATTCAGTACTTTATTTTAAAATGAAGCAATGCTTGTTGAAGAGCAAGGAGCGTAAAAATTCACTCAGAAGAGGGAAGAAGAGAGAGAAAGATGAGCTTGACCTAGAAGAGGACCCCAAGCAGAAGGGAGATAAAATGGAGACCATTCCTTCAACCTTGAGGGAAACAGTCTTTTTGACAGAAGCCAAAGCATCACTGCTATTGAGTTTGAAGCTAATTGAAATGCGAAGCTTCTCCATTTCTGCCTTAGGTAAAAATGGACATGGATGATGGCAGGAATTTTAGCTAGACCATCTCTGCCTTAATCCAGAGATTTTAGTCACAAATGGACTCCCTCAGAATAAAGCTGGTTTTGACATTTCTGAGGGAAGCTGGAGAGAGAAACACTGACAATCGCAGCCAGAATGGTCTGAAGAAGTGTGACGAGTTCTGCTGTCAGTAAGAGAACATTTTATAAACATCAGCTACCTTAACAATGCCTGAACCAGGGCCGGACACTCCCTTGCTTTCCCCCTCGAATACTTGTTTCAAAAGCAGGCTTTTCCAAGACGTGAGAATACCTAGTTTTAGTCACTAGGTTAAATGGGCAGAATGCGTTTAAGATTAAAGCGGTGAATCAATACAAGAAGACACGTTGTCTTTTGGGAGCAGGTTATAATCAGTGAATTCCTGTGAAGTTCTGGGGAAAGTCTAGACACCGTACAACTCCAGAGGAGATTAGATTCCCCACATAGGGCATGTAAAGTTGATGATGCTATAAAAACAGAATTTTAAACGACAAAGCTCTTGTTCTTTTATTCAGAGCTTTAAAACTTTGTATACATACATTTTTCCCCCTCAGTACTCCTTTCTCCAAAACAAGAAGGAATTTTTTTTTAAGAAAGTACATCTAGGTCCTGCTTACCTATCCCATCACAGCACTAGTTGCTATATGCCAGTAACGTAGTAGCTGAATTCATTGTCTCATGGCTTCAGTAACCATCCACATCCTGGCTAGAACTCAAACTGAGTGGAAAGACTCATTGTGGTAGGTCTGCATTTGTGGACAGCCCTTTTCCCTTTCTCTCTTATCCCCACCAACTGTCAGGAATTTGGATCTGTGTGTCAGTTGTATTACATATGTCTACTGAAGTTCTCTAACTATTAAAGCCTCACACATGGTCTTGTCTTGGCATCATTCACTCCCATCCTGATCACTTTTCTTTATTTCATTTTTTTAACAATTTGCTTAAAATTGACTGGAAAATTCATCAGTGCTTCCGAATTGGCCGTTCTTGATAACATTACCCTAGCAATTCAGGAATTGGCTCAAGTAACAGCCTTCTATAATAAGGGTAAAAGAGTACTCTGAGTTGACTTGGGAATCTCAAAACCAATTTGTGATTTGAATATGAGGCCAAGATTGCTTATCAGCTCAATGAAGGATACCCTACACTCTGTCTGCTCATTCCCCCCAGACTGACCAACCTCCAGAAAGGTCAGTCAGCCCCAAAGGAACGTTTAATGAATATGTTTGGAAAAGAGGTGATACATTATAGGATTCTTTATTCTCTTTAGGGTCTTGGCAACTCCCGTAAAATTTTGCCTCATTTTGGCTGAGTAGAAACAATTTAGGATCCAGGCTGGTAATGGACAGCTGCCTATGTACTGTGATTTGATAGAGGGTTGGACTGAGACTCTCCCTACAAAGTAACAATCTGCCTTCTTACCATGGCAACATCTTGCTATTGGGTTTTGGCTCATATATTTTAGATTGCAAACACAGCTTCCTAGGCAGAGCAAAACACACAGACTCAAAAGCCCCTGATGTCAGAAAACCTCATAACATAAGATGTTTGACAGAAAGATTGTGGATGGATTTCTAAGCCCCTGATGCCATCCGTTGCATTTTATGAATACAATATCAAATACTGAATTTGGGTTATACCCTTTGGTAAGTACAGTATATTGTAGTTGAACATAGCAAGCTCAAAATAGAGATAAATAATAACAGGATTCTACATTTTCAAAAAAGTTTAAGCAACCAGTTGGTTATACACTGATAAAGCATAATGAAGGAGCATATTATAATACCTCAAATGATATAGACATGGAAATACTGTCTTTTTTCTAAGTTGGTTTATATAGAAAACATATTCAGCTGCCTCAGTAGGGCCAAAAAACTTATAAATTCAAGGTTAATAGTAAGAAAGTTAACAAGAAGACTTCTTTTTTGAGTATATTAGCATAATCATCCTTAAAAATCATTAAATATTAAAAAAAAATGGTCCCGTTGGCACCGTGGTCAAACACTCCACTGTTAACTGAAAGGTAGGCGATTCAAATTGACTAACCAATCCATGGGAGAAAAGACCTGGCAATCTGCTCCCATAAAGATTACAGCCAAGGAAACCCTATGGTGCAGTTTCACTCTGTCACGTTGAGTTGCCATGAATTGGAATCAACTCAGTGGCACACAACAACAACATCAGTTAAAAAGTTGGATTTACATTTTGATTAACCCAAGTAAATGGAGTATATGATTCTTATAGGATGTTGAGTTTTGTCGTGTTTCATAAAAAAGAAGTATCTTTGCACAAGCAGTTTGTTCACTTTTTTGGGAGTGACTATTAAAGCCACAATGCCATTTGACTGGTAAACATTTATATTGTCTTCTGTCTCAAGACAAACTTTGCAAAAAATAATTTCAGTAAAAATTGGCAAAGTTCTAAAACGTAGAAATTTAACTTCATAGATTTATTTTTCATTCTGCCACCTTCAATCAAAGACATGGTCAATTTTTTAAATGGAAAATATCTCTTACATTTAAGCAGTGTCACAAACTTGAAATGTGTATAATTCATGCATCTATGAAAAAAACCACTTGTTTCATTCCAAGTAGCCAAATTAATAGTTTTGTGAGACCACTCGTTGAGAAGTTCGGTTAGGAACATTTACAAGTGTGCTTAAGGAAAGGCTGTTACTTGTTAGTAGCATTGCACATCAGCTTTAAAGACAATATGTAAGTTAATTAACTCTAACTAGGCTTTTTAAATCAGAGTATGCACATCTCATTTTATTCTTTTAGCTCCACAGCCATCAGTCATTACCTACACAGAGACTGTGTATTTCAAAGCAGGAATATAAAGACCTCTAACAGGAGTAAAAATTGAGTAATTGGTTAGTATGTCCCTACCCATCCTTTTCTTTAAATAAAAATGCCCCACTACCTGGCCCTGGGTTTTTGACTCCATAGCATTGTGAGAGGCAGGCATTAAACTGCTAAATCCTAACGCCATCTGCATGACTTAAATCCTAAGAGATGTGTTGTCTCTGCTGCCAAGGCCAGAATCAGCTTCAGCTGCCAAATGCTAGACTGAAAGAGGAATGTAAACAGCTTGATGGAGGGGTCCTTCCTGGGGCACCCGTGGTTTTGACAGCTTTTGCTGCTGCTCGAGGAGGAAACAGGTTGCCTGCCTGTTCTTCAAGAGCACTGGTGGCATCCAGGTGTTATGCGAGCATGCACGGCCGGCTGTGAAAGGTGCCGCTTTCTTGTCACTTCAGAGAAAGATGCTCCAGTAGGAGGACCCCTCTCACTGTTTTATTCAGGGAGCCCAGGAAAGGAAGACAAAGAGGATCCAACACAGAGCAGGAATCTTTAGAGGGGCAGGGGTCTCAGGTGAAATAATTCCTGTCAAAGTCTTGTTTTCACACCTGAGAGTAGTATGATAGATACGAACGACCTAATTTTAGTCACTTTTTAAAGATATAAGACTGCTAATAGATGGGTTAAGAAAAGAATTACAAGAAAATGCACATATATCTAATTTTGACTATCTCCCTGCTTTGCACATTCAGTGTTCAGTTCTGGCCAAAAGAACTAAGTAGGAAAGCCTGTCACACCTCAGTGTTTATGGCAAGCCATCAGAAGTTCTGAAAAATAAAATATTCAGTCACTAAGTTCAACTTCTTAATTTTGAAGTTTTTAACTGAAAGAATATACTTCACACCTTGTCTAGCTATGCTGTATATATTATTTATCTTACAATTAAACACACAGACGCTTCAAAAAGGATTTTAAAAATAAAAGCTTTTAGAACATATATTTTACATCAAATGTTAAATCCATTATAGAGCTTTGATAATTAAAGCAATGTGGTTTAATTGATAGGTGAGTCAGTGGAACAGAAATTGAGTCTGAGAAAGACTCAAGAGTATAGAAGAATGTCCTGTATTATAAAGAGGACATTTCAAAGCAGCCTCGAAAGGCAGATTAGTCACTAAATTTTGTGAGACAGCTGGTTAGCAATTAGGAGGAAAGAAAATTAGATCCATACCTCAATATTTATATTAGACTAAAGATGAAAGACTAAAATGTAAAAAATTAAATAGGATCACAGAAAATGTATAAGAAATTGTAATTATTTTTTTTAATAACCTTGGAATAAGAAAAAAAAAAGTTGTTGAGTTGATTCTGACCCATAGCAACCTTATACATCAGAATGGAACAGCCCCATAGGGTTTCCAAGGAGCGCCTGGTGGGTTTGAACTGCTGACCTTTTGGTTAGCAGCCCTAGCTCTTAACCTCTATGCCACCAGGGTTTCCTGGAATAAGAAAGGACATTTTAATACCATCATAAATATTAGAAAAAATAAAAGATTCGTAAATGTAATCATATAAAACTATAAAAAAAATTTTAGTGACAAAATATAAGAAATTTGAAAGAAAGTTGAAAATTAACGGGAAATATTTGCAATATCATTGTGGATAAAGCATTCATATAAAAAAGTCATTTTAATTAAAAATATGAAAAAAAGGTGAAGTATCTAAATAGGCAATAGATGAAAGATGAAATGTGAGAAACTGGTAAGCATTCATAGGAAGAAAGAAAGGAGACAGGAAGGATAAGAAGAAAGTTAAAAAAAAAAAAAAAAGAACAGAAAAGAAAAAAGAGCTGCCTTTGTTCACCTAACAGGTTGAATAAAGATTTGGGGGAATATTCAGAATATTTCTATGTTAATTATACACAGATTTGACTTAGAAGCCCATATTCTAGAAACTTCAAAAAAAAAAAAAAAATCAAACCCATTGCTTTCAAATCAATTCCCACTCATGTTGACCCTACAGAGTACAACTGCACCATAGGGTTTCCACGGAGCTGGTGGATTCAAACTGCAGACCTTTTTGGTTAGCAGCTGATCTCTTAACCACTGTACCACCAGAGGTCCTCTAGAAAATTAGTGCACTAATATTATAGCTGTAAAAATATCTACGGCAGAGGGCTTCGTAATGGGAATTAATATAAAGAATACAACCTAAATATCCATCGTGACATAGCTTAATTGAATAATGGCTCACAATATAATTAGATTTCATAGTTCCATCAAAATAATGTCATAGAATGTATTTATGTGAAAACAGAACATATCATTAATTAAAAAAAGCAAGTCTGTGGAACAGTATACAGGGTATTTTTCTACTTACCTGTCATTATGCGTAAACATGCAAAGGATAGATACCAAAGAAAGCCAATAGGGGTAATGTCTAGTCGGGGGCATTTGAAGAAATGTATCATTGTATATTTGTACCTTTTTTGGTATTATGTGACTTTTCCTATAAGCGTATATCATTGTTACAAAATGATTAACATTTTTTTCAAAAGATAAAAAAGCATTTTACTAATTTAATTTTGATTTGCCTTTTTTGGATGGTTTTAATAACTTGTACTTTTACCTTGTGTAAAATGAGATAATTGCGTATGCATTTCTATCCTAATAACATTTTATCTGAAATTCCGTCGCCTGAAGGATTAATCAGAAAAACATCCCTGCCCTTATCTTTTTGTGTTTACTGGTTGTTCGCTCTTGGCATATTTAGCATTTTATTTAATCTATAATTCAAATATACTCAGCATATCTCATAAGATTTGACAGTCTAGTTTATAATTACTTTCATTTTGTAAAATCTTGAAATTTGCTAGGTCAATAAATAGGGTTCTAAATAAATAATTTTCAGCCCCTTCTTTACAACAACTCAAAATGCCTCTATTTAGTCTTGAACACATCTCAATAGATCCACAAAAAGCTTCTAAACAAAATTAAGTTTAATTCACTCTAAAGGAAAGCACTTCTACAGACCATTTTAAGGAAGGGGGGGAGCCAATTTAAATAAATTATCAGATACTCATTTTATACAGATGAGTGTCGCTAATTACAATCAGTCTCATCTATTCATTAAAACTAGTCCAGCAAGCTTGGATAAACTTTGTCAGTAGTTGGAGTCACTGCATTTATGTGAAAGGCTTAAAACAACATTTCTTTAAAAGTATTGTGTATTTTAGAATATTTACTAATTTAGACCACTTCCAGGTATCCAGAAAATAGTGAGGTTTTACAAAAATTCTCATTTTTGCACACTCCTTCTTATTTGGTATGTAACCCTTTAACCATGTTAAATACCCTTATCTCAAGATTATCCAACCTCTCCATTAGCCCTACCTTTAAATCCTCAGTTATTTCAAGTCCTCATTTCTTATGCAAGTGTCCCACGGTAGTGTCATCTAAGTTCTCATGTTTTCTATTTCACTACCTACTAGGCCTGTGATGGAAAAATCAGAGTTGGCCTAACGCTCATAAAACCACTACATCACCCCAGTTGTTTTTCTGTCCTAGACTGATGATGAAAAACCATATACTGATTCTCTATTCTGTTTTGCTGGTGGTGGCGTTGGCTTTTCTAAAAACTAGAATGGACTCTTCTAAGCAGAGCACAAAGTCTCTTTGTTTACTCCCTTTTCCAAGCACTTTTTTGATTGACTATGTGACTTGTGGACTGGTACATTCTTTCTATAACCTACTTCATGTAATGAGCCTACCAAGCCAGAAACTTGCTAAGAAGTTTCCAACCACAGAGCTATCTTCCTTTGCCAACTTAAATAGTAGCCTAATCTGCATCCCCTATTTTGTAAATTTTCAACAGCTCTATGTTTGTTAGAAGATAAAGTCATTGTACATGGTTGTATAAACACCTTCATAAACCCAACAGGATAGATGCCATTTCTGTCTATACTTTTACCTCTTATAGCTAGCATGGTGCCTGCTACCTTAGGAAAAAAAAAAAAAAAAATTAGAGGTACTCCCTAAATGAGTGTGTTTTATTTATCAATTTAATAAATATAGCCTGAAAGTATACAAATGCCAATTTCAGTTATAGATTGTGTAGCCCAAGATAACAACAACAGAAGGACTTTCTAGAGCCGTGGCTTTCTGTTGTTTGCCAGTAGCAACATTACAAGTTTTAAAACTTGAGGGTTCCTTGGGAGTTTCTTTATCAACTTAGCAATTAATTTAAATGTACTGTAATTAATTTCTGAGAAACCTGCAAAAGCCTGTTAACTGGTATTTATAAGCCAGCAGACACTAACTTGGGAGAGCTGGTTGGAATAAATCAGCCTATATCAGCTAGTTATGCTGTTCTGGCATCTGTCCAAATAGAAACAGACTATTTCCAAGATTTGGAGAAGGTAATTAAGTTCACCCTAAATTCCATCTGAATGTCATTGTCTGATGTACTGGCCCATGGAAATAAGTGATCTCATATTGTATTAATAGAGTATCTATTTACCAAGAGTTCCAAGCACTGTTTTCATAAGCAGATCTTCATAATATTTGTGAGCTGGAAAGGAAGAGCATATTTTCTGTGTGTATTATTTACCAAAAATTAATACTTTCTGGAAAGTCATTGATAGATTTAGAGGTAGTCCTTCTCTTTTGAGTTATGATCCAAGATTTCCCCTATTAGAACATATCACCCAGCACCCCAACATCAGTAGGGCTGTGATTTTAGCTTTCTTCTTACTAAAAAGCATATGGCTCCTTGTAAGCAGATAATACCGCCTCGTTCCTGGCACTTTATATACACTCCATTCACAAAGGCTTAGCCTCTAACTGAGCTATGACCACAGTGTCTTCTAGCAAATATTAAGGCTCTTTCTCTTCCAAAATGAAACATGCTGCAAGTTTGCTTCCTCCCTTTCCCCTTGCCCCACACTCCTTCACCTCTGTTCCCCGAATCTCTATAAACACATACACAGTATAAAACCTAGTGTTGGTAAACTCTTCATGGCCTTTGGAGTCTTCTCTAGATCTCTTCTCCTCTCGTGTCCTTCATGTGTCTTAACCCACTTGTTACCTGTTTCGTCTTCTGTTGACTTCAGCTTTCAAACTACTTGACTATCTGGACTCATAATGTGAGTTTGTTCTCCCTACTTCGGAAAATTCTAATTATCAAATTTTGCTTGTTTTATTTGCCTATTTCTCCCTATCTTTTTTTCCCTATCTTAGATGACTTAATAGCTAGGTGATGTATTTGGCGTCTCTGTCAAGACATGCTAGAAGGAGAGCTCCTACAGGGCTTTGCATCCTTAGCATAGCATTGGCTATCCTGGTCATTCTCTCTTCCTCCAGATGACCTTGCCCTATTGTCTTCCTGGTTCTATAGTATCCATCGAGAAGCTTCCTCCTTAACAAGACTCTTAGTATTCTTGGGATTCAGTTAGATTGTTACTCAAAACTCAGCATGACCCCTCCAAAGTGTAGGAGCATTGCCTATGTCTGTAGCTGGTCACCGCAGCTAACAGGCCCTTGCTATAAGGAGATAGGAGGCAGGAGATGAAAAGTGTAAAGGCAGAGAGTAATATGTGCAAGAACGTAAAAAAAAAAAAAAAAACGTAGCTCTCAGGTGCCGGTGATTCAGTATTAAATGTAATATTGTATTTATACCTGATCTTTTGGTTCACTTGATAACAGAGTATTTTATGTTTTAGACAATATAATTGTAATTCTGCATAACAGTTTATAAAAAAAATCTATTATATGTAACATCCACTTACCTGTACACTTTCAATTTCAACAGTGTCCATGTATTACCTTTAAAATATTAAAATTAATTTAAAATATACAGTTGAAAATAGGAGAAACAGAAAAAGCTGAGTAATTATTAGAGAGATTTATTCCTCATTAGAGGCCTCTCATTTAAATAAGTCTGACTATGAAATCATTCTTAATATATCTGTCTAATAACTTAGCAGGGATGAATTTCTCAGATAATCTCATCAAGGCCATCAAGAAAGAAGACAATGATAAATTAACATCTGCAAAATTTTCCACTGTGTATGTGAATACGTGTCTAAATGTTGGTGTGAAAATTGACTGGTTATGTCTTTTTAACTTTCATTTTCAGAGGAGAAGAAAGCTGTAGCAGTCTCCTTTCATAAAGGTTACAGCCTTGGAAACCCTATGGGGCAATTCTACTCTGTCCTGTAGGGTCGCTATGAGTCTGAATCAACTCAGTGGCAATGGGTTTGGTTTGGTCTAGGTTTTCACTTTCAGAAGAAAAGAAAAAGAATTTGGTTTAGTATTATCAGTTTTGACTTTCTGAAACTCAAAAGGGCTAGAATAAAGAACAAATCATTATGAATTCCAGGTGTTGCATTCGCTGTGCAAAATGGCAGTTTGATTCTATTGACTGATTAAATTAAGAGGAGATTTGCAAGAGTCATCTTATGAGAGCTTCTGAACTCTTAAGAACTACGGTATAACCTCAGGGTTTTGCTGAAGTAGTGTAGGTAAAGAAGTCTTGGATAATTTTCTGCAATTATACATTGCTAAATGAGCAGAACTGCAGTTCAGGTAGGAAATGTCGATGAATTCCTGGCGTCTTGGAAGAAGCCTTTGGGCCATTTGGTTGTGTTTTATGTAAATGTAATTCTTTCCAGAGCTGAAGGGACTGAAAGGAGCTTCTTTAAAAAGGGAACAGGAAATTCCCAGAAGCTCCTTGGATGGTCTGAATCGTCTCCAGCCGATTTCTATGTGTCACTATTCTTTCCTTCTCTCGCACAAGCACTTTACAATATTTCTTTTACAAACATTTATTGGACTCTTGATATGTGCCAGGAACTGTTTTAAAGGCTTCCATGAATTAACTTATTTAATCTTCACAACAACAAGGCAAAAGCCTATTAAGTAGCCTGCCAAAGATTAGAGTGAGTAATGGGCTAAGCCCACTGCCCTCTACAACTTGCCTGTTTTCAACCAACCATAAAAAGTAAATTACTCACTGAAGGGAGATAGCAACTTGGATTCCCAAAACAATGTCTAATTCCATGACATGTTCTTTAAAAACAGGTATTTTATAATTCATTTTGGATTTGCTTATCCATCCAAATTAGAAAGCAATTGCGTTAGCCAGTGACACTGCAAAGTTTGATTCTGCTGGAGAACAGATTTTGCCACTTATGTGCTGTGCCAACCCATTGATAACGATGAGGGTTGGTGTTTCTGAGCCATCTTGGCCTCTTTCACATCTCTTAGCGTCTAAATGGCAATTGGGTGTCTTGCTGAATCCTGCCCAGCTGGCGATCCAAAGTCTCGGTTGTAATTCAGAATTTTTGTCTGCTCAAATATTACTCAAATGTAGGGCCAGATATTGTTTAGAAATCCAAGTTATGATTAGCATTGGAGGTTTCTGCTACAAAAAGAGCACTGACTGGACCAAGAACTCACTGGTCTGAGCTTTAGGCCTGAAACTACTCCTGATTGGTTCTGTGCCATTGTTGTTGTTGTTGCTGTGTGCTGTTGAGTCAAATCTGACTCATAGTGACCTGTTAGGACAGAGAAGAACTGTCCCATTGGGTTTCCAAGGAGCAGCTGCTGGATTTGAACTGCTGGCCTTTTGGTTTGCAGCTGTAGCTCTTAACCACTGTGCCACCACCTAGATTTTTTCTCCCCCAGAACCGCTGGTTGGGTTCAGACCACCAGGCTTTCAGATAGCAGCTGAGCTCTTAACCATTGTATCAATGTGGCATTGGGTTAGTAATTTTCATTCAATTCCCTCATATGTGAAAAGAGGGTTGCAATAAATGATCTACAAGATTTCTTTCATCTCTAAAAGTCTATAGAATTAAAGAAAAAGTGGGAAATATTTTGTCTATGGTAAAAAGACAATGAGAACAATTTACAAAACTTTCATGTTTACATGGGTAAGAAAAAAAAGGATAGCTTAATTTCCATTATTCAAAAAAAGCTTCCAGGACTTCTATAATATTACATATTTTATTATTTTTTTTACCCTTTTTTAAAAAAAGCATTGTCTCTACAAAAGAAAGAGAGAGAGAGAAAGAGATTAAAAAAAGATCAAGTGTTCTTTTTTATGAAGGTTCAAGAACCTAATTAACACTGCTTTTGGACACATAGATGATATGTTTTTTTGTTTGTTTTGTTTTTGTTTTGTAAGAACATAGCATCCCTGAGCTTGCGTGTAGGAAAAAACACTGTAAGGCCCCATGTCTCATGAAAAAACCATCCTACCGCTGATCATTGGAGATGTGGGTTTTGAGAAGCAGTTATTGTTATTTCGATATTAAAACAAAGATAGATCTTTCATGTAAGAGAGTATCATACGAATGTTGAAGAAGAAACACATAGCTTCAAATGATTACTATCCCTATACCAAGCCCCAAAGGTATGCATTTACTCTCTTCTGCCTCTAGGAAATATTGAAGGGCAAAGTCTCAGAAGCAATGCTCTAGAGTATATAAAATACTTCTTAACATGGATTGCAATATAAATAAAGTTTCTCTTTTATCATCAGATGCAGATTTCTTACAGTGAAATAGCATTTTCTTTAGCGCCAAATAGACCCAGAACAAACAGTTCTGTCACTTACTAGCTTGATAAAGTGGGCGCATGGCTCTATTTTTCAGAACCTGAGTTTCCTCACCTAAACAGCAGTGATGCTAACTTAATAAAGTTGCCATGAGGATTAAATGAGGTAACTTTAGGTTAAGCATCTTTCTCAATGTCTTGCATAGTGTAAGTCCAAAATTAATGTCTGTCTGTTTCCTCTTTTCTCTTCTTGCTTGGAACATTAATAAGCCTCTTTTAGATTATCTGAATTCTGACAAGTAAATTCTTCAGGATTTATGGACTCACAAGTTTCCAAAGGAAAAGTCTGAAAAGTTTATTAATTGCAAAAATAGTGCCAGTAACTTTTTTTGTTGTTTTTAAAATGACCATCTATTTTTGTGGATTTGATGTTTCATTGCACATATGTACAGCAATACTGTTCATAAAATATGTATAAACGTATAATATTCCATGAACAACCATAAAATACAATGCCAGGAGAAATTTAGAGATAATCAGTTCTAACTATTTTAGAGTCAATAAATCTGTGATCCATGAGTGCTGCCCAAATTGCCTAATTATTGACTCAAGTCCTCTGACCCTTTCAGTGTTTCTTCTTGCTTGCTATTTAGATTCCTTTTTCCTTTTCCCCTTCTTTGCTCCACAGCCCTGGTGGCACAGTGGTTAAGAGTTCACTGCTAACTAAAAGGTCAGCAGTTCAAATCCACTAGCTACTCCTTGGAAACCCTTTGGGGCAATTCTACCCTGTCCTGTACAGTCACTATGAGTTGAAATCTACTCGATGGCAAAGGATTTCCTTCTTATCTCCCTTCCTCCTTTTCTTCCATTCTTTTCTCCTTCCTCCTTCCCTCCCACCTTCTCTCCCTCCTTCGTTCCCTTTCTTCCTTCTTTCCTTACCTCCTTCCTTCCTTTTTACTTACTCAAATTGAAAACATGTTTAAAGTATACTCACTTTTCTACTTCAGGTGAAGGGAAAGACAACACACAATACAGGGGAGGTCAGCACAACTGGACTAAACCAAAAGCAAAGAAGTTTCCTGAATAAACTGAATGCTTCGAAGGCCAGTGTAGCAGGGGCAGGGGTTTGGGGACCATGGTTTCAGGGGATATCTAAGTCAATTGTCATAATGAAATCTATTAAGAAAAAATTCTGCACCCCACTTTGAAGAGTGGTGTCTGGGGTCTCAAACACTAGCAAGCAGACATCTAAGACGCATCAATTGATCTCAACTCCAAGGACACAAGGTAATTACGAGCCCAAGAGACAGAAAGGGCCACATAAACCAGAGACTACATCATCCCGAGACCAGAAGAACTAGATGGTGCCCAGCTACAACCGATGACTAGGGAGCAGGAGAGCAGTGGGATGCAGACCCCAAATTCTCATAAAAAGACCAGACTTAGTGGTCTAGGAGAGTAGGAGGACCCCAGTGGTCATGGCCCCCAGACCTTCTGTTGGCCCAAGACAGGAACCATTCCCGCAGCCAACTCTTCAGACATGAATTGGACTGGACGATGTGTTGGAGAGGGATGCTGGTGAGGAGTGAGCTTCTCGGATCAGGTGGACACTGGGGCCTGTGTTGGCATCTCCTGCCTGGAGGGGAGATAAGAAGGTAGAGGGGGCTAGAAGCTGGTGAAATGGACATGAAAGAGTGGAGGGAGAGAGCGGGCTGTTTCATTAGCGGGAGAGTAATTGGGAGTATGTAGCAAGGTGTATATAAGTTTTTGTGTGAGAGACTGACTGGATTTGTAAACTTTCCCTTAAAACATGATAAAAATTAAAAAAAAAATCTAAAGTATATTCACTTTTTATTTTTATTTACTATTTAATTAAGTTTAGTATTACTGTTCCCTCTGACTTGAGGCTTACATAAAAGTCAGTGATCAAAGTTAATCCCCCTAATTTCACTGGGCATGTCTACCATGCTATGTAGAATATACCTAAATTCAGCGACTACCAAAGGCCCCGTGGGTCTGCATGTACACGATTCATCTAAGCACATGGTTGTGTATGGGTAAGGTCAATAACAAGAGGACTTAGATCCATGCCAGGCCTCACATAGATGCAGAAGGAGATAGTTGTCACAATGAAGACTTTGAGCAGCCCATTTGTGAAAGCCTTGGAAGTTACTCTTCTAGCATGAAGGTGAGTGGAAAGAGACCAGGGGAAATCACCATTGTCCCAAACTTATGGTGATATGCCTCTCTTTCTCTTGCCTGCTTCCAAGGGAACCTCAGTTATAGATGCCCCATGGTGGCTCTACAGTATGATCAGATTATACGCTTCTCCTTGGAAGCCATCATTCACCTTCGTGGGTGCTACAGCTTTAATACTGCCATGAGTGACAGCAGAAAATTGGCCTTTCTTCCTATTTACTTCCTAGCAGGATTAGATAGATTCCTGTTTTTGCTGCCAATCAATGGATGGTCAGGAAAGGCCCATATAGTATTTTGAGCCTTCAAAGAAGGGATTCATTGTGTGTTTTCCCATTGAAATGTTGCCAATAACTATAGGTTTTAAAAAAAAAAAAAGTCCAAACCCATTGCCATTGAGTTAATTCTGACTCTGACAGTATCGGACAGAGCAGAACTGCTCCGTAGGGTTTCCAAGGAGCAGCTGGTGGCTTTGAACTGCTGATCTTTTGGTTAGCAGCCAAACACTTAACTGCTTGTGCCACCAGGACTCCGATTATTGGTATAGGTTATTTAAAATACCATTTCAGCAAATTGTAGGTTATATAGTCATTTGTAGTAGGCACACTTATAAATGTATTTCGTTTCTTCTATGAGAAAATTATTATCTCATTTTTATCCTGATTCCTGAGATTTGGTTATATCCATGCTCTCGATATTCCTTATACTTTCTCTTTATAGTATGTATAGCAATTTTTAACGATGTAATCTGGTAAATATCCGATCATGTCTTCTTGAAGAACCCATGTCCCTTTTACTTGCCTTGTACACTCATCACTTAATCCCAGTGCCTGGCACATAGAAATGCTACAAATTCTGGAATGAATAGACAAATGGAAGAATGGGTGCTACAATGAGGAAAGAGCTGTATTTGCTATTAAGATGAAGAAGGCAAGGCACATGACCTGTCTTCAGAAAGCTTTCATTCTACCTAGGGCAGGGTAAGAAAGAAGAAGGGAACTGTTAACTGTAATGCATGACATAAATGATTTGTGATAAAACACAGTTGAAAATAAAGAACATAGAAGGAGAATACATTATTTACAACATAATTTTAATAGAAAAGCATTCATTCTATCCCTTGAACAACTGACATACAAATTGAATTTTGTACCATAATATAAGTTGGGAAATGTTCATTTATTATTTAGGTATATTTTTGTTGTTGTTAGGTGCTGTTGAGTTGGCTCAAACCTCTAGCTTTCCTGTTATGTCTCTTATTATTTCAAAATTGGTACATATAATAAGCTGTTAAGCAGAATTCTATTAATCTCTAATGTCAAAAATAAACATTTCAGTATAACCATAGAACAAGATAATTATTGTGTCTATTCTGACACTGAGACACAGTAAAGCCTTTAAGTGTCTTCCTATTTATTAGGGAGAAATTAAATTATATTCAGTAAAGGATTTTAAGTGGAAATGATTGTGTGCAGAATTCTTTTATCCTTGTGGAAAAGACAGTGGGTTTGGGAACAAAATAGATTTGGGTTTGGAACCCAGTTCTACTTGAGTGGTCTTGGGGAAGTCTCAAATCTCTTTCGGTTCTATTTTCCTTACCTAAATGGAAGGAACTCTACTAATCAAAAGGTTGGTGGTTCAAACCTACCTAGCAATGCCATGGAAGAAAGGTCTGGTGATCCATTTCTGTAAAGACTACGGCTGAGAAAACCCTATGGAGCGGTTCTACTCTGTAACACGTGGAGTCACCATGAGTTGGAGTTGACTCGATGGCACTGGGTTTGTTTGTTTTCCTTTTTTTTTTCAAATAGACGTGAAAACCTATTTTTAGGGTTATGAGATGATAGAATTTATTATATGTAATAGTACTTGACACAATCCGGGTGCTCAATAAATATTAATTTTTATGATAGCTTTTAAGGATTATTTTGAAGCACCTGTTATTTGCAAAGAGTTCTGAATTGGTCACTATGGAGATGTGCTAGAAAATTGAATCTGGCCCCCTGCTCTTAAAAGAGATTACATACTATTCTAATAGAAGTTTTAGACTAACCTATGGGGAAGAAAGTGAGAGTATTAATGAAGTCGACATGAGTATCAAAGCAAATTAATATAATGCAAAGTGTGTGGTTGGAATCCTGCAGGGATAATCAGGGATGATTTCATGAGGAAGGTGTTCATTGAGAAGAATTATTCAAGAGGATACGGAAGCCATCCCATTAGTTGGAAAATGTCATGAACCATGTTAGAAGAAGTACTTAAGAGAGATCAAGAAAGGGACGAAACCACTGTGTTCAAAGGAGAATGAGTAGGGTTCTTTGCAGCTGAGTGTGGAGCACATGGCCTCTCTAAATGCCTGCTGGGAAACCACACCTGGATGTTCTGTGGGTTCCTGACATTAATTCCACCAATTTTCTCTCTCTTCCATCTTCCCACTATTCTCCTCTTTTAGTAGTCTCCATCTCAGTTAAAAGAATCAGTTTTTTCTTTAGCTGTAGCTTTATTTTTCCATCTTCTCTGCTTGTATACTTTCATCTAGCTAGTCCGTTCAGTTAGGTTCATTTTTGCATCCTACACATGTCTTCTGTTTTCCATCCCCCAAGTCACTTCCTTGGAGAAGTCATCACAACTCTAACCTGGACCACTGCAGCCTCCAGTCCCAGGTTCCTGCTACCCTCACCCAGAAATGGTACCCAAAGTGCACATTTGATCATTCCAACTACCTGCTCAGAAAAACTTTGCAGATTTTGTATGGCATGTATGAAAGAAAAAAATAACTGCATTTTATGTCTGCATATCAAAATTCTCCAAAGTTTAGCTCTAATTAATCTTTCCTTCTCTATTTTCCATTGCAAATATGTCTTTTGTTTCCTCTGTCCTGTGTAACCTTGGATCTTAAGCCCTACTCATACAAGGTTACTGCCTAAGTGTGTTCTGCCTCTCTTGCTTCTAGGCTTTGGCTTACCAAAACCCTCTGCCCAGAATCGGTATGCCCACATGTTCTAGCAAGTACCATCTAGCTTGGTATGAAATCTACATCTTAGGATAAGTCTTCATAGACCACCTAGATCAGATGAACAGATTTAACGGGACTTTACATTTGATCGTCTGATGAGTGCCTTAGAAATATGGTTGACTCCACTGCTAAACTCTGAGCTCCTCGTGGATAAGTGACCATTCCTACTCATCTCTAGTCCTTCCTTAAAACAAAGTCAAGCCAGCACATCATTGTGGGTACCCGATAAACATTGAACTGTCAAATCAAATACTGAGAATTAAAGTTAAATACATTTTTATATGGCCCCTTGGTTCTTTTCATAATATATTTTCATGTTGGGAGAGACTTTTTTTTCCCCCCAGAAGTATTTAAGTTTAAAGGATGTATTTAGAGGCAGATTTATGTTAAGGCTAATGAAATTTAAGCTTACCATACCCCCTCTTGCATTGAACCCTTGGCAAAGCTATGGGAGGAGCCCTAGGAATGGGTTTTCATGGTCACATAACATTGTAAAGCTTTCAAAAGCATAATAATTAAGATGCAACTGGTTAAGACTTTTGTGTACTTTTGTATGTATTTTTGTGTTCATTTTCTTAAAGACGCCACTAAAATTGTATGAGAAATTGTATTAGCTCTAGGCCTTGCCAGAGCTGGATCTGCCCATGTGCGTGTGATAGGAGGCCTGTACCGTGGCGGTCAATGAGGGGTTCGCCACAATGAAAGACTACATAGCCAGGATAGCTATGACCTGAGCTGAGATGACATTGCCTCAATAGAAAGAGGCTACAATGCACCACTTAGAACTTATATCCATGTGGCTATCCCTTTAAGAATTCATCACCTCAGTAGGTGGTTATGTTGGTAGACCAGGAGGTTTTGACTTGGGAGGACTGGTGATGCTAATATTGGGTTTGTGGCTTTTCCATCTGTGGGTAAGTTTATCTTGCTCAATAATCTGCTAGGTTATACCTGGAGGTGGCAGCCCGTGAGCTTACCACTCTGTCTACCGTGTTAATGTCATCAGATGCAGAAGCACCAAGATTCAGCACCTGGATCTCCCAAATATATTTGAGAGTACCAAGAATGATAAATGCAGAATCCATCAGGCCCTAATCTGAAATTTAGATTGGGTTGATCCTTATTATTCTTGACGATCTGAAACCCTCGGAGCCCAAGAATATTGTTGAAAATGAGCTGGAAGTCTTTGGAATCTGCTTGAACAGCTGAAGCCCCAACATATTCTTTATGAACAAGCTCAAGAACAGCACAGACCTCACAGCCGCTTGCCCTCAGAGGAGGCTGGATGCTGAGACTTCACAGAACCTTCTGGTGGGAGACAAAATCCACAATGACTTTGCAGAGTGATATTACAGCTGATGACCTCATTGGTGTGAATGAAGAAAACTCAGTATTATCCACCGTATATTTGAGCTATGTAAGAATGATCAGATCTCCACTGAGGAGCTAAATATCATCCATAAAATGACTCACCATTGTCCCAGCTCCTCCCACCAGCACTGGAATTTTTACAATCTATTGGAGAAGATCTGGGACTAATAAGGATTTAAACCAATCCCAAAGGCCAGTTACCAAACTCCATATCTCCATCAGTGCTCTGTGATTCCAAGCCACAGTGGAGAATTTATCTAATGAAAGTTCACACACAGAGAGAGAAAGAGAAGGGTCAAATAACTTCATCCAAGACAAGGCTAAAAATATTTAAAGAAAAATTTTAAAATGCGTCCCTAGAAACATAATTTACAATGTCCATCATCCAATAAAAAATTACCAAGAATGCAAAAAAATAATAATAATAATAATAAAATTAGAAAAAAACAGAAAAACAATCCATTAACAAAAGAAACATTCATCAATAGAAATTTACCCAGAAATGACAAACATGCTAACTACACCCTGGCCTGAGAAATTGAACTCCAGAAAGTAGACAGACACAACATGTTAGGAAATGAAGATGTTATTCACATTGTGAAGAACTGAGACCACCCTCTTCTCAGCTTCCAGGGTAATCCCAATGGCCTTCAGTGACCAAATACCCTGTTCCAAGCTTTGTTTTGGTTTTTGCAGCTGCTGGTCCAGGATTTAGGGAAAATAGAAAAGTCCCAGCTAAAACTTTGCTTTTCTTATCTTGGTCACCTCTTGAATGTTGAATTGCATAAAAGACTTGGCCTTTTGTGTGGCAAAAAGAGCAGTTTTGTTATGTGAATAAGTAAATCACCAACTAATTTCTACATATAATATACCCAATACTGAGAATTGCTGTCCTCATTTCTCCTACTTCAGCTTTGAGTTTGGCAACATAGACAACTTGTGAAACAATTTTTACCCTAAGACTGTTTGAAATCAGCAAAATATAATGACTTTTTTTGATGGCAGTAAATAAAGGAAAAATAGGACATTAAGTATGAATGCATAAACAATATCATAGTATTCTGGCACCAAATATATTCATGAAGTGTCTGTATTTTACCACCTAATGCTTATGAATAGTAAATATAGTTGTCTTCATCAGACAAAGAGAGTTAACATATATAGCTCCTGAGAGGTTTGGTACATAGTCCAACAAGTGACCACTTCACAGTTATACCCCAAGATGAACTTAGTGGAAGTGTGGGGTGTGAAGTCCACATGCCTCCTGTTATCGGCATAAAAGGGAAACAAGGTTAATGACACTCTTCTATCGTTACTGTTCTAGTGGGGGATTGTAAGAACCAGTCACTTCTAACCTTATTACCCTCAAAGGGAGTTTTCAAAGTAACAACTGAGTATTCCATTTCCGTGGTACCACTGGGCTTTTTCTTACCACTGACCATTTCACTGGACATAATTCAAGAGTATATTGAATTAATTAAATTATTAATTTTTTTTTTTTCCTATCTAGTTGTCTTAGTTATTTAGTGCTGCTGTGGATGGCTTCAACAAACAGACGTTTATTCCCTCACAGTCTAGTAGGCTAGAAGTCTAAATTCTGGCATGTGTCCCTGTAGAATCACAATAAATTTAATACCACTTCAGGATAAACAATGAAAATGTAGCCCACTGATGAGGTCGAAAAACTTTTTTCATCTAAAATCTCAGGAAAGAATAAAACCCTAGTCGACTGGATATTCTAATGTTGAATATTTAAAAGTTAATAAGAAATCTTTATCACGTTTAAGAAGATGGTAGTATAGGTAAACTATCAATTCCTGTCACATTTAAATACAGTGGTATCTCATAACTGTATAGCACTTTATGGTTTTTGCAGCTAATTCTGTCAACTTTTCTGTTAACTACCTTATATTTTGAAATCAGACTAATGGACAGGTATCTTAAAGGACTTTCTGTGGCCACCCTTCAGATGAAGGCTCCAAGCCAGCTTACAAAACAAACAGGAATCATCCTTACATTAAACAAAAAAAAAAAAAAAATAAGAGTATATAAAATACCAGGACCAATGGGGAACTGTCATAAGCACTAAAACATTCATTTGTTTCCTTTGGCTTCACAAAAAATATTATTTAGACAGAGCACTATAGTAGAATATAGTTCTAAAACCTTGTTGTGGTAATTGCTGAACTGAACAAAATATAGACACTAAATACAGATCCCTTACATTCTATAACAACACAGGAAATCCAAGGTCACTGTAGTCATATGTTCTGGGTATAAGTAACTTGATTTTGATGTAAATGCTCAAGGATTTTGATAATAAAAATCATCTTAAAATAATGTTATTTTTGCTATTATAGAAAATATTTTACCCCTCTATTCCACCCACAGGGAGCCCTGGTGATACAATTGTTAAGCGCTTGGCTGCTAACCAAAAGGGTGGTGGTTCGATCCCACCCAGCAACACTACCAGAGCAAGGCCTGGAGGTCTGCTTCCATAAAGATTATAGCCTAGAAAACTCTATAGGGCAGTTCTACTCCATAGCACACGGGGTTGTTATGAGTAGGAATCAACTTGACAGCATACAACAACGGCATTCTACACACAGAGGGTTGGGGTATGCTCAGAGTCTGTGTACGTTAAATAATAAGTTGCAGTGAGGGAGAAGGGGAACTGTCAAGGGAACAGATCAATTGACCAACTGAAATGTCATTTCTCCACTCACTGTAGGATGTTACCATGTCTCTTGCTGTCTCTCCCTTTTTTATTCTCTTGTATCTTGATTTAGATGTAAGAGCTGCGACATAATTTAAACTGACAGCTGAATCAAACAGTGTGACCTTGCCAGGATTGTTTCAGGCCTTCAATACAATCCACTGGGGGTAATGTGTGGGCAAAGGGAGGGGTGGGTAGAGCAAATGAGAAGGGAGAAAGCCAGCCTCTCCAGATGGCCCTGCCACGCACATGGTCCTGGAGGGCTGGTCTCGGAGGTGGCTGCTTCCAAACCTGCCTGACAGGAATCAGAGCTGGAATGAGAAGGGGAAGAAAAGAAAATATAGGGCAGGAGCAAATGACAAATATTGGAGCAATCGAGTGGTGATAATAATATAAAACCTCATATGTGCCTGTCGGAAGTAGAATAACTGGTATTTAACGCCTCAGAGCTTAATCTTGCCCAGGCAGGGGAAAATAGTCAGTGTCCATTTTGATAACAGGGTGACAGGGTAACCAGATAAACACTACCTCACCAGATGACAAATACTGAAAGGATGAAAGGCAGGAGGGCACTTAAGGTCTTGGATTGCTGTGGACCCCCAAAGGGTTTCTGAGCAGTAGCTGCAATTCTCTATCCAGAGGAGGGGTAGGCAGCCTAATAGGTATGTTTCTGATGATTGCAGACAGGAGAATATTGTATCTGGTTTGTGTGTGTATGTGTGTGTAAAACTCAGAATGCCAGTATATTAACTGACAGTGTCAATAGCCTTTTCTACCATCCACTGTATATGTGTCTACCTGTAGGATAGTCTTCTCTAGATATCATGTGGCTTGGGAAGTAAAATCAGCAGATGAATGTTGTCTTTCTGAGGGTTTTCTAGAGAAAAAAACCAGTAGGATGTAGATAGATAGATACACACACAGGTGTGTGTGTGTGTGTGTGTATATGTATAAAACTCTTTGCCATTGAGGCTATTCCAACTCATCATGACCCTGTAGGACAGAGTAGAACTGCCCTCTAGGGTTTCCAAGCAGCAGCTAGTGGATTCAAACTGCTGACCTTTTGATTAGCAGCTGAACTCTTAACCACTGTGCCACCAGGGCTCCCTATATAGGTTCTAAATATATATGTATGTATATGTGTATATATATACACATATATGTGTGCACATGTGTATGTATACATATACACACATATATACACATAAACACGTGTGTATATATGTTGTTGTTAGGTGCCATCGAGTTGGTTCCAACTCATAGTGACCCTATGTACCACAGAACAAAACACTGCCCAGTCTTGTGCCATGCTCACAATCATTATTATGCTTAACCCTATTGTTGCAGCCACTGTGTCAATCCATCTCAGTGAGGGTCTTCCTCCTTTTTGCTTATCCTTTACTTTACCGAGCATGATATCCTTCCCCAGGGACTGATCTTCCTGACAACATGTCCAAAGTATGTAGGAGGCAGTCTCGCCACCCTTGCTTCTAAGGAGCACTCCAGTTTTACCTCTTCCAAAACAGATTTGTTTGTCCTTTTGGCAGTCCATGGTATATTCAATATTCTTTGACAACACCACAATTTGAAGGCATCAGTTCTTCTTTGGTCTTCATTATTCATTGCCCAGCTTTCCCATGCACATGATGCTATTGAAAATACCATGGCTTAGGTCAGGCACACCTTAGCCTTCAAGGTGACATCTTTGCTTTTCAACACTTTAAAGAGATCTTTTGCAGCAGATTTGCCCAATGGAATGTGTCTTTTGATTTCTTGACTGCTGCTTCCATGGCTGTTGATTGTGGATCCAATTAAAATGAAATCCTTGACAACTTCAGTTTTTTCTCTGCTTATCATGATGTTGCTTATTGATCCAGTCATGAGGATTTTTGGTTTCTTTATGTTAAGGTGTAATCCATACTGAAGGCTGTGATCTTTTATCTTCTTTAGTAAGTGCTTCCAGTCCTCTTCACTTTCAGCAAGCAAGGTTGTGTCATCTGCATAATACAAGTTGTTAATGAGTCTTCCTCCAATCCTTATGTCTCATTCTTCTTCATGTAGTCCAGCTTCTTGGATTATTTGCTTAGCATACAGATTGAATAGGTATGGTGAAAGGATATAACCCTGAGGCACACCTTTCCTGACTTTAAACCGTGCAGTATCCTCTTGTTCTGTCCGAACAACAGCCTCTTGACCTGTGTACAGGTTCCTTGTGAGCACAATTAAGTGTTCTGAAATTCCCACTCTTCGCAACGCTATCTATAATTTGTTATGATCCACACAGTTGAATGGCTTTGCATAGTCAATAAAATACAGGTAAACATCTCTCTGGTATTCTCTGCTTTTAGCCAGGATCCACCTGACATCAGCTATGATATCACTGGTTCCATGTTGTCTTCTGAATCCAGCCTGAATTTCTGGCAGTTCCCTGTCGATATACTGCCGCAACTGCTTTTGAATGATCTTCAGCAAAATTTTACTGGCATATATGTATATATGTACAGACATACATACATATATATATAGAGAGAGAGAGAGAGAATCTTAGTTACCAAGTGCTGCTATACAAAAAATACCACAGGTGGGTGGCTTTAAACAGAGTCATGTTTACAGGGGTTAGAACTTCTAAATTTATTTTGGGGGGAACACAATTCAGCCCATAACATTGAGAGAGATTTATTTTAAGGAATTTGTCCATGTGATTATAGAGGCTGGAAGCACAAAATCCATAGGTAGGCTGGGAATTCTGGGAGTCATGTGTCCCAGAATCAGTAGGTCGGACTGGGGGAGCAAAAGGAATTCTGGCAGAATGTTTATTTATAGTCTGGAGGCAGATTCCTTGCTTGGGAAACCTCCCATTTTGCTCTTACAGCTTTCAGCTTGGAAATCCATTTAAGATTGGATGAGGCCCACCACATTATGAAGTGTGTTATGGATTGAGTTGTGTCCCCCAAATTTGTGTTTCAACTTGGCTAGGCCATGATTCCCAGTATTGTGTGGTTGCCCCCCATTTTGTGATCTGATGTAACTTCCCTATGTATTGTAAATCCTAATCTCTGCCTGTGGTTAATGAGGCAAGATTAGGTTATGTTAAAGATGATTAGGATGGGATGCAACACCCTTACTCAGTCACATCCCTGATCCATGTAAGGGGAGTTTCCCTGGGGTATAGCCTGGGTCACCTTTTATCTTATAAGAGGTAAGGAGGAAGAAGCGAGCAGAGTGATAGGGACCTCATACCACCAAGAAAGAAGAACTGGGAGGAGAGCATATTCTTTGAACCTGTGGTCCCTGTGCTGAGAAGGTCCTAGACTGGGGGAAGATTGATGACAAGGACCTTCCCCCAGAACTGACAAAGAGAGATAGCCTTGCCCGGCAACTCTTGCCCTGAATTCAGACTTCTAGCCTCTTAGACTGTAAGAGAATAATAAACGTCTGTTTGTAAAGGTCTTCCACTTCTGGTATTTCTGTTATAGCAGCACTAGGTAAATAAGAGGGTGATCTGCTTCACTTAAGGCCAATTGTTTTAAATGCTAATCACATATAAATACTTCATAGCAACATCTAGACTGGCCTTTGACTAAACAACTGGGCAGCATAGCCTAGCCAAGTTGACACATAAAATTAAGCATCACAGAGTCATTGAACTGTCTTCACCCCAGCCAGGCTACGGGGGAGCTTAGATGAATAGTTCTGCCTCACATCAGAGAGCACCCTTCAGGTGAACAGCACACCTGAGCCCCTCAGGGTAGTGTATCTTTGCCTGAATAATGATGGGCAAAACCTGGCAACATTTCCTTTCCAAAGCAGCAGAGAGTGGAAACAGACAAAGCAGTTCAGTGATCATGGAAAAAGTTGTCTCAGAGGAAACAGCAGGGGAAGCCATGGGAGGTGGAAGGATAGGAAGGAGCTATCTAAGCTGGAAGAAGGTTCTGGAATGCATATTTGTTACTGGACATGAAAGAGTGGTAATGATAATAACAATAACAACACCACAAATCACAACAACAGTTGCCACTTAATGAGTGCTTGCTTTGTGACTGGTAATGTTTTGAGTTCTTGACGTGAAATTTAATTTCACCCTCACAGCAACATCATGAGATAGATACTCTTTCGGCTCTCATTTGACGGTTGTTGTCGTTAGATGCCGTGGAGGCAGTTCCGACTCATAGCGACACTATGTAAAAACAGAATGAAACACTGCCCAGTCCTGTGTCGTTCTCACAATGGTTATCTTTGAGCCCGTTATTGCAGCCACTGTGCCAATCATCTCATTGAGGGTCTTCCTAGTTTTTGCTGACCCTCTACTTTACCAAGCATGATGTTCTTTTCCAGTGACTAATCTCTCCTGATAACATGTTCAAATTACGTGTGACAAAGTCTCACCATCCTTGCTTCTAAGGAGCATTCTGGCTGTATTTCTTCCAAGACAGCTTTTTTCATTCTTCTGGTATATTAAATATTTTTTGCCAATGCCATAATTCAACAACATCAATTCTTCTCTTGTCTAGTATTCATTGTCTAGCTTTCACATGCATATGAGGCAACTGAAAATGCCATGGCTTGGGCCAGGCTCACCTTAGTCCTCAAAGTGCCATCTTTACTTTTTAACGCTTTAAAGAGGTATTCTGCAGCAGATTTGCCCAATGCAATGCCTCATTTGATTTCTTGACTGCTGCTGCCATGGGCATTAATTGTAGATCCAAGTAAAATGAAATCCTTGACAACTGCAAATCTTTTCTCCATTTATCACGATGTTGCTCATTGGTCCAGTTGTGAGGATTTTTGTTTTATGTTGAGGTATGACCCATACTGAAGGCTGTAGTCTTTGATCTTCATCAGTAAGTACTGCTTCCCAGTTATCTTCCATTTAGATGGTGACAGAGTCAGTATTTGAACCCATACGGGTTGACTCTGGAGCCCTGGTGTTATAGTGGCTAAGAGCTTGGCTGCTAACCAAAAGGTTGGCAGTTCAAATCCATCAGCCGCTCCTTGGAAACTCTATGGGATAGTCCTACTCTGTCCTGTAGGGTTGCTATGAGTCAAAACTGACTCAGTGGTGCCTAACAACAACAACAACAGGTTGACTCCAGAACTGTCTCGCTACACTGTAGGGGATACCATGTGCTGTCAACTAGTTGGGACCCTTCACGAACCCTGAATTTGGGGCTAGGATTTTTTTTATATATACATAATTTTTATTGTGCTTTAAGTGAAAGTTTACAAATCAAGTCAGTCTCTCACACAAAAACCCATATACACCTTGCTACACACTCCCAGTTACTCTCCCCCAATGAGACAACCCGCTCTCTCCCTCCACTCTCTCTTTTCATGTCCCTTTCGCCAGCTTCTAACCCTCTCCACCCTTTCATCTCCCCTCCAGGCAGGAGATGCCAACATACTTTCAAGTGTCCACCTGATCCAAGAAGCTCACTCCTCACCAGCATCCCTCTCCAACCCATTGTCCAATCCAACCCATGTCTGAAGAGTTGGCTTTGGGAATGGTTCCTGTCCTGGGCCAACAGAAGGTCTGGGGGCCATGACCACCAGAGTCCTTCTAGTCTCAGTCAGACCATTAAATCTGGTCTTATGAGGATTTGGGGTCTGCTTTCCCACTGCTCTCCTGCTCCCTCAGGGGTTCTCTGTTTTGTTCCCTGTCAGGGCAGTCATCAGTTGTAGCCGGGCACCATCTAGTTCTTCTGGTCTCAGGATGATGTAGTCTCTGGTTCATGTGGCCCTTTCTGTCTCTTGGGCTCGTAATCACCTTATGTTCTCGGTGTTTTTCATTCTCCTTTGATCCAGGTGGGTTGAGACCAACTGATGCATCTTAGATGGCTGCTTGCTAGCGTTTAAGACCCCAGACGCCACTCTTCAAAGTGGGATGCAGAATGTTTTCTTAATAGATTTTATTACGCCAATTGACTTAGATGTCCCCTGAAACCATGGTCGCCAGACCCCTACCCCTGCTATGCTGGCCTTCGAAGCATTCAGTTTATTAAGGAAACTTCTTTGCTTTTGGTTTAGTCCAATTGTGCTGACTTTCCCTGTATTGTGTGCTGTCTTTCCCTTCACCTAAAGTAGTTCTTATGTACTATCTAATTAGTGAATGTCCCTCTCCCACCCTCCCTCCCTCCCCCCTCTCGTAACCACAAAAGAATGTTTTTTTCTCAGTTCAAACTATTTCTCAAGTTCTTTTTTTTTTTTTTTTTTTTATAATAACTTTTATTAAGCTTCAAATGAACGTTTACAAATCCAATCAGTCTGTCACATATAAGTTTACATACATCTCACTCCCTACTCCCACTTACTCTCCCCGTCTTGAGTCAGCCCTTTCAGTCTCTCCTTTCTTGACAATTTTGCCGGCTTCCCTCTCTCTCTATCCTCCCATCCCCCCTCCAGGCAAGAGTTGCCAACACAATCTCAAGTGTCCACCTGATATAATTAGCTCACTCTTCATCAGCATCTCTCTCCCACCCGCTGACCAGTCCCTTTCATTTCTGATGAGTTGTCTTCGGGGATGGTTCCTGTCCTGTGTCAGCTGAAGGTCTGGGGAGCATGGCCGCCGGGATTCCTCCAGTCTCAGTCAGACCATTAAGTTTGGTCTTGTTATGAGAATTTGGGGTCTGCATCCCACTGATCTCCTGCTCCCTCAGGGGTCCTCTGCTGAGCTCCCTGTCAGGGCAGTCATCGATTGTGGCCGGGCACCAACTAGTTCTTCTGGTCTCAGGATGATGTAGGTCTCTGGTTCATGTGGCCCTTTCTGTCTCTTGGGCTCTTAGTTGTCATGTGGGCTTGGTGTTCTTCATTTTCCTTTGCTCCAGGTGGGTTGAGACCAATTGCTGCATCTTAGATGGCTGCTTGTTAGCATTTAAGACCCCAGACGCCACATTTCGAAGTGGGATGCAGAATGATTTCATAATAGAATTATTTTGCCAATTGACTTAGAAGTCCCCGCAAACCATGTTCCCCAGACCCCCACGCTTGCTCCGCTGACCTTTGAAGCATTCATTTTATCCCGGAAACTTCTTTGCTTTTGGTCCAGTCCAATTGAGCTGACCTTCCATGTATTGAGTGTTGTCTTTCCCTTCACCTAAAGCAGTTCTTATCTACTGATTAATCAATAAAAAACCCTCTCCCACCCTCCCTCCCTCCCCCCCTCGTAACCACAAAAGTATGTGTTCTTCTCAGGTTTACTATTTCTCAAGATCTTATAATAGTGGTCTTATACAATATTTGTCCTTTTGCCTCTGACTAATTTTGCTCAGCATAATGCCTTCCAGGTTCCTCCATGTTATGAAATGTTTCAGAGATTCGTCACTGTTCTTTATCGATGCGTAGTATTCCATTGTGTGAATATACCACAATTTATTTACCCATTCATCCGTTGATGGACACCTTGGTTGCTTCCAACTTTTTGCTATTGTAAACAGAGCTGCAATAAACATGGGTGTGCATATATCTGTTTGTATGAAGGCTCTTGTATCTCTAGGGTATATTCCTAGGAGTGGGATTTCTGGGTTGTATGGTAGTTCTATTTCTAACTGTTTAAGATAACGCCAGATAGATTTCCAAAGTGGTTGTACCATTTTACATTCCCACCAGCAGTGTATGAGAGTTCCAATCTCTCCGCAGCCTCTCCAACATTTATTATTTTGTGTTTTTTGGATTAATGCCAGCCTTGCTGGTGTGAGATGGAATCTCATCGTAGTTTTAATTTGCATTTCTCTAATGGCTAATGATCGAGAGCATTTTCTCATGTATCTGTTGGCTGCCTGAATATCTTCTTTAGTGAAATGTGTGTTCATATCCTTTGCCCACTTCTTGATTGGGTTGTTTGTCTTTTTGTGGTTGAGTTTTGACAGAATCATGTAGATTTTAGAGATCAGGCGCTGGTCGGAGATGTCATAGCTGAAAATTCTTTCCCAATCTGTAGGTGGTCTTTTTACTCTTTTGGTGAAGTCTTTAGATGAGCATAGGTGTTTGATTTTTAGGAGCTCCCAGTTATCGGGTTTCTCTTCATCATTTTTGGTAATGTTTTGTATTCTGTTTATACCTTGTATTAGGGCTCCTAGGGTTGTCCCAATTTTTTCTTCCATGATCTTTATCGTTTTAGTCTTTATGTTTAGGTCTTTGATCCACTTGGAGTTAGTTTTTGTGCATGGTGTGAGGTATGGGTCCTGTTTCATTTTTTTGCAAATGGATATCCAGTTATGCCAGCACCATTTGTTAAAAAGGCTATCTTTTCCCCAGTTAATTGACACTGGTCCTTTGTCAAATATCAGCTGCTCATACGTGGATGGATCTATGTCTGGGTTCTCAATTCTGTTCCATTGGTCTATGTGTCTGTTGTTGTACCAATACCAGGCTGTTTTGACTACTGTGGCTGTATAATAGTTTCTGAAGTCAGGTAAGGTGAGGCCTCCCACTTTCTTCTTCTTTTTCAGTAGTGCTTTGCTTATCCGGGGCTTCTTTCCGTTCCATATGAAATTGGTGATTTGTTTCTCTATCCCCTTAAAATATGACATTGGAATTTGGATCGGAAGTGCGTTAAATGTATAGATGGCTTTTGGTAGAATAGACATTTTTACTATGTTAAGTCTTCCTATCCATGAGCAAGGTATGTTTTTCCACTTAAGTATGTCCTTTTGAATTTCTTGTAGTAGAGCTTTGTAGTTTTCTTTGTATAGGTCTTTTACATCCTTGGTAAGATTTATTCCTAAGTATCTTATCTTCTTGGGGGCTATTGTGAATGGTATTGATTTGGTTATTTCCTCTTCGGTGTTCTTTTTGTTGATGTAGAGGAATCCAAGTGATTTTTGTATGTTTATTTTATAACCTGAGACTCTGCCAAACTCTTCTATTAGTTTCAGTAGTTTTCTGGAGGATTCCTTAGGGTTTTCTGTGTATATAATCATGTCATCTGCAAATAGTGATAACTTTACTTCTTCCTTGCCAATCCGGATACCTTTTATTTCTTTGTCTAGCCTGATTGCCCTGGCTAAGACTTCCAACACGATGTTGAATAAGAGCGGTGATAAAGGGCATCCTTGTCTGGTTCCCGTTCTCAAGGGAAATGCTTTCAGGTTCTCTCCATTTAGAGTGACATTGGCTGTTGGCTTTGCATAGATGCCCTTTATTATGTTGAGGAATTTTCCTTCAATTCCTATTTTGGTAAGAGTTTTTATCATGAATGGGTGTTGGACTTTGTCAAATGCCTTTTCTGCATCAATTGATAAGATCATGTGGTTTTTGTCTTTTGTTTTATTTATGTGATGGATTACATTAATGGTTTTTCTGATATTAAACCAGCCTTGCATACCTGGTATAAATCCCACTTGATCAGGGTGAATTATTTTTTTGATGTGTTGTTGGATTCTATTGGCTAGAATTTTGTTGAGGATTTTTGCATCAATGTTCATGAGGGATATAGGTCTATAATTTTCTTTTTTTGTAATGTCTTTACCTGGTTTTGGTATCAGGGAGATGGTGGCTTCATAGAATGAGTTGGGTAGTATTCCGTCATTTTCTATGCTTTGGAATACCTTTAGTAGTAGTGGTGTTAACTCTTCTCTGAAAATTTGGTAGAACTCTGCAGTGAAGCCGTCCGGGCCGGGACTTTTTTTTGTTGGGAGTTTTTTGATTACCGTTTCAATCTCTTTTTTTGTTATGGGTCTATTTAGTTGTTCTACTTCTGACTGTGTTAGTTTAGGTAGGTAGTGTTTTTCCAGGAATTCATCCATTTCTTCTAGGTTTTCAAATTTGTTAGAGTACAATTTTTCATAATAATCTGAAATGATTCTTTTAATTTCATTTGGTTCTGTTGTGATGTGGTCCTTCTCATTTCTTATTCGGGTTATTTGTTTCCTTTCCTGTATTTCTTTAGTCAGTCTAGCCAATGGTTTATCAATTTTGTTAATTTTTTCAAAGAACCAGCTTTTGGCTTTGTTAATTCTTTCAATTGTTTTTCTGTTCTCTAATTCATTTAGTTCAGCTCTAATTTTTATTATTTGTTTTCTTCTGGTGCCTGATGGATTCTTTTGTTGCTCACTTTCTATTTGTTCAAGTTGTAGGGACAGTTCTCTGATTTTGGCTCTTTCTTCTTTTTGTATGTGTGCATTTATTGATATAAATTGGCCTCTGAGCACTGCTTTTGCTGTGTCCCAGAGGTTTTGATAGGAAGTATTTTCATTCTCGTTGCTTTCTATGAATTTCCTTATTCCCTCCTTGATGTCTTCTATAACCCAGTCTTTTTTCAGGAGGGTATTGTTCATTTTCCAAGTATTTGATTTCTTTTCCCTCGTTTTTCTGTTATTGATCTCTAGTTTTATTGCCTTGTGATCTGAGAAGATGCTTTGTAATATTTCGATGTTTTGGACTCTGCAAAGGTTTGTTTTATGTCCTAATATGTGGTCTATTCTAGAGAATGTTCCATGTGCGCTGGAAAAAAAAGTATATTTTGCAGCAGTTGGGTGGAGAGTTCTGTATAAGTCAATGAGGTCAAGTTGGTTGATTGTTGTAATTAGATCTTCCGTGTCTCTGTTGAGCTTCTTGCTGGATGTCCTGTCCTTCTCCGAAAGTGGTGTGTTGAAGTCTCCTACTATAATTGTGGAGGTATCTATCTCGCTTTTCAGTTCTGTTAAAATTTGATTTATGTATCTTGCAGCCCTGTCATTGGGTGCGTAAATATTTAATATGGTTATGTCTTCCTGATCAATTGTCCCTTTTATCATTATATAGTGTCCTTCTTTATCCTTTGTGGTGGATTTAAGTCTAAAGTCTATTTTGTCAGAAATTAATATTGCTACTCCTCTTCTTTTTTGCTTATTGTTTGCTTGATATACTTTTTTCCATCCTTTGAGTTTTAGTTTATTTGAGTCTCTAAGTCTAAGGTGTGTCTCTTGTAGGCAGCATATAGATGGATCGTGTTTCTTTATCCAGTCTGTGACTCTCTGTCTCTTTATTGGTGCATTTAGTCCATTTACATTCAGGGTAATTATAGATAAATAAGTTTTTAGTGCTGTCATTTTGATGCCTTTTTATGTGTGTTGTTGACAATTTCATTTTTCCACATACTTTTTTGTGCTGAGGCGTTTTTCTTAGTAAATTGTGAGATCCTCATTTTCATAGTGTTTGACTTTATGTTAGTTGAGTCGTTACGTTTTTCTTGGTTTTTGTCTTGAGTTATAGAGTTGTTATACCTTTTTGTGGTTACCTCATTATATACCCCTATTTTTCTAAGTAAAAACCTAACTTGTATTGTTCTATATCGCCTTGTATCACTCTCCATATGGCAGTTCAATGCCTCCTGTATTTAGTCCCTCTTTTTGATTATTGTGATCTTTTACCTATTGACTTCCATGATTCCCTGTTATGTGTATTTTTTTTTTTTTAATTAATCTTAATTTGTTTGTTTTTGTGATTTCCCTATTTGAGTTGATATCAGGACGTTCTGTTTTGTGACCTTGTGTTGTGCTGATATCTGATATTATTGGTTCTCTGACCAAACAATATCCTTTAGTATTTCTTGTAGCTTTGGTTTGGTTTTTGCAAATTCTCTAAACTTGTGTTTGTCTGTAAATATCTTAATTTCGCCTTCATATTTCAGAGAGAGTTTTGTTGGATATATGATCCTTGGCTGGCAGTTTTTCTCCTTCAGTGTTCTGTATATGTCGTCCCATTCCCTTCTTGCCTGCATGGTTTCTGCTGAGTAGTCAGAACATATTCTTATTGATTCTCCCTTGAAGGAAACCTTTCTTTTCTCCCTGGCTGCTTTTAAAATTTTCTGTTTATCTTTGGTTTTGGTGAGTTTGATGATAATATGTCTTGGTGTTTTTCTTTTTGGATCAATCTTAAATGGGGTTCGATGAGCATCTTGGATAGATATCCTTTCGTCTTTCATGATGTCAGGGAAGTTTTCTGTCAGAAGTTCTTCAACTATTTTCTCTGTGTTTTCTGTCCCTCCTCCCTGTTCTGGGATTCCAATCACCCGCAGGTTATCCTTCTTGATAGAGTCCCACATAATTCTTAGGGTTTCTTCATTTTTTTTAATTCTTTTATCTGATTTTTTTTCAGCTATGTTGGTGTTAATTCCCTGGTCCTCCAGATGTCCCAGTCTGCATTCTAATTGCTCGAGTCTGCTCCTCTGACTTCCTATTACGTTGTCTAATTCTGTTATTTTATTGTTAATCTTTTGGATTTCTACATGTTGTCTCTCTATGGATTCTTGCAACTTATTAATTTTTCCAGTATGTTCTTGAATAATCTTTTTGAGTTCTTCAACAGTTTTATCAGTGTGTTCCTTGGCTTTTTCTGCAGATATCCTAATTTCATTTGTGATATCATTAAGCATTCTGTAAATTAGTTTTTTATATTCTGTATCTGATAATTCCAAAATTGTATCTTCATTTGGGAAAGATTTTGATTCTTTTGTTTGGGGGGTTGGAGAAGCTGTCCCGGTCTGCTTCTTTAAGTGGTTTGATATGGATTGTTGTCTCCGAGCCATCACTGGGAAACTAGTTTTTCCAGAAAATCCGCTGCGTGCAGTCCTAATCCCTGCGGGACGGTTCCCCGGCTCGGATGCTGCTCTTTCTGCTCCAAGATCAGTCACTGCCTCCCGGGGACTTCTCCTACCGGCTGCGTCCCACGCCGCCCGTGGAACCAGCTGGTCCCCCTCCCGGGGTTAGTTCAAGGGGGTGGAGCAGGTCTCTGTGCTTGTGCCGTACCTGACTGGTACGCTGGCTCCAGGCTCTGGAAACAATCGCTGCTTCCCCGTATTAGTTCGTTCTCCGTCTCTAAATCTGTGTTTGTTGTTCAGGGTTCGTAGATTGTTATGTATGTGATCGATTCACTTGTTTTTCCGTGTCTTTGTTGTAAGAGGGATCCGAGGTAGCGTCTGCCTAGTCCGCCATCTTGGCTCCGCCTCCTCAAGTTCTTATAATAGTGGTCTTATGCAATATTTGTTCTTTTGCAACTGACTAATTTCATTCAGCATAATGCCTTCCAGGTTCCTCCATGCTATGAAATGTTTCACAGATTCCTCACTGTTCTTCATCGATGCATAGCATTCCATTGTGTGAACATACCATAATTTATTTATCCATTCATCCATTGATGGGCATCTTGGTTGCTTCCATCTTTTTGCTATTGTAAACAATGCTGCAATAAACATGGTGTGCATATATTGGTTCGTGTAAAGGCTCTTATTTCTCTAGGATATATTCCAAGGAGAGGGATTGCTGGATCATATGGTAGTTCTATTTCTAGCTTTTTAAGGAAGCGCCAAATCGATTTCCAAAGTGGTTGTACCATTTGACATTCCCACCAGCAGCGTATAAGTGTTCCAATCTCTCCGCAGCCTCTCCAACATTTATTATTTTGTGTTTTTTGGATTAATGCCAGCCTTGTTGGAGTGAGATGGAATCTCATGTAGTTTTGATCTGCATTTCTCTAATGGTTAATGAGTGTGAACATTTCATCATATATGTGTTAGCTACCTGAATGTCTACTTTAGTGAAGTGTCTATTCATATCTTTTGCCCATTTTTCAATTGGGTTATTTGTCTTTTTGCAGTTGAGTTTTTGCAGTGTTAGTAGCTTTTAAAGATCAAGCACTGATCAGAAATGTCATAGCTAAAAACTTTTTCCCAGTCTGTAGGTTCTTTTAACTCTTTTGGTGAAGTCTTTGGATGAGCATAGGTGTTTGATTTTTAGGAGCTCCCAGTTATCTAGTTTTCCCTCTACATTCCTTATAATGTTTTGTATACTGTTTATGCCATGTATTAGGGCTCCTAACATTGTTCCTATTTTTTCTTCCATAATCTTTATCGTTTTAGATTTTATATTTAGGTCTTTGATCCATTTTGAGTTAGTTTTTGTGCATGGCGTGAGGTATGGGTCTTGTTTCATTTGTTTGCAGGTGGATATCCAGTTCTGCCAGCACCGTTTGTTAAAAAGACTGTCTTTTCCCCATTTAACTGTTTTGGGGCCTTTGTCAAATATCAACTGCTCATATGTGGATGAATTTATGTCTGGATTCTCAATTCTGTTTCATTGGTCCATGTATCTGTTGTTGTACCAGTACTAGGCTCTTTTGACTACTGTGGTGGTATAATAAGTTCTAAAATCAGGTAAAGTAAGACCTCTCACTTTGTTCTTCTTTTTCAGTAATGCCTTATTTATCTGGGGCCTCTTTCCCTTCCATATGAAGTTGGTGATTTGTTTCTCCATCTCATTAAAGAATGTCTTTGGGATTTGGATCCGAATTGCATTAAATGTATAGATCGCTTTTGGTAGAATAGACATTTTTATAATGTTAAGTCTTCCTGTCCATGAGCAATGTATGTTCTTCCACTTATGTAAGTCTCTTTTGGTTTTTTGCAGAAGTGTACTGTAGTTTTTTTTGTATACGTACTTTACACCTCCGGTAAGATTTATTCCTAAGTAGTTTATCTTCTTGGGGGCTACTGTAAATGGCATTGATTTGGTGATTTCCTCTTCAATGTTCTTTTTGTTGGTGTAGAGGAATCCAGCTGATTTTTGTATGTCTATTTTTTTTTATCATGTATCCCTATACTCTGCTGAACTCTTCTATTAGTTTCAGTAGTTTTCTGGAGGACTCCTTAGGGTTTTCTGTGTATAAGATCATGTCATCTGCAAATATACTTTTACTTCTTCCTTGCTAATCTGGATGCCCTATATTTCTTTATCTAGCGTAATTGCTCTGGCTAGGACTTCCAGCACAATGTGAATAAAAGTGATGATAAAGGGCTTCCTTGTCTGGTTCCTGATCTCAATGGAAATGTTTTCAGGCTCTCTCCTTTCAGGGTGATGTTGGCTTTGTATAAATGCCCTTTATTATGTTGAGGAATTTTCCTTCTATTCCTATTTTGCTGACAGTTTTTATCATGAATGGGTGTTGAACTTTGTCAAATGTCTTTTCTTCATCAATTGATAAAATCATGTGATTCTTGTCTTTTGTTTTATTTATGTGGTGGATTACATTAATTGTTTTTCTAACGTTGAACCATCCCTGTGTACTTGGTATGAATCCCACTGGGTCATGGTGAATTAATTTTTTGGATATGTTGTTGAATTCTATTGGCAAGAATTTTGTTGAGGGTTTTTGCATCTACATTCATGAGGGATATAGGTCTGTAATTTTCTTTTCTTGTGGTGTCTTTACCTGGTTTTGGTATCAGGGATATGGTGGCTCCATGGAATGTGTTTGGTAGTATTCCATCCTTTTCTCTGCTCTGAAATACCTTTAGTAGTTTGGTAGAACTCTGCAGTGAAGCCATCGGGACCAGGGCTTTTTTTTGTTGGGAGTTTTTTGATTACCTTTTCAATCTCTTCTTTTGTTATGGGTCTATTTAGTTGTTCTACCTCTGTTTGTATTAGTTTGGATAGGTAATGTGTTTCTAGGAATTCATCCATTTCTTCCAGGTTTTCAAATATGTTTGAGTATAGTTTTTCATAGTAATCTGATATGATTCTTTTGATTTCAGTTGGGTCTGTTGTGATATCGCCCGTCTCATTTCTTATTCAGGTTATTTGCTTCCTCTCCCGTTTTTCTTTTGTCAGCTTGGCCAGTGGCTTATCAATTTTGTAGATTTTTTCAAAAAACCAGCTTTTGGTCTTGTTAATTCTTTCAATTGTTTTTCTGTTTTCTATTTCATTTAGTTCAGCTCTAATTTTTATTATTTGTTTTCTCCTGGTGTCTGTGGGTCTCTTTTGTTGCTCACTTTCTCTTTGTTCAAGTTGTAGGGATAATTCTTGATTTGGGGCCTTTCTTCTTTTTGGATGTGTGCATTTATTGATATAAATTGGCCTCTGAGCACTGCTTTTTTACTGTGTCCCAAAGGTTCTGATAGGGAGTGTTTTCATTCTCATTGGATTCTATGAATTTCTTTATCCCATCCTTGATGTCTGCTATAAGCCAGTCTTTTCTGAGCAGGGTATTGTTCAGTTTCCAAGTGTTTGATTTCTTTTTCCTGCTTTTCCTGTTATTGATTTCCACTTTTATGGCCTTATGGTCAGAGAAGATGCTTTGCAATATTTCAGTGTTTTGGATTCTGCTAAGGCTTGCTTTATGACCTAATATGTGGTCTATTCTAGATAATGTTCCACGTGCACTAGAAAAGAAAGTATACTTGGTTGCTGTTGGGTGGAGTGTTCTGTATATGTCTATGAGGTCAAGTTGGTTGATTGTGGCATTTAGATCTTCTGTGTCTTTATTGAGCTTCTTTCTCGATGTCCTGTCCTTCACCAAAAGTGGTGTGTTGAAGTCTCCTACAATTATTGTGGAGCTGTCTCGCTTTTCAATGTTGATAGAGTTTGTTTTATGTATCTTGCAGCCCTGTCATTGGGTTCATAAATATTTAGTATGGTTATAGTTTCTTGGTGTATTGTCTCTGTAACCATTTTATAGTGTCCTTCCTTATCCTTTCTTGCCACTCCTGCCAAGCTTATTCTTACTGGCTCTCCTGTGTAGGTGACTTTTCGTTTATCCCTCACTGCTCTTATAATTCTCTATCTTTGGTTTTGGCAAGTTTGATTATAATATGTCTTGGTGACTTTCTTTTAACATCTACCTTATGTGGAGTTTGATGATCATCTTGAATAGATGTCTCCTCATGTTTCACAATATCAGGGAAGTTTTCTGCCAACAAATCCTCAACAATTTTCTCCGTATTTTCTGTTATCCCTCCCCGTTCTGGTACTCCAGGCACTCGTAGGTTATTTCTCTTGATAGAGTCGCTCATGATTCTTAAGTTTTCTTCATTTTTTAAAATTCTTTTATTGGATTGTTCTTCAAAGATATTAGTGCCAAGCAATTTATCTTTGAGTTCAGAAATTCTAGCTTCTCTACTTGCTCAATTCTGCTCCTCAGACTTTCTATTGAGTTGTCTAATTCTGTAATTTTATTGTCAATCTTCTGAATTTCTGATTGCTGTCTGTCTATGGATTTTTCCAGCTTATTACATTTTTCATTATGTTCCTGAATCATCTTTCTAATTTCTTCAGTTGCTTTATCTGTGTGTTCCTTGGCTTGTTCTGCATATTGCATCATTTCCTTCTCAATGTCTTGAACGGTTCTGTATATTAAACTTTTGAATTCTGCATCTGGTAATTCCAGGAATGCACTTTCATCTAGAAGATCCCTGGGTTCTTTGTTTTGAGAACCTGTTGAGGTGATCATGGTCTGTTTCTTTATGTGACTTGATATTGACTGTTGTCTCTGAGCCATCTATACGTTATTGTATTAGTTTATGTTTGCTCACTGTGTTGTAGCTGCTTGCTTTGTTTTGTTTTGGTATACCCCTATGGGTTGCTTGAGTGAGCTAGCTTGATTATTTTCTCCTTTGTAGCTCTGGTGTCCTGTCCCCAGCTGGCTAGAGCTGTTATCAGGTATATCAGTCTAGGAGTCCATTCAGCTTTCTTGTATGAATTCAGCTCAGGTTTTCAGATAGCTGATATCAAGTGTGTGGTACAGGCTCTGTCCTACAGTCTTAGAGGGGCAGGGGTGATTGCGTATATACCCGTATCTGATTGCAGCAGGGGGTCACGCTCTGAACAAGGCAGGGGACTGAGAACCAGCCCCCAAGTGTCTCTGAAGAAAATACATCTCTGTTCCCTAGAGTGTGCTGGCGGGTGGGTTCTGCAGAGGGACCATGGGCACCCAAAGTTTTTGGTTGTAAGGATTAGGAGGTACCAGTTATCTTTGGACCCCTGTTGCAGGTGTCTGTGTGACCTGACTGGAGCTACCAGTCCTTAGGTCTCTGATGTGGGTAGGTGAGGACCTTGTTTAATAGGCAAAGCAGTGTCAAACGTCAAACACCCACCTCTCCACCGCACAGCTGAAATGGTTGGAGTTTGCCAACAAGGGCCTATTCTCTGAAATAGGCCCACACAGGTCCATGCAGAAGGGAAAGTGCTCAAGGTCCATGGAAGGTTTATGCCTGGACAGGGGCCGCTTCTGTCCTGAGCTCCCCCAGTTAATGGAGCTAGTAAATTATCTTTTCCTCCCAGTTGCTAATTTTTTCCTTCCCCAAGGCCGGGAGGACAGCTCCAGGTGCTCACCAGGGTCTATCTGAGGCCTAGGGATTCAGCCGCTGAAGCCAGCTTGGGGGTGGGAGGGCGTGGTAAAATATCCACAAGTACTTAGTTTTTGCCGAGAGCACCCTTCTCCTCAGGTTCCGGAGGTGTGAATGGGCTGTGTGGCTGCTGCTTCTCCCTGAGGAAACTGTGGCCCAACGCTAGGACCAGCCTGCCACCGCCACCGCTGCTGCTCCAGAAATGGTGCCTGAGGGCTCCCCGTGGTTCAGGTCCAGTAACTCCTCTCCACTTCTGAATGATCCTTTCCTCCCCCTGGCCCTCAGTTCCTTGTCTAAGCTTGCCTTTGATGCTCAGGCTCCCAACTTGTCACAAATATACTCATTTGACTTGTTTTTTCGTGTCTTTGTTGTAAAGAGGGCTCGACAGAAGAGTCTCTCTATTCCGCCATCTTGGCTCCACCTCCTGGTACTAGGATTTTAAAGTACCAAAGAAATACAGATGTAGTATGTATTCTTCAAGAAACTTAAGTTTTAATTGGTAAAGTAAGAGTACTACATAAACGTTTTAAATACTTTCTAGAATGATATGTGATAGAAATAATCAAGATCCCTCATGAAATAACTGAAAATAATAGCTCGAAGACCTAAATGATGCTTGATCCATGAGAATGGTTGAGACTGAGATGAACCTGAAGAATTATACAGAACTTAGAGTGGGAGGGCAAAGAATGTGGTGTTTTAAGCAACAGAAATACCATGGACACTGATGCAGGAATGATCATGATATATTTCAGGGACAATGAATTGATTGGTGTGATGAGAACAGAGGATCTGGTAGGAAAGCAAGGAGCTATGAAGCCAGATTAGGAAATCCATTGAAAGATAGGCTGATGAAAGAGAGTAGACTTGAGGTGGAAGGAAGCTGTTGCAAGATTCTGAATGAACAGGTTACACAGGATACAAGTGGAATTGTTGGAGACTCTTGTCATAGCCAACTGATGGAATGAAGATGAGAGAGATCGAGAGTAAGGATGCCATCCTTGGATCTGTCCTTTAGCTATAGGGTGTAAAAGAATGAGAGGTAACTTGGGGGCTGTCAGATTAACAGGACAAAGGAAGAGGCTGGAATCCAATATGCTACCAAGGTTCTTCATTCAATTTGTTTCTATTCTTCTGTTGCTAGATCATACTATGATTTTGCATAAAAAGTCTTGAATCTTAGAATCTGGCAAGGGCTCCATGGGACCCAGAAATATAACAAGTGGAAATATAGGAGGCCCCAAAGATTTTCCAGTCCTGAATTCACTTAACTGGGTGCCATGTAGTTAAATGTCACATAAGGAATTTTAGCTGTAAGCTCTGTATCCTCAAGTCCATATTTCAAGTCTGTCATGATATGTCATCAGACTCTGAATTTTCAGTCTCTTACCGTATAGTCATTAATACCTCTTTCCCTTTCCCCTTTACTACCACGTCTCCCAGATAGCCCTCTTGATCTAGTATTTAATCCTTCTCATTAAGCGCTTACTCAGCTCTAGACAGTCATGTGACATTGAAGATGGAAGGCAGATTATCAGAGGTCAGTTGAAGAAGGAGATGGCTTTAAGAGCTGTGGAGCATACCACCTAGTCTGCCTTTGAAAAATCCATCTCTAAGCAGCACAACTTCTATGAGGTTCAGCCTTAACATCTCAAAGCTTAGCCTTTGCAGAAGACAGTTACCAATAGAGTTTATTCTCCACACAACGGAAATAAATCAGCCCTGCCTTTTCCACAGGCAGCTCGCATACCTGAGATACAATATACAGGCTTTTCCTGCTCATAGCTTTAGAAGTGGGAGTAGGAGGAGGCCCAGGGTTGAAAGGTGCTCGTTTCAGGCGTGTAAATACACCTTTCAGCGGAAAAGAGCTATCGTGTGTATAGCACACTCCTCCTCCACTCTGTGAGCTGATCCTCATTCTTCAGCTAACTGGAATTACCACATCATTTCACTCCACCAAGTTTCCTTGACTTGGCAGTTTTTCTGATTGCCTGGCTGTCACAGAGCATACTCCACTGTTTACTGATACAGGGACCTGTGAAATGAGGGAATCAGAAATGCACAAGGCTGTTCTGTGGAGCCCAGGGCAGAGCTCTCCCAGGGCTGGGAGTTTTGTTCTAGTTGTTAGAATACAGAATCAGTGTTTCCTTCTCCCCATTCCTTGGCTGACTCACTTCTCTTTTGGAGCCCTCCTGCTTCCCTGTTCTCTTCCTTTTAAACTTGCCCATCTCTGCCAAGCAATCCTGCTCTATATTGATGACTGGAAGTTGTCCGCAGGTAGCCTGGCGAGCTCACGGAGTGTGTAGTTCATACTCACTTGAAACAATAAAATAATATCTCTGTGGTCAACCATAAAACACAGGGCACTTAGCAAAACAGATTTCCTCAGGTTCAGCTTCTTGGAGACTTTTGCTAACCCTGATGGTAACCATGGGGTTCCCAGGGTCACAGCCAGAGAGAACCCTCTTTTAACTGAGGCTTCCTTACACAATCCTGTTAGAGATTCTGGGAAGAGAAAAGCAAGTTCAAGTCCAGAGTGAAGGCCACCTCAAATACACAGCTATCCTCACTGCCTAAATTCAGCAGCTCTGCAGTGTTTCCCTGACGTTAACATTGTAATAAAAGAGGAGAAAGGATCTACCATTTAAAAAACATTTTTTTAAGTTCAATAAACTTCTTATTTTAGAGCAGTTTTTACCAAAAAGGTTGCAACAATAGTATAGAGAGTTCTTATATGCGTACCACCCAATTTCCCCTAATACTAACATCTTACGCTAGTATGGTACATTTGTTACAATTAATGAGCCAATGTTGGTTAATTGCTATTAAGTGAAGTCCATTCTTTTATTCAGGTTTCCTTAGTTTTTCCCTAATGTTCTTTCTCTCTTCCAGGGTTCTATTCAGGATACCATATGACATTTAATCATGTTTTCTTAGGTTCTTCTTGGTTGTGACAGTTTCCCAGACTTTCCTTGCTTTTTGATGACCTTCATAATTTTAAAGAGTACTAGTTAGGGATTTTATAGAATGTCCCTCAACTGGAATTTGTTTGGTGTTTTTCCCATGAGTAGTTTAGGGTTATACAGTTTTGAGAAAAAGACCACAAAGGTAAAATGCCTTTTTTGTGTGTGTGCCATGGCTTCCAACCGGTTCACGTATATGTAAGAAGCCTGGGGGTTGGAGGGCTTGTTAAAATGTAGATTCTGATTCAGTATATCTGGGGTGGAAATGCAAATTCTCAGCAGGGGGTTGAATCGGAGTGAACCGGTTTAAAGCCTTGGTGTGTAGCTCTGATAAGATTGCTACATTGACACGTGCAAAGATTTTGAGCACAGTGCCTGGCCTGTGGTAAATATTTGATAAATTTTAGATTCTGCTACGTTATCATCATATCAAAGGTACATACTATCAATATGATTTATCAGTGTCGATGTTAACCTTGATCACCTGACTAAAGTAGTATTTGTCAGGTTTTCTCATTGTAAAGTTGCTGTTTTTTCCCCATTTCCATACTGTGCTCTTTGGAAGGACTTCGTCATATGCAGCCCACACTTAAGGAGTGGGAAGTTATGCTTTAGCTCCTTGAAGGTGGAGTATCTGCATAAATTACTTACAGTTCTGCATATGAAATTTGTCTAACTTCTCTCACATATTCATTCAATCAAGTATTTATATCAGTATAGACTTATGAATATTTATCTTATGCTTTGGGTTATAATCTAATACTACTTTATTTAGTTTGTTGCTCAAATTGTCCTAGATCTTTCAAATTATAGGGGCTCTTTCAGTTGGCTCATCTGTTCTCTTGACATATTTTCATCAATGAGGGTTTTTGTTTGTTTGTTTTTGAACATTTCCTTACTTCCTGGCACCACGAGATGCCCTGGGCTCATCTTGTATATCTTCTGTCTCAGTGGTAGAAAGAGCTGTGGCTCCTGTTATTGGAGGATATTAGAAACCAAGATCTGGGTGCTAGGTGGGATCCAACATTTTTGAGCACTGAAACCTGACATTTTGTGTCAAGATCTATTAGGTGATAGATATAAATTTTACAACAAGTCAGCAAGATTAGTGTTAATATTTGCTTTTGTAAGATGAAAAAATGGAGAGATAAAAGGCTTAAGAAATTTTCCAAGTTTACATAAACAGTGAACACCAGAACTTGAATATGGACTTTGGTTATCCAATACATGGGTGAGGTCAGATCAGAAACAATATGAAATATAAAGAATGGGTTTGCTGGATTCAAATGAAAGTGGTTTGTGTGTGTGTGTGTGTATGTACCTATGATAATGTTGTTAGATTGACACGTGCAAAGATTTTTAGCACGGTGCCTGGCTGTGGTAAATATTCGGTAAATTTTAGATTCTGCCATGTCATCATCAGCTTTGTCGCTTTCGTTATCTGCTGCCAGAAGCTTATGTTTCCATTTCATGTTCTTCAACCACCTCTCACAGCATCCTGGAGTATCCCTGTCTTGATTTTACAGATAGGCTAAATTAGTAAGGCAAGCAGTTCACCTGTGGGTACCCCATGCCACCAAACACAATATTTGGTATATAAATGAATTCCTTTCAACTATGCAATTTCATGTTCCTTAGACTGGAGTAATGGAAGGAGAGTTTGAAAAAGTCATAGGGAAGGAATACTGAGGAAGAAGTAGACTTACTATTGAATTCAATGACCAGATGTTGTGAAACCCCTTTTCCTAGAGTCTACTCAACTTTCTTTCTCTAGAGTCTATTCATCAGTCTCCTGGTACTTAGTGACCAGGCTACTAACCAAAAGGTTGGCAGTTCTAATCTACCCAGAGATGCCTCAGGAGAAAGGCCTGGTGATCTACTTCTGAAAGATCACAGCCATTGAAAACTCTGTGGAGAACATCTCTACCCTAAAACATATGGGATTGCTGTCAGTTGGGATCTACTCAACAGCAACTGTTGGTTTTTGTTTTGTTTTTTAAGTTGAAACTTCTTTCCCTAGAGTCAGTTCATCACAGTCTTCAAGTCTCTACCTGAAGAGGGGAAATGCACACACATATATTTATACACACTTAATAAAATACATCTATACCAGGACATATGCACTTCTTCTCCTCTGGAATCACAGAAAAACAGCATAATGAATGGGGGGAGGCAAATGTAAGAATTCCTGTCAGCCCCTGGGTCAGACTGGTGCGCAGCCTTCACCAATTTGATGATATCGTCCTCGATCCCAAATAATAACCCTAAGTTATATGCAACCATCATTCACAAAGCTGCTTTGCCAATCTGTAACTTCTACTTTAGCTTAGCAGCATCCTGAGAGGGCTGTTCAAAGAGTACAAGCTTTAAAAAAAGTGGATACCGACCCGGGTAAAGCATGAGCAGAAAGGAAGAGATAAAGGCAAAGTTTTGCTAATGAACTGAGGTTAGGATTATCTTTTCTTTTCAAGTGTTGTGTTTACGGCTTAAGCACCTCTGATGTAGAGAAACAGATGAGAGGATCTTTGAGATGCTGGGGTTACTGGAGGTTGCCCGTCTCTAGCTGAATACTTCTAATGCAGGAGAGATGATGTGAAGACGCTAGACAAGCAGTGCAGGCCTGGCTGACTGCTACATTGTTTTCCTGGTGGATAGAAAGCATCTTGGCCGCAGTTTACCACTGGCTGAGCTCAACCCCAGGCGGTGGGAGAATGATAGTGGTGGACACTATGAGGAATGGAGAAGCAGCTGGATTCAGGTTGAAGGGTGAGCCCGGATTCACTGTTCTCATCTCTTGTTACTCTTGTGCCAAGTCCCTGGCTGTTGCATCAATGTAACCTCTGTTCCACTTTGGCAAGGAAGAGCTGTGACCCCACACAATTTATGATCCCACAGCCCCCAGCGAGCCTCTGACAGCAGCCCAGGTTGGTACTGCAAAGAAACGGAAGGGAAAAGAAGAGAGAGAAGAGGGAGAGGAAGGGAGAGAGGGGGGTGAAGGAAGGAGGGAAGGAGAAACAAAGAAGAAAAAGGAGTGGTATATTCATATAATTGTTCTGGATCAATTCCTTAATATACTGCATATAGGAAAAGATTGTTGGAGTGAATAGAGGAATAAATCTATATGTTTCTAATCAAGACAGCACTTACCTCACCCCCCCATTCCCTCATATTTTCCTCCATAGAATTATAGAAATATAAGTTTAAGAGTGGAAACCATGGTGGTGTAGTGGTTCAATGATACGGCTACTAACCAGAGTTGGCAGTTCGAATCCTCCTTGGAAACTCTATGGGGCAGTTCTACTCTGTCCTATAGGGTTGCTATGAGCCAGAATCGACTCAACGGCACTGGGCTTGGTTTTTTGTGGTAAGTTTAAGAGTTGGGGAGTGGGAAACACAGATGATCATCTCAATCTTCTTTTTAACTGAGAAATACTTGGTCCCTGACAAACTAAGCTCATTTGTGAAATACTTACAAAGCCAAGATTCAAACCCATATTGTTTGATTCCACTGTAGGGCTGTCTTCCCCATAATCTGTTATGTCCTTTTTCATCTTTCTCCTTTTCGTCCAACTGCCACCCTCAACCACACACAGAGTTAGTCCTATATTTATTTCCGTTTCTGCTATATTTGCAACTTAACTTATGGATGAAAACATGGCACCTCACTGATTCCTGGCAGGGTTATGCCTTGAGTGCTGACGAGCATCCCTGGCACTGGGCACCTGTCCAATAGCAGGTGCCTTGCTCAGTGAATGGTCCGTAGCTGCTTCTCAAAAGAGGCAGGATGAAGCCCAACGCTGTTCCTGCTGCTTCGAGGGTATGATCTATCACCAGCATTTCTCTCACCAGGTGGAAGGAAGGGGAACTATTGCTGCCAAGATCAGCAACAGTAGAGATGGGAGGTGGCCATAGGGCACATCTGTGACAGTTTAGGTATTCTTAGCTTGATGGATGGATAAGAAGATGAGAGGAGACATATGAGCTTGTTTACTTAGGACTATTGTCCATAAGTCTGAGTGGGTTGACCTTCAGGTCATGATACAGGGTCTATGTGCTCTCTTGGGTTGAAAGTTAACTAGAAGGTGAGGCTCAGTGATGTATAATCTGCAACATTATAAGACTCTGAGAAAAAAAAAATTTTGTTTAATAATATGCATTTACTTTTTATATTACACATTGTTTTAGATACACATTGAACTGTGTGACAGTTATAGTTATATATGTGTGAGTGGAAGGTAATAAAAACAAATAATGGATCAAACATAGACTATGTGCCCAGCAAAGAGCAGAAGGCCAAAAAATGAGGTATAACATCACACTTCCGTTACAGGTAAGGAGGGAAAATGAGTTCAATTTTCTGAGATAGAGCAGTCTACAAAATGGGGGCAAAACCAGAGCCCTATTCTGTTGGGGCGAGAAGCCGAATGACAAAAGTTATGGAAAGAGTATGAGCACTGGTGGTTTAGTGGTAGAGCTCTCACCTTCCAGTCAGGAGCCCTGAGTTCAGTTCCCAGCCAATGTGTCCGAAGAATAGCCACCACAATTCTGTCAGTGGAGGTTTGTATGTTGCTACCATGCTGAACAGGTTTCAACAGTGCTTCTAGACTAAAATGGACTAGGAAGAAAGGCCTGGCAATCTGCTTCTGAAAACCAGCCATTGAAAACTCAGTAGATCACAGTGGTCCTATTTGCAACCAATCATGGAGTGGCAGAGGACTGGGCAGCACTTTGTCCATTGTGGATGGGTTTCCATGAGTTGGGGCCGACTCAGTGGCAGCTAACAACAAGGAGAGAGTGAATGTAAAACATGGAGGCGAGAATCATAAACTAATGTTCAGAAGTAGAACGTAACTGCATCCATGGTGATGCATACGTTGCTGTGGTTAGCAGTCGTCCAGTTGATTCAGACTCATGGTGACCCCATATGTACAGAGTAGAACTGCTCCATAGAGTTTTCTTGGCCCTAGTCTTTGTGGAAGCAGATCACCGGGCCTGTCTTCTGAGGCACCTGTAGGTGGGTTCAAACCTCCATCCTTTAGTTTTCGACACCCAGGGACATAAAATCTTCCTATTCAGGAATGGGACTTGGACTGCCCTCTTACTTCAAATTTCATCCCGTGTTTATCTCACTTTCTCATTTGCATGCAATATATACTGTTGTCTGAGCTTTGGCAACCAGACTTATATTTTATGTATCCTAGGAACCGCATACATTGAGTCTACAGGGTCTCAGATAATTTTCTGCCCCAACAGATTTGCTTCTCTGTGTGGCTCAGTTTGGCATGTCTCGTCTACATCTGTGAGAGAGACTCTACCTCTGGGCTGTGTTTGGTTCCCCAGTACCCCATCTGCCACTTAAAGCCCACCAATCTTTCTCTTATTTTCCCTTTCCAGCAGGTCTTATTTTCTCTCATTCTGTGTTCTTTCTCTTACTTCTCCTTGTTTTGCACACTCTTCTGCTCATACTTGTATCCTTGACCATCACTTAAGAAACAGAGCCGTAATATCTCTTTATTACTGTAGAACAATACTTATTTACATTTGTATAGCATATTGTCACATCTCCAGTGCTGTGTGTGCTTATCTCACTTGGCTTTCACAACAACCCAGGAGGCAGGTAGGCCAAACAGTCACACCCATTTTACAGACAGGGAAGCTGGAGACCTAGTGCAGATTGTACAATAAGCCCATGTTGGAACTCAGACTCACATTCAGGTTTCCTGATTCCTCACCTAGTGCTCTTATCTTGTAACCAGAAATTACACATATCCCCTCCCATGGAAAATCCCACAAACTTTTATTTCAAAATGCACTGTAGTCCTTAAGAGCACTCACTTTGGAGAAACACAGACTGGGTAATCTCAGCTCTGCTGTGTGGCTAGCCTTGCAAGTGCTACATAAACTCTTTAAATCCCAGTTATGTCACCTGAAAAATGTTGAGAACAATGGCCCCCTATCAAGAGGTTGTTGTGAAGATCAAATAATATTATATTTAAAGTAATATTATATTAAATAATAATATAGAGACTACATAGGGACCATCCAACAAAGATTATGGGCAGTAACATTACTTACTTAGGCTCCATGTTGATATTTGACATGCGCTATCCCAGACTCCACGTCACAGCAGTTCCCCCTAAAACTCACTTAGCATGACCTTGAGTGTCCTTTTATAGTAAGGGGAATTTGCAATTGGGGGAATAAAACATGTTTTCAGAGGTGGTAGTTTATATAATCCTATTAGAACTAACATAATGAATTAAAATAAGTCCAAAATAGTAGTATTATTGATTAAGTAATCCTCACTTAAAACAAGTTTTTTTTTAGCCTTGCAGTTTGATTTTTCATTCTTAATTTGCTTTTTTCCCTTTCCTTATGCATCTTTTTTTTTTTTTTTCCTATGAAGCCATGGCACCATGCAGTGTGGTTCTTGCACCTCACAAATAGAGAAGACTGCTGGATCTCAAAGCCAATATCCACAATGGAGAGGGAGGGACAGAAATCTCACTGAAACACAAATACTGCCATTAATTACTGGCATTAACAGTGAAAAGGAAAGTAGAAAATTACAGGCAAGGAAAGCAACTTCTGGTTTTGAATGCCCTGCTTATTTCTCCATAATCACAGCTTGAACTGCCTTTTCTCCCAGGGCCAAGATGAGTGGGACAGGAGACTCAGTGGGGTTAGATGCCTTCAACAAATGTCGAACCCGTGTTCCTCCGGTTACAGGGTATACCCAGAGGGCACGCCTCCTCCTCATCTGCGCGCCTCCTTCAGCAAGACACCAGATATAAGTGGTGGAAGGTTTATTGGCAGAAAGCATCTGACATTGTTGAGACCTGGTTTTGGGTTCTATGGAGCTGTGGTGGAACAATGGTTAAGCACTTGGCTGTTAACCCAAAGGTCAGCAGTTCAAACCCACCAGTGACTCCACGGAAGGAAAGACCTGGTGATCTGCTCCTGTAAAGATTACAGCCTGGGGAACCCTATGGGGCAGTTTTACTCTGGTATATAAGATCACTATGAGTCAGGATCAAGTCAACAGCACACAAGAACAGCAGTCATTGAGTTCTAAGCAGAGCAGTGCTGTAATGTGCTCTTTTTGCAATCAACTGTGTTCTTCTGATTCCAACCAAAGGGAGACACTCATACGGGGGAAAAAAAACATTCCACCTATGTCAGTCTCTGAATGTATTAAGGACTAAGTAGTATATGCTTATAAGGCACTAACTGTTATGCAGATGAATAAGAGTAGGCATTTTAGGTTTTTGATTTTTGCCATGCCTGACAAAAACCAGATATCTGGTTATTTGCAAAAGCCTAACATCTGTCTGATGAGAAGTTTTGTCAGCAGCACTAGGTAGATAAGCGGTCCTAGGGGCTACTGAAATAAATTAAAAAAAAAAAAAATTTTTTTTTTTTTTCTAGCATCGGTCCCTTGCTCTGCTGTGCATAAGCTACGTCAAGTTTGGGCATCTGCTCTCTAGGCCACTGAGCTTTTCACCTACACACACTACCTGTAGAAGGTAACAACAGCCCTATAAAGGTGGAAAGATAGTGGCTTTTCCTGAGAACATATGTGATACCTTGAAGGGACTTTAAGCAATGACCTAGGAGTTCTATTTGAGAAACATCTGCAGAACACTTAGGTACTGGCATTTTTTTTTTTAATAATGGGAGATGCACTCTTTTTATTTATAAAATTCCTGGTTTTGTACAGAGGAAGATGGGGGATGAAGCACATAGAGAAGAAAGAATGAGGGAAAACAGCTTTTAAAGTTAGAGAGTGGGAAGTGAAAGAAAAAAAAAAACCTGGTGCCCTAAACAGGAGGGGTTATAGCATTGAAAACTCACCCCATGTGGTGGTATAGGAGGCTCAAATCTTGCTCCTGTATTCAGCCATTTTGCACGTCTGAATGAACAAGATTCTGAGGACCTAGGTGGGGAATGAAGAAAATAAAGACTAGTTGTCTGTCTTAGTCACCTAGTGCTGCTGTAACAGAAATACCACAAATGGATGGCTTAACAAAGAGAAATTTATTTCTTCACAGTAAAAAAAAAAAAAAGTAGGCTAAAAGTCCAAATTCAGGTCATCAGCTCCAGGGCAAGGCTTTCTGTCCCTGTCAGCCTTCTCATCAATGTTCCCCCGGACTAGGAGCTTCTTCAGGCAGGGACCTCGAGTCCAGAGGATGCACTCTGCTCCTGGCACAGCTTTCTTGTTGGTATGAGGCCCCCAATTCTCTGCTTGTTTTTCTTTCCTTTTTATCTCTTGAGAGATAAAAGGTGGTGCAGGCCACACCCCAGGGAAACTCCCTTTATATTGGATCAGGAATGTGACCTGGATAGGGGAGGTGTTACAATCCCACCCTAATCCTTTTTAACATAAAATTACAATCACAAAATGAAGGACAACCACAGAGTACTAGGGAGTCATGGCCTAGCCAAGTTGATACACTTATTTTTGGGGGGCCATAATTCAATCCATGACACTGTCCTTGAAGACTTTGCTTAGTAATTTTGTTTTAGAATCCAAACATGGTAGAACGAAAGGTAAGCTTAAATAGCAGAGAGTTCAAACCTCTTCATTTTTGAGATGAGACAAATGAGGCATGGAAATGTGATCCAGTGTATCCATTTCTTAGCAATTTTGGCAATTGCCAAATCAAGACAAAGAGCCTGACAGTCCTCATAACTCTTAATTCATTGCTCTTTTTTATTCTATCACTTCACATATCTGAGGTGTGTAAATTTTTTTTTGGGGGGGGCGCTATAAATTCCCTATGTATGTATATGTTTCTTCTCTTTTCCTGAAGTAGCAAAGGCAAGAGAGCTGCTTTCCCTTCAGCTTTTGCTACTACTCTTGAAAGCTTTCATCACTTCCATCCTCCACAGAAATGTTTACAATTCTCCTTGTGAAGTGTTCTCTTGAAACAAATCTTCAAGTTGTACTGTCTGCACAGGGAAACCATGGCTGCTCTGTTGAGAGGGAGCTTTCTACATGTTCATGGTGGAGCCACATTCCTGATTGCTTTGGAGGATCAGTCCATGTTAATCATGAGAGCCAATGTGCCTGGCTGAGTGCCCTACGAGTGCCATCAACAGGGAGCATTGCTGGTGGGCAGGGGGAGTCACCCTGTGTAATTCCTTCTGTGCTTTGGAGTTATAGATGTGCACGTCCTTGACCCTAAGAAACATGGAAACAGACACATTTTTTTAAATTATTTTTATTGTGCTTTAAGTGAAAGTTTACAAATCAAGTCAGTCTGTCACATGTAAGCTTATATACACCTTACTACATACTCCCATTTACTCTCCCCCTAATGAGTCAGCCCGCTCCCTTCTTCCAGTCTCTCCTTTCATGACCCTTTTGCCAGTTTCTAACCCTCTCTACCCTCCCATCTCCCCTCCAGACAGGAGATGCCAACACAGTCTCAAGTGTCCACCTGATACAAGTAGCTCACTCTTCATCAGCATCTCTCTCCAGCCCATTGTCCAGTCCCTTCCATGTCTGATGAGTTGTCTTCTGGAATGGTTCCTGTCCTGGGCCAACAGAAGGTTTGGGGACCATGACCGCTGGGATTCTTCTAGTCTCAGTCAGACCATTAAGTCTGGTCTTTTTATGAGAATATGGGGTCTGCATCCCACTGTTCTCCTGCTCCCTCAGGAGTTCTCTGTTGTGTTCCCTGTCAGGGCAGTCTTCTGTTGTGGCCGGGCACCATCTAGTTCTTCTGGTCTCAGGATGATGTAAGTCTCTAGTTCATGCGGCCCTTTCTGTCTCGGGCTCATAGTTATCATGTGACCTTGGTGTTCTTCATTCTCCTTTGATCCAGATGGGTTGAGACCAATTGATGCATCTTAGATGGCCGCTTGTTAGCATTTAAGATCCCAGACGCCACGCTTCAAGGTGGGATGCAGAATGTTTTCATAATAGAGTTTATTATGCCAATTGACTTAGAAGTCCCCTTAAGCCATAGTCCCCAAACCCCCGCCCTTGCTCCGCTGACCTTCGAAGCATTCAGTTTATCCTGGAAACTTCTTTGCTTTTGGTCCAGTCCAGTTGAGCTGACCTTCCCTGTATTGATTGAGTATTGTCCTTCCCTTCACCTAAAGTAGCTCTTATCTACTAACTAATCAGTAAATAACACTCTCCCACCCTCCCTCCCTCCCCCTTCTCTCAACCACAAAAGAATGTGTTCTTCTCAGTTTATACTATTTCTCAAGAAATTAGAATAGTGGTCTTATACAGTATTTGTCTTTTTGTATCTGACTAATTTCACTCAGCATAATGCTTTCCAGGTTCCTCCATGTTATGAAATGAAAACGGACACATTTTTGAGTCATAGTTTTTTTATCAGTCAAGGTGAGTTTCATTCTCCTTTTATGTCTTTCCAGTATTTTAGTCACTTATTAGAATTTGAGTCACCCTATGAAGTGATTCCACAGCAATGGGTTTTTTATAGGGTCACTAGGAATCAGAAGTGACTTGACAGCAGTGGGTTTTGTTTTATGGTTTGTTGCCAAGCCAACGTCCAGTTCAGCAGCAAAAAAGCACAACGTGCACACAGGCAGTGGAACAATGCTTTATTCACACACAGAAGACAGGGTCAGCTCCACTTGTGGCGCCAGCCCCCCCATGGCTGGTGGGTTCCATCCCCATGGCCAGCACAGGGCTGGTGGTCTACACACATCCGTCTTGTGCCACAGGTGAGAGACACCATTCCCTCTCCAGCAAAATCAGATCTAGAACTGGGGTTGGCCAGGTGCCATGTTAAACACACATGTGCAGAGAAAAAGTTTACTGTGTATCCAAAGCAGGGAGGGAGGCTCCCTAATAAGGAGATGAAACTGGGAGAGAGAGACTTAGTTCCCAGACTGAGTTATCAGAGAATGTTCTGGGCCCAGAACTTCTGATTAGGTAGTCCAGGTGGGGATCAGAATGGTGCACAATAAACTGCTTCCCAGTTCTCCCAACGTTTATTTAATGGGCACATGTAGTTCTTTTGGTCAATTATCTGTGAACAAATGTGTCATACATATAAACAAACATTAGTCTGCTCTAGTTTGACATATTAATCCCTTTAAGTTCCCAAATCGTTATTTTTTATATTCTTTGAAATTGAGGAGAAATAGGCTTTGACTCTTCATGAGTACAGCACGAGATTATTTGCCAGTAATGTATTCAATAAAATTGTAATAATCATGACAATAAAAAAAAAACAAACCCACTGCCCTTGAGTCAATTGCGACTCATAGCAACCCTATAGGACAGAGTAGAACTGCCCCACAGAGTTTCCAAGGAGAGCCTGGCGGATCCGAACTGCCGACCTTTTGGTTAGCAGCCGTAGCACTTAACCACTATGCCATCAGGGTTTCCAATCATGACAATAGTACAGCTTATATTCTACTTAACAGTTATAAACTCATTATAACACTTGGAGGCCAGTAGGTCAAGAGAAGAACAATTTATCATTAAAATCAAAGTGTCTCTAATTACCATATGCCATCATATTAGCAAAATGTGACTGATTCCCATTTCTGAAGTATGCCTGGAATTGAGGTAAATGTTCATAGTCATTGTAGAGTATAATTATTGCAAATTATTCAAATAGGATATCATATAATGTTTTCCGTCATGGTGTAGACTTCGTGGTGTATGTGTGGGCACTCTCATATATGACCCTCTCGCTTCTGTTTCCTGTTTCAAACATACTGAGATTAAATGTCAGATCCACACTGCTGTATTTTTGTTTTATCACTTGTGGCTTCTGGATATCTGTACCAACCTTTGGTATGCTCCACAATATATAGAATTTTGATGCTTTTCCCTATGATGAAAACTTCAGGATTGGGTGGCTGAACCACAATATAGCTAAAAGGCGAACAATAAAAGTAGACAAAGTTCTCTGTAAACCTTGTGAAGATCATATGATGAGCGGTAAATAAGTAAGTGGAAAAACTGTTACTGGAATAAGGTTCTTTCCTCTCACTCGTCAAGAATGAGCAGGTGAGGCACGTAGTTTTCCACACGAGCAAAGCTTTTTTGAAGAGGCTTGCAAGCAGAGCCGAGGAGGGCCTAGAGCAAAGCTTACCCTCATTTCACAGGATAAAAGACAGGCCCGAGTTTTTAAAAGTTCTTGGGTGGGAAAAGATTCATGTTTATTCATAGACACAGGAGGGAATATGTTAACTAAGGTGCTGGGGCAGCAGCTTTCCAAGATGGCTCCTGTCCTGGAGGCCCCTGGGATTCATAGCTGGACTTATTATGGGGTGTCATGCCTGCAGAGTCTCCCACTCCCAGGGTTCTATTCCCTGGCTGGGGCTGTAGCCCCTCACTGCCCCTGGTGGAAGGTCACACAGCGGTCACAGGTGGATGTTCTGCACATGTCCCTGAGCCTAGTTTTTTCCAGCTGCTTCTGAAAGGCAACTTTAAAGAAGTTTGCGGGCTATTTTTAGATATCCTGCCCCATTGTTCTAGGGAATGGCTTTGTTTCTGTGCCCTGGCCTATTTCTTGTTACTTTGTTTGCAGATTTGGGGGGCCCTCTGTTCCTTGTCTTAATAAGTCTCTAGGTTCCACACTCAACCCCCTATTACCTCTCTTATAACATAGTCTATTTCTCCTCTCCTCTAACCACACCAGTCTTTTCACTATTTCTCAAACGGGCACCTCCGATCTCAGGGCCTTTGCTTCCTGTCTTAGAAGCAAACATTGATTTAGACCAGAGTACTGAAATATGATTTGCTGAAGCTTGCCACATGATATCGTGTCTTGGGAAACATTTGTGTAGCCTTAGAATGTGGACAAAAGCCCTTGCATACTTTAACGATCCTGTTGCCACTGAGTTGATTCCAACTTATAGTGACCTTATAGGACAGAGTAGAACTGCCCCATACGGTTTCCAAGGAGCAGCTGGTGGATTCGAACTGCTGACCTTTCGGTTAGCAGCCAGGTTTTTAACCACTGTGCCATCAGGGCTTTAATTAGCAGTACATTTATTACACACTGTTCATACAATTTGAGAATTTGGAACTAATCAATGGTACTTACTATCTTGGCAATGGGTGTTACGTATTTTAAGAATTTCTAGAATTATAATAATAGTCCATTTAAAAAGTGTACTTCTAGGTGAATAAGCTGAAAGAAAAGAGGGAAGTGAAGGGAACCTGAAGATAACCTCAAAGCACTTTGGACGAGATCATGAAGAACAGACATTTCCCTCTAACAGAGGGTATTACAAAACAGCTCCAGAGCTCCTTGGTGGCCTGCCACATCTCAGATTCTTCATAGGTCATTCAGTTGTGGAAGAACCATTCCATTCCTGCTCTCACTCCACTACTGAGTTACTTAGAAAGGGGCTTATTCCGGTTGCTCAGGATGCCGGGGTAAATCAGGGGATGGTCATAGAGGAGAATTTGCAAAGGAAGCCAACAGTAGAGGTGGTGATGATGGTGGTGACAGAGAAGGGGATGAAGGAGGAGGAAGGCGAATGGGTAGGTAGAAGGAAAGCGAGTTCCATGTCAAGCCAAATTAACTGGCAACAACCAGAAAATTGCTTGTTATCAGGTTGTTGTTAGTTACCTTCAAGTTGATTTTGACTCATGGAGACCTTGTGTGTACAGGGCAGAAGTGCTCCATAGGGTTTTCAAGGCTGTGGCCTTTTGGAAGCAGATCGCCAGGCCTGTCTCCCCAGTGGCCTCTGAGAGATTTTGAACCACCAAATTTGTGGCTGGTAGTCTAGCTCTTAACTTCTTAACAATTCGTGTCATCCAGGGGCTTCATTTGTTGCCATAACTATGTAAATTCCCACGTTTAAGTTAAATGAGAGGATGCAAATGGAGTAAAAGAAGTCAAACCTACTCAGTGAATTCACGGGTATCCAAGCATCTGCTACTGTCTGGCATTCAGGAAGTATCCTCAGCTCAGAACATGGCTCTATTTACCGGGATAAAAGAAAAGCAATATGAGTGGATTTTGTTTGAAAAAATGTGGGCCCTAATATCTGGACCACATGGCAATCATTTATGTCATCATTTTTGATAATTTAACAAATAATCCAAACAGGTTTAGCAGTGGTCAAGCGTTCAGCTGCTAAATCAAAAGGCCAGTTGTTCGAATCCACCGGCCACTCCTTGGAAACCCTATGGGGCATTTCTACCCTGTCCTATAGGATCGCCATGAGTTTGGATCGACTCCACTGCAGTGAGTTTGATTTCGGTTTACTATGTGCTAGTTATTCTTTTTGGTTCTGTTCTCATTTTTCAAAAGTAAATATTGTTGTCTAAGCTTAAGTGGATGTTTCAAGAGTTCTTACATGGAAAGGACTTTTCATTAGTGATTATCTGTTGAAAATAATGTAGGAATATAAAATGGAAGGATATTTGATATCACTTGTGAGTGTTTGTATGGGCAATCCTATTCATACTGTTGGTGTTGAGAAACAAGAATAAAACATATTCTGGATAGAGTACATATTATCTAGGTGCTGATGCTCCTTATTTTTAGGTACTTAAGTTTGTGGGAATAGGTTTTGACCTATGATAAGGCTAAATTCTGTAATTGTGAGCAATGTTGTAACAGGTTTCTGCAATATGTACAAATACAAAAAGTTGAATTAAAATTGAAGGCAGAGTGGGATCTATATATATAAATCATCGTCCTGAGTTAAGGCAGGTCACTGGGTGCAGATGGCTGTCCTGGGCCAGATATTGTCCAGCCCTCTGGATCCTGTCCCTGGTGGCAGATTAGAGTCTCAGATAAGAGGGAATAGGAGGTAGTTGGGAAAACACTGGAGAAAATTCAAGAATCTTCAGTCTAGTCCCTCTTGGGCCAGTAAGTTGCTCTATAAACTTGAGAATGCCAGTGAAGATTTCTGGAGCTCAGGTCCCCATTTTCACCATGAGATTTCTGCAACAAGTGATGTCTAAGGCCCCATCATGCTGGACCACTGGGTTGTTTAAGCAACAGAAGTGAGTGCTGTAAATAGCTGTTGGCAGGACACGAGATACTGTGCACCCTTTGTAAGAGGTAAAATGTGATGGATACCTCCTCGCCCCACTCAGTTAGTGGCTCCCATGTCTCTCATTCACCACCACACTGTGAATTACCTTAGTAGTTACACTGTGCCTAGCCAAAACTGTCACAACTTAGCAAACCCTCCAACCTTGTTTTGTAGGTGCTGTCATCCAAGAACATATGCTGACCTTTATCAGCTAAATACATAATTCTTATGAAGTTAATTTATCCAGCCTCTTTTGTTGATCTTCAGCTCTGCCTTACAATTTTCTACACTGCCTTTCGGTCATTATTAATTTCCTTGCAATCTAAAAGCAATACTTAACACTCAGAGGCTCTGCTCCGAGAGTCAGCTGGATCACAGTCTGTTTGTTATTTTAGTTCTGTGTTGATGGGTGCGACAGGCCAGTAGTGTAAAGTACTCTGGGGGTCTGGCGGGGGTGGGGGAAGAGTTGCTATGATTATTCTCTTTTAGCCTTTGAAACGAAACTCTAAATTTAAATATGTAGTTCTTTTCCAAAGAATAGAGTACGGAAAGAAAATATGGATACATACATATATATATAGTAATTTTATAGTTGAGAAGCCTGGCAAAAAGTGTCTTAACCAAGTTATCAAGGTCAACATCACAAGGGATAAGTTATGTTGTACCCTCTAATATCATGTGATAAGGGGCCACAACAGATGCCTGGTATTATTCTCCCAAACCCATAACCCCAGTGTAATTATGTCAGAAAAAAATAAACATCAGGCAAACACAATATAAGGAAAATTCTATAAAATACCTTAAAAGTATTCTTCAGAACTTCCAAAGTCATGAAAAAACAAGTCAAGTGTGAGGAATGATCACAAATAAAGGAGACTAAGGAGGCATGATGACTAAATACAATGTGGGGCCCTGAATGGGATCCTGGAGCACAAAAAACACATTCAGGGAAAAACTGATGAAATCTGAATAAAGTCTGTAGTTGAGTCAAGACTAATACACCCATGTTAATGTCTTAGTTTTGACAATTTTACCTTAGTTGTGAAGATGTTAACATTAGGGGTTTACAGAAATTCTCTAAGACCTCTTAAACTGGTTCTGTTTTGAAAAGAACAACTCACTTAGGCTTGAGTTCATTAAGTTCAAAGAAGAATCTTATTTTATCACTTCAGAACACCAGAACTTAGCATAGCTGTGGACTGCTGTAGACACTCAAGACAAACCATGGTTAAATGAATATCTCAAAGAAACTCACTGATTTACTCTATATCCAAGACTTCTATACAGGCACGGATATGCACACCTCAGAGTTCTTTAGACTTTTGTAACCTGAGGGTACTTTCGATACCCCTCCTTCAATTCCCACATCCAATGTATGACTAAACTCTATCACTTCTATTTATTAAATATTGCTCAAATCCCTGTACTTCTCTTCCTCTGAACCATCACTGTCATTATTTGTGTGTGGTACTATCTGTGGTGCAGTGATTAAGAGCTTGGCTGCTGACCAAAAGGTCGGCAGTTTGAATCCACCAGCTGCTCCTTGGAAATCCTATGGGGCAGTTCTACTCTGTTCTATAGGGTCACAATGAGTTGGAATCGACTGGACAGCACCTTTTTTTTTTTTTTTTTTTTTTGGTATTTGTGGAATTATCTTGTTAATGTCTGCCTTTCCCACTGGGTTGTAAGAGGCATGAGGCAGGACCTACATCTGTTTTATTCTCTGTCTTGTATCTAGTATTACACCTAGTATAAATGTTAGTTTGTGGTTGCTTCTCGTTCTTAATTTATCTATGCATTTATTTTTAATTTATATCACTCATTTGGACATTTTCTTTCTTTTTCTGGTCTTTTAAAAGGCTACTTGATGAATTTGCTAATTTTATATAATTCACCTCATAGTTAATGTACATATGTCAAATCAATCATCCATACTTTGAAAAAAAAAAAGAATAATCCTTTTCATGATTTGTCAACTTATTGATAATTAGCTAAATTTGATTTATGAATCCAAATATAAATTTAAGCTTAGATAATTTCTATATTTTTAAATTGATTAATATCTATAAAGTTTATTTTACAGCAATTGCTAAGCATTCAGGGAGATAGGCCTCAAACTGCATAGCTAAGGATATTAAAAATGTTTTAAAATGTATGAGACCGAGTGTTGACTTTCTGTTGATTGCTGACTGTGAAGTGAGCACATTTATTTAAATATGTTCTTCAAGCCTCTCCCCACATCAAGGAGACACCACCAGACATATTTAGGACTCCTTTACTGTCTGTAGCCCCAAGGAACCCGCTGTAACAAACTACCAAACCAAGCCCACTGCCATCAAGTCTATTCTGACTCGTATCGACCCTATAGGACAGTGTAGAACTGCACCATAGGGTTTCCTGGGCTGTAATCTTTATGAAACCAGACTGCCACGTCTTTCTCCCATGGAACGGCTGGTGAGTTTGCACTGCCAACAGTTCAGTTAGCAGCTGAGCGCTTAACCACTGCGCCACCAGGGCTTCTGACATGTTTAGAACTACCATTACTGTTTGTAGCACCAATGAACCCCTGGTAGCAAATGTGACATAGAGAAGCTACTTTCTTCCAGGCACCCCGTAACTGGGCGTTGGTACTCCCCACTCTGGTCTATCCATGTGTCACCATATTCATCCCAATACCCACTTCCAGAAGGCACAGGAGGCAAAAAAGTTCAGGAAATTTTAACTGCTATAGAACTCTAGGGTTTGATTACAACAAGTGTTTACATGCAGCGATGTTATTTTCTGTATGTACAGGATACAGGCAGAGAGAAGCATGGCTGCTCATGGAAGAAAGGTTTAAGTTGTGACAGTTACTCAAATTAAAATTCAGTATGCCAGAAGGAGAATTTCAGTTTAAATAAACATCCCTAACATTTATTAATTTTATAAATAGGTAGTGAACACATACAATATGCTGGCACTGTCATCAACATGGGGGTACAGCAGTGGCTCAGATAGACAAGGCCCCTGCCTTCAGGCCACTTATATTCTAATCTAACTCTTAATATATTAATATTTTTATCATGTGGCGATGCCTAATATATGTCAGTCAAATTTATGAGGAGGAATTATTTTTGGTTCAAGGTCAAGACATTGAGTCATTTCTGTTCTCCTGCTTAAAACACTGAAGTCTCTAGGTATGTGCTTGAAATTGACCCTCTCTTGCCAGGCACATACATGTCCAACAAGAGACTAGTCCTGCAAACTAAAGCCAGGAAATCCAAGGCCAGTCCAGCTAGAGGGACTTCTCTCTGGGAGGCTATGTGGCAAAACCACAGCAGCTGTGACTGTTCTTCCCCAGTTGCTAGTGCACTACCTGAGTGGAGCTGCTTCCGCTGTGCCTGGAGTGACATGCAATTCTGGAGCTCCTCTTTACTGAGACCTCAGTGAGAATCTGTCCTAATGCTTACCTTGCCCAATGGATGGAGGGATTGATTGGGCAGTAGAGGTAAATTAAAGCAGATCCAATGACCAGCCACAGGACCCTGGGGTGGTTGGTGTTTGTGTGGAAAAGACTTTATGCTCTGACCGTCTTACCTCTCTCACAAATAAGCACTTTATATTTTATATCACTTTTTACTTTTATGTCTAAGTTGATTTTCCCAGATGGGGAGTAATCCCTTTGAAGCATTTTTTTTTTTTTTTTTTTCAGAATCCCCCATTCCTGTTTGGGGAAGGCTTGTGTCTCACCCTCCAGCTGTTTCCCAAGTGGTGAAACCTTGAGTGAAGGCATGAAATAACCCTGCATTCCCAATGCTCTCGGCACCTGTGGTCTCCCTCCTCCCTTCCCTCCTCTCAGGATCATGCATTCCCTACACCATATTCCTGCCGCCGCCCCTCTGCCTTCATCCTAGCTGGTGCATCTCCCAGGCAAAGCTGATCAAGGGAAACCATACTGAAAACTATCAAGCATGCAAATATTTGATAATTTTTTCTATCTTATTAAAGTATTTCCTTATCTGCTCTGTTAAATATTTTTCCCCTGAAAGTGGTTTTCTATATTACATTGCTTTTGAGGTCTTGGTACCTAGCATGACCCTTGGAGCCCTGGCAGTGCAGTGATTAAGAGCTTGGCTGCCAACCAAAAAGTCAACAGTTCAAATCCACCAGCTGCTCCTTGGAAACCCTGTGGGGCAGTTCTACTCTGTCCTGTAGGGTTGCTATTAGTAGGAATCAACTTAAGGACAACAAGTTTTTGTTTGTTTGTTTGTTTTAGCGTGATCCTTAAATGCACGCATTTGCCACGAGTTGGAATCAACGGCAACTGGTTAGCATGACCCTAAACATTTGGACTCCAAATGAGTCAAAAACATAACTTTAGATGGTTGAAGTCTGGTGGAACCCCTTATCTCAACCTACATCATGACTTTATGTATCTTCTTATAACTTTACATATGTCTTCACAACACCTGATTCTCTTCATCCGCTTCCTTAGACAAAAGTTCCCAGCGGGTGTTATCCTAATAAAAAGCACACGTGCAATGCTCCATTCTGTTGGTCAGCTAGCGTGTTCTCTTTTTGCAAGAACTTGCTGCAAAACTCTGCCATCCACATTGACAAGCTATACTACTGTTCACCTGGCAAGATATGAGAAGGTTACTTCTCCAGGTTATGCTAAGTGGCAAGACTCTTGTTTACGTAGAAATGAGATAGAAAAAGATGCTTGCTTAATTTTTCATTAGGCAGCATCTAGGGATTGCAATGTTTGCACGTGCTATTTCTCAGGAACAATTTACTCTAACCCTATTCTTAAGGATGGGGTGCTCATATATAACAGCTGCAGAATATAGGCCGTTGTCTTTTATTTCAGTGACGCTCAGAAGATTCCGTCCATCTGACATGTACAGCACTGCTTCTCTGCTTCCTTCCTCTTGACAGAAATGAATGCCAGCCAAAAAGTAGAAACCAAAATAGCAAAATAAAAATATTTTCCAAGTGGAACAATTTCAAAACTGGGCACACAGACGAGAAATTAAAAAAGAATGCCGTTCGAGTAAGTTCTGACCTAAACCTTTAAAGCAAATTTCATCTCATCTAGGGTCAGGGAGGGCATGATTTTTCTGGAATTTTGTAGAAGAGAGAAATGGGGCGGGGGGAGGAGGCAATCAGTGTCTTGCTCCTTGATGCCTTGATCGATTAGGCCTGGTCCAAAAGAGTGTTGGCATTACAGCCATCAGGAGGTGGGGTGTGGGCAGGGCGTGGCAGTCGGGAGGCAGTGGCTCACTTAAGTAGGGCCACCGCTGAGTTGTCCAGAAACGTTGTTAAGCTAAAACAGAGGAACCTGCGTTCTCAAACCGATATTTAAGCCTCCAGCAGTTAAGGAAAAATAGGAGAAATGGAACAGAGGGGTGTTTTTCTCTCCTTTATAATCTCCAAGATGCCGGTTATTTGTTTAAGGATTAGAAGAGGTAAAATGCAAACTGCTAATGGCCACGTGGCAGCCCCTGGCCTCACTTACCTCTCTGGACCTCAATTTCCTTTACCATAAACTCTGAGAGTGGACTGCTCAGTGACTGCAAGTCAAATTAATATTTTGCTTAGTCCTTACAGTTTTTTGTTGTTGTTGTTTTTATTGCATTAAGTGTCGAGTTAAATAAAATTAGGAGATTTGTATTTAACTTTCCTAGGCAAATTCAATCACTGATCACATCATTCCTGAATGGTTACAATTGCCTGGAACTGATGGAAAGCTGTTCCTTTCAGACTGTTAATAGTTTGCCATAGTCCCCCAACTTGCTCACTAGTCTCTGACCAAGCCCCCTTCACTAAGCCAGGTTATTTGCCCGACCTTCACAGACATGGATTTTTCCTAACGCTTAGGATTTCCAAAATCCCTTCCATTTGTAGCCTTGTTATCCTTGGGTATTGAGATACTCTTTCCTCTATGCAGTTACTTATAATCCCATTATAGTTGCCCTCTGACCTAAAGTTTATTCACTTTGTACACTTCTTCTGGATTGCGAGGACAATGTGTATTTATTTAATTTGCTTTGCACAACATGCATCGTAAGACCTTGTGTAGATGCTTGTCCATGAACATGTCTTTTTCTTGTTTCCTCTTTAAAACATCATCTTCATCAGCTTCCTTAGCAAGCCTGTCAGCAGTGCATTTATCGCTGCCCCTCAAAGGATGCTCCCCACGATTCATGGTATGGAAAGCTTTGTGGAGTGGAGCGTTCTCACAAATCACAATGAACACTTAACCTAAATTTACATGAGTGACAGGATTTATGAAAATTTAAATTGACCAGCTGATTTCATTTAGTTTTACACCCTGATTCCTTTTAATCTATAGGCATATTTGCCTGTGCTGATTTGCATGGCCAATACACAGGTGCACATCCATGCATATTTATTTTAAGTAATTTGGGATGTTAATTTTGTAGATATGATAATGCAATTTTAAGTTTAAAAAAAAATCACTATGTGGAAGTTTGGCAGTGTTGGCAAGGCCGTAGTATTCAGTGATACACGTATACGATATGAAAGCTACCAAAATTCACTTCTAAATTATAGAAAATACATTACCTTTATTACTTTTATTATTTTAAAATATGAATTTTATATATTATTTTCACATTATGACACGTCACTTACCCCACCCCCACCCCCACCCCTACACAAATTTAAAGAACATGATATAGGGGATGGTTTCAACAAGTATGCCTTTAACTTTTCTTTTTCGATGTTAGACTGGAACTCCCCAAATTGAAGCAAATGAAGGCACCCAGAGTCCAGTTTATCTGGCCACACAGTCACCTCTCTCCTTGATCCATCCCAGGAGACTCCAGGGCTCTTCAAAACACCTTTTTTTGAAACCTCTGGGTTAGATAGTCTCTGATGTTCTTTTATGTTATTATTCCAGAACAATGTTCTGTTAATCTGGGTGCCATCGCAGGTATATTGGGCTTCATTTGTGACATAATTTGATGTCAGTACATTGAAGAATATATTAGCAGCACTTTTTTTCTGATGGCTAAACAAGAAGCATATTAAACTGCGACAAATTCATGAATCTTTGCTGCTAAAGTGAAATTACTACTTGGTCTTTACGGTAGGATTTTTTTCACACGTATTTTTTGGAAATAGTGAAACACCCAAAGATGTTAAAAGATCCTGTATGCACACATTTGAGTCAGAATCAACTCGACGGCAGCGGGAATGGGTGCACATTTTCCAGCTTAAATACAAGGGTTCCTTAAGACTAGCTTTCCATAACCAATCTGAAAGGTATTACGTCTTCCTCACCAGTACTACTACTGCCTTTATACTGTCACAAAAACTTAATGATGTCCCATCAAGATATATTAATATTTCCCTTGAGGTGGGATGATCAGAAATCTACCTGAACCCTTTAACTTTTATAATCTCTCCCCATAACTAGTCTTATATTTTAGAGGGAGTGGAGAGGCTGTTTGAGGGGTCCAGATGAGTAACGTGAAACTCATGCCCTATATAATACAGGATGAAAAGAGGAGTGTAAAAAGCCCCATGGGAGCCTAAAGAAAGCACTTGGGAGATAATCAGACTAAAAATAACAACATCCTGTATGCACCTCTGAACCAGTGGCATGTTGTGTATTAGCCTGACAGCCCAGACTTCTCTCTCCTGACAAAGGTACAGGTACCCAAGTCAGGGTGGCAGCAGGACAGAATCCACAGAAATCACTGTGGCACAGCATGTGTGAACAAGACCATCGATACTGGGTGAAAAACAAACCAGCCCTAGTCTGGTTTCCCTCTTTAAAATTGGGCATATTAATATTTTATTTTCAGCAGCTGTGAGGAGGTATATATTATTGATGAAATCATGTTTTGTAGAGCTTCATAATTTCTGGCCTTTCCCGGTCTATCATCTACCCAGCACAACGGTGAAGAGAGCACTGGAAAGAGTCTTTCAAGGCTCTAAAAAAAAAAAAAAAAAGGCTCCAGCAAGCAATAATAATGGAAGAATCTTTGTGGTTACCTGCTGTTGAGTCAACTGACTCATGGCAATCTCCACGTGTGCAGAGTAGAGCTGCTCCAGAGGGTTTTCAAGGCTATGACCTTTCAAAGCAAATCGCCAAGCCTGTCTTTCAAGGTGCATTTGAACTGTAAACCTTCCAGCTAGTAGTTGAGCGTTTAACCACTGCACCGCCCAGGGACTCCTAATGGGTGTTTCTCACTTCCGACCTCCCTAGCCCAGGTATTCCTTGACCTCTTCTCCTCTCCACCACACTTCCCTCCACTGCTTTTTAGAGTGAAGTCTAGAAGCCAGTGAAAGGGAAGGATGTTTGGTGAGCAGAGACATTCCAGAGCTTTTAAAATTTGGAACTATGAGAAAGTCACCATACAAACTGCCATGTACTCCTCTCAGTCAATCTCCAAGTCCTGTGACGATGTAAAGAAAGGACAAAGAGGTGGCTGGTGCCAATGAGGAGCATAGAACTAGGAGGACCCATGCCAAACCCTCGTTTTTCTCACCCCTCTTTTGCTGCAGGAGTTGGCCGTAGTGATTGCCTGTCACTTACTGATCTAGTTTTGGCAATAATTGAAAACAAGCTATAACAGTCATACTGGGCCTGAAGACATGTACTTACTTCATCATCTATCTTAAATATTCTTAAATATCATCTTACATATCCTCTTCCAGTCCAACACAGAGCAAGTGCGAAACCTGCCACATTTCACTCTCCTTTGTGACAGGATATCTTAAGGGTTAAATGCCATTTTGTGCATATCCATTGCACAAAGTCATTTTCTCAGGTGATGCTTCAGAAGTAATTCTTGCCCTCACTTCACTATTTCCTAGTTGCTTGGAACTCAAATATGGACTTAAGAGGGTAGAGGGATATGAAAGAACAGTCTTTGCTTTGTAATTTCCCAGTATGGACACTTGGGAAAGCAATGTTAGTTGGTGCCAGATCCAGGGAGATGGGTAACTGCTATTATAATACTCTCATCTGCTTTGCAACTCCATTTCAATCTTCCATCTGTGCCCAGTCACCTTCACTCTTCAGCCACTTTAGCCTGAGGACGTTGTAGGAATCCCTGGAATGCTGACTGCTTTGTTTGGGGGTCATTGAGCTCCTGTAATCAACTAGTATCCAGAAGAACTATGTTGTTGATGTCATCGTTAGGTGCCGTCTAGTCAGTTCTGACTCATAGCAACCCTATGCACAACAGAACGAAACGCTGCCTGATCCTGCGCCGTCCTCACAATCATTGCTATGCCTGAGCCATCCTTCTCAATCCATCTCACTGAGCTATAAGAATACGTAAAATTTCTCCTCCGGAGAATGAGTAAATGGAAATCTGTCATGGTTTCTTTTGGTCTGCACTCTCCTTAAATTTTAAGTACCTTCGTTATCCAAATGCATGGACTGCAGCCATAGTTGAACATTGTTACTGTGTTTCCTCTCTTTTTAGGGAAGTGACAGCTTGACTATTAAGTGTATCTCAAAATGCTCAATGGAAACAGTTCCAATGCCCAGGGTGGTGTGGGGTAGAGAATAATTATACATCTGCCTCGTATTTTTCCGTGTTCAGTCATCTTTTTCCTACTTGAGTGAAACTTAATTTCATCCATAGACTTAAAATCATTAAAAATCACAGAGAGCTGATGAGTGGCCACCCGACCAGGCCATATGGGCCAGTTGTTAGGCCCAAAGTGTTTCCTTCCTTATTTTCACCGACTTCACAGAGAAGCATGAGTGTCCTTTTCATGACTGCGTCCTTGGAGTTAATTTCATTTACAAGGGATCCAAGATCAGCACTTGCCTAAGTAAATAAATTAATTACTTAATCTGATTTCTCAGTCATAAACCTCTTACACCCACCGCGTTTTGAGAAGATCAATCAATATTTTCCTTGAATAATACTGTCAAAACTTCAGAATGCTACAGCTGTCAGCAAAGGCCCCTTAGGGACTTAAAAACATTAGCCAGCATGACAGACTTCATCCTGGCTGAGAAAGGATTCACCCTCTACTTTAATCCACCTGCCATTTTACTCCTTCTTTCCATCCTTCCCCCTCTTCTCATCTCTGCTAGCGTAACTGAAATAATGCCACTAGAGGGTGCTCAGAAACCCTGGTGGCTTAGTGGTTAAGTGCTATGGCTGCTAACCGAAGGGTCAGCAGTTTGAATCCTCCAGGCGCTCCTTGGAAACTCTATGGATGGTTCTACCCTGTCCTATAGGGTCGCTATGGGTCGGAATCTACTCAACATCAATGGGTTTGTCTGTTTTTTTTTAGAGGGTGCTCATGCATGAAAGGGTTTTTTTTTGAGGCCCTCATAAACTTCTATTCCTGCAGAAAGATGCCAAGAAAATTGCTTGGATATGTAACAGCTGGGTTGCCCTTCTTTTTGCAAACTGAAATTCATGCCCCTAGATTGAAGATAACTCTACTGACTCACTATGGATTTTGAAGCTTATAGTATGTGGGTATTTATTTTCATTTGCAAATAACCCCAGTTGTTTTTTTTTTTTTTAGCTATGGTTGGCTTTTAACCCCAGTATCTAAAAAACTGATAACTTAATTGACTTGTAATTTAAAAAAAAAAAAAAAAACTATTTTTAAAAGAATTACATTAGTATATTTGGCCAAGTAGAGTATTTTAGTTTAGATGTATAAAACTGCCAAAAAAAAGTCAGATCCTGAATTGGGAAGTTAGCCTTGAGTCCAGCTTATGGCTTAGATCATAGATGGTATTTGAAGTTAGGCAATGCACATGTCAGACAGGTGGGAAGCAAATGTATTATCATAGTTAGGCTGGATATAGATTGGAGCAGATGGCTAGCTTCAGGACAGGAGAGGACAGAAATTGTGGCAGACATTTAATGTCAACTCATTGGTAGGATGGGATAGATGGGCTTTAATACTGAACGCAGTAAAGATGTCAATTCTCCCCAAATTGATAGATAAGTTTAATGTAGTTCCTAGCAAAATACCAGAAAGTTTTTTTTTTTAATGTAGAAAAAAGCATTCTAAAATGTATATGGAAAGGCAAAGGAACTAGAGTAGCTAAAATTATTTTGAAAAAGAATAACAAAGTAGGAGGAATTTGTCTACTCATTTTCAATATTTATTATGACTTCATGGCAATGGCTATTATATATTTACAGCAGTCAAGACTGTGTGGTATTACTGGAGGGACAGACACATAGACCAAAGGAAAAGAATAGAGAACTCAGAGACAGAACCACACAAATATGCCAAAATGATTTTTGACCAAGGTGCAAAAGAAATTCAATGGAGGAAAGACAGACTTTTAAACGAATGGTGTAGGAACAATTGAACATTCACAGATAAACAATAAATGATTAAAACTTAACTTAAACCTCAGATTTTATACAAAAATTAACTCAATAAGGATCACAAACTTAAATATAAAACATAAAACTTTGGCAGGGGGGACCAGCAGAAGTTTTTCAGGATCTAGGGATAAGCAAAGAGTTTTTATACTTGAAACCAAAAGCACAATCCATAAAGGAAAACTTGATAAATTGAACTTCATCAAAATTAAACAATTTTTCTTGGAAATGACTCTTAAGGATGAAAAGACAAGCTACAGAATGGGAGGAAAAAATCAAACCACATATTTGACAAGAAATACTACCTTAGCGTGTAATAACTTGAATGAATCTCCAGAGAATTATGGTAAATGAAGAAGGCCAATCTCCAAAGATTATATACTATATGAGTCCATTTATAGAGAAGATTGAAATAATATAGTAAGTAACAAGATCTATAAGTGAGCTCAATTATACTGTAACTTCCAATTAGAAAAGAGTATATATTCTATTCTGAAAAAAAAAAAAAATCTACAATGTAATGTAAAAATATCTGTGATTTGTACTGGTCACAGGTATTTTAATACTACTGTGATTTATTGCATATATTCTTAATGGAAGAAAATGCTAAATTTCAACTAGAGGTTAGTGAAAATAATGGTGTGATGTTGTTTTCCTATCCAAGTTCACAGATCTCCTGTTAAAAACCCTTGGTGTAGCTGAAATATTCAGAAGTCTGTGAGATTCCTGACAGAGCTATTTCTCCACCTGCAGGGTTACCTTCAGAGATCTCGTTAAGTTGTCCCTGTCCCTTTTTAAAATTTTGGTTGCTAAAGAATTCTGCTGTCCTTTTGCCAGACTTTATTTCCATGGAGCTAGGAAATTAGCTTTGTCTTAATGGCCTCCTCTCTTCCCAAGTGGCAAAGTGGTTAAGAGTTTGGCTGCTAACCAAAAGGTCGACAGTTCAAATCCAACAGCCGCTCCTTGGAAACCTCGTGGGCAGTTCTACTCTGTCCCATAGGGTCACAGTGAGTTGGAATTGACTCCACAATGGGTTTGTTTTGGCTTTCTCTTCCCAAGACCATCATTTTACACTGTCCTACATCATATCTCTGTTCCTACCTTCAAAGGTACATATTCTAGAAGTGATGGTGGGTGCCTCATGTGTGACATTACCATCTCCCAGAGAAAAAGAGAAGTTAATTCAGTTGGACCCTGCCTGACTTGATAATTATATTAACAGATTTTAAAAGTAAAAGAAAACAAATTGGTGAAATTGTGGGTGACTACGGATGAGTGTTTTTTGGCTTATCAGCATGGTTGCTTTTAGTGTTACTATTCTTATTATTTTATTATTGTTGTTATATTAACATATTTAAAAACTGATAGGTGGATGACAGGTAAAGACAAGAGCTTGAGTATACATTGATAATATAGTGGCAAGTTCACTAGATTCAGGCTTCAGGAGGCTGAGTTCACATCCCAGTATCCCAATTCCTCCTTCATAACATGTGGTGTGACTTTGGGTGAACTTCCTAACCCCCCTGGGCTTCCATTTTCCAACGGGTAAACTGAGGTGAATTCTCTGAAGCCTCCCCCAGCTCTAACTTTCTATAATTAGACAGTTTAAAATTTATTGCTAGGTACATTACAACATTTTTAATGCATCTTATCTGCAGCTAAGCTACTCTTTTCATCCTTTAGAGCACGTAAATATTCAGTCAAAAACTCGCACTTTCTTTTGGGGTTTGGAGCTGGCTAATTCCTCTTTCAACACTTGCAGACTTTGGATTAATCTCCTTTCAAAAGGGTGTGACGCTACCTGACACAAAATGCTCTGGTCTTCTGAAAAATGATACCATCAATACCTTCTTTCAACACCGTTATAATTGACTTATCCCCTCATCTACCCACTACTGTTGTTCATAGTCTTGGCATTAGATGGATGCCTCTCCTGATTATAACCGGATGTTTGATCTTTGGCTATGACTTGCCTGTAAAAAGCATGTGTATACAGACAACGTCTGTGAGTGTGTGCATGTGTGTGTCTTTTAAGTTTTCTTATTGATGCATGTGATAGGATCCAACAATGTCTCTGTGTGGAGATTCTCCAGCATGGTTGAAAGAAGTGTTTAGGATATTATACCAGGTGTGTTTCTTAGTACACTCTTTCCAAAGCATTTTCTAATTACAGAAGAATTCAAACAGGAATCGTCACATTTTAGAAGCTGTAGCAGATGGGAAAAGCAAATCACAGAATTTCTGAACCCAGAGGTGTCATTGCTGCCACACAGATTTTCAGCTGGGTTAGCTATTTTGCCTCAGTTTCTGCCCCTGTGTTTCACACCATTCGAGAGACTTCCCATTTGAGGAAATTTGGAGCAGTGGGAGCCCCCTTCCCCCTCCATCAGAGACTTGCCTGACCCATGCTTCCTTGTTTGTTCCCCTCCTACCTTATTAATGCAGCCATGAGTACCTTTCCAGAACTCTTCACCTGCCACAGCGATGAGGGATCAGGTGCCAGGTAGAGTAATCAATCTGGAGGGCTTTTAGCAGCGCATCCTGCCGCTGTTTGACAGCATGTCTCTGTCAAGGAGACTGTCTTCCTTAGATCAATAGATCAATCAGCTCTTTTTACATCTTATGAAGCACTCCTCACGCCCCGTGTCACTCATGCGGCACCACACACAAATGGAGAATCAGAGTCGAGGTCGGCCCGAACCGTCCCCATTCACTTTTTATCCCATAATCACATATCCTTCCCCAAAATCAATTCCCAGCACAGTGGTAATGGATCAGAGTCCAGTCCTTCATTCCTCTGAACTGAAGATTAAATCTGTCTAAAGCACTGGATGTTTCTGTGGGTTTAAAACTAAATAAATCACATCGGTAATTCAAAGGAGACTAATTGCAAGGTTTATGATTAGAATCACTCAAAGGACACAGCAAAGGTATATTTTAAAAAGAAAAAAAAAAAAATGTAGATTCCCTGATGTCTTAGAGTTCTCTAGAGAGAGAGAGTGAGAGCAGATTTATTTTAAGGAATTGGCTCATGAGATTTTGTGGGGTTGGCAAGTCCAAAGCCTGTAAGTCAGGTGACAGGCTGGAGATTCCTGAAGCTTTGTGTGTGTCCCAGAATCCATAGGTCAGGTAATGGGAAGAGAAAAGAATTCTGGCAACATGTCTATTTCTTGTTCAGAGGCAGAACATACACTAGGAAAAACTCCCTTTTTGTTCATAGGCCCTTCAGTTGGTTAGTTGAGGCTCACCCACATTATGGAAGGTAATCTGCTTTACTTAAAGCCAATAACTACTTCATAACAGCAACTAGGCTGGTGTTGGACCACACAACTGGGAGCCCTAGCCTAGCCAAGGTGACACATAAAATTAAATACCACACCTGATACTGCTTAAAGCAATCCTAGAGCTATCTCAGATTCTCAAAGCAGGGAAGGACCTCAGAGGTCATCTAGTGGGTCTGAGGCAGTTGTTGACTCCTGTGCATAGAGAGGTCCCAGCTGCCTTGTTGGCAGGACATGGGAGAAGGGCTGATGATGAATCCCTGCACCTAGAGCAAGCCATTTGCATTTGTTTCATATGTTGAGTTTCTGCCTAAGAAATCATTTAAATAATGAATTCTATTGCTTTGCAGGAAAAAAAATGAAAAACAGTAATTTAAATCATGTCTTGTGCCCTCACATTGCAAATGGAGACTGGATCCCAGATACATTATGTAGCCTGGTCAAGGCTACAGAGCTCAAAAGTTGCAGAGTTGGGATGAGATACCCCAGCACCCATATTCTAAACCCTTTGAAGAAAGTGACTTCGGCTGTTCAAAGAGATTTCTTATGCAAGAATATTTTCCTCTTCAGAGGATACCAAGGAACTTTGGAGCCATGGCTGCGCAACAGTTCCAGTCATAGGGTAGGACAGGCTAAGAGGAAGTATTCAACTGATGTTGTCCTGTTTCCTCATGGTTGGAAGGAAGCTTGACCTAATGGGTGGAGGTATGATTTTTGGAGCTAGACAAATACAGTATTGAAGCCTGACCCATCTCTCAGCTTCACAAGGCAGAAGGGCTTAATAGTTAATAAATTCAGCTCCAGAATCAGCTGAAGTACAAACCCGGGCCCACCCTTACAGTTTAACCTTGGGCAACTGACTTCAGCTTTCTGAGTCTCGGTCTCTTCATCTGCCGGGCTGTGATGACTGAAAGGCATCTGTAGTATCCATAAAGATAGAGCCGAGTTATCCCATGGGCCCCTCTGAGTCTAAGACAGTCCCCTTTCCCTCATCCCTGTCTGCTGTGAGGGCTGCAGCTTCCCGTATGCCTCCAAGTTGGTGTCAACATGCCAGCTTTGAGCTGAGGCTTGAGTAGCAGCCTCACTTTTTTAAACCCCAAATCGCCAAGCTTCAAATTAGAAAATGGAAAGAAAATACGAATGGAAACGCCACTGCCTTTTTCATCATCTGTAATTCATGCCATCCTTTCCACACAAAGAAAAATGCAGCTTCAGGCTTCCACACTGAAAACAAAAAGAAATACACATTGAACAGGGCAAATGTATTAAAAAAAAAAAAAAATTGCTGTCAAATCATTTCCAACTCTTAGCCACCCTATAGAGTAGAACTGACCCAAAGGGTTTCCAAGGAGCACCTGGTGAATTCAAAATGCTGACCTTTTTGTTAGCAGCTGTAGCGCTTGTCTACTATGACACCAGGGTTTCCAGGGTAACTATAGGTAGGTTGTAATTCATTGAGCCTGGTTGCTGTTCTTTATTAATAGTTGTGAGCCTCTGAAAGAGATAAGGGCCACTCAGCATTATATGAATCTAGAACTCACCTCACCTTATCTGCTTTAAAAAAAAAAAAAAAGAAAAAAGTATTGCATTAAAAAACATAGCATATTTGTTTATAAATTCATTTGAAACTAATTTTCTTTGGGCAATTTCCCTAAACTCTTCGTAATTGTTGTTGTTAGGGGCATTCAAGTCAATTTCTGCTCATAGTAACCCCATGTGTCAGAGTCGAACTGTCCCATAGGGTTTCCTAGGGTGTAATCTTTAAGGGAGCAGATCACCAAGTCTTTTTCCCTGCAGAGCCACTGGGTGGGTTCGAATGCCAGCCTTTTGGTTAGCTTAACCATTGCGCCACCAGGGCTCCACCCTTTGTAATAGATGGGGTTATATTGTGACGATAAAAGGGAAGAGTTTTAGAGGCAGCCAGGCCATACAATGAGGCCTAAGAATATGCCCTAGATGGGGGGATAAGTTACAGGCTGCGTGTGTGAAGGAAAAGAAGGATAAGATGGTGTCCTATCCCTTTTATCTACAGGTAAAGAAGATAGATCTGGACTAAAACTTCAAAACAAGGCTAGGAATTATTTGAGTGATAATTTGGAGAAGATAAGAGCATAATTCCTATTGGAAAAAGCCTAAAAGAACTTCCCAACAGATGATGCTGTCAAACTGTAGGAACAGACAGGATTTTGGAGGTCTTCTGACCTGTTGTCCCTCTCTCTGCCCTCCCTCCTCCCCAGGTAGACGATGCCCCTATTATCTAAGTATTGGAGGAGAGTTAGACCTGGGTTCCCCATGATTCTCGGTAGTCGTTCTTTCCAATATTCCCTGTTATCTCTCCAAGCAGACATTTGTCCACATTCCTCAGGCTTATCCAAACCCTTATTGTGGTGACAGCCTGCTAAAATGAGCATGTAAACTTTTAATGATAGTTAATTTCATATGGGCCATAAAGTAGCAATAACTGTCTTTACGTTCTTGGTTGAAGCCAGTCCTATAATCTCAAGATGGATAGCTTTGCGTGCTTTTACCAATCTCTCGAGCAATCCAGTTTTCCTTGTTCCCCTACTCAGGAGCAGCATACGCTTAATTCTCAGACTAATTAAATGATTTCAGGGAGCTAAGTAGGTATGATGTCTTTAGTTGATTGTTATTAAGTGGCTCCTTACCATCCTGATGTAGGTACATATCCGCCTGTGTTTGTTTCCATTTCCTACTTGCACATCCTCTCTGAATCACACCTGGAGAACACAGTTATATCAGGTTCCGTTGTATTCCCCATTGAATACCATAGCTGCCAAACATATTATCCCTCCTCCAAACACTTTTTTTTTATAGAGTAAATAATATGCAGACTTATGCACCCAGTTCCTGTATAGCTACTAGCAGGGAAATCACTGCCAGGGAAGGACAGCGAGTATTTGAAAATCACAATAGAGCCTACTACTCTGTCCCAACCTTACTCACTGACCAACTCCCAGCTCAAACCCACTATTAAATGTTCCTATTTCAACCCTTACCAAATTCTTCTAGTGTTAATGTTCTTTAGTAGTGTTAATCTGCACTACATATATAAGCATTTATTTGTAAATATATTGTCTTTCAATATTTTAAAATAATTTCAAGTTGTTTCATTTCTTTTTTTTTCATTCAATAGTAAGTTCTTTGAAAGCAGTAACCATGCCTGAAATCCTTTGCCTTGGTTACCCATAGACACAGGATACAGGGCTCACAGAGTTGCGGAGTGGTACAGCCTTAAGCAGCGCACACTGATTGGCTTGAAAAATAACTCATTCTGTGCCTGAGCTGGTTTTTAATGAAGCCAAGTTAACACAAGACCCTACTCTCTAGGTACTTATTAAATAATTTTACTTTTAAGCAAAAACTGGGCATTTTGAACACAACTTACTTTTATAATATAATAATAAAGGCATGAGCCATGTTACAATATTCCCACAAAACACAAAAATACATTTAACATCTAGAGAGGTAAAGATTGTTATTATTTTAGGAATCATAGAATCTTTGGTTACCTTTCAAAATTTCGTTGGGGGTAAAAACGCAAAGCAATCAAAATAATCACCTAGAGAACAATTAGGCTGAAGGCACTTCCATTAAGTGGCTGGAAAAACAAACAAACAAAACTAACTTTAGCCTACATTTAATATAATTGGAGAAAAGTTGTCCCATGGACATGTGTCTCCCATTAGATCCGATATTCTATTTGTTATTGCAGCATAACCTAGTTTGTCCTGACTAATACTGATCAGCAGAAGCAGCCATTCAGGGCAGAAGGAAAAGGAGAATTGAGCAATTTGCACAGCATTTATTCTTTGAGTGGAACCAGGAGAGCAGTCTAGCTGTAGGGAGTGTAATTTTTCAAAAATAATAGTAAATAAAATGTAATAGCCAGAATGGGACTAGGAATACAAAGAAACTAATTTTGACTTTGGAACCAAGTTAGTCCTGGAGAAGGACATCATGCTTGGTAAAGTAGAGGGTTAGCAAAAAAGAGGAAGACCCTCAATGAGATGGATTGACACAGTGGCTGCAACAATGGGCTCCAGCATAACAATGATTGTGAGGATGGTGCAGGACCAGGCAGTGTTTCGTTCTGTTGTACAGAGGGTCACTGTGAGTCGGAACTGACTCAATGGCACCTAACAACTAATAACATGGCAACAGACTGAAAAATATCTACTTACAATAAATATTTTCACCTATGCTGAATAATGTATTATTTCGGGAAAAAAAAATGGCAAAGGTAGGTATAGTACAGTGTTTCTCTGTTACAGAATTTAAAGAATTATCAAAGGTGTTAAGAGACCATCAAATCAAAACTTGACATGTACTTAAATGAGGCTCCCCATCAGGCCAATCTGTGAGTCTGCAGTGCCAAGTTGTTCGGTTCTCAGCTGTCATTCCCTACTCCTTATGGTTTAAGGTCACTTCGCTAGTCATAAGCATGTGTCCTTTAGTCTTTTCAGATTTGTGACCTTAAAAGGGTGGTAAAAATTTTGGGTAGTATTTGCACAACACTAACTCTGTTTCTCTTCCAATCTTTCATTTAATGTAATAAACTTTAAAGCTCTGATTCTGTCCTGCACAGGTTCTAAGCACACACAAATACATTTTCCTTTATGTCCACAGCAGTACCCCTTATTAAGAAGATATTAAATGCAGGGACTTATAATGTTACACTTAGCTCAGCATCTGCTTCATCTCACCCTGCGCCGTGCTGGCCGTGTCAGAAGTAAATTAATTCAATTTAGAATTCAATCCAGTAGCCAACAGCTAAGTTATACTGAACTCCATGAAGAGCAAGAGGAAATGCCTCTCCAAGCTCAGACGCTACTTCTCCACAGAGCGGTAATAACGAACAGCTGATCCGATTTGTTCCTCTGTGTGCCTGCGTGCTATTTCTGCTATTGATTGCTTTCTTCCCTGAGTTAGTCTCCCTTTCAAAACCAAGGGGAGAACAGGTGCATTGAGTTCCTCAGAGAAGGATACCATTTTATTAATATTATAGATGTGAAGGGTGGGATCTATGGGGGTGGAGTGGGGAATGGAGAAGAGAGCACAAATGTCCTTGAGCACAAAAAGAGAAATGTGAGCACCTGCTTCCTGCCTGTGTCTGGGACATCTGCAGGATGACTGCTCAGTGTCCCAGGAAAAAGGTTACATGTCTGCCAGTGGCAACCCTGCTGTTGATTGGGTGTATTGTCCTGTGAGATGCAGAAATCTTGGCTTGGAATTTTCCCTTTTGACTTGAGATATTGTGTTGGTGTATGCTTTCTCAGATTTCTGGCAGTCTGCTACTTAAGAGCAGCAATTTAGGCTTCTTTGCTTTTCTTTGTGCTGACCAGCTCAGAGAATGAAATGAGTATTCATGATATTCAGGGAAATGCATCTGGAACTCCAAACAGCCCTCCAGAGGCTGTGGCACTGCCCGTAAGCCACACTTGGGGCCTGTGCAGTGCAGCAAGGAGGGGAATGTCAAGAGGCTCACACCGCTTCCTCCTGAACCCTTATTTCATGTATGCTCTGTCCGGCCTCTCTTCCAGCAAGTACAATCTTAAGGTCACGCAGCAAGAGGGAAAGACCTGTTGTTCATTCTCTCTGTGCTCCATGATCATTTATTTATTTGCTTGCATGCAGAACTTCAGGTATAATGTCCAGTAGAAAATAAATAAATAAATAAAACAAGGTTCTGCAATACTCTTGATCCTCTGCAAAGAGCAGAAGACTAAGAATCAGACTCGCCTAGGTTACAGTTCCTGCCTTACCGTTCAATAGCAATGCCACCTAGTGTAAGTGATCTATTTTTTATCCCATTAATGGTCAAAATGTTATCTCCACTATTTCAGTGACGGTTATTATATAAAAATGATTGACATGTTGTACCTGTTGTATATGTCGTGTATATGTAGTTACTGTTCATAAGGGTGGGACTGTGGACGCATGCATGTCGAGGAGAGGGCAGGGCAACCAGGATGCGGAATGTCCATTAGCACCAAAAGGAAAATGCAAACAACTGCACCAGGAACTAGAATGGATGGCTGCAAAGTGTCCCAATAGAAGAGGCTACATGTGTGAGAATTGAAACCCAGGTACAGATTGGCTGCAGATTGGTGTGCCTCACTGGTGCTGGATACACAGTAGGTGCTAAGAATACTCATTGTCTCCCTTTCTTTTTCTTTACTTGTTTTCTAAATTCTGACCATAGCCTTTTTACTTCTCCAAAAGTCACTTTGTTTAATCAACAGTTCTTTTTTATTTACCTTAAGGAAAATCGATAGTATGATATTTTCCAGAAAACAGTATGCTTTTTGGTTAAAAAAAAAAAAAAAAAAAGTTCTTTCTTTAAGGAGAGCAATGATGACTTTTAGTTTAATTTTTTACATCACTGAGCATGCTCTTGGCAACCCAATACAGAGAAGAAAAAAAAAAAATGCCAGGAGGGCACAAAAGATAGGAGTTTTTAACATTATGACAAATGCGTGGGCAGGGGAGTGGGGAAATGATGGTGCTAAAACTTAGTAGATAATTCAGTTTTTTTAAAAATGCTTCACCTCTAGGAAATGGGAACTACAGAATTTAATATGAGTATTTAAAAAATTACCTAGTGGCCAACTTATTGGAAGAGATCCACATTTGTGCCTATTCCAAAGAAAGGTAAATCAATGGAATGCAAAGATTATCAAACAGTATCATTAATATCACATGCAAGTAAAATTTTGCTGAAGATAACTCAAAAGTAGTTACAGCAGTACATTGACAGGGAACTGCCAGAAATTCAAGTCAGATTCAGAAGAGGATGTGGAACTAGGAATATCATTGCTGATGACAGATGGATCTTGGCTGAAAGCAGAGAATATCAGAAAGATGCTTACCTGTGTTTTATTGACTACGTGAAAGCATTCAGGTGTGTGGATCATAACAAATTATGGACAACATTGGGAAGAATGTGACTCCCAGAACGCTTAATTGTACTCATGCAGAACCTGTATGTAGACCCAGAGGCATTTGTTCAAACAGAACAAGGGGACACTGTGTGGTTCAAAATAGGAAAAGTGTGTGTCAGGATATCTTTTCGCCATATTTATTCAATCTGTATGCTGTCCAAATAATATGAGAAACAGGAGTATATGAAGAAGAAAGCAGCATTAGAATTGAAGGAAGACTCATTAACAACCTGCAATATGCAAATGACACATCCTTGCTTGCTGAAAGTGAAGGATTTGAAGTACTTACTGATGAAGACCAAAGACCATAGCCTTCAATATGGATTACAACTCAATATAAAGAAAATAAAAATCCTCACAACTGGACCAATAAGCAACATCATGATGAATAAAGAAAATACTGAAGTCGTCAAAGGTTTCATTGTATTTGATCCACAATCAACACCCATGGAAGCAGCAGTCAAGAAATCAAACTATGTTTTGCATTGGGCAAATCTGCTGCAAAAGACCTTTAAATCGCTTTGAGGACTAAGGTGTGATTGAACAATGCCATAATATTTTCAATTGCCTCATGTGTATGTGAAAGCTGGACAATGAGTAAGGAAGATCAAAGAAGCATTGATGCCATTGAATCACGGTGCTGAAGAATATTGAATATACCATTGACTGACAGAAGAATGAACAAATCTCTCTTGGAAGAAGTATTGTCAGAATGCTCTTAGAAGGGAAGATGGTGAGACTTTGTCTCACATACTTTGGACATGTTATCAGGAGGAACTGGTCCCTGGAAAAGTGTGTCAATCGTGCTTGGTAAAGTAGAGGGTCGAAAAAAGAAAGGAAGACCCTCAACAAGATGGATTGACACAGTGGCTGCAACAATGGGTTCAAGCATAGCAATTATGAGGATGGTGTAGGACTGGGCAGTGCTTCATTCTGTTGTACACAGGTCACTATGAGTCTGAACCAACTTGATGGCACCTAATGACAACAACAGTGAGCATTTTATAATGTTTCTCCATTGTTGAAAGGAAGTATGATATAGAGCACTGTTTTTCAAACTGTGGTCCCCAGGCCAGTAGCATCAGCATCACCTGTGAGTGTGCACATCCTCAGATGCCTCCTCCCCCAGACCTACTAAGTCAGAAACCCTGGAGTCAGGCACAGCATTCTGTGTTCCAGTAAGCTCTGCAGGTGTTCCTCATGCAATCTAATGTTTGAAAATCACTGATCTGAAATGTGAGTTTGGCCCCGACTTAACGTGGTTATGTCATTTCACCTGTTGGGTCTTCTTTCTCCTTTGGAAACAGAAATTTGAATGAGAGGCTCAATGTATTGCCATGGTCACCTTCTGCAAGTCTCTGTAGTATATGGGTAGTAAATACCTGGTTCATGAGCAGTGAAGAGAGTACTCTGGGAACAGTTCTATGAAGCAGTTCCTCTACCCCTAGAAATTATCTGGACTTTTAAAGGTCATTACAGAAATCTATGCCATGGATTAATATAGGCCAGTAAAGTAGAATCAAGACCTTCCTGCCACCGCACTCCTGACCCCACCAATGTCTGCCAAATGAAAACCAACTCAATTACAAATTAATTAGGGGTGTCCTTTCTGTTTAAAAATGAAGACACACATGTATGTTTTCAGCTACCAGAAGTGCTAGTGGAAGAAGGTCAGCAGTTATCCTGGTGAGTCAAAAGCCTCTCTTAGTTCCTCCAGGAAGCTCCATCAATGTCCCCTGGAGAGCTGGTGTCTTAGGCTGGGTTCTCTAGAGTAGCAAAACCAGTAAAATGTATAAATATACATAGAGAGAGATTTATATCAAGGAAATGACTCATGCAGTTATAGAGGCTGGAACATCCCAAGTCCGTGGATCAGGATAGAGGCTTCTCTCGATTTATGTAGCCACAGGGGCTGATGAACCCAAGGTCTGCAGGTCAGAGAGCAGGGCTTCCACTTTCAGGCTGTGAAGATCAGCAAATCCCAAGGTCTGCAGATAAGCTGTCTGAAGTCCCAAGAGCTGGAGGTTAGATGAACAGGAGGCAGCTGCAGGATCCAGAGTAAACAAAAAAGGCGGAACATCTGCTTATATTTGGATGCAGGCCAAACCTCCAAGGAAAATCCTTTTCAACTGATTGGCTGCTCACAGCAGATTCAATCACGGAAGTGATTACATATAAACACTGAGAATCATGGCCCAGCCAAGCTGACGCACAATCATAACCATCACAGCTGTAACAACCAGAAAGCTCTAGGTGTCCTAGGGTTTAAGAAAAGTTTTTATACTTGTGACTCAGGGACCTTGGTTCTTGCATTTTCCACTTACTTTGGTAGAGAGAGCATTTTTGTGGGCAATTTGGGTTGATGTCATAGCAGGAAGGAGAAGTGGCAGAGAGGGCTTGCTTGCTTGTAGTTTCAATCACAGTTAAGATTAAAGGGGAGGGAGCAGAAGGGGAAGGCAGAGGAGGGCAGGGAGAAAAACTGGATGGATAAAGCTGGGCTGGAACTCACAGGATGAGACCTAACTTGGGGATAAAAAGAGTCAAGGAAAGGGATTCCAGGATCTCATAGCTTTTCTCACATCTGAACTCCCATGTCAGCATGTCACTGAACGTACTTGAACTTCGGGAGAGCACAACTGTGCAACTTAAATTGAACGCTGCTGTTTTTTGTTTTGTTCTTGATTTGAAAGGCCTCTGGCTTAGCTATTTGGTGTAAAATCAGAGCCACATTCTCAAACTTGTTGGAATGAGTATGGTGATATGTGTGCCTTGGGTTTGATTCTCCCATCAACTCATTTCCAGTGATGACGAGAAGGAAGAAGAGTAGAGTGCAATCAAGATGTAATAGTGGCACACACCTATTTTCAGGAGCCAACCATGTTTCTGGCCTTGGGCCAACAGCCCTGTAAGTTGGGGAATATTTAATTTCCAGGTCAAGAAACTGAGAGTCAGGGAAGTTCAGCCACTTGGCCAGTGTCACACGACATCAGTGCCCGGCCAGGGAGTGCCATACCCTGGTTTCAAATGCAAGGGTGGTTTCACAGCATAAGATTTTGCTAGCATAACGTGCTGCCTCACCTGAAGAAGAGGTGCTTTTTGAATTAAAACAGGATGGTTCACATTCATTTTTGTTGTTTTGTTATAATAGGATGTGGGAATAAAAGGAAACATAACAAGCACACGGGTTTCGGCTGAATGAATTGAGCAGAAGTGTAGTGGTGCCATTAAGTAACATTTTCAGAAACTTTATTTCAATGAAAAACCCAGTGAAATAGCTCCTTAATTGAGACAAATTCAAATCAGCCTAGTCATTGTGATACAGTGGTTTGACTATATTAGTCTCTTACATGTAATTATTGTTTTTAGGGCTTTGCCTATCTTCTTTTAAACAGACATTATTCACAGAGCCTGATCCCACCCAAAGATATTTATAGCCTCTCTCAGCCAGGCTTTTCCCATGCAATTCCTCCCACCCACCAGGGGCCAGAATAATTGCTCTTGAACGTAGATTTTAACCAATTCAATTTTGCAAACACTGGGCATTTATTATGTGTGAGAGACCGGCTTCTATTTGTGTGACTTCCTAGTCCCTGTATTTTCAGTGATGGTATGTATTTCTGCTGTGATCCATAGGGCTTTCATTGGCAAATTTTCAGAGGTAGATAGTTGGAACTTTCTTCCTAGCCTGTCTTGGTCTGGAAGCTCCACTGAAACCTGTCCACCATGTGTGACCCTGCTGGTATTTGAAACCCTGGTGACATAGCTTCCAGCATTGTAGCAACACACAAGCCACCACAGTAAACAGACTAACAATCATGAAGATGGAACAGGTATAGGCAACGTTTTGTGCTGTTATCCAGGAGGTCATCATGAGTCAGAGCCGACTTGGCAGCAACTAATAATGTGTTTCTTCTGGTACAGAAAGTAAACAGTGCTTGACTACCAAAACTGACCCACACTTTCCATTCATTCTGATTTTTCTCAAGTTCCCAGCATGCATCCTGAACTCTAGTCAAGCAGGCTTTTTCTATGTGGATTTTCTTCCCTCGGCCTTTGCTAAAAAATCATCACACCTTTCTAAGGTGGGATCTTGCTTCTAGCCCTTAATTTTAAATGTTTTTTTTAAGACACAGTTGAAGTTTTACTTTCTCTATTTGACCTGCACCAACCTTTCTGTGAGATTAATCATTATTTTGTCTAAATTCATATCATTCCATTTATACTGTCAACTATCATTTGTTGCTTCCTGATTTTAGTATCAGTATTATTTGCAAGTGGGAGCGGTGGTAGTTCAGGGGTAGAATTCTTGCCATCGATGCAGGAGACCTGTGTTTAATTTCTAGCCAGTGCACCTTGGCTCAGCCACTACTCATCCGTGAGTGGAGGCTTGCATGTTGTTATAATGTTGACCAGGTTTCAGCAGAGCTTCCAAATGCAAACAGACTAGGGAGAAAGTAGGCCTTCAAACCGCTTCATTTCCTTTTGACCCCCTACTGAGATTTGCCTTTCTACCCCATATATACTGAACCAGAATCTACATTCTAACAAGATCTTATGTAAACATAAAAATCACATGGATCCATAAGAACCAAATAAGGATTTTGCTAAAATGTAGATTTTGATTGAGTATATCTGGGATGGAAATGCAAATTCTCAGCAAAGGGTTGAGCCAAAAGGACCAGTTGAAGCCCTGGAAGGAAGGGATTGTGGTCTACTTTCAACAAATCACACAGTGTGTACCCTATGGATCACAACAGTCTAATCTTATTGCGCATATCCGAGACGTATCTAAGGTATGACAGGTATGACAAGTGCCCCGGGTGCCACCTGGGTAGAGGAAACGAGCAGTTTTGATTGTCCATCACGGTTTCCATCCCCAGCTGTGAGAGATCATCCAGCAATTTAAAACTAATTGCCATAGATGTTATTTTCCATAGAAACACTGCATGGGGTTGCCCTGAATGAGACCAACTCAATGGCAGCCAACAGCATTATGTGCAATCTGTACTGTTTAACTAGGCTGTTAAGATACATCTATGTCCTAAAACAGTTTCCCAAACTTTAGTGTGCTTATTAATTACCTTAAAATGTAGATTCTTGTTTAGTTGGTCTAGGATGCTGAGACCATTCTGCGTATCAGGACCTGATTCCATTTTTTATCCTTGACATACCAAAGCTGCCTTGTAAACAGTAGATGTTTAATAAATGCTTACTGATTAAACACCTGTGAGGAGTTTCATTCAAAAAACAAATTAGTGGTACACGGGAATTAATAATTTGTGTTCATAGTAGGGTAATTAATGACAGAGGGCTCCAGAAAGTTTGCTGCTCAGAATAAATTTTATACCATTTGTCAAAAAATGGCAATGTGAGAGTGAGTTGAAGTACAGTAAGTAAATCTTGTTTTGTCTCCCCTCCTAATGGTAGTAAGAAGACAGTTAAAATCTCACCTCTGAGAAAAAGTCAGGATAAACACTGAGCAAGCTGTTGTACTGAAACCAACCACGTTAGAAAGGATGCACAATGGTTCCCTACTTTTCCTTCATCTGGCTGCTCCTTAGGACAACCTACCGCTTCTCCCTTTTTGTGTTGTCATTCCCATCACTCAGTCCCTTTTGTGCTCCCTGGGAACCTTCTTCTTCAGCCCTAAATAGTCATTTTTAAAGAAGAATTAGAGATTTTTCTATCATCTTCTCACTTATTTCTGTGAAACATTGTTTCCTAAGATCCTGGTATGAGCCAAGTCTTTGATGTAGAAATTGAGCCAGCTAAGTATACATTGTTTTCTCAGATCCCAGCATGAGTCAAATCTTTGATACAGAAATTGCACCCACTAGGCCTACAGGTGGCTGATCTCTCAGGAGTAACACATTTTTTCTTTTTTGCCCCTCAAAGCAAAAACGGCTGCTTCAATTCAGTGCTACTCTTTTATTATTGGTGCTATATTCACTTACGTTACTACAAGGTTAATATTTCCTTTAAATAGAGTACTTTTTACTTCAGTGTATTTTAAACAAATATTTTATAATTTTCATGAAGAGAAAAAACAGTAAAACCTGCCATAAATAAAAACAATGTGTTAAAAAATAGTAATTTAATGAAAACAACAACATGTTACTAATTTTTAGCTAACCAGTTCCCCTCAGAAGACTGAGCTTAAGGGCTGCTTTATTGTTAAAATGGGAGGTTGGCAAGTAGAAGTGGTATTAAATGGTAGCAAAAGAGATTTTCTCCTTGACTTCGTTAAAGGATTGAAAGAGTTGAAAAAAGAATAAGGTTCCTACTATGCGATTCAATTACATTTAAGGCTGTGATGCCGTGCCTTCTCCAGTCTTACAGATATCACCCTTTGGGAAGGTTCCAGTGACATGTAGGAGATGTTTTCACCAGAAAAGCAAGAAAATATTCTTGCTTAGGCTTAAAATTCACCTTCTATATCCAGGATATTCTTTAGTACTCTGTGTTTTATAGCAAAACAGGAAACTGTCTAGGTATGTTCTTTTTTTTTTTTTTTCACTCAGAATTGCAAGTATCATGATGAAGACTTTTAAAACTTTACTATAAAGTGAAATAAACAAACAAAAAAAAACCTGTTGCTATCGAGTCTATTTCAATTTGTAGCGTTTTTTTTTTTTTTTTTTTATAGCGCGAGTAGAACTGCCCCATAGGGTTTCCCAGGCTGTAATCTTTACAGAAGCCAACTGCCACATCTCTCTCCCTTGGAGCCGCTGGTGGGTTTTAAATGACAACCGTTCAGTTAGCAGCCAAGTGCTTTCACCACTGTGCCACCAGGGCTCCTTATATAGTGGAATAACCAATATACTTACTAGGGAAGATTTGATCTAGAAAAAATGCTCCTCTTATAAACTCATGTGAAGCCAGGCTGTTCAGGCTGGTGGCCTACTTGGCCACATAAGGTAATAAGTTCAACCACATTCTATGCTATCATGCAAAACATACATTAAAAGTAACACATATATCAATGTTACCCTAAAACAGGGGGATGACCCACCTCCATTACTTTGGGGAATATAATTCTCTTGAAGTGGATAAAGCATAAAGAATAGAAAATAAACAGCTTCTGCAACAAGGTCTGCTTTGACTGCAGCCCTAATTAATATTTTCCACAGGGAAAGCATGCAAAGCAAACAGGGTGGCTGGTGTTCCTGGCTTCCTTTCCTCACCTCCCTTAACAGCTTCTACATATTTCCCAGGGGATATATATTCATGGTTCCACTTCCATTTCTCTAGTTCCTGTTTGTGTCCATAACTTGATTAATGATAAAGTACTCAGCATTTTGCTTTCGTTTCAGCCTTGACCAACTACTTATTGATGACTTATTTAATGAGTCAGGCTTGTTTCCTTTTCCTTTTCTTCTCTTCCTTCTTCCCTCCTACCCCCCTTGAAGGCATAGCCAGACAGGTTTTGAAGTACTAATGATGATTAGTTCATTTAAGCCAGCGCAGAACAACAATGGTTTGAAATGTTAATCAGATAAAGGGCTTCTTGCTGAACAGCCCACAGAATAAAAAATGAACCAGGAAAGGAAAGCAAGGAGAAAGACTGAGTGGAGATTTGACACAAGCATTTTCAGCTGCTGGGTCTCTTTGATGTGTGAGTGGGACAGATGCGCCACTCTGCTCCTGAGAGGACCCTCTTTGTACACAATACTGCACTGATTGATATCACTTCAGTCTTCCCTTGAGAGGAGCTAGGTTGGTTCTTCATCATTCTCTCACTGGGCACCATCGGACCCTCTCTACCTCCTGCTGGTAGGGAACTGACATTCAGTCTCTCTCCTCTTTTTCTGAAAGCCCAGAATCACAGAAAACCCACCTCCCCCCTGTCATCACAGTCCAAGGTGTGTGTCTTATGGTGAGGCCATTAAGATCATACTTTATATAAAGGGTGCAGTGGTTTAAACTATTGATACCAAGTAGACACAGCTACGGGAAAACTACTTTTGAACTCACAGAGGTGAGGAGAAACCTTTAGGCCAAGACAATGGCTCATTTTATGTGTTTGCTTATTTGTTGCCCTCCCCTTTCCCAAATTTTGTTCTAGAGCAGTGCTGTCCAATCGAACTTTTTGCAATGTGGGAATGGTCCATGTCTGTACTGTCCAATATGGTAGCCACTAGCCACAAGTGCTAAAGAGCATTTGCAATGTGGCTAACGGAACAGATGGAACATGCTTTTTAGTTTAAATGACAGGCAATTTTCGGGTTACAAACATCCGACGTATTGACAGCTCCTACTTGTCTTTTAATGTTGTGTAAATTTGCCCTCACTTTGAAAGGATTGAACCAACCCCTACTCACAACAAATTCTTCATCACAATCACCTTCATTTACTGTACTTGAAGCTTTTAAATCATTGAAAAGGCTTCCAGCCTGTTCTTGCACTAAACCAAAAAACCAAACGCCACGCTGTCGAGTCGATTCCGACTCATAGCGACCCTATAGGACAGAGTGTAACTGCCCCATAGAGTCTCCAAGGAGCACCTGGTGCATTTGAACTGCTAGACCCTTTGGTTAGCAACCATAGCACTTAACCACTACGCCACCAGGGTCTCCATTCTTGGACTAAAGTAAGGCTAAATAAGAACTGTATGCACCCGTTCCAACTTACCTACAGATTCTTAAAGATACACTCAGGAACTGATCTCGTTTGTAACCTGGGAACTGCCTGTATTTTAAATCTAAATATCCACAGGTGGCCATTGGCTACCATATTGGAGAATATACCTCCAGAATCTAGATCCTTGCTACAAAGAATGGTGGCATTGATACTGCTTGAGAGCTCTTTAGTAATACAGAGTCATAGGACCTACTCCAGACTTCTGTGGTATGTTCTGTATTTCAGGGTATTCCTTTGGGTGATTTGTGGATACATTAAATTTTGAGAAGCCTTGATCCAGAACACACGTTGAAAGCTAGGCATATTTTATCCAACGGTTTTCACCAAATGGAACAATCATGATTTTAAACTCTCTGGGTGCCTGCCTCCTTAAAAAAACACCTTGCCTAAAATATGGTGGAGTCATTCTAGGTTTCTGGGCTCATTCAAACCTTAGATGGTAACTGGGGTCTGGTGTCTGAGGTAGCAATGATGTTGGTCCTTCCAAAGAAAAAGTTAGAGAAAGAGTGATATATACGTTAGGGATTTGGTAAGCCCCCCAAACCACAAAATCAGCCAGCTAACATTCATGTAGTCCTCTACCATTTACAAAGCACTTTCATAACTGTTATCTTAGATGAGTATTATTTTTAACCCCATTTCATGTGTGAAGAAGAAATGCTCAGATAGTTTATCACTTGTGCATACTGAGCACTGATATACAACTAGTGACTATCATATTTATAATCCAAGTCCAGACTTTCTGCTTTGTGTGTCTTTCCACTCTATTGCAAAATGAGATGAGCCCACGTTTCTTTGAATAGCTTATGATGATAGCATTTAGCAACTAGTTGAAAGTGAGAATTTTAAGCTTGTGTCTAAGCCACAAAAACAAAATGAAAGACTATAGACCTTCTCTCAAGATAAGTGTTCTCCTTTGTTATAGTTGCTGTATGTATTTGGGACTCATATTCATTTACATATACTCAATTACTTGTCACTTTTTTCTTACGTAGAAGAGTATTGTGATTTTTTTTTTTAAACAATGCTGAAAGTTATTTCAAAATCAGTTGCATTTTATTCAACAGGTATTTCAAGTATTTTTTATTTGAGAAAAACTCAGGAGGCTATCACTCTGGTTTACTAAGTTATGAAAGGTCAGTGTTGTGCATTAAATTTCAGGAGACGAGAGCTGGTCAGTCATTTTGAGTCTGAAAGCAGAAAGCATGGGTCTACAAATAGGAGAGCCACCTACATTAAAAACTAATAAACTTATAGAAGTTGTTATCTCCAGAGACTGTGTAAACTGGTGTGGTAGTAACAGTTACATATTTTACATAAACTCATGGAAGACAAATCAGAACTGGACTATTAACTGTGCTTAGCATTATTTGGATATGTGCCTCACGTTCAAACACTTACGTGACTGGGCAAGAAATCATCCCGAATTGCCATTGTCAAATTTAAATATTTCGCCAAATATACCATGGATCTGACTTTGTGGTACTTCTTATGTCTCAGTAAAGATGCTCTGCAAATTAAATATTTCATTATTGTTACGTAAGCCAGAGAATTACATTTATTAAGCTCACAAAACAGTTTTCAATATTTTTTCATGTTATTCAAGTCCCACACCAGATAGGGACAGACATGTGGAAATTGATCAGAATTATTTCATTATTATTTGTGCTTTTCCTAAATCTCTTACCAACCTGACTTTATTTCATTCAACCTTTTGATTAACTTATCACTCAGTGCCAGGGGTAGGGGTTCCCTCACCCCAGTACAGAGAGGATATGACCCACCAACACAGCAGGATTCCACTGCAGCAGAATGAGCCTTAATTACGGGTTTAATGAGGGAAAGCCTGATCTTCATTCCTTGCTGATTCCCCAGCTGTAGAATGGTGTCTGATTATTTCCAATAGCCAAAGGTTTGCTTTCCATCTGCCGCTGTCATGACCACCACTTTTGCTGGGCAGCTTTCTGCCGGCTGCCCTGTTCCTCTTTGGCATATTGTCTTTGAGAAAATTAAAATGTCAAATTCAGGTATCCCCTCTGTGTTTGCTAGAGAGAGGTATTCTAAGAGAGAGATGGCATAAAAAAATAAATAAATAAAATCTATTTCTGATTTTCTAAAAGACCACACACACACACACACACACACACGACTCATTTCTCTTAGATTGTCAAAGTAGATTACAATCCACTTTTTCTTATATCTCTGTTTTCATTTGATTGTAAATTTTGAAAAGAGTGTCCAGTGAATGAGGAATTAGTATTCCCTTTCTTTCTCTACAATACAGCATATTCAAGCAAGCAGTTTTTTTTAAGGTTTAAAATTGAATAGAAAGAAGTAATGTAGCTGTGTGGCCTGTAATTCACATAACTTCCCTGTGGCTCACATTCCTTATCTGTAAAATGGAGACTGTAGTAATATCTACTTCATAGGGTTCTTGGAAGAATTAACTGAGATTAATCCATAGAAAATCCTTAGCATAATTCTTATCATACAACAAGCACCAATGTATTTTATGTATCATTACTAAGAGCACTACTAAATAATATTCTCTAATACTACAGCCTTTATCCAACCAAACAGTACATAATTTATGGCTAAGTTATCATTGTTAAAAAAAAAAAAAAATACTCCTATAATGACCTCAGGAAAGTCATAGCACATTGAGTTGGTATATAATGAAACCTGGAAAACCTTATAAAAACCATCTTTCACCAAGAGGACCAGTTAAGGGGCAGAAGCAGAAACTGCTATTTCAGGCTATCCATGGAAAATATATTGACCTTCAAGCCAACAAGTGACATTTCTCTTAGGCAACCGTTTCACACTGTCTCTTATATTGAGCCCTAGTGGTGCAACGTTAAGAGCTTGGTTGCTAACCAAAAAGGTCGGCAGTTTGAATTCACCAGATGCTCCTTGGAAACCCTATAGGGCAGTTCTACTGTGTCTTGTAGGGTTGCTATGAGTTGAAATCAACTCAACAGCAATGGTTATAGGTTATGTTTTATATCAGTAAATATCTAGATAGATTAAAGTGAAATAAAATCTAATATTGATGAGGTTTATTTCAAAACATAAAAGTTATAACTAGAGTCCTTTGAAAGCCAATGTCTGTTGTCCTTGGGCTTAATAAGGTGATACACATTGAATTATCATGACTTACATTTAAAATACTGGGTTTTCAAATGACTCAGGTTTAACTATTATTATTAAGGTTCTAAACGCTTGAGGTCAGAAACTGCTGTCTTGTTTATCCTGATATTCAAGCCCCCCCATGCACACGCGCACACATACACACACACACTATAACACTGCATATTACACATATTAGGTGGTGCTGAGTAGATGTTTGCTCAATGTAGGAATCATCTTTTGCATTAATGAATATGTTCATTACATTTACTTAATCAGCCTCTTCCTTTCCTTATCATTGTTCATTCAGTAAACATTTACTTAGCACCTACCCTGTGTAATGCAGATGGTAGAATCTTTCTTTTTTTAATTGAGATATTACTAGAATAGACCGTATTTCTACTTCCTGCCTTTGTCTGCATCGTTTCTTAGTTTGCCAAGTTTCTATCTCACTGGCTTCAGCGCCTCTGCCTGACCTTGCAGCTTAAAGCACTGGTAAGAATGGATCCGCCTGCTGTTTGACTTTGACAATCTCCCTTTTTCTCACTCCCAGTCCTTTCTCCTCTTTCCTGCTGCTAACCAAGATTTCTAGAACTTCCTCCCATTGACCGTGCTATCTTCTTCTGTTAGGTTCACATCTTCAGTGAGACCTTTCCTGGATCAATAATATACCTCCCGTGGGCCAAGTTACTCTTACTTCTGTTCTTTTTACCAAACGTAATGCATTGTGGGCACCCAACTGTTATTAATACCAATAAGAATGAAGGTACCACAGCAACAAAAATTCATCTCTTCACTCTATGTAGTTCATTTTTCCCACTTTATTTGACCAAATAATTTCACTAGTCAGTTTCACTTTATTTTTTGAAACAAACATACAAACAATTTCTATTGTGTTTTTGATGTCTAGCATGTTGTTATTGTTGTTAGGTGCTGTCAAGTCAGTTCCCACTCCTGTAGAACAGAGTGCAATGTTACCAGAGAATAGCCTCGGTTCTTGTCTTTGGTGTAGGAAAGAATTCAAACACTGAGACAAAATGCCAAGCGAGCAGAGGTTTATCAGCAAGCAGAGGGTTAGTAGTGAAAGTACACTTGACTAGGGAGCATCAAGCGGGCTACTCAGATGTAGAGAGATAGTCGTTTTCTTAGAGTTTTATACCCTTCTTGTCTCTTATCTCTCTCTGTTAACATTTAACAGCCAAGACAGGGACCTCTATAGAGACTATTTCCTTGGTTTAAGGTTTAATTACCAAGTTAGGGACCTTATCAAGTTAGGGACTTTATCAAGTTAGGGATCCCTATAGGGATCCTTTCCTTGGCTTAAAGTTTAACTACATAGGGACCATCTTATTGAGGGATGTCACCACCCCTTGTCTCTTCCTTTTCCTGAGTGTAAGCTCTCCCTCTCCCCCTTACAGAAACACTGCCTGGTCCTGTGCCATCCTCACAATCATTGCTGTGCTTGAATGCATCATTGCAGCCACTGTGTCAATCTATCTCATTAATAATCTTCCTCTCTTTTACTGACCCTCTACCGAGCATGATGTCCTTCTCCAGGGACTGTCTCTCCTGATAGCATGTCCAAAGTACGTGAGATGAAGTCTTGCCATCCTCTCTTCTAAGGAGCATTCTGGCTGTACTTCTTCCAAGTCAGACCGGTTCATTCTTCTGGCAGTCCTAGCATAGCATAGTGTGGTATTATTTGGATTCACAAAGCTGACAGGAAAGTATCAGTAAGAACCAACTGTTTTTCTTTAAAAACTAAAAATAGAAGTTTGATTTTTAATACATACAGGAAATACTTTTAATTCTTGAGGTCTTTTATGAACTAGGTTATTCAAAAATTACATTATTTCATTTAATACTGACAACTCTCTAAAGCAGATGTTGTTAAACCAATTATTCTAATGAGGAACCGAAGGTTACAGGAGGGAGTCAGTGTAGAGCTCAGATTTTAACCAAGATCTCCTGGCTTCAGAGCTCTATTCCAGTGGATCTCCAGTTTAATGTATGAGTCTTTTAAGGTGTTCTTGTTATTGTTGTTGTTTTTAAAATTCAGATACCAGGCTGTACCTGTGAAAGATTCTGATTCAGTAAGCCTGGAGTAAAGTTTCAGAACTTTACTTTGACAAATTCAACTCCATTTTTTAGATTATGAGTTTGAAGCTAAAACTAGTTTTAGGTCATTTGACTGACTATAAACAATTTGAGAATGTTTAGCCCCTTATCCAAATAATTCCTGTAATGTATGAGGATAAACATTAAGTCCCAAAATACCATTCCCTAGAGACTATGCATAATTGTTATTTTCTCAGACAATCAAAGAGAATCATTTTGCATGCAATTGTTCCAACCTTGCCCAGTTTTAAAAGAACATCATTGAGATTATGCATGTTCTCTCTACTAATGACTTATTTTAATGTACAACAATAACAAAGGACAGAGAATGCTACAATGAAATAATATTGTCATACCAACCGTGGACTTGGGTAAGGCAAGAGTGGCCAATATATTGTTAGCATTAATCATTATGGTGTAAGAGAGGACAGAGGACTAGAAGAAATTGGGAGATTGTATGCCTATCCTGGAAAAGACATTTTGCCTTTAGGGAACGAGGACTAAAAAAGTAATGACATGGCAGATTAAGAAGGAATGACTAGTCCAGAGGACAGGAAGAGGAAAAAGACCATGCTATATTAATCTGTAATTCCCAAACTCCTAGCTTTGTGTCTAGCTCATATTAAAGTTCAGTAAATGCTAGTTGAATTAATGAATGAACGAATCATGCCAACTTTAAAAAGAAAATAAAAGGAGACAGAAAGACTTGGACAACTAAAAGGAGAAGAAGAAAGAATCACGGAAAAAGTGAAGAGCGTTGGCAGTGATGAAAAAGGAAGGCTCTGCACAGCAATGGAAGCAAAAGGGAAGGATTGTGAAAGGAATGCTTGCTTCCGTTGGGGTCTGTGGTGGACAGGAGGCATTTCCATTCTATAGTAGCACGTTGGTAACAGTGTTTTGCATATGAAAATCTAGTTAAGCTAACGAGGTCCTTAATTAGGGCTTTATTATCCTTTAATTCCTTGCTTAAAGGAAAATGATTACAAAGCTCATCTTTATGATTTAGGAAACTAATCTTTCATTTCTGAAGTGTTTCTTCCCTTCTCTCAGCACAGATATTTGAAGAGAAACAGAACCTAGGGAATGATCCAAAACCATGCAGTAGTAATAAAGAGAAGATGTGGAACCTGCATATTAGAACTGTCCTGAACGACAGAAAGTCACCTGTATCAGCAGTGGCTTGTTTTCTGGTTTTTAATTGAATAAGGACCTATAATGACTATAAACAACTGCTAAAAGTACCATTGTAAACCTAGATTCTTCTACGTGTCATCATAAAATGCTAATTACAGGAATGGATGTCCACGGGCCTCTTTCTCATCCTAGTGAGGGACATGCTTGTTTTTCTGTACTCACACTAGTGCAACTACCTGTACCCCAGTTAAGGACCAACCCCTGCCCATCATTTTTGTCATAAGTCAGAGCGTATGACCCTTATGGCTCCACTTTCACACAGCAGTGCTGTACAGATAAAAAAACAAATTTAAATAAATATCAAGGGATGGCATGGAAGTGAAAATAATCCCAAAGCATAATGTTTAATTGATCTGAAAAAAAAATATATATATATATTATATATATACAGCAACATTTTGAGAATTGCCTGTTAAAAGCAGTAAGGATAGTTTTAAACTCCTTACCTTTAGTTCAGGGGATGCATAATGAGACTCTATTAGATGTCAGCCATTCTACTAAACTCTAAGAATACCGCTGTGAATAAAACTGATTTATGGAAACAGACATATACAAACAATCCCCAAACACTCTACAGACTGAACAATGGGGAAAAGCACATGTTGGTTAGGAGCACAGAAAAGCCCAGTCTGAGAATTCAAGGAAACCTTCCTGGAGGAGATGGCATGCAAGCAGTAGTGCACATAATGGGTTTGAGAGGAGAAAGACTGGAGACCAGGAAGGCAGGGTAAGAGACCATCCCAACATCCCAGTAAGGAGACCCATGAGCCTGGAAGTAGGCTGTGGCACTAAGCTTGAAAGAAGGTGACAGGGATATGGAGGTGTCATGAGCCACAACTTGATGATAGTTGTATGTACAAATGAAAGGAGAGGAACTTAGCAGAGTCCAGGCCTTCTGGCTTGGATGATAGACTGTCATGGGCTAAAGAATATACAGGAACTTCGGAATGTTCTCCTCATTGACTTCGCATGTAACATAGATATTGTCACACTCTGAAAATTCAAGCTATGTACTTTTGAGGTACATACCTTTCTTTATGTATACTTTAATAGAAAAAAGATTTAATAAAAAAGAGTAGGTAGAAGTTCTAGAAGAGCTTTGATGATATTAGAGGGTGTGTGTGTGTACCTTCTTACTTTTTCATTGAATGACTATGTAGTATCAAGTTGCTAGGGAGGGTGAAGACCGGACCTTGATACACCATTTTTTTTATTAAATACTCTGTGATAGAATAATTACGGAGTCCCTGGCTGCAGAAACTGTCAAGTGGTTGACTACTGACAGAAAGGTTGGTGTTTCGAATCCACCCAGGGGCACCTTGGAAGAAAAACCTGGCAATCTACTTCCAAAAACTCAGGCATTGAAAACCCTATTGAGCACAGTTCTACTCTGACATACATGGGGTTCACCATAAGAATTGACTTGAAGGCAGTTGGTTTGGTTTTTAGGGGGTATAGCATAACTATAGGAAATGGGTTTTCAAGCTTTCTTCAAGCAATATTTGATAAATAATGAATTGATGACTCCAGAGCTTGACTAAGAGAGAATGGCTACTGATGGCCAGATGGGTCTAGTTCAGCAAAATCAACATAGAAAGATCAGTTGTGTCCTTGTGCACCAAGGATAACCTATTCAAAACACAATTAATTAAAAATATACCGTTCACAATGTAAACAGTACTATAAGACTACTAGAAATAAATATTAAAAATAAATGCAAATTTTGTGAAGGAAAAATTAAAACATTAATGTAGAACATAAAAGACAACCTAAAATAATTAGATAAACCATACTTAAAGTTGGAAAATCCCAATGTCTTAAATTGCAAAGAATCTCCCTGAATTAAACTTTAAATTCAATGTAATTTCAATCAAAATCCCAAGAGAATATTTCTTCAACTCTAGATGTACATGTATATAAACAACATATTGCACTGAGCAAATCTGCTCCAAAAGACCTCTTTAAAGTGCTGAAAAGCAAAGATGTCACTTTGATGACTAAAATGTACCTGACCCAAGTCATGACATTTTCAATCACGTCATATATATGCAAAAGCTGGACAATAAAAAGGAAGACCGAAGAAGAATTTAGTGTATTTAAATTGTAGTGCTGGCGAAGAATGTCGAATGAACCATGGACTGCTGGAAGAATGAACCAATCAGTCTTGGAGGAAGTACAGCCAGAATGCTCCCTAGAAATGAAGATGGTGATACTTCGTCTCTTTTACTTTGGACATATTATCAGGAGGGACCAGTCCCTAGAGATGGGCATCATGCTTGATAAAGTGGAGGGTCATTGAAAAAGAGGAAGATCCTCAATAAGATGAATTGACACAGTGGCTGCAACCATGGGCCCAAACATAGCAATGATGGTAAGGAGGGGACAGGACTGGGCAACGTTTAGTTCTTTTGTACATAGGGTTGCTAAGAGTCAGAGCAGCCTTGAAGGCACCTAACAACCATGTATAAATTATAGCTGTTTAGTAACTCTAACTCTGGGAAAGTGAGTTAGCTTTTTTTTTTAATTTTTATTGTGCTTTAAGTGAAAGTTTACAAATCAAGTCAGTCTCTCACACAAAAACTTATATACGCCTTGCTACATACACCCAATTGGTCTGCCCCTAATAAGACAGCCCGCTCTCTCCCTCCACTCTCTCTTTTCGTGTCCATTTCACCAGCTTCTAACCCCCTCCACGCTTTCCTCTCCCCTCCAGGCAGGAGATGCCAACATAGCCTCAAGTGTCCACCTGATCCAAGAAGCTCACTCCTCACCAGCATCCCACTGCAGCCCATTGTCCAGTCCAATCCTTGTCTGAAGAGTTGGCTTTGGGAATGGTTCCTGTCCTGGGCCAACAGAAGGTTGGGGGCCATGACCACTGGGGTTCTTCTAGTCTCAGTCAGGCCATTAAGTCTGGTCTTTTTACGAGAATTTGGGATCTGCATCCCACTGTTCTCCTGCTCCCTCAGGGGTTCTCTGTTGTGTTCCCTGTCAGGGCATCATCAGCTGTAGCCGGGCACCATCTAGTTCTTCTGGTCTCAGGACAATGTAGTCTCTGGTTCATGTGGTCCTTTCTGTCTCTTGGGCTCATAATTACCTTGTGTCCTTGGTGTTCTTCATTCTCCTTTGGTCCAGGTGGGTTGAGACCAATTGATGCATCTTAGATGGCTGCTTGCTGGCATTTAAGACCCCAGACGCCACTCTCCAGGTGGGAAGAAGAATGTTTTAATGGATTTTATTATACCAACTAACTTAGACGTCCTCTGAAACCATGGTCCCCAAACCCCCATCCCTGGTACGCTGGTCTTTGAAACATTCAGTTTATTCAGCAAACTTCTTTGCTTTTGGTTTAGACCAATTCTACTGACCTCGCCTGTATTGTGTGCTGTCTTTCCCATCACCTAAGGTAGTTCTTATCTACTATCTAATTAGTGAGTACTCTTCTCCCTCCTTACCTCCCTCCCCCCTCTCATAACTATCAAAGAATATTTTCTTCTCTGTTTAAACTATTTCTTGAGCTCTTATAGTGGTCTTTTACAATATTTGTCCTTTTGCAACTGACTAATTTCACTCAGCATAATGCCTTCCAGGTTCCTCCATGTTATGAAATGTTTCACAGATTCATCACTTCTTTATTGTGACTAAGCTTCTTATGCCTCCATTTCTCAATATGTAAAATGGATGTGACAGTGGTACCTACCTGAAGGTGTTGGTTAAAAGCGCATGTGAGATACCATCTGTGAGGCATGTGAAGGACTCAGTCTGGAGGAGGCCGTGGTAGTTGTAGTCCATTCGTCGTTTGGACTAACCTTTCCCTTGTATCTTTGGTTTTCTTCATTCTCCCTTACTATCGAACGGGTGAGACCAGTGGAGTGTCTTAGATGTCTGTTCACAGACCCCAGATGCTACTCACGAAAGTACAACGTAGAACATTCTGTTTATAAACTATGTTATGCCAGTTGAGCTAGATGTTCTCTGAAACCATGGCCCCCACAGCCCTCAGTCCAGTAAATCTTTACAGAAGCTGACTGCCACATTTTTCTCCCATGGAATGGCTGGTGGGCTTGAACCACGGACCTTTTGGTTAGTGGCCGAGCACTTTAACCACTGTGCCATCAGAGCTCCTCTTATTAAGTATAAGCTATTATAACTTGAGGAATAAAAAAGACATTTTGACTCTTAAGCCTTCATTCTTTTCAGTAGAATTAAACCCCTTCTATTTCGTTTTTATTTCACCGGTAGTTTTGCACAAAGTATACCAACAAGTGCACATTGATTGGAATCAAATTGTTGTTAGTACAGACTTCTACCTTATTCACAAAATTGGACAGATTTTTGAACCTCCTTTTCTCCCAGTCTCTCAGTCTACCTAACGCCTTTCTTCCCTTACAGCTCAGTTTACAGACTTCTATTTCCTCAGCCAAAGCCGCCTTAACTCCTAATTTTACCTTTTTCATTCTCTTATCCTTGCACTATCCTTTAGGGCTTTTTTGGTTTGTTTGTTTGTTTGTTTTAGGGTGTGTGTGTTTGTTGTCATTTGCTTTGTTTCCTATCCTTTCTTTCTTCAGGCCTCTGTTCTGGTTTCTTTTTTTTCTATCAGTGTGGAATTTCTGATCAAGAACTCCTCTACCAGTTGATTTGCCTTAATTTCTGCCTCCTCTTCTTGCCTCGAAATTCAGATAAGCATACTAGCTGTATCCTAGCTGCCGCTTTTTTTTTTTTTAAATTGTGCTTTAAGTGAAAGTTTACAAATCATGTCAGTCTCTCAAACAAAAATTTATATACCCCTTACTATATACTCCTAATTGCTCTCCCCCTAATGAGACAGCACACTCCTTACCTCCACTCACTCTTTTTATGTCCATTTGGCCAGCTTCCGGCCCCCTCTGCCCTCCCATCTCCCCTCCAGACAGGAGATGCCAACATAGTCTCTCGTGTCTACTTGACCCAAGAAGCTCTTTCTTCACCAATATCATTTTCTACAGAGATGATATTGTCCAGTCCAATTCCTGTCTGAAGAGTTGGCTTTGTAAATGGTTCCTGTCTTGGGCTAACAGAAGGTTTGGGGACCATGACCACCAGGGTGCTTCTAGTCTCAGTCAGACCATTAATTCTGGTCTTTTTATGAGAATTTGGGGTCTGCATCCCACTGCTCTCCTGCTCCCTCAGGGGTTTTCTGTTCTGTTCCCTGTCAGGGCAGTCATCGGTTATAGCCAGGCACCATCTAGTTCTTCTGGTCTCAGGACAATGTAGTCTCTGGTTTATGTGGCCCTTTCAGTCTCCTGGGCTCATAATTACCTTGTGTCTTTGGTGTTCTTCATTCTCCTTTGATCCAGGTGGGTTGAGACCAATTGATGCATCTTAGATGGCCGCTTGCTGGCGTTTAAGACCCCAGACGCCATTCTCCAAAGTGGGATGCAGAATGTTTTCATAATAGATTTTATTATGCCAATTGACTTAGCTATCCCCTGAAACCATGGTCCCTAAACCCTAGCCCCTGCTACACTGGCCTTTGGAGAGTTCAATTTATTCAGGAAAACTTCTTTGCTTCTGGTTTAGTCCAGTTGTGCTGACCTCTTCTGTACTATGTGTTGCCTTTCCCTTCACGTAAAATAGTTCTTATCTACTATCTGATTAATGAATACCCCTCTTCCTCCCTCCTTCCCTCCCCCCTCTTATAACCATCAAAGAATATTTTCTTCTCTGTTTAAACTATTTCTTGAGTTCTTATGATAGTGGGCTTATACAATATTTGTCCTTTTGCAACTGACTAATTTCACCCAGCATAATGCCTTCCAGATTCCCCCATGTTATGAAATATTTCACGGATTCCTCACTGTTCTTTATCGATGCATATTCCATTGTGTGGATATGCCATAATTTATTTATCCATTCATCCCTTGGTGGGCACCTTGGTTGCTTCCATCTTTTTGCTATTGTAAACAATGCTGCAATGAACATGGTTGTGTGTATATCTGTTTGTGTAAAGGCTCTTATTTCTGTATATATCCCAGCTTCTTTATGAACAAAGATTTAATTCAAATATAAAACGTGTCACAGACCAGAACATCCATTTTGTCAGTAATGCTTAGGATCCAATCAATTACTATTTTGCAAAAGAAAAGTAAATTTTACCTTGAAGTAGTAGGTACTAGATTTAATGTCAAAACAAGATGAATTTAAAAAGTGAAAATGCACCTGGGCCTTGCCGTTTACCAGGTACTCTCAGTAGGCATTATTACTTTTAGCACACTCAGACAATTTCGATTTCTCTTCAGCAATTATCAATTATCACTTAACTTAATCAAACCCTTGGATTCCTTCCCAGGCCTAAATTACAATTTACACTTATCATTTTCTGAAAGCCAGGAGCTCCTGGACTGTGCCACAGACAGTGGGACATCCAAGCTAGCTCAGATTTTGCTTGGAAAATCCCTACCAGCTGCTCTGCCTGATGCTGGGTTAATTGCCTTAATTAGCTTTCTTACAATAGCCTTCTTAATCAGTCCTTGGGAGATCTTAAATTCGCCTCATGGTTCCTTTCTCAATTTACACTGACCTTTGAAAAATACCCATTCAGTTTTCTTTTTTGCTCATCTGCTCTTGAAGTCTAAAATGAAAGATAAAAACCAAGGGAGGAAAAAATAAATAAATAAAGGAGGGGTAAAAAAAAAAAAACCCTCTGCTCATTGGTTTTTCTCTATTCCTCCTGGAACAGTATGACCCTTACCTTCTAATCAAGACAGGTTATTCTGACTTTCTAAATTACTAACAGCTACATCTTCCCCTCTCTCTCTCTCTTCTCCCAGAGCTCACTTAGCCTTCCTTTCTAATGAATGCTTAATTAACATTGATATACTTTCTTGCTGATGAAGCTTGCAGGTTTCACATTTTGCAGCCTGCTGCAATCTTCCCCTTAAAGTGGCTCAACTTTTAGTTAGAACACTTTAAAACTTTTAAACTGTCTTCAAAGGATGTTGCAATTACCATTGACCAGTAAAACCTTTTGCCATATGTGTGTTAATTAATATTTCAATTTACTCTTTATTTTCTTTATACTGCATTAACAATAGTAGGTAATTGTATATAATATTTTTTTTTTTTTGGTTGCAAGTGTATGTGTTTGTGTGTACTGAATATTTTAGATTTACATTAGTTTGTACTGAAATTTTCTACCTCTGCCTCCTTGAAAACTCCATGTTGTTGTTATTAGGTTCTGTCAAGTCAGTACCAGCTCACAGTGACCCTGTATACAACAGAACAAAACACTGTCCACTGCTGCAGCCACTGTATCACTTCATCTCGTTGAGAGTCTTCCTCTTTTTCTCTGACTCTCTACTTTACCAAGCATGATGGCCTTCTCCACCGACTGATCCCTCCTAATAACATGTCCAAAGTATATGAGACAAAGTCTCACCATCCTTGCTTCCAAAAAGCATTCTGGCTGTACTTCTTCCAAGACAGACCTATTCATTTTTCTGGCAGTTCGTGGTATAGTCAATATTCTTTACCAGCACCTTAATTTAAAGGCACCAATTCTTCCATGGTCTCCCTTATTTATTGGAAAATTGTATAGATAAAGGAAAAACAGCACGTACCCATTGTCAGTAAACTGACTGAGAGAGAGATAACCTAAGTGCTCATCTAAATTATTCTTGGTGTAAGTAATCATGTTGTTGTCAGGTGCCTTGAGTTGATTTCAACTCTCAGTGACCCTGAGTGACAAAGTAGAGCTGCCCCATAGGATTTGCCTAGGCTGTAATCTTTGCGGGAGTAGATCACCAGGGTCTTTTGTCCCATGGAGCCAATGGGTGGGTTCAACCTGCCTACCTTTCAGTTAGCAGCAGAGTGCTTAAACATTGCACCACAGGGCTGCTTGTAAATAATCATACTGGTGTTAATTATATGTGGTGTTTTTGACTTCATTGAAATATGTTACTTTTTATTGCTCATTTTGTCAGTTTCTGGATTTCGTAAAACTATTCACTAATTGCTTGTCATAATCAGTCTTCCTCTCCCACCCAATGCCCTGTAAGCTTTAAAGAAAATAGTTTATCTTGATAAAGAGTGTGTGAACTTTTCGAATGTTCCTTAGGGAAGAAAAGCTGAGGGGGCACAGAGGAGTAGAAAAGATCTTTTGGGGATAGCTTGGCAATAAAGGGTGTGGTGTGCTATGGGAAAGAGGTGTGAATTGTTATAGATGTATGTTGAGAGATACTGAAGAGGGTAACGCTTTGGGTTTCATGGCTGGGAATGTTTCAGTACATACCAAGCTTTCAACAGGTGCTAAATTCTGTGTAGTAAGGTTAAAACCCGCTGCCTTTATTCAGAGAGTTGATAAAAATGACTGTTTAAACTTCATAAGTTGTATAGGTGTACACCATTCACACATTTACTCCTAAATTTACTTGGCAATTCTGTAAAGAACAAGAGTCAGCTTAACTATTGTTACATGTAAATGATGGAATAAACAAGTAGAAACAAATGAAACAGAGGTTGAGGAAGCAGTAAGGTCCTGACAGTTTGTATTACTGTTGTTATTTTGGCAAAATTTAGTGTTTTTTGTGTATCAGGTTGGTCTACTATGAATTACAAGTTAAATTTTAGAAACTCATGATCTTGTGCTAAGAGCAGTGGTTTTTTTTTTCCCCTAATTTATTTCATATAGAATAATATTGCTCTTATCCAACAACCTCACTTGTCCCTAAAGAAAACAAAAATGAAATCTAAGAAAAACAATACTACCTAGCAGACTGCTATGAAGATGTCTTGTTAGCTTGTTTATATCCTAAGGGGCGATTGCGCTCCTAGCCTCTTTGCATATCACAATATTAACTACAATTGTCATTCAGGGTTCCTCCGCTTCAGTCACTGACAATAATATTATAATAACATTTGCTAGGAACCTTCAGTTTAGGAACTGCCAAAGACCAAATGCACAATATGGCATGAATGTTCACTATATACCCACTCCTCACTTATCAACATGATTAGGTTCCAAAGACCAGGTCATTATGAGAATTTCGGCGTTATATGCAAATATAGAAGATGATCACATCGGATCACAAAACGGAAGATGACTACATCATTACGTAACTTCCAAATCACATCATTACATAAATTCCAAATTATATTATTACATAACTGCCAAATTACCTAATTATGTAATTGCCAAACCACTGACAATTATGGTTCAGCCAAGTTGACACATCACAGCCAGCATTATTCTCACCTTGCACCTTGGCATTACTTACGGCCAGACATACATCATTAATGTGCAAAATAGTTGGATAGTAGATTTCTTACAATTTTTAGAAATGCAAAACATTGGATAATGAGACAGTTGATAAGTGAGAAGTCGGTATGATTTACTAATTTAAGCAGAATGTAGTGCAATGAGCAATATATAATATGCTGTAGATTTCTGATATTCTAATTTAGTCTCACTCAGTCTGACATGGCTACAGGGGATCATGTCTGCTGTGCTCCTGGTTTTCTTCTTGTTTTCATCATGTCGATGCTGCAGATTCTCTTCCATCTCCCAGAGTGTGTGGCCCAGGCTGATAGCTGGCTTGAGTCAAGATCCTTATTATTAATTGCAGAAAAACCTAATGCTTGGCTTTAGCAATTATTTGGAGTTCAGATCTTTTAAAGAGTCCTCACGAGTTGTAGACAAGGAAGGGTTACCTTAGTGCCGTCCGCTGCTTAGAGATCAGGGATGGCTTCCCTTCAATTTTGTGAAGCAGTAATTCTCTGACTCAGGAAATTCTCTGAAGTTGTGTGTATGTAACTGCTGCTCCAAGTACTTTGTTCAGCAGTGCTCCTTATCTGTCTGAAACTCTCCCCAGTGTTAGGCCCCTGAGAGAATGATGGGATGGATTTATCTACACTGTCTATGGCATCAAGAGTCCACTGTGCACTGCGTGTAGATATAAAGGATTTTTCATGTGCAGAGACTCTGTGATATCGAGGAGCAATGTGGGACATGCTTCTCAGCTGTAACTACAAGGATCTTTCTTCATAGCCACCTGCATGCTATACATGTATCGAAGGTCATGGACGTTTTCCCTCAAGCTCTCTTTCAAAGCCTATTACTTTAACTTGAGTTGATTTGTTTAGACTTGGTTATTAGGTTTTTCAGACCAGGGCTTTTTCCACTGTTGTGAGATCACTTATTGTCAGAGCAGAAATAAGAGCTTAAAGTTCATGGCAGTTCAGACCCATTTAGAGTAAGGCTAGCTGCCCTTACCTGCCACTGCAGACCTGGCTCTTAGAATAGTTACACTTTAATTATTTAAAAAAAAAAAAAAAATCATTATACATAACATCTTCGCTGATGTCAAATAAGTGAGTTTTCTGCAATTGGTAGTATCTTTAAAATTTATATAGGACGTTGGCAAGAGTAACTTTTAGTAGATAAATTAAACTGTACCCATTGTTGAAAATTTAGCAAAACGCAATTGTCCTTTCAGAAACACCCCCAAGAAAATCCTTGCCCCATTTTAAAAATAGTCATTGTTTAAGGGAAGTCCTACAAAACTAGACCTGGTATTTTAATTACTTAAATCTTTTCAATGCATCAGGCTCCAGAAACCTGGGTATGACACCTGCTTGTCGACTTCTAGGCTTCCTGTGTATCTTGTTTCCGCAGGTCAATTGGTTCCTGTTCAATGTAACTATGAAGTCTCAGTCAGTCATTCTAGGCATCTGTACTCATTCTTCTACCAAGGATCCAGTTTGTAAAACAATATTTCCTTTGATTTAAAGGCACTAATTAAATGGGATCTAGGTAGCTGAGGGATTACTACTGGATCCCCTTTTTGGAAACAGAGTAAGTCTAGTTTTATGGGTTCAAATCTTAAAATAATGAAATTTCCTGTCCTTGGAGGATTAAATAATCCCACGTATCAGATAGCTCATGAGATGAAAACCTCTTAAGTAGAAGTACACATATTACTGCGTTTCTCACTCAGAGCTGAAGCCTGCTGGTGTCCAACATCCTCAAGCATTGTTTCTGCTCTGACACAAATGACAGATGACATTCATATGCTCAACACCCTCCCATGGGCATACTCAGATTTTGACAAAACACTGTAACATTTATAGTGAAGCCAAACACTGCAATAATTCATAGACAACACAGTTCTTAAAGTGTCCCCCATATCTGATGCTCCCCGTGGGCACATCGGAAAGGCTGGGAGCTACGTTTAAACAATTAATTTCGTACTAGCTGTACCCCAACTCCCTTTTTCTCTTACTCAGTAAAGACCATGAAATTCCCATGGGTGAGTAGGACATGATTAAACACATAACTTTGAACTGTTCTAAATTATATGTATGCGTATGAATATATAGGCAATCTAGGTGGCACAAAAAGTTTAGCATTCAGCTATGAACTGAAAGCTTGGTGGTTCAAACTCACCCAGAGATGCCTTGGAAGAAATGGCTGGCAATCTGCTTCTGAAAGTTCACAGCCATGAAAACCCTACGGAGTGCAGTTCTACTCTGAAACACACTAGATGACCATGAGTAAGAATGGACTTGATGGCAACTGGTTTGATTTATATGTGTGTGTGTGTATAGACATGGATATATATGTTGTATAAATAATAAAATATAAACATTTGTGAAATATATATGTATTTACTTCACATTTATATTTTATTATCATTAGTAACACATTACTTGCAACCACATATCTCACAATGCATAAGCTAAATGACCATTGCTGGATTCTTATAGGCTGGTGCTGGGGATACAGTTCTACCCTTTACTCCTGGGGATGTAGCAGCCTCTTAGAGCCTCAATGTCGACATGTATTCAAATTGGGATAATGATCCTAACACAACTAAGGATTAAATGAGATAACTTCTTAAAAAAAAAAAAAAAATCTCTAGCTCAGTTCCTGCAACATATTAGGCACCTGGTATGATTTTGTTTTCTTTCTTTTTTCTTACATCTGCCCCCACTCAATTTCTCCCCCCAAATATGGGAAAATTAGAGCCTAAAATATTAAATATGCTAATGATTATACCTTATTCCTTAGTGCTTCACGGTGCTACACAGACACACACACACGTGTGTGTGTATGTGATTTCATTTGAAATTCTTTGAAACTTTGTGAGGGATGCATGGCAGGGATAATCCCGCTTTATCAATAAGGGAACAAACTGAGATTATTGCCCCTTATCTTAAATAGCTTGACTGATATGAATATGCCTGAACAAACAGTCCTATTTCTAGCAGGTATTCTCCTATACACTAATATTCTTGAAGAGTTGAAGGGAATGTGTAGAACATAGGAAATCATTGATATTTTGCGTAATAAACACTATTAAAAATAGATCACTGTGAAGTCAGAATAAATAATTTATATTAGCGAATTAGAAGCAAGAAGAAAAGAGATAGGAATAAATATACATTTCTATATGTAAAGAAAGTCTAATAATTAAGATTCATAAGAATTATGCCTGGGGCCAGTTTTGACACTTTTATAAATGGTCTAGATGAGGGCACTCACACTGAAATATCTACTAAACACAGACTCAGATAAATTATTGACCTGACTTGCCTTGCTGACAGTTTCATCTTTCTTAAAGCAGAAGATGTTATGTGGTGGGGGAAGAATTCTCACTTTGGGCTTAATTTGAATCACATGGGAGACCTGGCTAGCCATGTGGTAGGGAAACCCATGGACGGGCTTACCTTCTTTTTTTCAAAATACCAAATCTAGTGGACAAGGTGAAGGTATGATTGTTGGGCAACAATCTTTGATGCCAAGAGTGTTAATTTATAAATCATCATCTGCTTAGAAAGAGCTCCCCGGGGGTCTACCCTTAACAAGGCATGGCCCTAGTCAAGATTTTTACCAACATTATTGACTACATCATAGTAGTAGCTTTTCAGCTATAAATAATGTATTAATGAGAGAATTGAGACAAAGCGATCCTGACAGTCTAGACTCCTGGGCTGAAACCAACATGGAAAAAAGAGTGTGTCCTGATTTAGGATTTAAAAAATTATATAATACCTAGTGATGGTGGTGATGTGTCTGATTGAATTATAAATTATTTTATCCTCCTGGAGGGAAACTTAGAATATACAACCAAGTCCTTAAATATTCATAACCTTTAAACTTGTTATCTAGCCGAGGGATTTAGCCTAAGGAAATAATCAGGAAAATGTCTAACGGCAGACAAGCAAAAATGACAAAAAATCTAACTGGCATTGGCTAGACAAATTATAGCATAATGAAATACTATGCAGCCTTTAGAAAATGATGTGGTAAATATTTATTTATTGACATGAAAATATATTAATGATTTAACTAGATGAAAAGACCACAGAAGAATATTATATACTTTATTGTTACAGAAATGATATGTGTACATGTACAAATATATGAAATGTGTGAAAGGATAGCCAGGAATATATCAGTGGTTTGTCGGGTGACAATTTGGTCAATTTTTGCTTATCTATATCATCTAATTTTTAAAAATGTGTATGTATTAATTTTGTAATCTAAATATTATCCTAAAAATGTAAGATTGAAGTGCTTGCCATTGCAAGTGAAAATCATGTCATTTGGAGAACCAGGTTACGACTAGTGTGATACAGCAGCTAATGAAAAATATTATAATTTCAGTTACATAAAAATGAATGAGTTTCAAAGGGATCTGTGCCACACAGCTGTAGAACCACACGGTAGTATGTTATTCAGTTTCAGAAACCACATTTAAATAAGAACTATGACAATATGTCTAATTCAGAGGATGGGAACTTGTCATATAAAGAAAAATGGTAATAGCTCAAGATATTTAGCCCACAGAATTGACAACTTGGTGATATGAGGAAGACAAATGAGGATAACTATGCTCAAATATTTGAAGAATAATAAAAATTTTGGTTATCTTTGTAAAACTTTAAATAAAAGACTAGAATAAACAGGGAGAAGACATTCAAGAGTTTCTAACACTTAGAAAACTATACAGCAGGTTATGTTATAAATATGTGACGTGCTTCCCATCATGGGCCTGTCATTTTGGATCCTCTTTGATGTAAATGATCAAAAATCAAGCAACATTATGTACATTAAAAAGAGGATTTGGGGCTGAGAAGTAGTGGGCTAAGTCCAGCCTTACTCAATGCAGGGACTGGATTCAGAGGCTCTGATGATGTCCATGGGACCCACTCCCCCTCTTTCTGGTCTTTCATTCTCAGAGGACCTTGGTTTCATGATGACAAGATTGCTATAACTTTAGAACTCACATCCTGTAATTCACATTCAACTGAAATAACCCTAAGCAACCAAAAAAAAAACCAAACCGAGTGCCATCGAGTCGATTCCGACTCACAGCAACCCAATAGGACAGAGTAGAACTGTCCCACAGAGTTTCCAAGGGGCACCTGGCAGATTCGAACTGCCTACCCTTTGATTGGCAGCCGTAGCACTTAGCCACTACGCCACCGGGGTTTCCCCCTAAGCAACTGCGGAATGAAAATTCCAGGCCTGATTCCCCTTTTTAACCAATTAATGTGGCCGTGGGGGATGGGGCAGTTGTTTGGTTAAGCCGGTCAGGGCTATCTTCACCTCTAGCATAAGACTGAGTCAAACTCAGGCCAACTCACGGGGCTGACTGTGGAGAAGGTGTTCATACCATGAGCCACACAATGAGCTCATGAGCTGAAATTAGGTAATTCAGGCTAATCTTGAATCAGGAAAAAGGATGACGAGACAACAGGCTACAAAAATGACAGATGTCTAGTAAAATTAGGGTTACAAATGTAACTGCATGATTTCTTAGACTTCTTTTAGTGGCAAGATTCTGTGAGACTGTAATTCACCTCTGCAGGGAGAGAAAAACAGAAGGAAATACAGAAGGGATTTTTTTTATGAACTCCAGGAAGAATGGTCTAGAGGAGAATATGGGAAAGCGAAGCTGTGAACAAGTAAAGGTGTTGAAGGGAGAAAGAACTTAACACATAGAAGCACCTCCCCTGCTGTGGAGATTTTGAATTTTGGAAAAACCTTAACCTGCATCTCTCCTCTAAATCGTTTTCTGTCTTTACTTAATCAAGTATGCATTTTTGTGCAGTCACGATGCAGAATCTATGTGTTTTCCTGCTTATATACCACCTACCTGACCTTACACACCCCTGGCTGGCAGTAGGCAAAAAACAGAAAGAAGTCATCTCTCCAAACAGAGCCCCCCCGCCCCAGTCTAAATATACTTATATCCCAAAGCTTCTAAAACTGTCATCTATCATACATTGCTTGGGTTTGACAAACACCTTTTAAAATCCATATGGTCCCTGGAAGGGTTAAGGCTCACTCACATTCAGAGTAAATTGCTTTAATGAGATAATTAGATCACCAACTCCTTTGGGCTGCCAGCTCAGCAAAATTTTTCCTGCAAACTTGGAATTTCCTTTTGAGGTTGGCGGGGGTGGGGGGGCGGTGATATTAGGAAAAGCAAATGTTTAGGAACTGGTGGTGGTTTGGGGTACACATTAGACAGCGCATGGACTCCTTAAAGAAATGAAGGAGATGGCAAAAGAAGGGATGGAAAGTTAGAAGAAGGGGTTTAGAAAAAGGGATGGGCACTGACAAAGCCTAGAGCCCTGTCAACTACTCTGTGGACCAGCTGGAAATAACGAACAGCTCTGCTTCCCCAAGTCGCTGCAGCTCTTCTGATGTCCCTTCATCCAATTATCACCCCTATTTTTTTTCCTTAGGGTGCAAGGAGGAAGGAAAATAATCAGGATGAGGGAGAAAAAAGGAAAGATATTTATTCATGTCCATCTCCCTCTCCCCTTTTATTTTCCACACTATTTCAGGTTATAAACCCTGGGGTTTGTCTTTTTTAGGGTAACTGTATCGCATCTCCCAAGAACACAAGGGCAATGCCCTTGTACAAAACCTTAGTTCGTCTACACTATTAGTATTCTGGTTGATGAACCTTAAAAGAGAGGAAATGGAGCTAGAAAAGGTCTAGAGAAGGGCAGATAAAATGATCAAAGGGATAGGAAAGGATTGTCTTATAAGAGCAGATTAAAACAATTGCCTTTCTTCATTCTGACCTCTACAAAGATATGAAGGGCACAGATAAGGTAAACACAGACTGGACTGCCAAACCCTACAATACCATAACCATGGGAAAGCCACAGAAGTTAGGAGTGAAAGGAAGGAATGGGTAGAAGATAGTAACTCTGTACGTGGTAGAACCTGCATTTATACAATGCCCCATCCTTAAGTGGTACCATTGGAGCCCCTGGTTGCAAACAGTTAGTGCAAACCACAGTTAGTATTACTCTGACACTCATGGGGTCACCATGAGTCAGAATCAACTTCATAGCAATGGTTTTTTTTTTTTTTTTTTTTTTACTGGAAGTAGTACTATAAACTATGTAACTTTAAATAGGTTTTGATAAGTTTATAGCTAGAAAACCCACAATGAATTATCAAACAAGCCAAATCATATTTAAGAGTACTCCTTTAATTTTTTGATGTACATACCTTAAAATAATGGTCTTCAAACCTGTTTGATCTGACTCACCTGAGGGGACTTTGAAATATATATATGGATTCCATACCTCCACTTCACTTACCAAGTAAATATTTCTGGGAGTAAGGCTGTAGAATTTATATTTTAAAAAGATTCCCTAATAGTCTCTGATTTTCATAGAATCTAGGAACACTGTCTTAGAGAACTGACCCAACAGCCCTGGTCACCCATGTAATCCCTATATGCCCACTGCCTACATGGTGAGAAAGTAGATGGAATCAGGCAAACCTGGATTTAAATCCTGGCTCTGCTGCCTGTCAGGATGTGATCTGGGCAAGCTACCTACCCTCTCTGACCCTATACCTGTCTGTTATGGATTGAACTGTGTACCCCTTAAAATATGTGTTGTAAATCCTAACCCCTATACCTGCGGATGTAATCGCATTTGGGAATACGGTTTTCTTCATTATGTTGTTGAGACCATGTCAGTGTAGGGTGTGTCTTAAGCCAAGCACTTTTGAGATATAAAAAAGCAGAATAAGCTCAGAAGCTAGTGTATAGGAATAGAAGCAGATAGATGCCTTGTGGGAACCCCCAAGGAATGCCGAAAAGAACACTAGAGAAGCTGAGAGAAGGATTTTCCCCCAGAGCAGGCAGAAAGAGCCTTCCTCTACAGCCAGTGTCTGAAATTTAGACTTTTAGCCTCCTAAACTGTAAAAAAATAATTTTTTTTGTTGTTAAAAGCTCCCACTTGTGGTATTTCTGTTGCAACAGAACTAGGAAACTAAGACTTTGTACCATAGAGTAGTGTATAATGGCGCTGAGGAAGTGTTGGCCTATACATTCCCACTCAACCACCGGCCAAGTCTTGTGAGCTGTCAAGTGCAGAATTCTGGGCTGGTGTGATTACGGATTTAAGTGCATTGGTCGTTCTTATATATCCATTTGCCTCTTAAAGAGGAAGAATACACTTTTATAGAAAGATGTGAGTACAGGCATTTCATTGTTTTCTCTCTGCTCTAGATCTTCCATATTTCCAGTTACAGGTAGTATAATGATAGAAGAGAAATATGTTTCAGAGCTACTAGATTTTACTTACTGGATTCATAGTGTTTTCATATCAGTTGTCAATATTTTGGGTTTTTAGTTCCTGTTGAGGCCTGCACCTTTTAAGGTTAGTTTATTGATACTTCTGTGAAGTTGAAAATAAGGGGAAAAACAAATCAGTGAGGTCTTGGAAATGTGTGTGAATGCCTATTGGGCTGCTGGGGTATGCATCTGAGCAGCTGGCGAGGAAGCAGAAGATTCTTATCAGGCTGTAGTTCAGCTCTAGGGAAATGAGCAGGTAGGAGATTGGGAGGGAGCAGGTAAGAGGGGCTTCCTTCAAGAGGCAGGTGCAAGTAGACCCAGCGCAGATGCGTGGCGAAAGGAAAGGAAAGCCAAGTGCCAGCCTTCTGCTGAGCTATTTGGAGATGAAGATGAGGTCACCTGAGATGGCAGGGGGCACCAGCACGACTTTGCTCCAGTGACTAGCTGGTCACAAGACTCCTCCTGGACCTTGGGGGCGCACAGTGCTTTCAACCTTATTTCCCTGAATGGAAACACAGACCTACAGAGTCAGATCTGCCTTATGGAATGAGCAGGAAGAAAGAGGGAGTTGGTGAGCCCATGGTACTGGTTCTTCCCAAATGCCAATCCACAAGATACGGTGCCAATTTTCCCAATTCTCTCTTCTCTCTGATATCTCCTCTTCTGAAGCATCTAAGGGTCCTATTCAGCAGTCTCTGTTGTATATCCACTTCTGCTCCAGGCTCATAGCTGGTTATTGAGGAAGATGTATGCCTAACAGGATAGAAAGTAAGACTTTTCCTGTAGTACTGGAATTGTGGCCAACACCCCAAGCTCAGATCAAAAGGTGCTAAGGACCCATGTTCCAGGTTCACAGAGCCCTCCTCACTTGTGTGTAGATACTTCCCTAAGGAACTCACTGGGAGGAAGGAGAATCCATCCATTCCCTACTTCCCCTCTGTCACACACACACACACACACACACACACACATACACACACAGAGTTGTTAGTTGCCATTAAGTTGGCTCTGACTCATGGTGACCCCATGCACAACAGAATGAAATGTTACCCAGTCCTGTGCCGTCTTCACGATTGTTGGCAGGCTTGAGACCATTGTTGCAACCACTCTGTTTTTTATGTGCTTTCCAACCTAGGTGGCTCATCTTCCAGCACTCTATTGGACAATATTCTATTGTGATTCATAGGGTTTTCATTGGCTAATTTTCTGAAGTAGATACCCAGGCCTTTCTTCCTAGTCTGTTTTAGTCTGAAAACTCTGCCTGAACCTGACCACCATGGTTGACCGTGCTTGTAGTTTCCAGCATCATAGCAACATGCAAGCTACCACAGTACAACAAACTGACAGGGAGGAAGTAGTAGATGGATGGATTCTGCCTTCTCTCATTAAGTTCCTTAAGGAAGTGTCTAGTCACAAATGAGGGTGGCTCTCTGAATCTAGAATATGGGTTCTAAGCACTTTTGACCTGAGCTTTGGATGTTGGCCTCAATTCCAGTATTACAAGAAAAGTCTTACTTTCCATCCTGTTAGGCATGAAATCTGTATAGTTTAAGACATACCGAAGACAGTAAAGCATATTGTTAAAAGTCTGGATTGTGGAGCCAGACTTCCGGCATCCATTTACTGGCTCCGTGACCTTGGGCAAGTTTATTATGAATTGGATTGTGTCCCCCCAAAATGTGTATCAACTTGGCTGGGCCATAATTCCTAGTATTCTGTGGTTGTCCACCATTTTGTGATCAGATGTGATTATCCTATGTGTTGTAAATCCTAACCTCTCTGATGTTAATGAAAAAGGATTAGAGGCAGCTATGTTAATAAGTTAGGACTCAATCTATAGGATTAGGTTATATCTTGAGCCAGTCTCTTTTGACATATAAAAGAAGGAATCAAGCAGAAAGGAGAGGGACCTCATACCACCAAGAAATAACAGCCAGGAGCAGAGCATGTCCTTTGGACCCAGAGTCCCTGTGCTGAAAAGCTTCTAGGTCGGGGGAAGATTGATGACAAGGGCCTTCCCCCTAGAACTGACTGAGAGAGAAATCCTTCCTCTGGAGCTGGTGCCCTGAATTCAGACTTCTAGCATACTAAGCTCTGAGAGAATAAACTTCTGTTTGTTCAAGCCATCCACATGTGGCATTTCTGTTATAGCAGCACTGGATGACTAAGACAAAACTATTAAAATTTCTGTGCCCCAGTTCTTCGCCTGTATAATTGGGATGATAGTAGGACCTACTTCATGGGTTTATTGTGATCATTAAATGAGTTAATGCCTGTAAACCACTTACCATAGTGTCTGATACATTGTAAAAGCAATATAAGCTCTACAGAGAGTCCATTCTTGGGCTGCTACAGTAAATTCTAACACATGAATGTACCGTATTTATTTAACTATTTTCCTATTGATTGACATATTGTCTGTTTTCTAATACTGGATTATTACAAATAACCTGGCAATAAACTTTTGATCAATTTACAATTCTGAAAACACGCATTACAACTGGGATGGCAGACACAGCTATTGTGATAAATGCTTTTGAGACCACATTGATGCTAAGAACTTAAAGTAACTTCCTTCTGATTCTCACACTTGAGGTCATTTTTCCCATCTCTGAAATGACTTGAGAAAAGCTGTATCCCAAAGGTTTAATGAGGTTGTGTCCTTTTTAGCTGTCAAGGTCTCCCCATTATCCACACAGATATTCTTTTGAATTGCTGATAATTAATTGGGAACATCAGTGGTGAAATGTCACCTAGATATCAGTCTAACCCTTGGGTCTGTGGCTTTAAGGGGAGGTTTTTTCTCCCTGTCTGCTGGCCTTGTCGTAGTCAAGCTTTCCTCGTATTAACCTTGAAGTCATACAGAATAGCCTCTCCTGTGATTTCATCATATCTCCCATCTGAAGAGATGCTATCGCACTCTAAAAAAAAAAAATAAATTAAAAAGTTCATATCACCCCCATACAGTGGCAGGTCACAAGTTCTATTATTTTTTTTTTTTTTTTTGCCCAGTGGGACTTCTGCCCTTTCTGTCACAGATGGACCTTCCCAGACTTCTCCTTAGATCTCATATCATCTTTTTGTCTAAAACATTTTAATATTAAAATTGTTCATGAATTTTTCTTGCTTCTCATGAAGACACTTTTCTCTGAGCTTTTGGAAAATGGAATTATCTGCTCCATTAAACTTTTCCTTGAACTTCACAATGACAATACTTTGATTAATAAACAATGGGAAAATATAAACCAAACAAAAACTTCCCAATAGCTCCATAACCTACGCAAAACAGAAAGCCGTATATGAAAAAATAAAACATCCCATGCACAGCTTTTCTGGAATTTAGCACAGGTGAGGGCACAAGGGCTCCCCAGGCAACAAGGTGAAGGCTGTGAAGTCTGACTTCAGCGCCTTAGGCTTCTCCCTTCAATATTCAATAACTCCTTGGCTGCTTCAGGTTACAGTGTCCTTTTGTTGTCTCTAATCCTTTCAGCCAAACACCTACGCTGGAAATGGCAGGGTTATGAGACAGAGGGAAGAATTTCTAGGAATGGGCAATGACTTGCAAGAAAAGGCAGTGGGAGAGACACAGAGACTAGGGCATGGCCTAGGCAGGGGACAGAGGGAGCTTACTTTAATTGACAAAGAGTAGCAATCATTATCAAGACACATTCAAATAAACACAGGGTCTGTTTAATTCCTAACCATCAGGTGCTGGATTTGCACAAAGCTGAGGATCAAAGCAGACGGTGGACCAGTCTTCAGGGTCAGTTTTTTGAAAGTGCAAATTAGGAACTTCCAAGCTTGATTTGGAATGGAATACAGATCCACAGATAAGTACCAAGTAGGTATGAGATCTTCAAGGGGAAATATCTGGAACACTCGAGGGACAGACCTGGAGGGCAGGCAGATTGGTTGCATTGGCCAGTTTTTAACTGAATTGGGTACGAGGTTCTATTACTCATTTGTATCAAATTTCTGGTACTTTTGTGATTCTAGAGATCTAGGGACAGCCTTCTCAAATTTAGCCTTTCTGGGTCGCTGCTGGAAAACCTGGTGGTGTAGTGGTTAAGTGTTATGGGTGCTAACCAAAGGGTTGGCAGTTTGAATCCACCAGGCGCTCCTTGGAAACCCTATGGGGCAGTTCTACTCTGTCCTATAGGGTCCCTATGAGTCAGACTCGACTCGAGGGCGCTAGGTTTGGTTTTGTGTTTTTTGGGTCGCTGCTGTTACTAATATAGCTCTCTCTCAATGCTTTGTCTCTGACAAGCTCTGGCTCTTTCTGTATGCTGACTACTGGTGCACCAGGGCCCTGGTGGCACAGTGGTTAAAGTAATCAGCTGCTAACCTAAAGATCAGCAGGTCAGAACTACCAGCCTGCTTCTGTAAAGATTTACAGCCTTGGAAATCCTATAGGGCTGCTATGAGTTGGAATCAACTTGATGCAGTGGGTTTGGTTTTTATTTGTTTGTTGTTTCAGTGCACCAGAAGGAGGCCCAGATACCTCTCAGAGGAGTCCTTTAGTCCCACCAGACGCACAATCATCACCAACCCTCCACCCGCCCTCCTACCCTGAAGCTTCTGACATTACTGGGAGGCTAATCTATGCCAATATTACGCATCTCAGTAAAGCCAAACTTTCATAGTCCTTTTTCAAACCTAGCAGCCCTCTAGTTCCCCTCTTCCTCATGACTGACTCCTTGGTTATCCCTTCCAGGGTCTAATTTTACGAAGCACAAGTTTATGCCTTGACAATGAAAGAGTTACAAACACCCATCTAGGGCAAAGGCACCTCAAACTAGGAACAGAGCATAGCTCTTCCTGAAAAAAGGAAAACAAAACAAAAAAACTCCTTTTTATCATTTTTGTCAACTGTTGTTGTTAGATGCCGTCAAATTGGTTTCAACTCATAGAGACCCTATGTGCAACAGAACGAAACACTGTCTAGTCCTGCGCCATCCTCACAGTCTTTGATATCTTTGGGCCCATTGTTGCAGCCACTGTGTCAGTCCATCTTATTGAGGGTCTTTCTCTTTTTCACTGACCCTCTACTTTAGCAAGCGTGGTGTCCTTCTCCAGGAATTGGTCCCTTCTGATAACATCTCCAAAGCACATGAAATGAAGTTTTGCCATCCGGGCTTCTAAGGAACATTCTGGCTATACTTCTTCCAAGACAGGCTTGTTAGTTCTTCTAGCAGTTCGTGCTATATTCAGTATTCTTTGACAGCACCATAATTCAAAGGTATCAGTTCTTCTTCAGCCTTCCTTATTCATTGTCCAGCTTTCACATGCATATGAGGTGAGTGAAAATACCACGGCTTGGGGAAGGCCATCTTAGTCCTCAAAGTGACATCTTGCTTTTAAACGCTTCAAAGAGGTCTTTTGGAGCAGATTTGCCTAATACAATACAGTTTGATTTCTTGACGCTGCTTCCATGGGCATTGATCGTGAATATAAGTAAAATGAAATCTTTGACAAGTTCAATATTTTCTGTTTATCATGATTTTGCTCATTAATTTAGTTGTAAGCATTTTTGTTTTCTTTACATCAAGATGTAATCCCTACTGAAGGCGTAGTCTTTGATCTTCATCAGTAAGTGCTTCAAGTCTCCTTCGCTTACAGCAAGCAAGGTTGTATCATGCACATACTGCAGGTTGTTAGTGAGCCTTCTTCCAGTGTTGCTATGTTGCTGAATAGGTTTCAGTAGAACTGCCAGACTAGGAAGGCAGGGAAGAAAGGCCCAGGATCTACTTCCAAAAATCAGCCAATGGAAAACCTACGTATCACATATGGTCTAGCCCACAACTGATCATCTGGACATTGCACGTCTGGGCAATATTTTGTTCTGTTTTGCATGGGGTTGCTGTGATCCGGGAACCAACACTAAGGCAGCTAGCAACGAGAAAAGACAATAGCAGCTAACAGCGTCAACAACATGGGTCTAATCCCATGATCTCAGAGTGGGAGGGTTTTTGTCATCAACTTCTTCCAGAAGCTGGAGGTTTACAGAGTTAGAAGAGCCGTATTACTTTGATGTTCTTTTAGGTGAATATAACAGAGGAGATTCTTGACACTTGTAGTGAGCTGGATGTAGAAATACTAGATTTTGGTGTCTGAAAGAACTGAGCTCTCAATTCCTACTCTACTAATAAGTCTGGATGTTGTTTGGCAAGTCATTCAACTTTTTCTGAAGACCATTTCTTCATCTGTAAAATGGTAATGTTAATGACGGTTGCTTTACAGGATTGCTGAAAAAATGAAATACATTAATATATGGAAATCACTTAGTATAATCTCTAGCACAAAGCCGAATTTCCTCAAACAATATCTATGTTGACCTTTGTTGCTTGTTTTTTTTAACTTTTACAGTGCATGTATTACTTTGGGTGCATATATCCAGACTTGTATACACACACACACACACACACACACACACACATAGGTTGGCAGGGACTCTCTGGTTTTACAAATTTTCTAGCCTCAAAGGTCGCATACCTTATCTTACCAGGCAAAAATTCTAGGTAATTATTTGAGGATATGAAGAAAATAAATGTGTAGAAGTCTAATTCGAGAGAGAGAAGCTAAGGGTAACTGTGAATTTTATCTCTGTGATGGCCACTTCTATCATTTGATTCACCCTCCCAGTAGGAAAGGAATCCCTTCTCACTGTGTCTTTCTTTGGAAGGCTACCTGTAGCTGCCTGTATTACACCACAGGTTTACACACACTTGAATATACACATAGCCCTTCTGAGTGAAAAATCAAATGGAATAATATTCTCACATATCTCTAAGAATACAACTTTGAGACAATCCAAGTCAGAGAAATATGTATCTATTTGAACTACTGGGAAATCTTTGTTTACATCCATGCTCCATGTTATTTGACCTTATCACTTGTAAAAGATAACAAGATGGGCAAGAGATTGGGTTAGCCAGTTTAGGTGTAAAGTGGCTTTCTAAATGACTCAAAATATGTCATATGAGTTCTTTTTCACTTTGCTTCATATTATCAAATCAAAAATAGCAAACATTTATTTAAAAAGTATGACAACATGAGAATCCATTTGAAAAAGATGGCTATATAAAAAGAAAGGTTTCTGTGAGACTGGCACAGGCATTAGAGGGCTAACAGGAAATAAATTTCTATTTATCCCGTTTCAAAGCTGATTCCTTTCCATTCCTTTTTCAGATAAATGCTCTCATGGCCTTTCCAAGAATACAATAGGGGTGTCCATGTAGTTCTCAGCAGGACACTGGCCAGTCAGCTCTCAACTTCTATTTTCTTTCTAGTCAAAGCATTTCTCCTTTAGAGCCCCTGAAGGAGCAGGAGAGCATTGGAATGTAGACCCAAATTTGTGTAAAGAGACCAGACTTAACCATCTGACTGAGACTAGAAGGACCCCAGAGGTTATGGTCCCCAGAACCCCTGTTTGGGATTGGACTGGGCTTTGGGATAGAAAATGATACTGGTGAAGAAGGAGCTTCTTGGATCAAGTAGGCACATGAGACTATGCGGGCATCTCCTGTCTGGAGGGGAGATGAATGAGCAGAGGGGGTCAGAACCTGGTGTAATGGACATGAAAAGAGTGAGTGGAGGGAAGGAGTGTGCTGTCTCATTAGGGGGAGAGCAATTAGGAGTCTATAACAAGGTGTATATAAATTTTTGTATGAGAGACTGACTTGATTTGTAAACTTTCATTTAAAAAGCACAATAAAAATTAAAAAAAAAAAAGAATTGAAAGAAGAAAAAAATACTCCTTTTATTCCTGAAAGCTAAACATAGTCTTATAAAATCTAGAAATTGTTCTCCTGGGTATTTATCCAACTTATTTGAAAACCTGTGCAAAAAGCTTCATTTGTATGTTTATAGCAGATTAATCTCCAAGAACTCAAAGCAAACAATATGTTCTTCCATAGGTGAGTAGATAAACAAACTGGTACATCCATGCAATGGAATAGTATTCATCAATAAACATAAATAAACTATGAAGTCACAAAAAGGCATGAAGGAACCTTAAACGCATATTGCTAAGTGAGGGAAGCCAGTCTTAAAAGGCTGCATCCTGTGTGGTTTCATTTACATGATATTCTGAAAAAGCCAGAACTAAAGATATGGCAAACAGATCAATGGTAGTCAGGGGTTTGAGGAAGGTGGAAGGTTGAATAAGTGAAGGTGATGCACAGGGGATTTTTAGGACATTGAAGCTATTCTGTATGATAACGTGATGGTGGACACATGAAACTGTGTGTTTATCAAAGCCTACAGAATTTTATCACACAAGGAGTGAACTTTAAAGTATCTGCATTAAAAAAAAAGAATTTAGAAGGTCAGGAGGTTCTAGGACGGAATACAGATTGTGACAGAGTCTAGCTGTATTACAAAGGTATAAGAACGTCAGTGAAGAGAGTGGGGGAAAAGGTGGTAACCCAAGTAACTTTGGAAATGAGTTGAGAAAAAAGACTAAAGGCAACAGGAACTGCACATAACACTGTACTCTACTCGATTAAGTTGTTTCCCGTGGGGGTAAGGAAAGGAACAGTTACAGAAGTGGATGGCAGGTGGTGATAGTCAGGTTTCTAACTGTTGAAGTGAGAGGGTATAAATAAGCAAGGAAGGGAGACCAGAATGATGCATGTGGCACTGGATTGCAGCTGGAGACACCAGGATGAACTCATATTTATGTTAATATAGATACAGATGGCTACAACAGACAAATGCTTATGGATATGTGTATATATACCACATAGGTACCCATATATATTTCTTTGCTCTATCTGAGAGGGCCTAAAAACAAAGACAGCTCAGTAGCAAAGAACATACTTAACAAAGATCTTGGTCTGTACTATCATTCTCCATTCAAAGAAGCCAGGATACTTGGAGAAATGGTTGATTCTAGGCACTGGTATTTACCCCTTTTCCTATGGTACTGTTTGAAGGGAAGTCACTATGTATACCCCACACTTTGTTGTTGTTGTTAGGTGCTGTTGAGTTGGTTCTGATTCATAGTGACCCTATGTACAACAGATCCAAACACTGTTTGGTCCTGTGCCATCCTCACAGTCTTTGCTATGTTTAAGTGCATCCTTACTCCCACTGTGTCAACCCATCTTGTTATGGATCTTCCTTTTTTTTTGCTGACGCTCTACCTTACCAAGCATGACATCCTTCTCTAGGGGCCTGGTCCCTCCCGATAACATGTTCAAAGAACCTGAGATGAGTTTTCACCATCCTGGCCTCTAAGGGGAGCCCTGGTGACACAGTTGGTTAAGAACTATGGCTGCTAACCAAAACTATGGCAGTTCTCATCCTTGGAAACCCTATGAGACAGTTCCACTCTGTCCTATGGGGTCAGTCTGAGAGCATTCTGGCTGTACTTCTTCCAAGACAGATTTGTTTGTTCTTCTGGCAGTCCATGGTACATTCAATATTCTTTGCCAATACCATAATTCAAATGTATCAATTTTTCTTGTGTCTTTCTTCTTATTGTCCAGCTTTCATATGCATATGAGGCTATTGAAAATACAATGGCTTGCGCCAAGTGCACCTTAGTCCTCAAGGTGATGTCTTTGCTTTTTAACACTTTGAGGAGGTCTTTTGCAGCAGATTGGCCCAATGCAATTCTTCGTTTGCTTTCTTGACTGCTACTTCCATGAGGGTTCATTGTGGATCTAAGCAAAATGAAATCCTTGGCATTTCAATATTTTCTCCATTTATCATGATGTTGCTTGTTGGTCTAGTTGTAAGGATTTTTGTTTTCTTTATGTTAAGGTGTAATCCATACTGAAGGCTGTGGTCTTTGGTCTTCGTCAGTAAGTGCTTCAAGTCCTCTTCTCTTTCAGCAAACAAAGTTGTGCCATCTGCATAACACAGGTTGTTAATGAGTCTTCTTCCAATCTTGATGCTGCATTCCTCTTCGTACTGTCCAGCTTCTTGGATTATTTGCTCAGCATACAGATTGAATAGGTATGGTGAAAGAATACAGCCCTGATGCACACCTTTCCTGATTTTAAACCATGCAGTATTGTTCTGTTCAAATGGCTGCCCCTTGGCCTATGTACAGGTTCCTCATGAGCACAATTAAGTGTTCCAGAATTCCCATTCTTCACAATATTATCCATAATTTGTTCTGATCCACACAATTGAATCCCTTCTCGTAGTCAATATGGCACAGGTAAACATCTTTCTGATAGTCTTTACTTTCAGCCAGGATCCATCTGACAACAGCAATAATACTCCTACTTCCATGCCCTCTTCCGAATCTGGCTGGAATTTCTGGCAGTTCCCTGTCAATGTACTGCTATAGCTGCTTTTGAATGACCCTCAACAAAATTTTACTTGTATATGATATTAATGATGTTGTTCAATAATTTTTGCATTCTGTTTGGAATGGCATGGATATGGATATCTTCCAGTTGGTTGGCCACTAAGTAATTTTTTAAATACTCATGTTAAACTTTGTTGGATCACCTTTCTGTTGGAGCACGTTTCTTTGGAATGGGCATGAATATGAATCTCTTCTAGTAGGCTGACCAGGTAGCTGTCTTCTAAGTTTCTTGGCATAGATGAGCGAGCACTTCCAGTATTGCATCCATTTGTTCAAACATCTCAACTGGTATTCCATCAATTTTTGGAAACTTATTTTTTGCCAATGCCTTCAGTGCAGGATGGCCTCCTTCCTTCATTACCATCAGTTCTTGATCATGTGTTACCTTCTGAAATCTTTGAACATCAACCAACTCTTTCTAGTCAATTGACTTTGAATATGCCTTCCATCTGCTTCTGATGCTTCCTGCATTACTCATTTTTTTTGCCAATGGAACCCTTCAGTATTGTAACTCGAGGCTTGAATTTTTTCTTTTCAGCTTAATAAATGCTGAGTGTGTTCTTTCCTTTTGGTTTTCTTCCTCCAGGTAAGAAACACACATTTCATTGTAATTCTTTACTTTATCTTCTCGTGCCACCCTTTGAGATCTTCTGTTCAACTCTTTTACTTCATCATTTCTTCCACTCACTTTAGCTACTCTAGCTTTAAAGGCAGGCTTCAGAGTCTATTCTGACATCCATTTTTTTTTTTTTTTTTTTTTTTGCTTTTCTGTCTTTGTGTAGTGTTTAAAGTGATTGACCACTAACTGAAAGGTCAGTGGTTTGAAACCACTAGCAGCTCCATGCGAGAAAGAAGTGGCAGTCTTTTTTCATAGAGATTTACAGTTTTGGAAGCCCTATGGGTTCACTATGAGCCAGAGTCAGCAGTGGGTTTTTTGTTGTTTTTTGCTTTCTTCGTGTATGATGTCATCCTGCAACTCTTCTGGTCTTCTTTCATTAGAGTTTGATGCATCAAATCTATTTTTGAGGTGGTCCCTAAAATCAGGTTGGATATACGCAGGGTCATACTTTGACTCTCTTGGACTTGTCTTAATTTTCTTCAGCTTCAACTTGAATTTGTATATGAGCAATTGATGGTCTCTTCTACAGTCAGCCCCTGACCTTGTTCCAAATGATAATATTGAGCTTCTTCATCATCTCTTTCCACAGATGTAATCAATTTGATTCCTGTGTATTTCGTCCAGTGAGGTCCACGTGTATAGTCATTGTTTATGTTGCCGAAAAAGAGGTATTTCCAGTTAATAAGTTGTAGGACTTGCAAAATTCTATCATATGATCGCCTGTGTAGTTTCTGTCACCAAGGCCTTATTTTCCAACCACCGATTCTTTTTTTGGTTTCCAACTTTTGTATTCCAATTATCACACTTAAAAGGTAGGAAATTGTGCTCCACCTTCTTGAGGTGGGAGTTTCTACATAATCTGGAGTTCTTTTGCATGAGAGATTTGTGGTTTGTCTTTTCTCTCCCATGTATTTATTTAATCATTTAACTATGTAAGTATGGATTCATGGACATTTATTTTATACTTAGGGATTTGTTTTGTTGCTTAAATCGATCTACTTTGTCCATTGAGAGCACAAAACTGCTCCTTTTTTAATGTTTAGCTGGCCTCCATGAGTGTCATGTAGTGTTATTGTTTTTCAAATACAATTCCAAAATGGAATTCAGTGTTTCTCCTTATTAGTGAATATTATTTTCATAATGGAATAAAAGGAAGAAAATCTAGCCAATGCAACCTTCCAACAGCTCTTAGGCAGTGAGACCTCAGATCTCACATTTCAAGTGACTCCTGAGTTACAGTGGCTAGCTATTTCTCTCAGTTCTCCTAACCAAGATAGCTTCCCCTCATTTCCACTGTCACTCGTCCACTTTGTTATTCTTGCATTTATTCCATTCAGGTTATTCCAGTGAGGATACTAATTGAAAGTCTTCAGCTGGCTTCTCGTTTACCCATAAGACAGGTAATGCTAAGGGCCCCTCGTGCACGCACCATTCCTCTGGGTGCTTCAGCCCTGACCCAAGGAGGCTGAGCTATTAATGAGAAAGAGTCTAAGTCTCCCTGGCTTATTCAGCCCTTGTCCTCTCTCCTGAGACTGACAACAAGAGAAGCAATTAGGGCCAATTGTGGTGGGTGGCTGGCTGCTTTTAAAATAGAAACCATCTCAAAATCTGTCTGAAAGTTTGCCTTACTTTACTTCCTTACAGACTACAGATTATCCATGGAAGCCTGTCATAGTCCAGTAACCAGGATATGTTTGCAGTCTCACCATGAACTTTCTCTGATGTTGGGAAAGGATAAACTGCAACAGTGATGGAGCTGATGAGGGATGCAAAGGGTGGGGGGAGAAAACTGCTTGAGAACGAAATTGTTTTCACCGGTGACTCAGGGCTCCAACAGATTAGGTGACTACCAGAGCTCTGATGTGTTTTAATAACCATTCCCCTTGTGGAGAAATGGCTTTACTACAGACTGCAGAATCTTACACCAAGCCTGTGTCCATTATATGCTTGCTAGATTGATTTGAGAAAAGGTAGAGTTTTTATTTATTTATTTTAAAATAGAATCCTACATGTTCTGCTCATGAGTTAGATGTTAAAGCCTTCTAAGAAGCTCTAAACAAAAGCTGAAAATGAAGGTGCTTATCTGGCACCTATTTTAAAACTTGGAGCAAGACTTCCTTGCTTTGCCTTTAAAGGAATGATGACCTAATTCAGAATAAACTACAAAGTGAGGAAGCCCTTGTTAAACTGTTACTGGCTATTATTAAAAGTTCCATCCTGCAGGGAAAGAAAAAGAAACCAGAAATTATCTTCCCCTGAGCACGTTTTCCCTTGTCTCAAAAAAAGATTGTACAGATATCTACAAAATGCTTCATTTCCATAATAAAGTAATAAGTGATTCCTTTCCTTCTTCTTTAAGAAGTGCTATTAACACGCTGTTGTTATGAGTCTAGGGCCTTCTTACTTATCTGTCTAGCTGTCTGATAATAAACCAAGCTTTATCATTCACAAAGTGACAGGAGATGACTGCTCAATTTCACTCAGAATTTTTCTTGAGCCCTGAGTTCTAGCCATCAATTTCAGCAGTGATAAAGGTGCCTTATGGGAATTCTTTTCATTTTTTTTTTTTTCATCTGGCCAGACACACTGTTTCCTTTCAACCATCACCTTTAAAAACAAAAACTGTAATTATTTAGCTTATAGTCAGTATCTTTCAAATTGCAGTGTTAACATACATGCAGACCATCACAGCTGTATTTCTGGAGGACTGGAAAGTGTGAGATTGTGTGCCTAAGCCATTTGCCCATTTCTGCCTTTTAATAGTATCTGGGTTTCTCCAGGAAAGTGGATTTCTATAGTTTATAGATTTCCTTTTGGAGCATTTTATACCCTAGAGCATTCTGCACTGGACAACAGCTGCATCTCCTCAGATAGGATTATATTTAAAAATCCTGGGTTTGGCCAGCAAATGTCTTGGAAGGAAGGTATAGAGGTAAGTATATTTTAATGGAAGATGGCTGTTTATATGTTAATCAGGATATTTACTTATAGAGCTCTGAATGTCCCCATTAAGCCTCTTCCAGCTTATCAGCTCTCTGCTGGCTCGGGATCCCTCTGGCTACCCTGTCACCTGTCACGGCATTTTAGGGTAGGCAGAGATCCTAAGGAGCCCTGGTGGCACAGTGGTTAAAGCACTTGTTTGCTAACTGAAAGATCAGCAGTTTGAACCCACCAGTGGCTCTATGGAGAAAAGACTTGACAATCTGCTACCATAAAGATTACAGTCTAGGAAACCCAATGGGGCAGTTCTACTCTGTCCTATGGGGTTGCTGTCAGTCAGAATCAACTCGTGGTCATACAACACACACAGAGGAGCTGGTAGAGTTAGAATGAATGCATGGATTGTTCAGGTCACCCTGGACAGGAGATCCCTGTGCCCACTGCCAACGTCCACGTTAAGAATGCTGACAGGGGAGGGTTTACCAGTCATGGTAGGCTGACTACTGGCCACTTGAAGATATCAAGTCTAATCCCTGGAGATTGTTAATGTCACTTTAATTGTAAAAAAGGGTCTTTGAAGATGTAATTAAGGATCCTGACATGAAGGCATTGCCCTAGATTATCTGGGTGCACCCTAAATCCTATCACACAAGTCCCCTGAGGCCAGGAGAGTAGCACAGACACAGAATAGAAGGTGATGTGAAGACAGACAGGGACTGGAGTGATGCATTCTCATGCTCAGGAGTGCTGAGGCCACCACCAGAGGCTGGAAGAGACAGGGCAGGGATTCTCAGCTAGAGTCCCCAGAGGGCGGGAGGGCCTGCTGAATTTTGGACTTCTCACACCTAGAACTGTCAGAGAATGAATATGGTTTTAAAGCACCAAGTTTGTGGTAATTTCTTACAGCAGCCTTGGAGAACTAGTATGTGAGTGGAAACAAAACAAAACACAGGCTCCGTAGTTTACGGTTCATGAATACGATTCCTCACAAAACAGGTGTCATCCAGTCTACTCCGACTCATGGTGACCTCGTAGGTGTCGGAGTGGAACTGTGCTCCATAGGGTTTTCAATGGGTGATTTTTTGGAAGTAGATAACCAGGCCTTCCTTTGGGGGCACCTCTGGGTGGGCTTGAACCCTCAACATTGGTTAGCAGATGAGCACTTCACCATTTGTGCCCCCCAGGGACTCCATGGCTCATAAAACCCATTGCCGTCGGGCCAATCTGACTCACAGCGACCCTATAAGCCAGAGTAGAACTGCCCTGCAGGGTTTCCAAAGGGCAGCTGGTGGATTTGAACTGCAGACTTTTTGGTGAGCTGCCGAACGCTCAACTACTGTAGCATCAGGGCTCCCCATGCCTCGTAGATGTATTAAATTATCAGAATTATTTAGAATCCTCATCGGCTCCAGTCTTGGGCATTATCACCC